>NC_044304.2:61974475-62574475 GCF_007474595.2 Lynx canadensis
GCTGTACAGGGACGGAGGGACTAACGGGCCTCTAGGATCTCACCCACATCTCTGCCTTGGGAAGCCGGGAGGGCGAGGGTGCCGGGCGCTGTAGGGGACAGGCTGGCGCGATGCGCCTGGCTGTGGGAATGACAGGTCATTCCACTCGGCACACATCCCAACAGAACGAGGCGGGCGTCCAGAACCGTGCATCTGCCTCTCGCTCACCTAACGGCTTTGGCAAATTTCTTCCGTCTTAGACCTTGTTTCTCCATTTGTGAAATACGGATGGTAGCAGACCTCATCCTGTAGGGTTTTGATGATTCACTCAGTTACGCTCACCGAATGCAAGCAGTGCCCGGCACCGGTGGGTTGTTCGAACGTGTTGGCTATTGGGAACCTCAGCCAGAAACCGGAGGAGCTGTCCGAACCAGAGCATAGATGTTAATGCTGTCACTCGGGGGTAACGGGTAGGCTTGAAGATTTTCAGGAAGCGTGCACAATGAAAGGGGAAGATGGCAGAAGGAGAGTCTGAGGGTCGAACCATTTAAGACGCAGGTGGAGACCCAGGAGTGCATGCGGAAGACCACGGGCAGCAAAGACAAACAACAGAAGAGGGGGTGCAGACCCAGACATGCTTGGCGGTGAGTCGAAGGAGTGAGGGAGGAAGGCATCTGCAGCGACCTGTAAAATTAACAGCAAGGGAAACAGCTTTGGGGTGGTGCACAGGCCAGATCTGGGCCTTGAGAAGAGAGACGAGGCTAAGGAGAATCACCGAGGGGCTGGTGATTTGCCGGTCATAACATTCTGTTGCTCCTTAGCGTCGACCAGGGCACTCACTGCCCCAGGGGCTCCAAGCGTGTGGCGGCCGCACTGATGTGTTCAGCAGACGCGGTTCAAAAGCACGCGAAGGTAGATGGTCACGCCTGCGTGGACTCCGATGGTAAAATAACACAGTGCCAGGCGCTCACCTCCCCAGTAGGACTCGGTTTTACAGAGGACAGTATTCACCGCGTGGAGCCAGGACCCCAAGCCGCCGTCGCTCTTCCACTCTGCATCAGCGGCCAGCAAACTGTGGCCCGTGGGCCGAACGCTGCCTGTGTTTGTACATAAAGCTCCACTGTCACACAGCCACATCTGTTTGTCTCCGGCTGCTTTTCCGCTGCAGTGGTGCATCCGGTACGTGTGGCGGAGGCTGCCTGGTTTCCAAGTCGTCAGATACTTACTGTGTGGCACCTTACGGGAAGAAGTTTGCCAGCTGCCGCTCCAAGCGATCCGTGCAGCTCCAAGCTGCAGCTACCTCTCTCGTATACGTTCCTGTGATGGTACACGGCATTTTATATTTAGGAGAGAAAATGATGGGAATTGCATCAAGATGAATATTATGTGGGTTGGTTTGCGAAGATGTTTTAGTGAGAGCGCATGCTTACGCTGGCGCGTGCCGGCAGAACAGGAAAGGACCATTAGCAAGCTGGCTGGCCACAAGACTAACACCAACAGGCACGTGAAAAGATGCTCAACGTCCCTCGTCATCAGGGAAATGGGGAATCAAAACCACAATGAAAGCCACCTTGCACTTGTTCTAAGGAGGAGGAGGAGGGGAAGGAGGAGGGAGACAGGGAGGACAGAGCCAGGGGAGGGGGAGATGGAAGGGAAGGAGGGAGAGGAGGAGGAGGAGGGAGAGGAGGAGGGGGAGAGGAAGGAGGAGGAGGGGGAAGAGGAAGGGCAGGAGGAGGAAGACAGGGAGGACAGGGCCGGGGGAGGGGGAGATGGAGGGGGAGGAGGGGGAGGACGTGGGGGAGGAGGGGGAGAAGGAGGAGGGAGAGGAGGAATTGGAGGAGGGGGAGGAGGAGGGGGAGGAAGAGGGGCAGGAGGAGGGAGAGAGGGAGGACAGGGTGGGGGTGGGGGAGATGGAGGGGGAGGAGGGAGAGGAGGAGGGGCAGGAGGAGGGAGACAGGGAAGGCGGGGATGGGGAAGGGGGAGATGGAGGGGGAGGAGGGAGAGGAGGAGGGGGAGAAGAAGGCGGAGGAGGAGGGGGAGGGGGAAGAAGAGGGGCAGGAGGAGGGAGACAGGGAGGACAGGGAAGGGGGTGGGGGAGATGGAGGGGGAGGAGAGAGAGGAGGAAGAGGAGGAGGGGGAGGAAGAAGGGGAGGAGGAAGAGGATGGGGGGAGGAGGAGGGAGAGGAGGGATTGGAGGAGGGGGAGGAGGGGGAGGAGACAGCAGTATAGCAGAGGATGCAGAGAAAATGGAACCCTCCCATGCTGACGATGGGTCTGTAAAATAGCACAGCCTCTGTAAAAGACGGTATAGGAATTCTTCAAAAAATTACGACTAACACTACCATACGACACAGGAACCCCACTTCTGGGTACACATCCAAAAGAATCAAAATCAGGATTTTCAGGAAATGTCTGAGTATCTGCATTCCCACGTTCTCCAGAGCACCCTTCACAATAGCCAAGTCATTGCATTTCTATTTATTTTTTCTTGTCTTCGTCTGCCCTGCATGACCTCTGCCTGTAAATGTACGGCATGTGACGTGTGGCAGCTGGACCCACGTCTCCTTCCTGACTCTAACAAGGAGATGTCTGGGAGGTCACCCTTACGTGTGACGCCTGAGGAAGCCCCTCCAAGTAACATGGGAATCCCCTCCTTTCTCTGTTCTTTGGGAACGATCGGTGGGAACAGTCATGTGGTCATTCCCCTTCTATCCGTTTGTGAGGAATTACGCTGATGATTTTATAAATTTTTAATTATTTATGAATTCTCAAGCCTAATCAGTCATCATTTATTGATTTTACATAAGCTGAGGGATTGAGCAAATTAACATTTCTTTAGAACTTTTTAATATTGTTTCCTTATTGGCAATATCAATGTTACACAATAGAGGAAAAGGTTTTCCTTAATTTTCTATGCCCTGGAATACTCAGCCCACAGGAGAGTTTAGTTTCTATTGTGTCTGGAGCTCACAGGAAAAAAAAAAAAAATAGAAGCAAAACAAAACAAAAAAAACCCCAAAATTTCTAGTTCCAGGAATTTGAGAAAATTCTCCGGGTAAGTATCTGGCTCGGGAGAGATCTTGATTTCTCGATGAGCATATACAGTGTGTGTGTATCTATTTTGATGAAAGCCTCAATATTTTACTGATTATAAGAACTTAACAGCTTTCTATTGTTTCTAGGTGAGTCAAATTCAGTCATTTTTTATAATAAATTGTCCATTAAAAATTTTTTTTAATGTTTATTTATTTATTTATTTATTTATTTATTTTGAGAAAGAGACAGAGAGTGTTAATGGAGGAGGAGCAGAGAGAGAGGGAGACAGAATCTGAAGCAGGCTCCAGGCTCTGAGCTGTCAGCACAGAGCCCAACATGGGCTTGAACCCACGAACCATGAGATCGTGACCTGAGCCAAAGGTGGACGCTTAACTGACTGAGCCACCCAGGTGCCTCTGAATTGTCCATTTTTTTAATGTTCATTGGTATAAGTTGTTCACAGCATTTTTTGTTTTTTGGACTTAAGCAAACCTTGGGCTTATCCACACTCAGAGCACCTTTCCAATCTCATCTTTCTAGATTTTTCTAGCTCTAAAATGTTTCCAGGCATCCGGGTGACATCCACTCTTACTTCATCGCTCATTACCTTGTTGATTTTGTTGTATGTCATTTTAAATAATATATTTGTGCTAATTCTATGGCAAGTTTTGAATACTTGATTAGAATGGCTAGTTCATTGCAGTTTAAGCTTTTACTCTGTGTGTATTTAATACATACACAAACACCTAAATTTATAGTTTCTTAGTTTTGCTTTGGCAATTTGCTCAAAATGTTAATTAACATTTGATATTTTATTGTCCATCCAATCTAAATGTCCCAGACTCTCCCAAACATGGGTTTTTTTAAAGTAGATTTTTGTGATGATTATTAGCGTCTTACTTTATTTTATTACTATCTGTATGAAGTTTGGTGCAACTTGTTCTGTGAATATACATGCTGTTAGCTTTCCTAAATATATCATGCATTTTTCCTACATTTCCTGATTATTGGTTATTGATTAAGTCAAAGGTTTTGTTTTTGTTTTTGCTGCCTTTTTGAAATTAATGACATACTCTGTGGTATATCACAGTTTAGCGTCTTTTTGTGTTAGGTTTTGCTGTTAGTACCTCGAGTCTCTTTGCTTAGTTACAGATGACTTCAAGATTATTATGTTTTCTTGGTTATTCACCCCTTTGATCCTACTGATTGCTTATCCTCAAGTCCATATTATTAATAGTTTTCTCTCTCACTACACGGTACTTTTTGTGACAGGACTTTAAAATCCCTTGAGATTTAGAGGTCAAACTTAATCTGTTAACATTTAGTGTAAATTTTGTTACATTTAGACCTATATCTACCTTCTTTTTTAATTTTTTTTTTTGCCATACTTTCTTATGTTAGTTTTTTTAATCCTTTCCTGACTTTGGTAGATCTAATTTTCATTATTCATATTCTTGAACTGGTTTGTCCTTATCTATTCTATGAGTGGTTACTCTAATATTTTGGAATATATACATGAGTTAATAGTTAAATTTTAATCGGTAGCTCCAGCCTCTACTGAATCATATATAATGTTTAGCATAGTTTAACCAATGATTGGATGTACCTATGTGATAGTATGGTAATTTGGGTGCCTGACAAAAATATTCCACCTTATTTGAAAGAAAAACATTCATGGAGCACCTGGGTGGCTCAGTCCGTTAAGCTTCTGACTTCAGCTCAGGTCATGATCTCACAGCCTCTGGGTTTGAGCCCTCATCAGGCTCTGTGCTGACAGCTTGGAGCCTGGAACCAGGAGCCTGCTTCTGATTCTGTGTCTCCCTCTCTCTCTGCCCCTCCCCTGCTCGTGTTCTGTCTCTCTTTCAAAATAATAAACATTAAAAAAATTAAAAAGAAAAGAATATGGGTGAAAGAAAAACATTCATTATTGCTATAGTACGTTTAAATGACAATGCATTTTAATTTATCTGACTAGCCAATATGTCACCCAAATTGTTAGAATATCATTTTTATTTCCTCTGAAGTATTTGTGTGGTTTCCAATATTCTTATTGAAGGACACCCTCTCACAGTTCTTTCGAAGAAAATCTCTCAGTCTCTAATTTTATGGAAATTATTATATCTCCACTAGTGTTGGACTACGGGTTGGCTAGTGCTACATTCTGAATGGATTTCTTTTCCTTCAACACTCCGATGACACGTGCCCATGGTCTCCCGGCCGAGCCCACGGCTCCCTCGGATCCTGCCCTTCTGAGCATTTCCCACCTGCTGTCCTTGGAGAATGCTGCCCCCTATGCCTCATTCTGCAGATTCACCAGGGTCCGGAGGCGTGCATCCCTTTACTTTCCTCTGTGCACCTGCTCTAGGGCACACATCGGGCATGACTTCCAATTCGTTCATGCATTCAGCAAATGTTCCCCCAACACACACTCTGTAGGAAGCGCTGTTCTAGGTGCTGGGGATCAGGTAGGGACACGGGAAAGACGTCTGCTTCCGTGGGAATTCTTCTGCTGGCACCAGGATTGCTGGGTCTGCTGCATCAGCGATGTGGAAATCACGGAGGTTAAGGTCAGTGTTGCTTCATCTGCTAATTTGCTTATGCTCCGCTTAACTCAGTCTTGGAAGGCGAATCCTCACAGCAGAGGGACACTTAGGCACAAACCTAAGGGACAGGGAGCAGGTACCAGGGACGTGAGGGAGCACCCCGGCACAGGACACCGCCAGGACTCTGGGCTCGGAACATGCAACAGGGGATACTCCGAGGTGGAGAGCGGCCTGGGGCAGGAAGTAGGATGCTCCTGGGCAGGAGGACCCATCGGCTCTTACTATGAGAGGAGGAGCCAGTGAGAGCACAGGGAGCCGGCTGATGTGACCGATGTCTAGGAACCACCTCGGGGATTATGGAGGCGGCAGGGCTGGGCAGAGTGCAAGGGCCCATCGGAGGCTCCCGGTGAATCCCAGGGCTGACTAGGCACCTGCCCCAGCTCGCAGGACAGCCAGGTGATCTGCTTGCTGGCGGTGGGAGAGGAGCCCTGGGCCAGATGACTCCCTGGGATGGAGGAAGAGGCACAAATTAGAGTGGCTGGTGCAGAAGACCTGGGCTCCTCTGTGAAGTTGTGCTTGAACCCGGGCCTGGTGGCGTGTGGGGAGGTAGGATGGTTCGGGGGCAGAGATGCACATTGGAAACAGTCCTCGGACGGCTAGTCCTTAACGCCTGCAGCTCCGTGGACTCTCCAAGGTAGCCCATCTAGGGAGGCAGGAGCCCCAGGCTGAGCCCGGTGGAGGCGCCCGGGGAGCAGAGGGGCGGGGAGATGGGGGGCAGGGGTGTGGGGTCTGCAGGCCCAGTGGAGGAGCCTCACAGGGGGCACGGCCATGTTATTATAAGCTGCTACTTTACCACGAGGTACCCCATTCGCTACTATTCTCCCCATTTGGGCATTGTTTCGGGATGTCGTTCCAAATAGTTGTGTTTTCCTGAGAATTTTGAACCCCTCGCCTGTGATGTGTCCACGGGCAAATGTACACTTGTTACTCTGACAGCCACGATTTCCACCTATCGGAGTGCAGACACGCCGCATCCTGGACCACAGGGTGCAGAGGTCAGGACCCTGCCTGTGTGGGTTATGTCCGGGGTCCACGCTTCTCAGGCCGACGCTGTCTTCTCCTCTCTTCCAGCCAGACCCCCTGCCCCCAGGCTGGAAGGTGGGGCCTCCTCGTCCTCCTTGTCCATGAGGGGAGACCTCTCTTTCTGTTTAGGGGTCCCGATTCCGGGTGGCCACGGTGGCTGCTCTTGCCCTGTTCCTCCCGGCCTCACCCCTCCGGTGTGGGTTCTCCTCCATTCACCCCTACCTGCGGGGAAACCCTCCAGCTTTCTCCAGGGCCTGACTCCACCCGGATGTTTATTTTACGTGCTTTCCGGCTTTGAGCCGTGTTTGCAGTGACGCGGCCGAGGGGGACAGCCGCTCACTTTGTAACAGCACCGGCTTCTGCTCCTTGGGGTGAGCACGTTCCCTGCGAAGGAAGGAGGTTACTGACTCCTCTGGGGGAGGGGTCGGTCAAGATGCGTCTTGGGAGGGGGCAAGCCTTCTCCCCACAGCAGATTGTCCCGCTGCATAGATGCTCACTGTTCATGGCTTTCGAACCTTCTGCAGCTTTGGTAAGTGTGTCCCTAGGATAAAACGACCTCAGTTGTACCTATTAAGAAAGTAACTCCTGAAGTACTTTCCACAAGAAGGGAGTGGAGTGATGGGGGGGGGGAGGGGGATGATGGCCTCCGACCAGCAGCTCTTTTGCAGGTATTTGAAGAATAAGGGTCTTGGGGCACCTGGGGGGCTCAGACGGTTGAGTGTCCAACTTCAGCTTGGGTCATGACCTCGCGGTTTGTGGGTTCAAGCCTCGCATCCGGGCATGTGCTGACAGCTCAGGGCCTGGAGCCTGCTTCACTTTCTGTGTCTCCCTCTCTCTGCCCCTCCCCCACTCACGCTCTGTCTCTCTTTTTCAAAAATAAATAAACATTAAAAAATTTTTAAAAAAGACACCAGCTTCCTCATTTGGGAGGGTGTGGAAGAGTTCATTCTTCTTCATCGCATATGCCAGTATCTTGTCATTTGTACCCCTTTGCCCTTGATTTTTGCACTTGGCTCTGGCTTGGTCTAGCTGTGAATTTGCGTTTGTTCCTCCATCACGGAAGCTGAAGAACTTCAGGTCTCAGCGGATGTCTTGGTGGGTGATGTGAAGCTCCTGGGAGTATTTCCTCTGCGTGCTCTGTCTTGGCTCACCGTCACCTCTCTAATTCTCTGGTCGGCTCTGCTTGTTCTGCTCTCTGATCTCCCAGTGTTTCCCACGTGTGGTCAGCGGAGTTTTACTTTTGGATTTCTTTTCGGAATGTGCCACATCCGTTTCTGCCGGCCCCACCTTACGAAACTCTGAATCTTGCCTGTCCCTCCTTGAACCTAATAAACAGATACTGTAACATTATATCCGGTTCTCTGGTTTCCGTGAGTTTCGTCCATCTGTACCTATCAGTATTATTTCTCTTCATTGCCATTCACATTCTAGTCCCATTATAGGTTGGGCAATTTTTTTTTTTTTTTTTACTTTTTATTAGAGCACAGCTGACAAGCACTGTGGGTGGGAAGGCACACTGGTGCAGTCGCTTTGGAAAAACAGAATGGAGGGTCCTTAAAAAAATAGCATGTGACCCAGTAAGTTCACTTCTGGGTATTTATCCAAGGAAAATGGAAACACTAATTTGAAAAGAGGTATGGGCTGGATAGTTTTGTTATTGTGTTTTGAAAGTTTCATTTGAAAAGTATATGTTTTTATTTTTTTTAATGTTTATTTTTGAGAGACAGAGTGTGAGCGGGGGAGGGGCAGAGAGAGAGGGAGACACAGAATCCCAAGCAGGCTCCAGGCTCCGAGCTGTCAGCACAGAGCCCGATGTGGGGCTCAAGTCCATGGACCATGAGATCGTGACCTGAGCCAAAGTCAGACACTTACCTGACTGAGCTGCCCAGGTGCCCCCAAAAATATGTTTAATGTGAGGCTTAAAAATGTGTAATATTCTCCTAGAAGTATTTGCTTTTTTCAGGTGCTTGCAGTGTGTCCAAGTTCATCCGAGGTCACTGACAGGCCTGGAGATTGTCTAACACGTTCGAGGCTGGTCCGTCCGCAAGCCTCCCCTTTGCGTTCACACCTCCACTCGCTGAGGGTTGACCACAGAGCTGAGGGTAGTCACTGCCCTCCCTCTCCCACACCTGGGGATCCTCACCCGCTCCTAAAACACCACTTTGGGTATCAACGTGGTCATTTCTCTCTTCCGCTGGACCTTGCCCTCACGATGATGTTCTAGTTCACTTCAGCACAATGGCGGTGTTTCTTTCTATCTCGTCGGTTTTATTGTTCTCCTCACACATGCTTCCCTTCGCAGTGCTTGTTGTTTGGAGCGAAGTTCCCACGGCAGGACTTCCGGGCTCCGTTCCTGTCCAGTCCCCTCTCTTCCCTGCAAAACGCAGGCTCCTCATTGCCACACCGTGAGGCACCGGCCCTGCTGCGCGACCCATAGACCAGGAAACGTGCGTGGAGGGGACACATGGCACTTCTCAGGGAGGGCGCTCCCCAGGGGACGCTCCCTCCCTCTCTCTGCGAGGACCCGAGTCTTTCATGCTTGCAGGGGTTCAGGCAAAGACATCCTTTCTGTCTTCCTGCTCATCTCACCTCCAAATCCCAGCAAAGAAGCCCAGCTTTCACTTAAAATGTGTCTGGGGGCTGCCGGGAGGGGCTCGGTCAGTTAAGCGTCTGACTCTTGATTTTGGTTTGAGTCACGATCTCAAGGTCTGTGGGATCGAGCCCCACATCAGGCTCTGCGCTGACAGTACGGAGGGAGCCTGCTTGGGCTTCTCTGTCTGCCTCTCTCTCTCTCAAATTAATAAAACTTTACTGAATAAATACATAAATAAAATAAAATGTGTCTGGGTTCTGAACCTTCTGAACCTGTCTTAGCATCTCCTCGACTGTATCTTTGGTCTCAACTGCCATCATCACAAAGAACCTTCTACACCCTTGTCCCCCATCGTGGATTCACAGTACAGGAGCCAGAATGTGCCTCTCTAAACAGAAATCCAAACATGTCATCTTTTTGTTCAAAGTCCTACTAAGTCTCTTGTAGCAAAACTCAATGGTCTTCGGTCACCTATGCTCCTGAGACACTGTCCCCTTCCTGCCCTGCCCGCCTTCTCCTGCTGCGTCGTGACCCCAGCCACGGTGCTTTCTTCCTGACCCTCAGCACACAGCCTTGTGCCCTGTCCCCTTGTCCAGGGCTGTCTTTCCCCAGAGCACCTGCTTGTCTCTACCATGATAAGGATGAACCTGTTTATTACATTTACGACATTATTTTCCACTTTTCTCTTCCTACTTTGTACCCATAGTATCCTCAATCAAGAAAATTAAAGACAGGGGAGCCTGGGTGGCTCAGTCAGTAGAGCGTCCACTCTTGATTTTGGCTCAAATCATGGTCTGAGGGTCGCATGATTGAGCCTCACATCGGGCTCTGTGCTGACAGTGCGGGGCCTGTTGGGGATTCTCTCCCTCTGCCTCTCTCTGTCCCTACCCTGTGCTCGGTCTATCTCTTTGTCTCTTAAAATAAAAAATAAGTAAAATAAACTAAAATAAAATAGCCACATGTATTCTGGCCAAGCTCCTGTAATACCGCCAGGCACACAGTAGGTCTGCGATAAGTGCTCATAGAATGCTCAGTCTTAGAGCCAGGAACGCTGACCTCTGAGGTCACCTTCAGTTATGACCTCTGGGGTTTTTAGATGTCTCGTGTCAAAAGTTTCCTATTACACAGTTGAACACAGGGAGACACCCAACTACCTGGGTTACATTCTGGTGTTTATTTAACTTCGTAAATCCAGCTATCACCATGGCATCTAAGTAAAAGCTCTCCTGATTAATTATTAATCAAACAAATGAGTCACTAAAAATCTTGGTGAATGAATCACCTGGACACAAGCACTTATACTAGTTATGGAAAGAAAAGATCTGATCCAGGAGTCGAGGCCCAACGTTCGACGAGGCAACACTTTTTTGAATCTGCCGGGTAAACAGTCACTAATTTTCTGGAAGTTTAGTTATAAGTGGAGGCCCACACACACGAGCAGGAAAGCCAAGTGATTCTACAGCGAGGCTGTCTCCCAGCTTCCCCAGGGGGCCCAGGTCTCCCTGACAGAGGGGAGGCCTGTGGACGGAGTCATCCTTGAACAGGGGTGCTGGGCTGGGCTGCCAGGTAGGGCCCAGTCTCCTCCGAGCTCGCGCGTCGGTCTCTCACTAGCCCCCACCGTCCTCCCCGGGACCCAGAACTTCACCTGAACTGATATTCTGTGTTGTTGACAATGGAATCTGGGTGCAATTACACACATTTAAGAATATCAAACAACATGTGAAAATGTAAATAAAAGTGTAAAAACCCCATGAAATCGCACCACCTTGAGATAATTACTTTAAACATGTTGGCGATCATTTATTCACACACTGCTTTGTAAGTTTACATGACTGTCTTCCCATAACGCCTCACTGTTTGGTTTTTCTTTTCAGTCTTGGACATATTTTACATATTTTTTTGGCACTGGCCCTTTGACCCTCTCCCTCTTCTCGTCTCCTCCATCAATACCTCCAAATCCCGGGGTGAGCTACGTGAAGAGCAAAGTGGGTATCTTTCCATAAGATTCTTCACCAGATGAATTCAAACTATTCACAGCTTTTTTCATAATAAAAAAAACACTTCTAAAAACTCGGTAAGGTGAGAAAATGCTCCATTAAGAAATGGGCAACAGATTACATCAAACAGTCACCAACGAAGATATTCAGATGGCAGATGAGCACATACAAAAGACGCTTAACATCTTGAGTCTTTATGGAAATACAAAGAAAAATCACAATTATATACCCACCGGAATTGTTACATTTGAAGAGGGATTCCAGCAACTGTCGGTGATCACGAGAAAAGACGGGAGCTCTAACGCCCTGCTGGCGGGAATATAAGCCGGTGCAGTCGCTTTGGAAAACAGTCTGGAAGTTTCCTATAAAGTCAAATATACACCTGTTGTGTGACTGAGGCTTCCCACGTGTAGGTACCTACCGAGGAAATGGAAGCTCACATCCGCACAGAGATGTGTCCGCAAATGCCCTCAGCTGCCCTGTGCGTAATAACAAACAACGGAAGGGACCGCCCATCAAGGGAACGGATAAGCAGACTGGGTTGTGGCTGTGCAATGGAATATTTCTTGGCAATAAAAAGAAGGGAATGCTAATGCAAGCCGCATGCACAAGTCTCAAAATAATTACGTGAGAGAAAGAAGCAACACAAAAAGAGTAAATGTTGTATGTGTCCATAGTCCATTCACACGGAGTTCCAGACATTCTCAAGTCACGTGTAGGAAGGGGAACATGGGCTCAGGGTTGCCTGCAGCCGGAAAGCGGTGGGGAATGCATCACAGAAGACTGACAGGATGCAGAAGACAGGTGGAGGGGTGAAGGATGTACTTTGCTCTTGCTTCGTGGGTGTATGCAGATCTCAGAGGTTATCCAGTTGTTCCCTTAATCATGTGCAGCTTATTTTATTTTATTTTCAATTCTTTAATGTTTATTTTTGAGAGAAAGAGAAAAAGAGAGACAGAACACAAACAAGGGAGGGGCAGAGAGGAGAGAGGAAGGCACAGAATCCGAAGCAGGCTCCAGGCTCTGAGCTGTCAGCACAGAGCCTGACGCGGGGCTCGAACCCACAAACCACGAGATCATGACCTGAGCCGAAGTCGGATACTTAACCGACTGAGCCACCCAGGCACCCTGTGAGCAGACTATTTTAAAGCATTTTGGAAGTAAAGTAGCACAGCAGAGTCCATCGATATAGATGTAACTCCTTCTGCTAACTGTGATGCAAACTTCAAGTGCACATATATTTCATAGTTTAGGTAAACACTTCCTTACCAATGTGTATTCATACGCCCGCCCGAGACTCTTGCTACCACAACCAATGATTTTATATATATGTATTACATATGCATACACACATGTATTTATGTATATATGCGAATAATAGTTACATATGCACACGTACAGCCACATACGTATGGAAAATAGCCATACAGATGGTACATATTTATACAATATGTGTAACACACTATTTACACAACCTGGCTTTTCATTCTGAAGACTAGATTGTCAAGAAAAATACAGCATATGTGTTTTATTTTTAAAGTGTCAGCGATATGCTGGATCATGTTTCCAAAAAGCCGTTGCCTACCACCCTCCGGTAGGAATCTGAGGGAGTCTGCTTTTGATCTCCACCCACAAGAGACCACTTTCAAAAACATTTTTGCCATCCGGAAGGGTGTAAAGCAATATCCCTTAAAACCTTAATTTGCATTTAGTTGAAAATCATTAAGAGGAACATACTTTTGTAGGTATCGAGCATAGGAATCTGTTATTATATTAGTGTCCATATTCTATTAAGTATTTGTCTACTTTTAAGACTCAGTTTGTGTGTGTTCTTAGTGCATGTTGTATATTAAACTTTTACGAATCTATATAATACAAATCTCTATTTTTCCAAACTTTATATTTTTTATTTACTTTTCTGTGGCCTAACTTCCCATAATATTTAAAACTCTGTAGGGGCGCCTGGGTGGCTCAGTCGGTTAAGTGCCTGACTTTGGCTCAGGTCATGATCTCGTGGTTCACGAGTTCGAGCCCCAAGTCGGGCTGTGTGCTGACAGCTTAGAGACTGGAACCTGCTTCCCATCTGTGTCTCCCTCTCTCTGTTCCTCCCCGCTCGCATTCTGTCTCTCTGTCTCTCTCAAAAATAAAGAATAAAAGATGTTTTTCATAAAAAAATAAAACAAAATAAAACACTGTATAGTAAATTCTGTGTACATTTGTAAAATAATGGTTTTGAGTTTCTTATCGTGATTTAAAGTATTTTCGTAGACAGAGTAAAATGATTGTGATTTAACTGAACTATTTATATAGCTTGTTAAAGTATAATGAGTATATGATAAACTGTATGGGATAAGCATATACCTTTATGAATTTGAATGTCCTATGGCTTTAATTATTTCACCTTTTTGTTAGAATTATCTGGCCCAACATCCAGGGATAAAAATAGATCTTGGTTTTTCTTGCCTCGATAGCCAATAAAACTTTAACAAGCCATACAATCCTTAGGAAAAATTTCATTAGGAATGATCTATCTGAATAAAGAAAAGGAGAAACCTACATGAGGCATAGTATTTTCTCATAAAATAAGATTTACTAAGTGTTATTTCAAAAGTGACATTTAAAATAATTCTATATGAATTAAAATAGATTCACAATTGTACTCATGCTGCCATCTTTAAAAAGTGAATAAAATGGTTCTAACCTAGAGAAAGAGGAACAAATGTTTAATAATATCCATCAGCATGAAAGTCACTGAAGGCCTCCCCTTTCCAGTTATTACAAATTATTGTAAATCCCCAGAGATCAGAAAGTATGATGCTGGCATGCTTATGGACATACAGAGTAGAAAGGTGCAGAATGTCTAGAAATAAGTGTGAGATACATATGAGAAGAAAGTATATGGCAAAGTGTTATTTTAATTTTGAAAATATTGTAGGACTCAGCTGTATAGTAATCAGGATCAAAATGAAGCTGTATTTCTAAATTTTTAAAAAATATTTATTTTTTATTATTTAAATTTTTTTTTTAATGTTTATTTTTGAGGGAGAAAGAGAGACAGAGCATGAGCGGGAGAGGGGCAGAGAGAGAGGGAGACACAGAATCTGAAGCAGGCTCCAGGCTCCGAGCTGTCAGCACAGAGCCTGACGCGAGGCTCGAACCCACAATGTGAGATCATGACCTGAGTCAAAGTCAGATGCTTAACCGACTGAACCACCTAGACACCCCAATATTTATTTATTTTTGAGAGAGAGAGAGAGAGAGAGAGAGAGAACACAGGGTGGGGGAAAGAGCAGAGAGAAGGGGAGAGAATCCCAAGCAGGCTCTGCCCTGCCAATGCAGAGCCCAACATGGGGTTCGAACTCATGAACCGTGAGATCATGACCTGAGCTGAAATCAAGAGTTAGATGCTTAACTGACTGAGTCACCCAGATGCTCCTCTAAATCTTTTTAATAGTTATTTATTTATTTAAAAAGAGAGAGAGAGCACAGGGGAGGGGCATAGAGAGAGAGAGAGAGAGAGAGAGAGAATCCCAAGCAGACTCCATCCCACAACTGCAAGATCATGACCTGAGCGGAAATCAAGAGTCAGACACTTAACCCACTGAGCCCCCTGGGCACCCCCTTAGTTGCATTTCGTACCTCACACCATATACACAGCTAGCATGTCAGATGTATTCTTAGTTTATCCTCTCCCTTTACTATCTGTAAACCATACGTCACCAGGGAATTACACATCTAAAAACAAGAACCACAAATACATAGTTTGAGATGTCAGAGAGTCCCAGACTCAGATTCCAAATCTGTTATCTCACATGTATGGCTGGGACTGGTTATCTAAGGCTCCCAGGCTAGTTTTCTGAACTGTATAGAGGAATGTTTCCTTCACGTGGTGTTCTGGAAGGTGAAATGACACCTGCATGATCTGCGTCACAGTATGGCACATGGTCTGCAATCAACAAAAATAATTTCCGCACCCCTGGGGGGCTCCATCGGTTTAGCCTCCCACTCTTGGTTTCGGCTCAAGTCATGATCTCACGGTTCGTGAGTTTGAGCCCCACATTGGGCTCTGTGCTGGCCGTGTGGAGCCTGCTTGGGATTCTCTCTCTCCCCCCTCTCTGTCCCTCCCCTCCCTCAAAATAAATAAACTTAAAAATAAAATCATCCCACAGTGTTCACTCCCCAGGACTGCAAAGCCCACCCATGAGTCACCCGTCACATCTGTCCCTTTCTCACTTGTCAGGTGAAGCGAGGACCCTGGCTCACAACAACCCTACACGTTGTGTCTCCTTGCCTTTGATGTCATGGTGACTGCCCCCCCCACTTGGCAACCTCATGTTCCGTGAGTCTCTGGATACTTCCCGATTCCTCATTTTTTAGGTCCTTTCTGTGCTCCCAAGCCTTTGGGACTGCAGATCACAGAGAGCATGAGAGCACATCTCCTGCATTCTGCAGAGGACCCAGGAAGCTGGCTGGCGTTCCCTTTCCCTTGAAAGTGTGCTGATTCAAGAAAACGTGCCGCGTGCCGAGGCTGTGGACACTGCATTCCGTGGAGCAGAGGTCAGGACTGCACCCACCTCCTGCCCGTGTCCTTGCCAAAAGCATTATTCACCTCCTTTGGGTTCCAGAAGGCATCCAAACACGTAATAAAAGGGGAGTTTGGACAAGTTGGGACTCCTCACGTCGGGCAGTGTTTGAACACGCCATTTCTCAGCAGCTGACTTGGTATTTTCTTGCTCAGAACAAACCTTCCCACTGATCTAAAATACCAGCATGCACTCAGCTTTCTCATTATCATAATCAGACAAAATCAGTGCAAGTTTAAACGGGGTACAAAGCGCATTAGTGGACCAACCTCGTTTTCACCTTTGTGTAATAAATTCAGATTGCTGGGAGCAGTGACATTATTTATACATCATACTCTTTCTTAAGAGTGTTAAAAGCTCATAAAACCCAGGAGAATTTCAGTGGAATTGTCGCTACTACTTGTAAGACCCTACCTGCTTATCACATTAGCGATCAGACCACGGGTCCGGACAAGTTGCTGATTTTTACAAATGCTTTGTAAAACTTGAACCGCATTTCTCATGATCTTTCAGGATCTACGATACAGAAAAGAGGGATTATCTGTAGTTAAAAGCTGGGTTTCTTAGCCTGTTTAGACATTGCAAACTGAAAATGTTTATAGAAACCAGAGTGATAAAGCATTTGCGTTTTTTTGGGGTTTTTTTTTTCAAAATACCTTCTTTATGGTCTGATGGAGAATTGGGTCCATGCTTGTTGCTACCTGCAGGCTGAGGCTTTAAGAATTGTTGCCTCATTTGGTGTCCTTCCTTTCCCCTGCAAGTTGTAGGAGGGAGAGGCAGAGCTTCTCTGGGCCCGAGTCCCGTGTGTCCAGTGGAAAGCCCAAATCCTCACCTTGACCGCGTGGCCATTTAGCAAGAGCAAGAAACACACCTCTCTGGTAGCCCACGGAGAGACTCATACATAGCATCATCTACCTGGCTGACATTTCTACTTACATGTGCCAGGGCCTTGGAGGTTCTTACACTCAGTTCCTTAATTTATCCTTAATTTATAGGTTGAGTCCTACAAAACTGCAGCATTTAGGTCAGAAACAGTCCAAGAGGAGCATACACATCTTTATGTGCCCCAAATCAAAATTTATCAACCACTTTGCATCAATTTCTTTTTCTTTCTTAATGACAGAGCATGAGTGGGGGAGGGGCAGAGACAGAGGGGGACACAGAATCTAGAACAGGCTCTAGGCTCTGAGCTGTCAGCACAGAGCCGGACGCGGGGCTCGAGCTCATGGTCTGTGAGATCATGACCTGAGCCCAAGTCGGACGCCCAACCGATTGAGCCCCCCCAGGTGCCCCTGCAACAATTTCTTCTGATTAATATTCTGATATGAATATTTCTCATGTTGCTATGAGCATTTTCATACATTTTAGTGATTTCATATCTCTTCTTATAGATGTAATTAATCACCTGGTGTTATTTGTAATACTGTGTTTGTCTCATTTTTAATTAGAGTTTATTTTATACTGGCCATCTTTGGGAATACAGCATTGCTGCTATTTTGGATTGTGTATCAGGACCTATTCTGAGAAGCACAGTGGGCAAAATATGTAAGTATTTAGGAGACGTTTGATGGACATTGACAAATTTAGTCCCAGAAAGCGTTACTCATGAAAACTCCAGGAGGCCCCACCATATTTTTCTTGACCTGTGTCATCTGGCTATAATAATTCAACCCCCACCCCTCACCCATGAGTCAGACAAGATTTTTTTTAATCAATTTTTTAAATTGTTTATTCATTTTTTGAGTGTGAGAGAGAGATAGAGTGTGAGCGGGGGAGGGGCAGAGAGAGAGAGGAAGACGTGGAATCGGAAGCAGGCCCCAGGCTCTGAGCGGTCAGCACAGAGCCAGACGTGGGGCTCGAGCTCACAGACCGCAAGATCATGACCTGAGCCGAAGTCGGATGCTTAACCGACTGAGTCCCCCAGGCGGTCCCAGACAAGATGTTTTAAGGAGGAGTGGACCACACTCTGCTTCCCCTTTTCCTTGGCAAGAGCAGGGCCCAGAAACTAGCTGAGTCCTGACCCTCCATTCAGATTCAACAAGGCAGACAGGGGGGTGGGAGGCGGACCCAGATGGCACTCCATGTCTGGTGTCTCGCCTCCTGTTCCCTGGCACAGGCAGGGTCTGGCAGGAGGTGGGCTCACACCCCTACCCAAAGGAAGCGAGATGCTGTGACCTGATGCTTACCTTCACCAGGCAGGTGTCGACAGAGCCAGGTAGAGCCAGCCGTGCACCCGCATCTGCAGTGAGGCAATGCTCTCCATGCCCCACATGCTGGGGCATTGGCAGGGTCCCCTCGGAAACTGAACATCCACACCTACCCACTCCTCAAGCTACATGTCAACAGGGACATTACCTGCTAACCCAGGAAGTTTAAATAGGATTCAGCATTTCAGAAATTAAAGAAAAAGAAAGAGCCAATTTCCTGGATGTAATTGAAAGTTACTTGTCCTGTGAAGGACCAGGAAAATCACAATATAAATGAGAAGGGACATCCACACAAAGATGAGTCAAATGTTGGAATTATCTGACAGCAACCTTAAAACAGTCAAAACGAAAGCACTCTAACAAGTAATTTCGAATTCCTTTACAACAAATGAAAAAAAAAGACAGCTTCAACAAAAAGACGTGGAAATTCTCAAATAGAACCAATTTCACTGGTGGAACTGAAAAAAAGTAAAATCAGCTTCTTGAAATCAGTTTTACTGAAGTAAGGGAAACTCTGAATGAGCTCAGTGGGGGTTTGAGACAGCGGCATCAGTGAAACCATGGCCAGATGAATAAATGTGCTCAGTATTAACTGTAGAGAGAAAATAGAGGAAGAAAGCTAACATTCAAACTGGAGCTCCAGACAGAGAAAAGTGGAAAACTATTCAAGTATGGAATGGCTGAAAACTTCCCAAGTTTGATGAAAGATGAAAAGTTATACACTAAGAAGCCGAGTGAAACTAACAGAATAAACCGGAGAACTCTATACCGGGATCGATCACCAAACATCTGACGACTGAAGACAACGTCTAGAAGGCAGCCAGAGAGGAGAGAATGGTGGGGGGTTCCCACCTGAAACCGTAGGGGCCAGAAGGATGTGGCGCAACATTTTTCAAACACTGAAAGAAATGAACTTCCCCTGCGAATTCTAATCCCTGTCAACTGTTCCTCAGAAATGAGGAGGAAAACCTTCCCGACAGGAAAACAGAGGCTCTTTCCTGCTAACACGCTATCCTCGTGGGATGACCCACAGGAAGTTCTCTGAGCAGAAAGAAAGGGACCACGGAAGGCTTAGGGTCCCAGAAAGGGAAGAAGGACATCAGCGTGTGCAACACGAGAGGGAATGTCGCAGACCATCCTACTTCTCATGAGCTTCCTCAATCGTAGCGAACGCTTGATGCAAAAATGATGACGCTACAATCAGCAGTGGACAGAAGTATTGGACGAGACAAAACAGCAAGGATATCAGACGTCTGACCAACACGATCACTCAATGGTGTGAAGCTGATGTTTACGGAATGCGCCACCCATTGACAGAAAAATACACTAGTGTATTTTTGCAAGCACTGACGGGACATTGACTAAGACAGCCCATTCCATGGCCCATAAAACAAACCTCTGTAAAATTTAGAAGAACCGAAACCATGAAGAGTATATTTCCTGATGCTAATGAAACCAAACTGAGTATCAATGACAGAAAGACAATAAGAAAAACGGCAAACAATTAAAAATTAAATAACAGGCTGCTGCACAACCCATGAATCAAACATGACATTTCAAAAGAAGTAAAGAAAACATGTAGAATTAGGGAAAATTTTTATTTAAAAAAATCACGATCTGTGGAACACAGCTAAAGCGTGGTGTGGTGAGAAGGAAATGTATGCCCATAAATCCTTACCTTAGAGCAAAGAAATGGTCATAAATCCATAATCTCAGTTCTTATTTCCAGACACCACAAAACTGAAGGCAAAATAAATTCAAAGCAAGTGGAAGGAAGGAAACAATGGAGATAAAACCAATGGAGATAAAACCAGAAATTAGTGAAATTGAAAACAAGGAAACAGCAGAAAACCATAAAAGAAAAACTTAGTTCTTCAAAACATATCATAAACTTGATAAAACTCTAACAAAACTGACAAAGATAAAAGAGAGAGGCACAAATCACCAACACCAGGGAAATGAAGAAAGATTTAGTGCTGCAGTTCCTGACACCACGAAAAGGATAAAAAATGCTAAAAATAATTTTATACTCATAAACTCAACATTTAGAAATAATGGACCAATTATTCACAAAACGTAAAGTGCCAAAACTCAACCAAGATTAAATAGATGGCCTGAGAAATCCCTGAACCATATGTGATATTAATATTTTGGTCATAAAGTCCTCAAGCAAACACAAAAGAAGAAGAAATCTCCAGGTGCAGATCACTTCACTTTAAAATTCTACAAAACATTTAAAGAAAAATTAACCCCAAGTTTATACAATCTCTTTGTAGTATATGAAAGAGTAGAAAACTCATTTCATGATTCTAAAACAAAAGACAGTCGAAAATGCCGATATCTACCATAAGGTTAGAAGCACAAATCCTCAAAAACTAGCAACTTAATTGTAGCAATTTATAGGAACAATTATACCTCAGACCCGCCACAACCAAGTCAGATTTATTACAGATCTTCAAGGCCGGTTTAACATTCTAAATAAGAAAAATCAAATCAATTAATGCAGAAAATGCCTTTGACAAAACACAACGCTCATTCATTATAAGACTCTCATAAAATTAGAAATAGAGGGAAACAGCCTTAATATGATAAAGTGCTCATTTAAAGTGGATGTATCTAGAGACATCGGGTGGCTCAGTCAGTTAAGCATCCAACTTTGGTTAAGCGTCCGACTTTGGCTCAGGTCATGATCACGTGATCATGAGGTCGAGCCCCACACTGAGCTCCACTAACAGTGTGGAGCCTGCTTAAGATTCTCTCTCTCCCTCTGTCCCTCTGTCCCACTAGATCTCCCTATATACATATAAAATAAAAAAAATAAATCACAAAAGAAAATAAAAAATTATCCTGGGTATAATAAATACAACTGTGTTCATGAAGTAGAAGACTCAAAATAGGAAGCATGTGAACTATACCTAAATTGGTATACAGGTTTATCATCATTCCTAACAAAATCCTCAAAAAAATTTTTTTTGTCAACACAATTATTTAGGCAGACAAACTAGAACAGCTAACATGATCTTGACAAAGAAGAATGAAATGAGAGGGGTTGCTTGACCAGATTCCAAGTCTTGCTATATAGTCATGCTGGTTACAGAGGTCGGTGGTGATTGGACCATGCTATTGGCAGAAGGGTAGGTGCACAGACTGTCAGAACTGAATGCAGGACCCAGAGCTCCCACGACTGCCACACGTGTGCCCAGTCAATTTTTGACAATGATGCATAAACAATCAGTGAGGTGCAGAAACATGGTTCTGGAACAACAGTTCATTCATGGGCCAAATATATTTCCGCATTTCAATATCAACCTCATAACTTCTGACAAAACTAATTCAAGCTTGATCATAAAGGTAAAATGTAAAACTATACATCTGTTGGGAAAAAAATGGAGAAGGAAGTGAGTGTTCAGGATCTGGGGCTGTGTGAAGAATTCTTAGGTTTGACACGCAAAATATAATATATTGAAAGGACAGTTCATTACATTGAACCCCATCAAAACTGAAATCATTTGTTCCATGAGGGATCCTGTGTTGGGGATGAAAAAACAAATACCGTGTGAGAAAACGTATTGTAGAGCACGTATCTGAGAAGAGACTTGTATCCAGAATATATAAAGAGCACTCAGAACTCAACAGTGAAGACAAGCAGATAATCCAATTAGAAAATGGGGAGAAAAATATGAAGAGACATGTCATCGAAGAAGAGACACAGATGGCAAATAAGTTCACTCAAAGATATTCAGCATCGTTAACCATTAGGGAAATGTAAATTAAAAGCTCGGTAAGATACAATTGCATTCTGATCAGACTAGCTTAAAAAAAAAGCAACCACACCAAATGCTGGCAAGAATAGGAAATAGTACAGTAACTCTGGAAAACAACCTGGAAGTATCTTTTGAAAAAGAACTGTATGTGCAGCTACCATATGATTGCGATAAACCAGCACTCTTGGCATTTAGCACAGAGAAATGAAAACCTGTGTTCACACACAAGCCTCTACATGAATGCTCGTTGCAGTTGTGTTGGTAAGGCCCCACAATGGAGACAACTGAGTGGTCCTTCAACAAGCAGGTATTTCAACAAGCCATGGTACATCCATACTGGGGATATTATGTTGTAATAGAAAGGGCTGACATTCTCATACGTCAGCAGATAATACAGAAGACTGTGAGGGAATGAGCTGAGTGAAAAAAGAAAGCCCCAAGGGTCACATACTGTGTAAATCCACGTATACACATTACTGAAATAACACAAATATAGAAATGGAGTAGGTTTTCCAGGAATCCAGGTGGGCATCAGAGGAGGGCAGGTGGATGTGGCATGCAAAGGCCAGCACAGGGGACCCTTGTTGGGACGGAATGTTCTGGATCTTGCTTCCATGGATGCCAAGATCCTGGTTGGACTGTTTTACTGTAATTTAGCAAGACATTCTCATTGGGGAGAAGTTGATGGTGTGCATAGGGAATCTCTCTGTATTATTTATTACAGCTGCAAGTGAATCGATCATTTTCTCAAAATAAAAAGCTTAACTAAACATAATAAAAATATGAAGCTGAGAAAATGTAATAGAATATTTCAAACACAAATAACAGCAATAGATTTATAGGTTTGTGGCAGAATTATGCCATCTGTCGATACAAAATGTATGACAGGCAAACAGCAAAATTGACACACAAGTGAAGTGGTAGTATACCGAGATCAGGTTCTTTGAGGAAGATAGATTCTCATATACAGAAGTGACAAACTAGAAACCCTAGAGCAACACAACAAAATAAAAGATTTTAGCCAGCAAGCCAACCGAGGAGATAAAATAGAACACTAAGAAATACTCACTGAATTTTTTAAAAAGCAGGAAAAGAGGAGAAAAGAGGAGAAGACAAATGAAAAGCAATAAGAACATAAACAAAACCCAAGTATACAATTCATTAAATGTAAATGGTATAGGGGCGCCTGGGTGGCGCAGTCGGTTAAGCGTCCGACTTCAGCCAGGTCACGATCTCGCGGTCCATGAGTTCGAGCCCCGCGTCAGGCTCTGGGCTGACGGCTCAGAGCCTGGAGCCTGTTTCGGATTCTGTGTCTCCCTCTCTCTCTGCCCCTCCCCCGTTCATGCTCTGTCTCTCTCTGTCCCAAAAATAAATAAACGTTGAAAAAAAAAATTAAAAAAAATGTAAATGGTATAATCACTCTAGGTAAAATACAAAGACTGGGTAAAAATCGTTAGTGATGCGGATAGGGTAGAAACAGAAGATGAGGGAAAGGATGTACCCCACAAGCACAAGATGGACCAGCTCCACATCTCCTTGCCTTCGGTGTCCTGGCTACATCCCACCAGCCTGCAAGCCTATTCCAACAAGTCCATCACACTCTCCCGCTAGGCCACCCACCCTCCCCTCATTACAAAGCCTACAGCCTCAGCCCCTCATGGTTTCCTCTTTTCCCAGTGCCCTCCACCCCGTGCAGCCTTGTGTGGTCCACGGTGACCTCTTCCCCAGATGTCAGTATATGTGGCTAATAAACCAGAGCCATCTAATCTGTCTGACCTTGGGCATCACAAGAGCAGACATTCGTACTAGTTAAGGTCAGATATCTATCCCTCCCTCACCACCGAGAAGTGATCAGAACACATACACGTGCCTTGAACACACTATCAATGAACTTGATCTGATTGATGTTTATAGAACATTTCACTCAAAACCAGGAGTAGACACATTCCTTTCAAGTTCCTGTGGAACATTTCTCAAAACAGACAGCATTCTGGTCTTTAAAACAAATTGCAATAAATTTAAAAGGATTTAAATCATACAGAATATAATTGTTGATCACAGTAGAATTAGAAATAATTTGTTAAATAGAAACAAGTAACAGAAAGAGATCTGGAAAATCCTCAAATAATTAGAAATTAAATAAGCAATGTTAGTCAAAGAAGGAAATCACAGTCGAAATTAGCACATATTCATTAAGTGAATAAAAATGAGAAGCATCTGGGTGGCTCAGTGGGTTGAGCATCCGACTCTTGATTTCCGCTCAGGTCATGATCTCGTGTGTCATGAGTTCAAGTCCCATGACGGAATCTGAGTTGACAGCACAGAGCCGACTTGGGATCCTCTCTTTCTCCCTCTCTCTATGACCCTTCCCTACTTGTGCTCTCTCTTTCTCTCTCAAAATAAGTGAACAAACAGTTTTAAAAAAGAGAAAACGTGGAATACACATCAATGTGTTGCTTTAATGGCTACGTTACAAAAGAAAGAAAATCTTCAGTTAATGCTCTGCGTCTCCTATGATAGTCCTTTATTATATCGTCTCTGATAAATATTGGGGCTTAAAACTCAGAAGTCAGCATCAGGGTCAGAGCAAAGTCATGATGATTTTTATCACTCCATATTGTGTTTATGAAATTACGTGTGTAACGATCTCTAAGAGAGAGTGCCACGGGCCCAGAGATTCAAGGAACCACAAGATGAAGTCCTTCACATCTGCTAACACCATCAGAAGGTAATTTATATTTTAAGGGAAGAGAGTCTAATTTATAGTTGTACAGTCTACTGCTCTGCTCACAGAACAGCAAGCAGGTTGTCTACTTGAAAGTGGGTGTGCATCCCAGACTTATCAGCCAGGCGCAGGATGTGTCTCTCTTAATGTCTTTTTACTTACATGAGTGGCAGCTTATTTTTATTTACCCAGACATACAGAAATTAATTTCTAATGCAACTTCCAGCTCCACAAAAGTTGGACTGTGTTAGAGACAGAGATAAACACTTATTTATGGGCCCTTTATTACGTTCTCATGGGAAGCCTGTAACTCAAAAGCAAGATCATAAAAATGAGCTCATCACTCTTAGGAAGCAGATAAACTTGCCCAGATAAGGTAATAAATGTCCCAAGCCCTCACTGTAAACTCTAAGTGAACTGTGCCTGAACTCGGGGAGGTTTGGGTTCTTTTCTCCCTGCTTCGCCGTCCTGGTTGGAGCCAGGTGTCAACGTGCCAGAGTGTTCTATCCCCTACACTGCCCTGCATCTCTGAGCCAACCGTGAACACGGAGGTGCTGAGCCCTTACTTCCAGCTGGTTTTTATTAATTTTATGAGGCTTCACCTGACACACTGCGGGGTTGAAAATTGTACGTGTAAAAATCTCCTAGTGTTTATGGATGAAGCGCTACATCTTGGTGATGCCAGCTGCCTGTGATGTAAGTTTCCTGAAGGTGATTGACACACCCCAGCGTGGCATGCAGGCCCTTGGTTGTGGCCTCAAGCTGCCCTTCCAGCCACGTTGTGGGTAGTACCACCACACCCCGCCCCGAGCTGCCTCAGTCACACTGCAGGGCACCGCCCTGTCCCCTGAATGTGCCTGCAGGACTGTCACATATGAGCTGGTGAGCCACCTTCTGTGTGTGAGGGCAGTGTTCTCCCCTGTGTTCTTGCACAATGATGCGTGGCCCAGCCTCTTCACATCGTTGTCTTGGTGGGATGACCAGGCAGGTGCATCTGATCCACCGAGCCAGGATTGCTCTTGGTTCTCTCTGCTGGCTGGGGAAGTGAGGACGTTCTTGACTTGTACAGGATGGATCTGTGAGCAGAGGCTGCAGTCAGTATAGGGCATGGTTGAGTTTCTTCCGTGGAAGGAAGCGTCAGAAGAGGGAGGAATGTTAATGAGGTCGTTTGGGCCCGGAAATGACAGGCCTGGTTGCATGTGGGAAATGAGAAGAGATGTCCTACGACCTAACCCAGGCTCCTGGCACGTGAGATGGGGGCAGACGGACAGGCCATCCCATGAGACAGGAGGGCCAAACTTCCCTGAATCTGTGTGGTGCTTTTGTAAACACAGAAGGTGAGCAGCCAAGCTCTGGCCCAGTTTCTGGTGTTTCCATCTGGTACCCAGAGGGAAAGATGAGTGAGAAATCAGACTTATGCGGCTGGACACCATGACGGTAGCCTGAACTTGAGAAGGGACCTTGGGAGCCGTGGATTTAGAGGGCGGAGCAGAAGCCACGGTGGAGAGGAGAAAAGCTGCAGTCTTGCCCAACGCAAAGGCTGGAGCCCTCAGACCTGATTCCTAGTTGATCCTCTGAGTCTGCTGGAGACTGGACATCGCCCTCCACACCAGTCCCCAGTCCCCGGTTATCTTCAGCAGCGGGTCCCTAGCAATGACAAGGACCCACAATGGTGTAGGACTCCTTGTTCTGAATATATGTTTTAACTCACTGGACTCACATGAAACCTTGTGAGTTAGGTGATTTTTATTACGCCCATTTTACAAAAGAAAAAATAAAGGAAATTGAGATGCAGAGAGATTAAAGCCTAAGATCACCCCCAAAATAAGTGAGAGACACAGAATTCCAACCTGACACCCTGGTCCCCAAAGCCAGGTGCCCTGCCAACAACACTTTGCTGACAGGGAGCTGGGGAGACGTGGGGGCGGGGGGCTCCACTTTGCAGGCTGGCAGGGCGAGGACCAGGGCCACACCCTCTCCCGACGGCCATCCCCAAGCCACTCGAGGCGATCGTGAGAGCCCCGCGATGTGTGCAGTTGTCTGCGAGAAACGGACACTGTTTCCTCCGGGTGACGGCAGGTACCGCCCCGGATTGTACTTTCCAGGGCTGACTTTCCGAGAAGTTTGTTGAGGTTTTGAGGGCTGGATTTGACAGGGGCCACCTAAGCCCCTAAACGTCCGTGTGTGTGGTCAGAAGCAGGCTACGTGCTGACTCCATGTGCTGTTGAGGAGAAAGATGGTTTTGATGGTGTTCGAGGGAGGACAGCATCACGTGGGCCACGCCTGATGGACGTGGACAGGTTCCTGCAGGATGGAGAGCCCAGCTCCATCATCTCCTCGGCCCCATGTCAAGAAGCAGTTTAGAGCACGCCAGCCCTTGGTGGGCCTTTCACAGGGAGGATTTGCAGTGTGTGGGTTTGCCCGAGAGAACCTCAGTCCTGCTCCAAGTCCAGAAAGTTCCCACAAGGGTTTGGAACAGGAGAGGTAAAGGTCAGCCCACGGAAGTCACAGGAATACCGCAGGCACCGCAGTGAGGACTCACGGCCAGGGGGCAGACCCACGGCACTCTGGCCACGAGGGTTTCATGTGTTCTGCTTAGGGCTTACGAGTAATTCATGCAAATTTTCAGGTCAGGTCTCCCGGCACGCTGTGCGCTCACAGATTAGGTGTGGGAACTGTTGGCCCCCCTCGAGGATCCCGATAGCCCCCTGCCCACTGTTGGTGGTTGTCTTTCTGGAGCTCAGATGGAGAGCAGTGAAATGGCACTTTCTAAAATACGAGACCTGGTGGGCGGGGTACCATCGAGGCCACCCCTCCTCCAGTCTAAGGCAGGGGTGTGGGAGGGGAGCGGAAGGGGCAGCATCATCACTGTTGGTCTTACTGGTTCTTTTCCTTATTTGGGAACAGAATCTGCAGCTGGTTGGCAAGGAAATGTGGGCGAGCTGGTAGGTGTCACCGAATCAGAGACAGACGGCTCCGAGAGCAAGGGTTACCTGGCCCTCCATCAGCACTCCTGCGGCTTCCCCGTCCTCCGCGAGATGTCCAGGGTCTCCGACAGTGGTCTGTCTTCACCAGCCGTCTTCCTCTCTTGTCCTCGCCACCACAACCCGGCACTATGCATCTAGAATATTCTATCAAGAAAGGTTATTCTTTTAAAAAGATTTTTTCTATTAAAGTTTATTCTTTTTTTTTTTTTTAAAAAAAGCCCATTCCTTCATTGCTCTGATAACCCTGTCCCAAACTACGTTGCCTCTTTTATTCCCATGGATCATCCCTAGAACATTCCCTTCCCTTGGGAAGGGCTGTATATTTACTGTCCCAGAGTGTGTCATTGTCTTCTTCCATCTCTCTCCACAACCCCATCCCGCCAGAGAGAAACCATGATTAAAACACACTTCCTTAGCCCCTCACCTATACTTATGTTTTCTTTCTTCTGAGCCACTATTGCCTCTGCTCCTCTCTCAAGCTGATGGTTTTGATCTATGGTAGATAGATAGATAGATAGATAGATAATAGATGACAGATGATAGATGGATGGGTAGACAGACAGATAGATGGATGGATGGATGGATGGATGGATGGAAAGATGGATGGATGGATAGATAGATAGATAGATAGATAGATAATAGTTGACAGATGATAGATGGATGGATAGACAGATGGATAGATAGATAGATAGATAGATAGATAGATAGATAATAGATGACAGATGATAGATGGATGGATAGACAGATGGATGGATTGATGGATGGATGGAAAGATGGTTGGATGAATGGACAGATGGATGGATGGATAGATAGATAGATAGATAGAAGACAGATTGGTAGGTAAGTGATAGACCCATCTGGAAGCCATCTAAAGAGAGCAGGAATAGCTCTACTTTTCTGTCCTAGGTGCAGTGCATCACCCAGACGGGGGCTCCAGGACGCAGAGGGGAATGTCCCGTGAGTGGGGGGAAGGCGAGGAGGCTGCCTGGGGGCCGTGGCCGCAGGAGCGGCAGTCGGAACACATCGCGCTGGCACAGTGAGGATGCGGATCCCTTGAGCGTCTGCTGGCCCAGCCCCGGTGTTCGTGGGTGTCTAATGGGGCAGGAATGCAGACCATGACCCCGGGGCAGTTGCGTACGTCTCCCTGGTTCCAAAGCACTTGCTTATCAGCATGTAATGATTTATACTCAGCCCTAATTGGCCTTGTCAAGACAGGACACATCTCGAGGGGTGCAGCAGGCACGTGAGCACAGATGGCGGTCACCACCCACTTGACCTGGCCCGCCTCCCGTGAGCACCTCATCTCCCTCCCTAGGCAAGTCCTCCCCCCCGCCCCATGACTTATGAGGTCAGTGACCTCCCGTTTTCTCAGATGTGGGCGTACTTTACCATCCTGGGACACGTTTTCATCTAGCCCATTATTAGGATTTGAAGAGCACCCAGCTGGAAGTTAACTGCCCGCTAACAACTGAACTCGTGCAGCAGGAGAAAGCTGAACGTTCCCGAACGAGGCTCTCCTCACTGTCGGACACAAAGCCGCGTGGGCTCCGCTGTGTGGCCAGGAGCCCGGGACCCGCAGAGGTGGAGCCCGATGCATAAAACCCCTCCAGGTACACGCACGCGGCACGCGTGGCCTTCCCTGTGCGTGAAAAGCAAACACGGAAGGTCAGCGCACAGTACGTGAAACCCAAAGTGCGTGCTGTTCTTTAAATGACGGTTTCCAGCCTTTGTCGATGAAGGAACCCATTTCAGGGAGAAGGACGTCCCTGTGACCACAGGGTGTTAGCATCAAATTTAGAACCGAACCCCAGTGCGATGTCCCACCGCGTGCACTGAGTCAGCGCTGTCCAGTTCTCTGCGTATCGCATCCATGGATCCGCGTCCCAAAGCAGAGGGGTCCTGCCGTGGCAAGCAGGCTCCGCTCCGTCCCTTCCGGCAGGTGTCTCTGCTCTGCATCTATTATTTGTAACACGTTCACGGGCAGCAATGCTGGGCTTCAGGGAGACCACACATCCCTCTGGTAGCTAACGAGGCCTCGGACCCTCTCCTAAGAAAGCGAAGGGTGTGCACACGCTCTCAGCTGTGCCCATAATTCCAGGGGAGAGGCCAGCATGCCGGGCTGAGAAACCTGGCCCACTGTCACCCCGTCCCTGTCGTTGGCGATTGCTGCTGTCTGACGTGAGCCCAGGAAACAGAGCTGCTCTGGGAGCATTTACATCCAGAACAGGTGTCTAGGAAAGTCTCCTTAACTCCCAGGATGCGTCTGAAACCTGAATGGACAACGCAGACTTAGAAACGGATGGTACTCAAGACGCTGCCCACGGAGCAGCTGTGCAGCCCTTATCAGAGCGTCAACACCCGTCTGCTATAACTGCCATTACTTCTATACCCCGCGACTGCCAGAGATAAAGCCGTCTGTTGCATTTTCCTGGTGAACTCCTGCGGTCTTGATTCCAGATTACGACACCCTGCTTCTTGGTGACTGCGTGGACCTTTCCCCAGAAGGAGTCAGATGCGGTTATAGAACTGGCCGCTTCCCTGGGCTCCGGGACACAATACCATGTCTGTGCATCCCCAGCACCCGGAACACCTCCTGCTATGTGACCGTTACTGAATTGAAAACACTGACGCGTTTACTTTCTCCAGAATAGTCACCTGCTCGGAGACGGCCGCTGTCAGCCCAAGTATGGGACAGCGGATGAGGGGCCGCGGGTGCTGCACGAAGCGGGGTACGAGTCCCCGAGAAGGATCCCCCCTGGCATTCTGGCAGAAAGGGAAACAGGCAATGGGGCAGAGTCCTCCGACCTCGGAAGTGTGTGAGAACTAACACACAACCCGCAGCAACAGACCACAGTGGACAGTCACACGGACGAGCTGCCGTCCACAGTCCCCCCATGAAATGGGGACATGTGTACTTGAGGGAGGGGCTGTTTCTCCCACATCGTGAAGCAGAAACAGCCCTGACCCCACCACTGTCCTCCCTGGGAGAGACCCCAGGGCCCGGCTGGACAGCAGGTCGGGAGGTAGGGGCTCAGCCGAGCTGTGGGTCCCCTGGAATGGCTCACCCACGATGGGCCGGGCCAGTTGGTCAGCAGGCCTCTGTTTCCTTCCCACCACCTGCCTGCCTAGGGGTGCCTGTGAGGTGTTTTTGCCTGTGCAGCATGCCCCTCAAGTCCCAGCCCTGGACTCCTAGGAAGTGTGGTCCTTTGCTGAGGGACAGACTAGATTTTCCTCAGGTGATACTGAGCTCCCCGCTGAACCCGTGACTCCTGGAGGTGACGTGCTGAGCCACGACGCTCTGGGGAAGCAGGGGCGGGGGCGCAGTGGGGAGCTGCCAATGGTCCCGCAGGACAGGGGGAGCTGCAGGGTACCAGCGGGGGGTGGGACACGGTGTCCTTGTCGGGGACGTGAGCCTGCAGGTGTAGCTGGACAGGTCACAGGGCGGTGCAGAGGGTGCCACCAGAGCCAGCAAGCCCGACCCACGTCCCAGGAGTTCATTACGAGGACCCCTGCTGCTCCCTGCAGGTGACGCTGACCCCACCTTGCACTGGGCAGCCACGACCTCCCTCTGAGCTCACCAGGTACTTGCCATCACCCCCAGAACACACATGGGCTCGGGAACACACCGCGAGGGGCTGAGGGCTCAGCTGTCAGCCTGTCCTGTGGCTCCCACGGGGCCGGTTTATTCAGACTCCGTGTGCGCCTCCCTTGCCTCTCCACGCACCCCGAGCAGCAAGGACGCCAAACGTGAGCTTACAGGGCGGGGTCCATTCTCCTCCTCTGCCGCACGTCCGTCCTCCCCGAAGGACACGAGAGCCAGCAGGAACCGTGTAACCAGCGCCTGTCCCGGGGGTGAGACCTGGAAACACGTGTGCTGACGCCGTCCTGCCTGGTGGCTGAGAGACTTCAGTGGAGGACAGACAGACGGGGACGTAGGGACAGAGCTGTCTGTGGGAGCAGTGTTGGGGACAGAGAGTGGCCATGCGGCAGCGGGCTCTAGAGGGAGCCCCCAGATTAATAGGTTGGCAGGGATTCAGTTAGTTTGAGTTCGTCCTGGAGAAAAGGGCAGGACCCAATCAGCGGCCAGAGGGGGACACAGCCCCGCGCAGTCCCCCACCTGCTGGAGTCCACCCGGCACAGGGCAGGACCCCGTCACGGGCGAGGTGAGCTCCACAGACCCCAAGGCCCCCGGCAGATCCATCAGGAACACACTGGGGGAGAGATATCTGGTCTCCACCTGCCCCAAACTGTAGCCCCTGTGTCTCTTGATCTCTTGTCTACTTTCATCTGAGGCCAGGGGCTTGCCTGTGACGTTCTCTAGGAACACCTAGTCGTCTCGATGCTTGGACAGAGTGGGGTGGGATCCAGGAGCTACCGTATGCTCCCTGCGCCTATGGGCGGCCATCACCTCTAACGGAATCCCGGAAGCGAAGGCCACGGGCATGTCTCATGTTCGGAGCGAGGCCACATGAGAGGGCCCTCCCAGAGCACCTGGCATCCAAGCCCAGTGAGTGCTTGTTCCTGCCTCGTCCCCTGCGCCAGCCGGTGGGCCTGCCGTAGAAACAGGAACCGGCACAGTCTTGGACGCTGGGGAGGTTTGGAGCCGACTTGCTTCTCTTCGAGGCCACCTGTCTCTTGCCTGTTGGTCCCACCAGCCCTCGGCTACGGTGGCCAGTGCACCGTGGGTCCCTGGTCCTAACGGGAGGGTGCTTTACCCTGTAAGGCTCTGCTGGGTGAGCCCTGCCTGCTGACAAGAGCCGCCCCTGGCACCTCATACCCGCAGCCCCTGCCCAGAAGTGTTTGCCCACAGGTCTGTGCCCCGGAGGGGAGGTGTCGAGAGAAGAGGCATCCTCTCGTGTGCCCTCCTCCTGGCAGACCTGGGAAGCTGCACAGAGCTGGAGCCCCAGGGGGCGAGAATCTCTCCCTGGCTCTCTTCCTCTGGCTCAAGCTGTTTATTTAAGAAATCAAGTTATTTGATGAGAGTTAATGCATTCGTCCTAGCTCTGTCATCACCAGGCCGTCCGTGTAGAAATCTCCCAAAACAAAGGAAACACGCGACATCCTAGGTTCCGGTAACCCATCACAGAAACATAAATTTGACCTGGAAATCCTGGATCATGGAATCTGTGGCTCGTTTTCTCCCTGGGACAGAAATGGTGGGAAAGCCATATAAGAGGGACTTGTGTGTGTCACACTGATATTTTTAGAACATAGCTGTGCAATGGGGTAAAAAGGATGGTTTAGAAGCTTGACTGTTTCTGTCTTCTCTTTGTGTTTGGACTTGGGGTTCCTTTCCGGGAGGCTCAGCCTCATCTGTCTTTCTCTTCAGAGTGTGTCGTCTGTGACCCCACGGGCACATTCTTCATCCTGGACATGGGCATTTTCGTCTCCAGATGTTTGATTGAAATCTTCTAACGCCCCTCACATTCCTTCTGTCTTTCCTCTGCGTCTGGACCATGCACAGCGCAGGTGCGTTAATGGCCTCCATGCCCTCCCAGGGGATTCCAACAGCACGGCCCCTCCTGGCTCCATTTCAGTGACCGTGTGTCCCCCCCGGGCACCTGCCATCACAGGGAGCACCTGTCCACACCTCCTGGGCACCTGCCTTCGTGGGTTAGATGCGAGGTTTGAGAAGCCGCCATATGCTATGCTGGGTGATTCTGTATTTCTCTAGAATTTTGTTCCTGTGGCTCAGTCTAATGACAGAAAAGTTTGGAAAAGTGAGATAAATAGGCCTCTGTTTGGGGGATAATTTAAAGAAGAGCAGATTATGACCAATTTATTCTTTCTTTCTTTCTTTCTTTCTTTCTTTTACTTGAGAGAGAGACAGAGACAGAGACAGACAGAGAGAGAGAGAGAGAGAGAGAGAGAGAATGCACATGCAAGTTGGGGAGCGGCAGACAGAGAGGGAGACACAGAATCCCAAGCAGGCTCCGCATGCAGCATGAAGCCTGACCCAAGGCTCGATCTCATGACCCTGGGATCATGACCTGAGCCTGAATTTACCGACTGAGCCACCCAGGCTCCCCTATTCTTTCTTTTTTTATTTTATTTATTTTATTTTATTTTTGAGACAGAGAGAGACAGAGCATGAACGGGGGAGGGACAGAGAGAGAGGGAGACACAGAATCTGAAACAGGCTCCAGGCTCTGAGCTGTCAGCACAGAGACCGACGCAGGGCTCGAACTCACAGACCGCGAGATCATGACCTGAGCTGAAGTCAGACACTTAACTGACTGAGCCACCCAGGCTCCCCTATTTTTTCTTTAAACAAATGATGAGGGGCGCCTGGGTGGCTCAGTCGGTTAAGTGTCTGACTTCGTCTCAGGTCATGATCTAACGGTTCGCGGGTTTGAGCCCCGCGTCAGGCTCTGTCTGTCTCTCAATCTCTTTCAGAAATCAAAAAATAGAACTTAAAGAAATAAAAACATGATAGGGTAGCCTTCCGTATGTCAGGCACTGTTCTTAGTGTTGATGGGTACAGCAGTGAAACACCCTGGCAAGACCCAGACTTTTTGGAGTTCACATTCCTGTGACCAAGGTGGAAAACAAAGGTTTGTAGACCCAGGAATATATACATACATGTATATATATAAATATATAAATTTAAATATATATATTTATTTAATGTATAAATATATACATATTTATTTTTATATAAATAAAATATATACATATACATACATTTTTTTTAAATTTAATGTTTATTTTTGAGAGACAGAGAGAGCGGGAGCAGAGGAGGGACAGAGAGAGAGGGAGACACAGAATCCGAAGCAGGCTCCAGGCTCTGAGCTGTCCCCACAGAATCTGATGTGGGGTTTGAACCCATGAACTGCGAGATCATGACCTGAGCCAAGGTTGGACAGGTTGGAATTTCTATATAAATTCATATATATATATATATATATATATATAAATTCTAAATTAATTCTAAATAAATTCTAAATTATAAAAATATATAAATTCATATATATATAAATCATATATATATAAATTCATATATATATATGAATTTTTAACTTGGATACATTTTGAAGGTAGTTTCAACAGGATTCTGGATGATTCAGATTTAGAGGTTAAAGGAAAAGTATTCTCCCTGGTTTCCAGCTTGAACAATAGGGGTGCTATTTTCCAAGGAATAGGGAATTTATTCAGGGAGGGGTAATGCCTCAGGGGTAGTTCCTCTTGGGCCCTCAAGACCGGCCACTTCATAATTCAGAGACACATACATCCATGGTGGTGGTTGGAAGGTCGCAGATCTTCATGTATTCTGCCCGCCCACCCATCGTCGTGGTAACGACACCTATCATGTGAGACCAGTATGCACGGCTCCCGGACCCCAGTTGGAAACACCAGAGTGCCATGTAGATCCCAAGTGCAGTTCACAAAGGGTTCACTGCAGCCCTGTGGTTCACTGTGGTTCACCCCTGTGAGTTCACAGCAGCCCTGAAATACAGGCGTTATTGTCTTTACTTTCCCAACGAGAAAACAGAGCCTCAAAGGGGGCTGAGTTGCTGATTTTTATATAACTGGCAAATGCCAACACATCAAAGCTAGCCAAGCACACATAGGATCTCCTCTGCATTTCCAGGAGGAATCCACACGGTACCTTGTCCTAGGTTGGAGCCCCTGTAACATTAGGACTACTAGGGGTTGGCCACCGAGAGGTAGTTTGTAGACCAGACGGGCTCCCTACGATCCAGAGCTCCCCGTTCGGGGGAATTGCCAGCTGGATGTGGATATGGGCAGTGACAGGTGCCTCTAAAGTGTTTATAAACCGTAGTGCCACAGTAACGCAAGGGAATGATGGCTCCAGGTTTCCGACAAGGGATGGAGACACGCTTTGGGAACAGACCTAACATTTTTAAATCGTCAAAGTGACCTTTCTTTTCAAATACTAAAGCTTTTTCATGTGTTTGTTTCTTTTCACGGGAAAACCACACAGCCTTTCCAAAACAGCCCCAAGAGCTTCTGAAATGGTGCACAGGAAAGATCTGGTCACGCTGTCCACTGGTGCTGTGAGCTGATGCCAGAGGAGTAGGTAGCGTGAACTCACGGCCTGGGCTTCCCAGGCGGCCGCCGGGAGCCTCCTTGGGGAGCCAGGGCCTGTCGAGAAACTCTTTTCCAAGAGCAAATGGTGTCCCCTACCTGGGACCCTACCTGGGATCACTTGAGAATTGCAGAGCTTCTGCGATACCTCCCTTTCCCCGATGAAACCCACACCCTGCCTGGCATCGTAATTCGCTCCAATCTCGCGCGTGCTCCTTCTCTGGGATCACATCCGGCAGGTGGAGGGCCGCGCAGGGCGTGGAGGTGAAGACAACCAGTCGTCTTGGTTTGAGTTTCACACTAATGTCGTGGTGCGTAGGACTTGAGGCCCCGATAAAAGCTTTTCCTGCCCCCCTATCCCCCTCGCCCCCGACGCCCCTCTAATTCCATCATCACAGGCAGGAGCGTGTTGGCCCGAATGCCTGCTGTGGGTCAGTGAAGCCGAGGAAGAACGCCAGGAAAATGAAGCCTGGACACCCAGGCAGGGGGGTTTCTAAGACCCTCATCTACGGTGATGGCTCCGAGGCGGAGTTAGGTTAGCGGTGTTTATCTCAGGATGCTGGGAGCCCTGGATGAAACTGCTTCCTCACCTGCAAAATGAGCACGGCAGCCTCTGCCTTACGAGCTGGCCAGGAAGCAGAACGAAGGCCAGAGAATGAAGAGACCCCCATGGTGGGCAGCAGATAGCAGATCTAGCGAAGGGTGGCAACGAGCCTGCACATTCGTCATCACCATTGATGTGACTCGTTAGCGTTCTTGTTACGATTTTCTGGGAGACCCAGCCTCTCTTCTTCATTTAATGGCAGCCGCCCCAAGCATTCCGTGTGAAGCAGATTTTTGCACAAAGGAAACAGAAATGGGAAACAGAAGGGATCCCGGGGGCCGGGCCGGTGCGCTGCCTGCTCATTTCATGGTGATTTAGAAGCCACATTCCTGTGTCTTCCCTGGCTCCATCCGCTTCTGGTTTGGAAACAGAACAGTTGCCGGGAGAATCTCGCTCCCACAGGAAAAATACCTTGACTGCAAACAAGCCCAATTCCAATACTTTCTTTAAAAAAAAAAAAAAAACGGGTTTAAAACGATGATATAATCCTTCGGGAGGAAGTGAAAATGAAATGTACCTACTACGTGAAAGTTTCACCCAAGAACCAGCGGTAGACTTTGTCCAGTTTTAATGACCTAGAGAATGTGGTACAGCCTTTTCTCACCCTGAGAACACCCTCGAGTGCAGTTAACACGCACGACAACATGCAGCGTCTTAAAAATACATCGGTGTGCTTAGCACAGCGCGCCTTCACAAACCGCTATTTTGAGTAATAGCCAATACCCCAAGTCACTGCCCTTTTCTAGGTCCTAATAATTAAGCTTTATATAAGTTGGGAAATTCTTGGAGCAGCAAGATAGTACGTTGCATTTCTAGTGTTTTGTTTGTTTGTTTGTTGTGCTAAAACACAAACAGTTCTCCTTGTAAAGTCAAATCCATTGATGTTTCAAAGAAAATCCAATCCATATGTTTCTTATTTATTTACACTTACTGGAATTCATCAAAGCTCTGTTTAATAAGCTATTTAATGGCCAAAAAGTCTCCGTCAAAGGGTTGGTTTTTTTTTTTTAAAGACTTTCATCTTCTGTACCAGGAAGCCTTGCTGTTCTTTGAAACAAGGTTCTAAGTTTGGAAAAATGTGACCTCCCGTTCGTGTTCTGAAATGTTAGGAGGCATGTCAATTAGCTAAGTGTAGACGTGCACACTGTTTGGGGATTTTAAGCAGCTCCTCCCAAAGATGGGGCGTTCTGTCCTCCAGTCTTCTTATGAGGAGTAGCTGGGGAGGCATTTGGGGGAAAGGAGATGACAGGCCCCGTGGTCATCCAGCAATCTTTTAAAAACGTTAGGCCAATGCTGTACATCACACATTATCCAGCATGTGTGAAAATTACTCTGATTTGTTTTGAACGGGAAAGATTATCAAAAAGCTTTATCTCAATCGCTGGGAAAACTGCTCTGTCTTTGTGCACGTCTGTGTATGTGTATCTGGGTACACATGGGTATGCACATCTCTGTGTGCATATCTGTGCCTGTGCATGTGTATGTGCACGTGTCCATATTGTTGTCTCAAATGGCGGGATTTCCTTCTTTCTAAGGGTGAATAACACTGCACTCGACATCTCGAAAAATGAACATATTTCTAGCATAATGTGAAATGTAGAAAATGCTGGGCATTGCCATAAGCTGGACGATCACATATATACAAAAAGTAGGAAATGAAAAACTACAAATATTGTATTTCGACACTAAAAGAATGGGAAAGTATCTCATAAAATATATAATTCTAAATATACAAACGTGTGCGCAAAGTAATATGCAGATAATACTTTTTTCCTGTTAAGACAGTGGTGTATTTCAAATTGTTTTTTTAAGTTTATGTATTTATTTTGACAGGGAGTGAGCACAAGTGGGAGAGGGGCGGAGAGAGAATCCCAAGCAGCCTCCATGTTATCAGCACAGAGCTCGACGCAGGGCTCAAACTGTGAGATCATGACCTGAGCTGAGATCAAGAGCTGAGAGCTGAGATCGGAGACTTAACCGACTGAGTCACCCAGACACCCTGTTTTCAATTTTTTAGGGTTAACCAATTACTTCAATAAAAAAATCAATGAAAAATCAACAAATGCTTCAGAGAAAATGAATTGTAGATTATAACAGATGTCCTAGGCCAGCATAATATTTCAGACAATGCCACAGTTTGGATGATTTTATTCTTGGAATGCTAGATAGCTTTTTTCTGATGACGGCTTCTCCTCTGCGGTGTCAGAGGATTATGGACACCTAACTAGCCCTCAGATAATGAGAAAAGATGGCTTCCTTTACAATAAAGTCGTAATAGTAAGTTAAGGACCTTGTATCGATCTTTCTATACAATAACCATATTGTAACATAAACACATATTGAAAAAGAAAAACAAGAAAAGCCTCCGGGATTAAAAGCGTGACCGTGCACACAGCAGGAAATTCTACACACTCATCATGGGGAGTGTGGGTCCTGAACCCTGGCGTCTGGGGAGCAGGCAGCAGGTGGGGGGCGGGCTGGGGACAGGTTCTGAGTATATCGCTGCTTGGAAACTCGCTCTACCTTCTCCTCTCCATTGGTGGAAATAGAGGAAGCAGTTACTGGACCAAATTGGAGAGAGAGGCACAGAGCTGCTTCACCCTGGGGAAACCGAGTCAGCCCAGTCCCAGGCTCGAGTGGTCTGGGGCAGGGAGTGTGTGCCCAGGAGCAGGACTCAGAACAAGGCAGGACACACACAGCTGCAGGGACATCTCTTTGTCCCCCATTATCTTGTCACCAGGTTTTCTCTCTAGGAACGGAGAACTTGCCCTGAATTGACCGCCAAGGGCAGCCATCAGCCCCGTGGTCAGAGTCCTGTGCTCTGGAGTGAATCGGTCCTGGGTTCAAATCCAGACTCAGCCACTGGTTCTATGATCTTTTAAAAGCCGCCAATGTTTTCCTCATTTCTAACACGAGGGCAGTGGTAACTCACGCGGTGTGGTTGTGGGGGTGAAATCAAACAGTGTGTGTTCAATGTTAACCCGACCCCCAGCACGGTTGGGGGTGCATGTCTCAGCTTCCCACATGGGCTGTTATAATAATTTGCTCTTTGGGGGCGCCTGGGGTCCTCAGGCGGTGAAGCGTCCGACTTCAGCTCAGGTCATGATCTCGCGATTTGTGAGTTCGAGCCCCGCGTCAGACTCTGTGCTGACAGCTCAGAGCCTACTTCAGATTCTATGTGTGTGTGTGTGTGTGTGTGTGTGTGTGTGTGTGTGTCTACCCCTCCCCTGCTCACTCTCTCTCTCTCTCAAAAATAAATAAACATTAAAAACATTAAAAAGATAATAATTTGCTCTTTGGGATTTAAGGAGGTAAGTTTGCCCAGCACAATTATCTACTTGGATAGGCACACGCAAGAGTCATGAAAAGCACAAGGACACAGGAGAACTGAACAGGGTCGTGACTGTGGAAGTGGCTTCAACGGAAAGGAGCATGTCCGATGTCCAGTTTGGTGTCATTATTGTTGTTTTGACGTTCCATCTACAGACGACTTGCTTTCACGAATCCACTCCTCGCCACCTTACAAGTGCCTCAGAATGAAACAGGCTGCGATGACAGAGGTTCTGGAATCATAACTACAAGCTTATTTTCTTTCCTGGGTTTGCCTTTCTGGGTTTCTCTTCACTGCACAGCAGTGTTGCAGGACTTCTGCAGAGAGGCCCTCTACGGGTAGCGGAAGTTCATCCCCTCTGGGGCTTTGTTTCTTTGTATTTATTTTGAGAGAGAGCCCATGCACGTGAGCATGGGAGGGGCAGGGACAGAAGGAGAGAGAGAGAGCAGAGAATCCCAAGCAGGCTCCAAGCTGTCAGTACAGAGCCCGACATGGGGCTCAAATCCATGAACTGTGAGTTCATGACCTGAGCCAAGGTCGGAGGCTTAACCGACTGAGCCCCCCAGCCTTCCAACCTTTCTTTTTCTCCCACCCAAAAAGTAGCTGCTATCAATCCAATGTTTCTCTTTTTTGTAAAATTGCATTTCCAAGTAATTATTTATTTTTTTACATTTATTTATTTATTGAAAGACAGAGAGAGACAGAGTGTGAGCGACGGAAGGGCAGGGGAAGAGAGAGAGACACAGAATCCACAGCAGGCTCCAGGCTCCGAGCTGTCAGCACAGAGCCTGACGTGGGGTTTGAACTCATGAACTGTGAGATCGTGACCTGAGCCGAGGTCGGACGCTTAACCGACCGAGCCCCCAGGTGCTCCCAAGTAATTATTTTTTAGTTTGGCCTTATTTTTCAGGCTTTTCATAAACTGGATCAGACCACAGATCTGTGATACACATTTTCGCACACTATCCTGTCAGCCATTTCCTGTGTGTGTAGCCGAATTTCCCTCTCATCGACGGGGAGCATTCTGTTGTATGAGAACTTGGTAATTAATTTATCCAGTTAGCTGCAGACAGACATCTCAGCTGTCTCCTGGGGTTGCTGCTAAGAACGATGTTGACTTTGTCTCCTGGGGAGAATAGGACCCCCCAGGGCTGCATGCCCCGGCCCGAGGGTGTGCACACCCCCATTATGGATGGGGACCCTGTCACCCTGTCCACTTTCCATGTCCCCCATCAGGGTTTGAGGACTGGTCCCACATGCCTGTATGATAATGTCGGACTTTTAAGGTCTTGAAGCAGTATATATTGTAGCTTCCCGATTAAGCGTCCGACTTCAGCTCAGGTCATGATCTCACGATTCATAGGTTTGAGCCCCGCGTCGGGCTCCGTGCTGACAGCTCAGAGCCTGGAGCTTGCTTGGGATTCTGTGTCTCCCTCTCTCTCTGCCCTTCACCAGCTCATGCTCTGTCTCTCAAAAATAAAATAAAATATTTTAAACAATTAAGAAAAAAGAATCGTATTATGTGGTAGTTCTGTCACTGTAGGTGACTGAGGGCTTATTCGCTACAATGCTGTCATTATTTTACTATCAAACCTTCAGTTTTCATGTCTTCCGACAGTCCCTTTTAAAGAACATTGCTCTCCCCCACCTTTTGTTATTAGTCTATTTATTTTTAATGTTTACTTATTTTGAGAGAGAGAGGGACAGCCCTGGAGCAGGGGAGGCACAGAGAGAGAGGGGGACAGAGGGTCTGAAGCATTCTCTGTGCTGACAGTAGAGCCCGATGCAGGGCTCGAACTCACGAACCAGGAGATCCTGACCTGAGCCGAAGTTGGGTGTTTAACCAACCGAGCCCCTCCCAGATGCACCTCCCCCCCCCTCTTAAAATCGAGTCTGGAGGGCTTTGTTTCCAACCACAAAGTCCCAGTCATTTATGCTGTTGGGAACCCGTCCTGTTTAAACCCACATTCACCTCTGTCTTGTTACTTTGGGATTCTCCTGCTCCTTTTTAACAATTATTCTTTCTTCCTCCTATACAATTTTCGACATTGTTACATTTTCTTTGTTGTCCATCTAATTTTGCAAGGTATCCATTTTTTTTTAAAATTCTGCTTGCCTACCTAAGCATTTTAACATGCATGTTTAACCCGACAATGTCTGGCTGGAGGACGATACAAGAGCCTGTGAATTACAACTATCCTTCTCTTAACTTATGGCTACGCTTGCCTAGTATTTTCGTTTTATTTGGCTTCTAACCCTACAAGTTAGAAATATCATAAATATTACTTTATCTGCAAGCTTGCAATTCCACCCCCCCCATTCCTTCTTATATCTTAGGAATTTCTTCTGGGATCATTTAATTTCTCACTTACACACGTGCACACACATAAATAAATATTCACTGCCAGTTTCCACACCTCGATCTTTGTAAAACCTATTTTCTGTGACTATTTTTTCTGCTGCATTCTGATTAATTTCTTCAGCTATGACTTCCAGTTTGTTAATTCTTGATCTGCTTAAATCTGCAGTTTTCAGCAATCAAATTTCAATCAAGTTTCTCTTTCTAAAAATTTTATTTTTCCATTTCCGATGGCTGCGTGACAATTTTGTGTGATTTTTTGCTAATAGTTCAGATTTTCGATACTCATTGTGAGCTCTTTTGAACTGTTAGATATATTCATTTTATATATATTTTTTAATGTTTTATTTATTTTTGAGACAGAGAGAGACAGAGCATGAACAGGGGAGGGTCAGAGAGAGGGAGACACAGAATCTGAAACAGGCTCCAGGCTCTGAGTTGTCAGCACAGAGCCTGAAGCGAGGCTCGAACTCACGGACCGCGAGATCATGACCTGAGCCGAAGTTGGCTGCTTAACCGACTGAGCCACCCAGGCGCCCCATTCATTTTATATTTTTATTTGGTAGTTCAATGCCTGAAGTCTGAGAGTGTGGTTCCTGGTCTTTCTTTCTTTCTTTCTTTCTTTCTTTCTTTCTTTCTTTTTCTTTCTTTCTGCTGATTCTCACTCATTGTTGCTTGTTGCCTGATATGCTTAGAAACTTTTTTTTGTGTGTGTGTGTGAACTCACTTGGGTTGAAACTATGTGTATTCCTCTAGAGAGCATTTGCATGGGCTTCTGAGTGGCTCAGGACTTTGCATCAGGACAATGAAAATTTACAGCTTGAGTGTTCCTTACTTTTTTTTTTCTGGCAGTCAGATAGTGTGAATTCTTGCCCCCAACATGGTGAGGACAGGCTTTATCTTACAGATTTTCAGTGAAGACTTACTTTTTCCTTCTAATCAAAGGCCAGGCCTGAAAGGGCTGGCTCCTTGTTGACCTCGACCTCAAGCCTGGGAACTAAAATGTAACGTGAACACAGAGTTGGGGATAAAGAGGAATGATGGCTTTATTTCTCTGCCTGCGAAGGAGGCGGCAGCAGGCGTGACCTCCAGACACCACCGTAGGCCCCCCAGAAGGGGCTGGGGGCTCACAGGGCAATGCAGGATCTGGCCGGTTTGGACAGGCACCATGTACCTGCTGAAGGCGGCCCCCTCAGTCCTGTCTTCAGGGTGGTGCCTGGTTCCAGAAGCAGAAGGGAGGAGGGAGCTCTGCAGAAGAGAGGAGAAAGGTCACTTCAAAATCACTCCCACAGGCATTTTGATTGTTTTCCCTCGTTGTGCTTTTAAGCGGTTTCTGGAGTGACTTTCTGTCTTGCAGATCCACTGAGCTGGGGTTGGTTTGCCGCTGGACAGTCCTCTCTCTCTTCCCTTCCTGCAAGGGCCCCAGTCCCTGCCCTCTGTGCCCAGGGCCACCAGAACCAAAACTAGAGTCACCAGGAACCCCAAACACTCACTCCCCTGCCCATGCGCTGCGTCCCCTGGGCATGGGAATTTTCCTCATCTGGGAGGCTTGCCTGTGTACCTGCACTGACACCCTAGCCACGGCCTTCCGATTCACCACCCACGGGGTGTTGGGGGCGGCGTGGGGTTTGGGACACCGTCCGAAAGAGCCTCTCACACTCCCTCTGCGGATGGACGACTGATGGATCAGTTGCCATGTGGATTGAGACTGAAGCATTTTTTGAAAATAATTATCGCTTTCCTCTCGAATGTGGTTTTGATCTGAAATTGGATGCACCCACACTTCCCTGGTCCCACGTGAGGGAGCCGCGGGTTCTGTGGGGCCCCGAAGGCGGCCTATGTGGGGCAGTGTCTGGAATCTCCAGACCAGGAGTCAGGAAGGGCTGGGCTGCATGGGAGGCGAGTGCCACCTGCTCACCTCCTTGATGGGCAGAGGCAGGCATTTAAACAGGAAGGTGAGCTGGGAGGTGGGGAAGGCTGTGCCTGCCAGGGAGACACCTCCCCCACCCCGGCCAGTGCCCAGAGGTGCCCGCTGTGCCCTCTCCCGGGTCCAGCTGCCTCCAACACGGGAAGGCCGCTTGGCCCGTGCAGAAAAGGACCCCGCACTCACACTTCCTTGAACGTCTGAGCAGCAGTACAAGGAGGGGCTCAGGGAGCACTGTTCCTTCCCGCTCCTCCACAAACCCAGCTGTGGCCAGTCCCGGCCGTGAGACTCGGGGCAAGTCCCCCCACGTGTCAAGTCAGATTGCAACACACCCCCCCCCCCCCCCAGAAGCTGCAAGGCTTACGTTCTACGTGCAGGGCTGACCCCATGCCCGGTGCCTGCCAGGCTCCGACAGACACCTGTGCCTTCCCCTCCATTCTTTACCGGACCCCCTCCCCAACAGAACCCCCTCCAGGAGGCTGAGGTCTCCTGGCCCGGCACGTGCTGGTCCTCTGCTGTCATGCCTCTGATCCGGGAGCCTCCTCTGACCCATCTCAGTTCTCAGAGAGTCCTGTCCCCACTGGGGACCCGCGGCTGCCCTCCACGCCGCGTGCAGCACCCGTGTTCTGCCCTCGATAACCCTTACAAAGACGCGCACTTTTATACTTATCCGTCTCGTTTCTTGGTTAGTGTGTGCTCCTGCCTTGAAGGCACTGGCCATGTGATGCACGCAGGGTCCTCCCGAGCTCACACGATTGGGGGGATGGGCAAATCTGGACAAGGCAGGGCAGGCTGGCAGCTCAGACAGGTCCCTGTGCTGCAGACTTGAGGCAGAATTCCTTCTCCAGGGAACCTCCGTCTTTGTTCTGGGGGCCTTTGACTGATTGGACGAGGCCCACCCACGTTACAGAAGATCATGTACCTTATGTACAGTCTCCTGATGGTAAATGTGAACGTCATCCATAAATCACCTCCGCAGCAACATCTAGATCGGTGTTTGAGCAAACGGCTGGGCACCATGGGCCAGCCATGTGGACACACAGCACGTCTCACCCCATGCGTCCCTGTCATGCCCCCTCTGAGTTCAGCCAGACACAGAGCACCTGACCGTGCTCGCTGACCTTGGGGGGTCTGAGCCCCGCGGTCCCTGCAGTGCGTGGTTTCCTGTTCTCCAGCCCACATCTGCTCGGACGCTCACACCCGTGTGAGCAAGCCGGGGCACCGTGGCCTGATGTTTCCCTGGTGTATAATTTCCCGCCTGTTCAGCACAGAACGGCCGTCACGTCAGAGTCTGACCATTGGGACTTGAGCCCAGGCACTTGTCTGGCTCCGTCTGTTTGGAGAAGTTACGTGCCCTCCCCCGGCCTAGGTCTCACAGTGTGTGAGTGCAGAAAGTGACACTGAGCCCGGGCTTGAGTGGGATCCTGCCTGTGCTCCTGGTCACTCATGGTCACGGTCACGGGCTCAGCCATGTTGTGCCAGACCCGCTCAGAGGTGGGAATTCAGCCTCGTGTGCACACTAAGGTCCATCCGAGGGCTTCCTTCTGTGTCTGGAGCTGCATTCAGCGACTTGGCCAGGGTCCCCGCGGTGCTGAGAGAAGGTGGAGGCAGGCCTGGGCCTGCTGGGGGCCGACTGACTCCTGGGAGACCTGGGAGACCCGGGCCCAACACAGCCCTCCCCCACCAGCCCCCAGCCCCAGGAGCCACTGCCCTGAGCAGGTGTGACCCGAGGAGGGGGCGAGGGTCCAGTCACCCCCTGTTCAGAGCAGGTGTTCTCAATCGGTCAGCATCCTCGGGGGGCAGATAGTCTGTTTCTCTGCTTTGTTCAGGAGATCCGACCCCACCCCCGACCTGAGCCAGTGGTCACAGCTCGGGGGCATTGCTCGAGGGACACCCGTCAGGCAGGACAACGTCACGCCTGGCTCGAAGATGAATGGACGGAGGCTCCGGGACGGTCTGCCTGCCCCAGACAGCCCCACTACAAACTCGTGAACCAGCAACCCCTCCCGGCGCTCCCGGCCGAGCTAACGGGGACTCTGCACAAGAGGAAGGAGAAATGACCGTTCTTTCAGAAACACGTGTTTTCCGTCTGGCTCTTGTACACTCACCGGGTAATTCTGCAACACAAGCATGGTAGTTCTTGGGGCCAGTGAGTATGAGGACGTCCTCAATGGCAAGGGTGGGGTGGGCGCTGCTGAGGGGCAGCAGGGGAGAAGAACGAGCCCACTGAAGACCCAGGGTTGGAGCGGACAGGGGGACGTTGCTGCAGACGAGGGCTGGGTGCATCCAGAGGGGTGGACCGGGGGGCTCTGCTGCCCAGGGCTGCCGTTCTGGGGTCACGGGGGCCGCAGGCGGGAGGACCGGAAAAGGTGGTATCTCTAAGACATCAACATAAGCTCCGTGGAAGCATCCAGGAAGCCCAGAGAAGCCCGGAGGTCTATCATTCTGCAGCCGCTCAGGACTCCGTGCAGCTGTGATTGGAGAAGTGTCCTCCCCTCACAGATCTGTGGCAGTGAGAGCGGCTGATAATTCCTGTGCCGGCTTTTCCCTCTGCAGCCAAACCACCCCCAAACTCGCCCCAATCATGCCCACACTCTGCTTCCAGAACTCCCTAAACCACACGCGGAGGAGACTCACGCCAGAGAGACCCAGAGCAAGCATGAGACATCCCGGAGGACGTGCTGAGTCAGACGCCTTGATCCCTGATAATTACAGTAATTTTCACATCACAGCTGTCCTTGACACGTCTATGTTGGTTCCTTCTGAGGCCCCGAGAGCACCTTCAAGGTAATTCCCCCACCGCCCGCCGTGTCCGCACGCTGAGCTCACAAGCGAGCTATGCACGCATCACGCACGAACACGGGCAATTGGCTGCCTGAACCACTGAACTGAGGAGAATCACACACACATCAGCTCCCCCAGGGCACAGCTTGTGATAGGATTTTTCATCAGGCTCATGAGACTGGTGTAGGAGGGATGAGGTCATGGGGGTGGGGCTCCCTGAGTGGGGGCAGTGGTGTGTGTGTGTGTGTGTGTGTGAGCTGTGTGTGGTGCATGGAAAGTGGGTCCGGGCTGTGGAGCCGCAGAGCCCAGGAAACCTCACTGACTGACACGATCTGCTTCCTCACTTGCTGACACATCACATTCCTGTCCCACCCTGGTCCCCAACCTTGGCTCCAGTCAGTCAGAGTGAGTTCACGGGGATGTTGGCGGTGCCCCATCCTGGGACTGTGCCATGGTGGGATTATTCCATTTTAGAGCTGTCCCATGGCAGAACTCACTTATCGTAGGACTATTCTATGGCAGAACTGTCCCATGGGAGGACTATCCCATGATAGGACTGTCCCAGGATAGGACTGTCCCATGGAAGGACTGTCCCAGGATAACACTGTCCCATGGCAGGACTGTCCCATGGTAAGACTGTCCTATGGCAGGACTGTCCCAGGATAGGACTGTCCCATTGCAGGACTGTCCCATGGCAGGACTGTCCCATGAAAGGACTGTCCCAGGAAAGGACTGTCCCATGATAGGACTGTCCCATAGAAGGACTGTCCCAGGATAAGACTGTCCCATGGCAGGACTGTCCCAGGATAAGACTGTCCCAGGATAGGACTGTCCCAGGATAACACTGTCCCATGGCAGGACAGTCCCATGGTAGGACTGTCCCATGGCAAGACTGTCCCATGGTAGTATTTGCCCATGATAAGACTGTCCCATGACAGGACTGTCGCATGATAAGACTGTCCCATGGCAAAACTGTCCCATGATAAGACTGTTCCATGGCAGGACTGTCCCAGGATAGGACTACCCCATGAAAGAACTGTCCCAGGATAGGACTGTCCCATTGCAGGACTGTCCCAGGATAGGACTGTCCCATGGCAGGACTGTCCCATGGCAGGACTGTCTCGTGAAAGGACTGTCCCATGAAAGGACTGTCCCATGGAAGGACTGTCCCATGGAAGGACTATCGCAGGATAAGACTGTCCTATGGCAGGACTGTCCCAGGATAAGACTGTCCCAGGATAGGACTGTCCCATGATAAGACTGCCCCGTGGCAGGACGGTCCCATGGAAGAACTGTCCCATGGCAGGACTGTCCCAGGATAAGACTGTCCCATGGCAGGACTGTCCCAGTATAAGACTGTCCCAGGATAGGACTGTCCCATGATAAGACTGCCCCGTGGCAGGACGGTCCCATGGAAGGACTGTCCCATGGCAGGACTGTCCCATGATAAGACTGCCCCGTGGCAGGACGGTCCCAAGATAGGACGGTCCCATGATGGGATTTGCCCAGTTGGTCTGGCACCTGCTCCACGTGCTCTGTGGGGTCTCCACCAACCAGAGGACAGAGAGGAACAAGTCTTCCTTCCTGACTCTTTCAGCTTCACCCTCCCAAGTGTAGTAGCTGATCCAACTCTCCACGACCCCTCGATAACGTCTGAGGCTCCTTAGACTAGACTGTCAGCCGCCTCTAATTATCTCCTCACCCTCAGGAGACCAGAAAAGAACCCACGAACAGCAGCCCCCCAGAATGATCTACCAGCCATGCCCGAAGCAAGTTGGCAGCTCCCACAGGCCTTGGGCTTCCTGTCTGCACAGTGAGGGCCCTGGGGTATAATCAGGGTATTTGCCACTTGATTCCAAAGTAGCTGGGGTCTCCGTGCAGTGACAGACACGACCATGTTTTTACAATTCTGAAACGCAACGTACATTTTGCCAGCTTTCTCCATCTCTCAGAATGTCCGCATTTCTGAATGGACCCCCCCCCCCCCGCCCCTGCTGCCAGCCCTTGGTTTTGGAGTGGCCTGACCTGGGCCCTCAGCTTCTGCTGTCTCCACAGGGTTGAGTTAGCCCCTCGTAAAGACAACAAAGATTCTTCAAACACGAGGAACCGACGTTGCGGAACGAGCGGAGCAGCGGATCGCTCGCTGGCGGCTGCGTCTTTACAAAGCTCTGACCGAGCCAGGCTGCGGTTCCGGGGTTGCCTCCAGGCTGTCCTCCTGATTGAGGCCTCGGCCAGCGCCAACCGCAGCCGCTCCTCCCCTGGCGCTCGGGCACCTGGGCCTGCATCCTCCCCGCGTCTCCGCGAAGCCCGTCATGTGGGCAGAAGGCGATGCCTCCCTTATGCTGATTTCCGGTTAACAGAGAACTGGTCCCACCTGGGAGGCGTCAGCCTGTCTCGTCCATCTGTGGCATCCAGAAGCTGGATGTCCCAGCTTCCCAGCCCAAGACGGATGCAACACCAGAAACAGTTCAAAACCTCACCTCCGGCCACGGTTCCTGACTCTTCACCATCATCTCCCCGCACCTGTTCATTAACATTCACACATTCCTCACGTGTCCAAACAGGCACCAGGATCTCTCTTTTCCTTTATGGTTGTGCTTTGGTCTTTTCTGGGGGTGGGGGACGGGATCATCAGAATGCATGGCAATTATGAAATGTTTTTAGTTTGTGCCTTTTGGTTAAAAGAAAACAGAGAAAAACATTTAAGTAGACAGTATTGGCCCACAGGCTGATTCAAAAAGCACGGTAACTCTGCAGAATAAAATTAGCTTTCCTCGCTTGCAAATCACGTCTGACAGGTGCCCGAGAGCTTTCGAAGTCCGTGGAAATACACCCAGTTGCGGTGCGGTTTTCCACTTGGCCACTTAGAGATATAACCAGTTTTATCTGACGAGCAGCCGAAACATATTTCCACACGAGGGAAACTCGTTAAATGATCTTGTGGTCAAATTCTTAAGTGAAAATATCACCCATAGCACGCAGCATGTAATAGGATTTGGAATCGGTTCTGTTTCTCTTTCCAGCTGAGTGTTTTCTCCACGACGCACCGGTGGCATATAAAACCGTACAAACGTGTGCACGTATGCATTTCCCACCTCAGGGTCAGCTGGTTCGCAAACACCCCATGGGTGACACTGGGGAATCTTGCTCCGTTGTTTCGTGCACAGAGGGGCTGGTCCAGTCTTCTCCACACACCTCCACCCTCGTCTGCACAGAATTCAAGCCTGTGTCCTGATTCAGGGGATGTCCTCGCTCCACACCCGACCGTGGTTCTGGGAGGAACAGGAGTTTTAGTTTACCTGACCTGATGCCTTCAGCACGGTTGGGTGGGCGAGGATCGAAACCTCGGTCCACGCTTGGCCACTTACTAAATGATGGCTTTAGAGTTTTTCCCCCAAATTAAAAAATCCCAAACTGGGGTAAAGAGTCATGCCCGCTGTAGATGTGCACACGGTGGGGAGCATCATCCGGCGTTGGTGCAAGAAGGGAGACAATGCCAGGATAGCATCACCGTCACCCTGGCTTGGTGGCATCATTGCCCTGCACGGGGTCAGGGGCTCCATCACTTACCGGGATGGAGGGGACCCCTGAGTGACCCTGTGATGAATCCTCTTTCCACCCGGGCCGGTTCCAGGTGGATTTCTGTCACCTACAACCCACAGAAGCCCACCTTCTATAGGAGCCGCAGGCCTGGGTTCTGGGCTCGGATGCTTCGAGTTTGAATCCTGGCTCTGCTATTTATGAAACACCCTGTAGAAAAGCATTTTTCTTTTTTATTTTTGTTTTAACGTTTATTTATTTTTTGAGACAGAGAGAGATAGAGCATGAATGGGGGAGGGGCAGAGAGTGGGAGACACGGAACCGGAAGCAGGCTCCAGGCTCTGATCCATCAGCCCAGAGCCCGACGCGGGGCTCGAACTCATGGACCGCGAGATCATGACCTGAGCTGAAGTCGGACACTTAACCGACTGAGCTACCCAGGTGCCCCGAAAAGCATTTTTCTTAACACATCAGCCTCCTCATCTGTGAAATGAAAAAAATAACGTGTCGCTTCCTGAGAGTATCAAATGTGATGATGTGAGAAAAGCCATCAGCACAGAGCCCAGCCCCAGAACCGACGGTCAGCACCCCAGAGCCCCAGGAAGTCGGACCGTACCTGCTTCACAGCTCCAAATGCACACGTGCACCCACACGAAGCCAAGAGGAAGTCGAGGGTGTCTGGCCTCTCGGAGAAGCCAGCTCGTGGACAATCGCCACTCCGCACCTGCGACGTGGCAGCTGAGGCAGGTGGGAAGCATACCCGGCTGTACAATCCAGCAGAAGAATGTTGGAGGGTGACTGGGAGTATCTCTTCACCGGGGACTTACTGGCCCCAACCATATGCATTACGGGGCCGATGCTTGGCAGGCAGCGTCCTATTTGAGTGATTAATGAGCAGCCGCGTCACAGAGCAAACTGATGCCAGCTGCCCCTGGTGTGGTGCTGGGAGGAGGACACAGCATCACCCCCAAGGCCTCACTGACAAAGTGCACGGGAAATCTGTGAGGAAGAAACCACAGGTGACCCAGGCTGATAGACATTCTGTGGAATAAAGGAGCTGCTCTCTTCTCAAGAGAAACGTCACCAGAGGTGAAGATAGGCTTAGCACATTCTAGAATAAAGGAGGCCAGGGACATAAGGACTTTGCTCTTGATTTGATCCTGGACCAGGGGAAAGAGCTCTCAAGGCAATTATTGTGACAATCATCAAAACTGTCATCAGAACCGACAACTAACCGTGGTATTTGTTGACATAAAATTTCCTGATCTCCAACTTATGTCGTGGTTCTGTGTGTGCCAAATTCTCACCGCTATTACCACCCAGCAGCATGAATCTAGGCAACCCTCACAAAATTTGGACGAAAACAATACATACACGTAGAAATGTACAAATGTGTGTGCATGGCGGGTGGGGGGGAGGGGCAGAGGGAGAGGATCCCCAGCAGGCTCCACGTTCAGTGCAGAACCCAACATGGGGCTCGATCCACGACCCTGGGATCATGACCTGAGCCAAAATCAAGAGTCAGACTCTTAACCTCTGAGCCACTCAGCACCGCCCCCCCCACCCCGCCACCACCATTCCTGTGGTTTTTGTGTAAGTTTGGAATTACATCAAAATGAAAAGTTACAAAACATTAATAGGTTGTTGTTACAGAATGAATTAGTTGTTACAGAATGAATTAGTTGTTGTTACATATGTTGTTACAGAATGAATTAGTAATTAAACAAATGTGGGAAATTATCAATGAAGACGTACCCATGTCCTTGGAACTATTTTTGTCAGTTTGCTACAAATCCGAATTATTTCAAAATGATAAAAAATATACTTCAAAAACACCCATATTCATTTATTCACAAAACAAAACAGTCTAGGCAAACAGCTCACTGTGGCAACTGTCTGCGACATCCTTCCTGGAGATGGTGTCTGAGCCGAGGCTCAGAGGTCAGGGAGAAGGCACCCAGGTGAGGAAGGGAAGGGGGGACACCAGAGGGCAGCGAGATCACGAGACCCGCAGGCAGGTGCGTGTCCCTATGGTGGAGGGCAATGTGGGGCACAGTCTTCATGCTGCATGGATATCGAATCAACAGTTCTTAGGAAAAAAGTTGACTTTTGACTGCATACAAATTAGAACATGTTTTAAAATAAATTTAAGTAGAGGTCGCCTGGGTGGCTCAGTCAGTTAAGCATCTGACACTTGGTTTCTGCTCAGGTCACGATCTCACGGTCTGTGGGTTCGAGTCCCACGTCGGGCTCCGTGCTGACAGCTCAGGGCCTGGAACCTGCTTCGGATTCTGTGTCTCCCTCTCTCTCTGCCTTTCTCTCCATCCTCAAAATAAATAAATACACTTTACAACAAAAAAATAAAATAAAAAATAAAATAAATTTAAGTAGCTTTGATAAAATAAAAGTTTTGCAAAACATTTACCACAAATAGAATGTGCGATATCTTTATTACGGAAACTCGTGGAAGTTGATAAGAGAAACACCAGACCTCAATAGGTAAAAAGACTTTATGTAAAAAATAGAAGGAAAGTATATGTCATAAGGATATAAAGTATCTTAAGTCTGATTACTTATTTTTGAGTAAACTCTTCTCTCTGTGAATATAAGAAGGCCAAGTGTATAACTTACAAAATCTCTCTAAGCTTTCAATAATAAAGGAAGTAGGTATGTTTTCAATATATACACAGAGAAAAACAAAATAAATTGCAATGAGGCAGTTAAAAAAAACAGAATCAACAAAAAAATATAAAAATCAATCACAGAGATAAATTGTTATTTTTATTATCAAGTATCTGCTTTTCTATATTTCCCTAATTTCAATCAAGGATTCATATTATATTTAAGCAAGAAAAAGCACTGATTAGGTTTAAGGACCTTCTCGTCCCAATCTCCTAACCAACATGGTGATTTACACGGTCGGAAATTTTGCTACTTCCACGAAATTTAGACTTTTAACAAAAATCTCAGGAAAACAGTACGGCTTGAAAATAGCGTTTTCGATAGAGGGATGATTGACTTACAACATGGTATTGGCTTCCCGTGTACAAGGGACGATTTGGTATTTACACGTACTGTGACAGAATCACCACGAGAGGCTAGTGAACATCATCTCTCCACACTGTCACACGATCTTTTTCTCTCAGGATGTGGACTTTGAAGATCTACCCTCTTAGCCACTTCCGAATACGCGACACGGTGTGCTTACCTGTGGTCGCCATGCCAGACATCACATCCCTATAAAAATGGCATATTTGGGGGGCACCTGGCTGGCTCAGTCAGTTAGAGGTCAGACCCTCAATTTCGGCTCAGGTCATGATCTCACTGTTTGTGAGTTCAAGCCCTGTGTCGGGCTCTGTGCTAACAGCAAGGACCCTGCTTGGGATTCTCTCTCTCTTTCTCTCTCCTGGTCCCTCCCCTGCTCTCTCTCTCTCTCTCTCTTTCTCTCAAAATGAAAATCAAAATGCAAAAATAGCCTATTTTAATAGGTGTGTTCTTGAGCACATGAGATATCAGTTAGAAGGTAGAATTTCTTTCCGGATAATGGCTACATAAAATATGTCAAGCTAACAGCCCGTGAGCTGGGTGAACCTCCAGGATCGTCCAGTCCTTACCTGGGTTTTATCCCCCAGAATAGACTCTTCCTGCGGGGGGTGTAATGACAGGGGCAGAACTCCCTGCTTCGTGCAGGTGGCCCTTGACCTCTGAGCGCAGTGGCAGTGGGGGAGGGGACTGGCAGGGCTTGGCCCACTCCTGGCTCCGGGTTGTAAACCACGAGGAGTCAGAAAACTACTGTCGCGTTTGGGCAGCGTGTCCGCACATTGGAAGCCCTGTGCCCCCACCAGCCGCCAGCTTGGATTCGGAATCCCCACGGGGACCCAGGGGACCGGGGGTAGGACAGGCACATCCACCCTCTACTTCCTGTCTGTGGCTATTTTGTGCGGGAGCAGAGGTGAGTCCCAGGTTGACAGTGGCCTGCAAAGCTGTCACTCCTGTCCGTCCCTTTATAGGAAACGTGCATCAGCCCCGCTAGCCAGTGTCCCCAGGTGCCTCTCTTTAGCTTGATGTTTTTATATTTTGTTCTTGCTGGAAGCTTTTGTTGCTGACATCAACAACCAAAACAAGAGTGAGGCTTCTCCCGAGCTTTTGCTCTCCCAGGTTCATAACCAGCCCAGAAATTGACCTTGGCAGGAAATGGTGATTACTGATAGGGATGTCAGACTTACGGCAAATTTCAGAGAAATGGTACATTTGGCCGTCACGGTACACAGGCACGGGAGACCCTGCGAATACACCGTGTATAGGAATCAAGCGCGTGATTGCCCGGACACCATGGTTCCTGCAAAACCAAAGCAAGTTTACGGTCCGGGGAAATGCTCTCGCTAGGAGGTCAATGTTATGAAACAGGTCGGAGATCAATGGTCCCACACGATGCTGCCAGCTTGCTCTGCTTGCCTCAGTGTGTTCTTCCAGGGAGGTCAAAACAACCTAAGAATTTCAAGATTTCTAAACAACTGCAGAAAATAAGAACACCAGAGAGCCGGGGGGTGGGTCAAAGCAATTGCCAAGGAGATGGACACGGGAGGGGGGTCTCTTGACCTTGGAGAGGCCCCCTGCACCCCGGCGTTCCTCGTGCTGTCCCGGCTCATGACGGGACCCCCGACTGGTTTCACCGGGACCTCTTCAGACCCGCAGCAGGAGTCGCTAACACCACAACCACTCGGTGAGGGTGGAATTCATCCTCAAGACGGAGCTCTGCTCTGTCATGTCAAATGTGGGATGCCGCATAGAGAGGAGGTGCAGACTTTCTGTCAAGCCCTGCTTTGGGGGGGGTGGGGGGGTGTCTGGACTTTCAGTCCAGCCACTGGCTGTTGATTCTTTTCTCTACCACCTCCTGGCTCTGTGAGTCTGGGCAGACAAGAACCAAGCTGTGTGGGCTCAATTTTCCCATCTGCAAAATGGGAGGGACTGCACAGTGAGTGTGTCCTGTGTTTACCGAGTGTCAGTCAGACTTTGAGGGCTGCCGGGTGGGCACCCAGCACACCTTGGGGATGTGTCAGGCACGGCCCGTGCGTTGCTCTGCAAGGTCTCTTGATATTTAGCATCTCGATCCTGAAAACTTTGCCTGCCTATGAGAACTCTTGGGTCTTATCGGACAAAACGGATTTTTGCCAGTTGAGCGTTCTGGTCGCAAATAGAAAACTGCGTAAGGTCACATATGTATGCCGAGCACACATCCCACTACAAAGTAGGTCATCCCGGAAAATTAAACGGCATCATGCCCCGGGACACAGGCAAGAGGTGCCTTTCAGCTTCGTAGCAGATAGAGCACTAAAATGTGAGTCAAGGGCACACCTGTCAGTTCCGGGGAAGCTGCTTCTCCCAGTCTTATTTCTGTAATTGATACAGTGGGGACAGTCCCCTAGAAAACAGGTCACTGGAAGGAGAGGGGCTCACACAAGGGGTCACTGAATTATCTGGGCAGTGCGATGGTTAATTTTATGTGTCGACTTGTGCACCCACACATTCGGGGGTGTGTGTCTGTGAGGGTGTTTCTGGGTGAGGTGAACATTTGAATTAGTAGACTAGTAAAGCAGATCTCTCTCCCCAGTGTGGTGGGTCTCATCCAAGCAGGTGACGGTCTGAATGAAACAAAACTAAGATGCTTTCCTCTTTGTGATGGGAGTTGTCTGAATCCCGCGTCCACAGGGCACAGACCCTATGCTGGATGTCGGTCTGTCGGGACGTTTCGTGTTTACACGCGTCTCATCTCACAGGTCGGATGGAAAGCATCTGGTCCTGAGGATGTCTGGACTGTGCAGGGTTGGCCCACATGGGCCGCAGAAACAAATATTCCCGTGGTGAAATGCATGCCTCTTCATGAAGACGTGAGTGTGTGTAGCGCAAGGTGATTCTGTCATACAATGTGTTCACCACGGCAGGTGCCCAGCGAGTCGGAAGTAGCCGGTGAGAGGTTACAATCCGTCAGGGCACAACAGTTCCCTGAGGCCACACATGTGCGAAAACCTGCTGCACAGGCCTCTGCCACGTCTGACAACAATACAAAAGTGTATGTGACGGCACCAACATCAGAGCGGTCGCACACCTGAGGCCCTTCGCAACGATTCAGCAGCGAAAACATTTTGTTCACACCGTTGGGATGAAAGCTTGAACGGTCCTTTCCAGGCAACCCGTCACCCTGTGAATGGAGGTGGCGGGCCTACCAGAAAAACGTGGGAAGCGGGTATTCCCGAGCCTGTCCGCGGGACATGATGGACCTCGACTGTCGCATCAGCTTCTGGACTCTGATCTTTTGTGGCAAAGAACATCGTCTTTGAACAATTTGTTCATTGGTGGGGATTTTATCCTTACTCTAATGAAACGTTTACTCTTGTCCTTTATATTCATAATTTAACAGTATTTTTCTCCACCGGAGACCTCCCTTGAGACCCCACAGAATCTGACCAGCCCCTGTTCTCGACCCGCCCGGTGGAAGGGAAAGGAAGATGCGTTGCGTTGCGTTAATCTCTAGATGCAGCAAAATGGAGTAAAACCTGATCAGACATTTCTTGGTTGATGACGTTGTGGTAGATGACAAGCAGGTGTGAACGACGGCACGGATTTCCTTACGAAGCTGTGCTCAGCGCTTGTCTGTTTTTTCTAGGATGTGCGGTCTGTGGATGCTTGCTCACTGAAACGCCGTGTAAGTGGGAAACTTTATCATCTGCCCTGATTGCTTATGTGCATCTTCACAGCACATGGAGGGCCCTGGCTCCACATGAACCAAAATCGAATTTGGACGGTTAGGTTTATCGGCATCACATTATACGCCCCCCCCCACCCCCCCACTGGAACGGGGCTGTTTGAAGACAGCGTTGAGACAGAGATTTAAGATGAGAAAACAGTCTCCCCATGAGAGTTGCAGGATGCCACCTCCAGAGAGGACCCCACAGATGGCCTGGCACGGCAGCCTCAGGGAACAGACCGCGGACTGTGGGACGAGCACTGGGTGGGCGCAGGGTGGGTGTGGGGGGGCGCAAAGCGGGGACAGGGCAGGAGAACGGGGAGGGGTTTGGGCGGGCACAGGGTGGGCACTGGGTGGGAGAGGGGCGGGTGCAGAGTGGGCTGGGGGGAGACACATCCTTTTAAGGCAACGCGGTCTGGTGCCGGGGCCAGAAAGCATGTCCCTTGCAGTAGGAATCACAGAGAAAATGTCACAAGCTGTCTCCATCTGGCCTGCCCTAAATGAAGAGCCCGTGGAGTGCCCACCAGAAAGCCCATCGGATGGGCAATTCGAAGCAAGTTCTCAGATCCTGTTGTGAAAACAAGTCCCTTTCCCAAGAAGACCTTTGTTCCTGCTCTGCTGGTGCTCCGTGTGGGGCAGCGGCTCCGCTGAGTTTGAGGAAGCCTTGGTGACCAGCCCCTTGGCTCCTTCTAGGGTCAGGAAAGCTGAGCAGCCGAATTAAGCCGTGACTCTGCCCGAAATCACTTCAGCACCACCCCGTGTTCCCAGAGTGGGCCTCCACACCAGGACCCTCCTCTCCTTAGATACATCCTTACTGAGTGCCTTCCGGAAGCTTCCGGATGCTGGTGTCCAGTAGGGGGTTGGCGACCCACCGACGTGAAGACCACAGGCTAAGCTGTGCCTCAGCCTGGCCAGCCAGGAAGACCCCTCGACAGGCTGTCCCCTCCCTTTGCGTTGGCTCCGTGACCACAAGTGACACAACTGGCCCCCCCCCCCCCGCCCCGCCTCGGGCCAAGACTGGCTGGAGGGTGGAGACCTCGCCTGGTGCACAGGTGGGAGGAGAACAGGGCCGCCACTCATGGTGACTTCCAAAGAGCTTTGCCTCCAGCAGTGCAGAACCGAGTGGGACAGGGTCCGCAGGCCATTTCCCAGGCACCTGCAAGGTGGCCGGGGAGCTGTCAGTCCACAGCATCAGGGGGCCAGGAGCTTCAGGGTGATTGACCTTCATTGGAGAAGTCCCCTGGGCCCCGCCTCCCACAGGCATCCGTGCCCAGAAGCCTTCAGTGAAAGGCCCCCCCCATCTATCCCTTTGGGGGCCTCTCCCACGACTCCTACACTGCACCCCACCTGCTGTGTGGGATCCGAACACTCACATCAGGAGAAAAGAGGGACAAGGATCACTGAAACCTCCCCGTTCTTCATCCTACCACTCTCCCCACCCACAGCCACACCACCTCGGCCCGGGGGGGGGGGGGGGCATGCATCCTCGAACTTCAAAGTTTAGCCATTTCACAAGCGGTTGGCTCCTGCCTGGGAAAATCCCCAAGCACCCCAGAGGGGAGAGGTAAATTGGAGTTTGTTTTTCCACGGCTTGTGCAGTTTCCTCCGAGGCCGCCTCTGATTTACCACATGACGCGAAAGATACCCGATGGCTGACACGTCGTGGAGAGTCTTGATTTCAGTCCCGCCCCTTCCCCTTAAGAAACCCAGACTGCTCCCCTCCGCCTAAACCACAGATTCTGTTTGCAACGCGCTGTGCAAAGGGACTGTGGTTGACAGGCTGTTGATGGGCACAGCGCTGGGCCAACGTGTCTGCCACTTCTCAGGCCGACGACGTTGCAGACCTGAGTCCGCACTGCTGGGAGAAGCCCTTGTCCTTTCTTCTACAGGATGCGAGGCCCCAGCAGGTCCCTGAGGAGGAGTCGGATTACAGGTGTCCTTCAAAGAAGGTGGGTTTAAAACGGGACCAAAGGGGCAGAGCTCAGGGAGCGGGCACGGGGATGTGGTGGTGCAGGCAGCAGTGGTCAGAGGAGGGGCAGGGAGCTCTGCGGCCGGGTCCTCGCTGGTGCACCCCAGATCAACACCTCGGGGAATGAGGCAGGAGGGAGGGGATATGCAGCAACCACTCCTGGTGACCCAGTGTGTCCACGCAGGATGCCTCCCGGGGAAAGCACTGCAGCCGTGCGTCCAGAGACGCGCGAGGGCATGGCCCGTGTCAGCAGAGCGGGAGCCACCCCGTGTCTGTGGGAGGCGGGGACGGAAGGACATTCATGTGCACCTGTAACTGGAGAGTCTAGAATTGGAAATGCATGAAACGGGGACAATAAACAGCTGGCACTTACGTCACTGTGGTGGGGGCTCAGACAGCCCGCAATGTGCTGCTGGTCGTCCCCGTGCCGGGCTCCCTGGGACCGTCCCTCAGCTGGGCTCCCCAGGACCATCCCTGTGCAGGCTCCCCGGGAGCATCCCTGAGTCAGGCTCCCTGGGGACCGTCCCCGAGCCAGGCTCCCTGGGACCGTCCCCCCAGAAGCACCCCACCACCTGCCCTGCCAGTGACTTGGTTTGGGCTCAGAAACACGCACGTCTGCACATGCCCAGCATGGCCAGCGGCAGGAGGTGGGCGCACAGGCCTCCATAGCCCGGGTAGCAGAGGGCAGCTTGGTGGCCGCGGAGCCTCTGTCCTCACAAGGGTCCGTGGGGAATCGGGGGCTCTGCCGGCATCTGGGGCTTCACCCTTACCCTTCCTCATCCTGGAGCAGGAACACTTACTCCTGGGCTACATAATGTCCGGGGCTTGTCCTCGTACGGGGAGCACGGGTGGACTGTCCCGTGGACACGGAGGCATCGAGCCTGGGCCCCTCTCCTTCCCCAGCTTGTAAAACCTTCATTTATTCACAGACTGTCTGATGTCCTTCCAGGTCTTAAATGGGTCCAGATTCCAGCGTCAGCCCCACACTGGCCGTGTGTGTCATCGGGATCACTTCCCCGTTCTTGTCCACTTACGGGAAGGGCCCCACACTACCAGGAGAGAAAGAAACTCAGGGACGCACAGAGAACACTGGAAACACGAGGTACCAGAGGCCTGGATCTGAATGAGAACTCGATCCCCACGACGACCCAGGGATTTTCCAGGCGAATGGGTGGCCGTCTTTCCTGCAAGCACGTTTCCCTGATGAGCCACCGTGCACTCACTTCCTCGTGGGCCTCGTGCGTCTGGAAGTCAGCGCTGACAGGCTCTCTGACAGTATCTGGCCCCTTCAGACGGTGCCTCGCGTGCTCTCAAATCCCGATGCCCGGATGCTCACCCCGGAGTCACAGGGAAAGGTCAGGGACCGGGCACAGGCAGGGTGGAGAGAGCCAGGACCCTGCATGCAGGGCATGTCTGCACCCCAGCTGTGGCCACGCCCACGTGCAACTTTGCCTGAGTAAAGAATTCTGCAGCTCAAGGTGCTTTGGAAAACCAGCAACCTAACACACCCTCTCAGATGGAAACAGAAGGCGAGCGAGGAGAACAAATCCCCCCAAGATGGACACCTAGGAATCTTATCAGGGGGACATGGCAGGTGGCCATGGGCCCCAGGCTGTGGGCTGAGGCTGTCTGACGGGGACCCCGCTGCCCCGGGCTCGCCTCTAGTCCCACAAATGCCAGGGACCACGTGTCCTTCCACAAGCGTGTCCAGGCCTGTCTTACCAGGAAGACGGGGAGGAGTCCCGTCCAACAGCGTGATCTTTGGTGATGGCATTTTCCACAGCTGGAGAGCCCTGTCCCAGGGACATCTCCCTCATAGGCACCCAGAGAAGCCAGCTCACGTCTCCCTGCACAATGACTGCTCCCGGATGCTCCTGGAACCAGCATCTGAACGGCCTGCGAGCACCGTCAGAAGATATGGAATATTCTCCCCGTGATACGGGTGCATCTGCTTGCCCCCCCCCCGCCCCCCACGACCCACGGGGCAGAGGCAAACTGTCTGGGCACATGCAACGTCACAGCTGAGGAGCCCCAAGCTCAGGGAACCCCGATCCTTCTGAGGGGCCTGACGCCAGCTGCCCTTTGCCCTGGGGGAGATGTTGTATCTGAGACGCGGGACAAGAAGCAGGCCTGCTGTTGGTGTCCAGAAGCCACTGTCTCTCCTCGTCAGGCTGTCTGTGCGCCCCGTGCCCTCAAAAAGGCGTCTACATCAGAGCTCTGGGGCTCATGACGGGAGCAGCCCCCAACAACTGAATCGGGCTTCCTGGCGTGAGGCTAAAGCTTCAGCACGTGTCTCCTCCGCACCTAAACACGACCTGATGGTCTCAGGACGTCCAGCCTCTTCGTTCGACGGTCCGCGTCCTGTGATGGGAATCGGGGCTGATGCCACAGCATGTTCCCGCCGACGCCTTGCTCAGTTCAAGTGTCGCAGACACCGCCACTCGGCTCCCCCTCTTCTCGAAATGGCCAAGCTCAACGTGAACTCAGTCATGCCACTAACCACACCCTCCGTGTGCAAAGATACCCTGGGATGCGCTCCCTGTGACTCCTGTGTCCCCAACACGGGTCAGCTGCCAGTTGCTGATGTTAATCAGCTGGATTTCCTGGAGAAGCCGGACTCGCCCGGCCACCTGATGCCCCGCAAAGGCCCTGTGGACACCGCCTTCCGTCTGCTTGGCTCCAGGTCTGGGCAGAACATTCTGGGCTTTGTGCTTCCTACACCGTCCATGTCATTGGAAGGAGCATGCTGCTGGGACGCCTTTGCGGCTGCAGTTTAAACACTGAACCAGAATGGGACCTTCGTGTTCTCCCTCACCTTCCTTCCTCCCTCCCTCCTTTTCTTCCTTCCTTCCTTCCCTCCTTCCCCTCCTTCCTCCCTCCCTCTCTCCTGCCTTCCTCCTTCCTTCCTTCCTTCCTTCCTTCTCTCCTTCTTTCCTCTTTCTCTCTTTCTTTCTTTCTCTCTTTCTCCTTCCGTCTTACTTCTTCTTCTCTCTTTCTTTTTATCTCTTTCTTGTCTCTTTCTTTCGCCTTACTTCATTCTGTCCTTAGGGCTTTATATTGTCTCTCTTTCCTTTTCTCTTTCTTTCTTTCTTTCTTTCTTTCTTTCTTTCTCTTTCCTTCCTTTTATCCTTCTTTCTTCTTTCTTTCTTTCTTTCTTTCTTTCTTTCTTTCTCCTTCCTTCATTCCTTCCTCTTCCTCTTCCTCTTTGTAATTTTTGGCAGGGTACTCTGACTGATAGAACAGGGGGACACACATGTGTGAAAGCTATTGGCCAAGCTGGGAGATGGTCAAATATTTCCATTGTGGTTAACTTTTTTCGCCTTACTATAGGAAACAAACAAAACATCATAATAAATTTTGTGCTTTTCTTTTTTTTAATTCAAAGCTACATTTTTCTACTCTCCTTTTTGGAAGCTATCTGCGGTCTGCATGTTTGGGGAATGTGTGACTCCTGAAGCCATGTTAAAAAAAAGGAAAGCATGAGGCAGAAGGTTCTACCCTGAGGGCTGATGTGGGAACTGAGTAACTCAAACAGGGTGGTTCCCCCCCCCCCCAGGGCCAGCCCTGGCCGGAGAGACAGGTCAGGCTGGACCGACGGCAAGAACCCAGGTGGACCCTGCTGTCAGACCCGTCACTGTCCTCCAAGGCCATCGCGCTGTGGGCTCCAAGCTGGCTGAGCCCCGTGTCTACCCGAGCTGGCTGTGTACTCACATCCAGATGTGCTTTAAGGAAAGCCCGCCCCCTGACCCTGGTCATGACCTAAAGTTTCCCCACAGGCCTGACCTTCTGCACTTGAATTGGATTTGTAAAACTCCAGTCACTGCTGACGTTTTCCCCGGTCCGCTACAACTAACCATCACAGGCCACTTTAACACGACGAGTGAGGCTTCCGAGCCAACCTGCGGCGCTCAGCCCCGAAACCCGCAGCACGCGGCCCTGCGCCCAGCCTGGTAACCAGCAATTAGCGAAACGAACGCACACTAGTCGTCATTCCTACCTTATTCTAAAATACACAGTGCCCCTCAGTAGGCTCATTTATCTCATTTAATCCTTTTATAAACAAGAGAAAGGATTCATTAGACGTTTAAGTGAATGCTTTTGGAAATCTCAATAGACTTTGTGCTCTATTTTTTAAAAATAAATCCGTGTATTAAAAATAATCATTTATACTAAGAAAAGTAACTGTTCTTTAAGGGGGCAACATCCCATTTGTTTCCAAGAAAAGCGAGGCAAATAGGATCCCTCCCCCACATCCGGAGGTGAAGATGTCTCAATTTCAAGAGATAGACTCAAAGGCACTCAAACAAAACTGGAAAACCGGCGTCTCAGAGAACAAGACAGCACAGGGCCTCCCCTGAGTCTCGACCCAGAACTCAAGAAATGAGAGTGGCCCATGTTGTCCTGCTGTCCTTTTGTTCGGGCTGCCTGTGGCCTCAGACAGGTCCCATCCTCATGGTCATAAAGTGGCTGCCGGCAGCTGCAGGGACTACAGCATAGGGGCACAGGGGAGGTGAACTGAGGGACTTCTTCCTTCCAGAAATGCAGGAAACCTCCATTTCCATTGTGCCCATCCCAGAACCCTCCTCGTGGCCAAAAGCATGGGGCAAACTGACTGACTTCAGCCAATTCAGGCTCCCTGTATAGCCTGGAATGAGGACCTTCTCAACCAAACCATAAATTCTAGAATAAGAAATTAATTGTGGTTCTTCTAGAGGAAAACCCTGCCGACGTTACCAAAAAGGTGGGGAACAGCTGTTCATGCAAAAGCACAACCTATAATGACCACAAACAGTGGCCCAGGGTCTACATTATGAAGCTAGTATTTGGAGCTGTTAAGTTCACCTGCCTGCAATCCCAGAGCTCCAGGGATTTATATTTTTTTAAATGACAGATTCATTGCAGCTGTCTCTTCAGCTGATGGTGGTTAAAATGTTTTTTTAATGTTTATTTATTTTTGAGAGAGAGAGAGAGAGAGAGAGACAGAGTGTGAGCAGGGGAGGGGCAGAGAGAGGGAGAGGCACAGAATCCGAAGCAGGCTCCAGGCTCCGAGCTGTCAGCACAGAGCCCGACGCGGGGCTCGAACCCACGAACCGTGAGATCATGACCTGAGCCGAAGTCGGACGCTTCGGACAGGCCCCAGGCCCTTCCACCGGTGGACGTGGCGGGGAGGCCTGATTATGATGCAGGAGAAAGGCTCCCAGCAAACAACCGACGCACTGACGCCTTGATCCTGGCCTCCCGGCCTCCAGATCGTAGCGAATACATGTTGGCTGCTCAGAAGCCGCCCGGTCTTTGGCATTTCGTCAGAGCTGTCCCGACAGCCCGGGACGGCCTGCAAGCCCACGCTTGTCACTTCTCAACTCGAGGTCCATGGAGAAACGATTCAAAGGCCGCAACATTACTGATGAACATGACACGTAACCCCAGCAGGCGGCTGAAGAGCCTTAGCCCTGGGACGGCAGAGTCCAGGCCCCAGAAAGGCCCTGACCGTGTTAAAGGGACGCCTGGTGATGTGTGAATTTCAGGTGAACAGCGAACAACTTTCAGTATACCTACGCCATTGATGTGGCATGGGGTAAACTCTGAATAAAAAAAAGGCAACTTGGAGTGCAGTGTTGTATTCAACCTCGCGGATTCTGGCAGCCAGTGTGTCCTGCTGGGGCCGCTGCAAAGCTCTGCAAAAGGCATTTCTGCGGGCTCCTTGTTGCCCAAGAAAGACGTCACCGCCTGTCCAGGGGTTTGGGACGCTCCCTCCTCCAGGACGCCCCCCACCTGCTGTCCCCCGGGGGGGGAGGGAGGTGCACATTCCCAGGGGGTCTCCCCCACCTGGAGCCGCCGCCTGCCTCACGTCTCTTCCCGAGAAGCGTAAAATCCAGATCGAGTGTCACATCTGGGGTCTCTTCTCCACCTCTCCCAGCACCCTTAATTATTTCATTACATGGACAGTCTCCTTGGATAAGGGCTAATCTATAAAGAGAACACATCTTCTTACGGGGTGAGGACAGAGGTCTGGGTTCTAGAGGCGCTGGGAGAGCTGCTGGAGTGAAATCGGACCTGGCTGAGGGACGTCAGAGCCTGCAGAGTGATGTCAGAGCTGGCCTAGTGATGTCAGGGCTGGTGGGTGACGTCAGAGCCAATGGGGGTGATGTCAGAGCTGGTGGGGTGACGTCAGAGCAGGCGGAGTGACGTCTGAGCCATCTCCACTGGAAGCGGTGGGACCCACGGGGACACCACAGGTTGGGGCTCCTCCCGTCACCTCCCCCAGGCTACAATGACCTTGCACACAGTGACCCCTGGGACCACCTCACCATCCATCCCTGGGGGAGGACCCCCCCACTGGTGCCTTCAAGCGGGAAGCCCCGGGGGTGGGGGGGACGGGCCGACGGAGCAGTGCAGCCCCCAGCCTCTTTCTGGAGCGGGAAGGAGGGCGATGAGGCTCAGGGACAAGGCACGACAACGCGTCACCTCCAGTCGCAGACATGCAGTGGCTTGCAGGTGTTTGTGCCCTGGCGCTCACCTTGCCCCGCGGGTCTCAGGCTCTTGGATCTGGCCGTGCCAGCACAGCCCAGCAAGTGTTCCGCAAACGGGTGGGTGCCAGAAGGAATGCTCGACCCAACGCAGAAACACGACTGTAAGAGAGGGCCTTGTTTTTCTTTTCTTTTTCTTTATTTGTTTAGATTTCTGTTTAAAGTTTGTTTGTTTATTTTGAGAGAGAAGGAGAAAGAACACAAGCGGGGGAGAAACAGAGTGAGAGAGAGAGAGAGAGAGAGAGAGAGAGAACCCCAAGCAGGTTCCTTGCCCGCAGCACAGAGCCCGACACAGGGCTCGAACTCACAAACTGTGAGATTATGACCTGAGCCGAAATCAAGAGTCAGACGCTTAACCGGCTGAGCCGCCCGGCTGCCCCGAGAGGGTCTAATTTTCATCAGCAGCCCCACATGCTATCTTGCCACTTCCTCAAAATCACTCCCCGCGGGGCTTCGTGGTTTCATCGGCAGATCTGCAGAAACGTCACCTGCTGTTGTCGGTGGTCATGCGGGGTCCGGAGGCCGGCAGGGCTGTGGGCTGGCACAGCCGTTCACACCCGCGAGCTGTTCTTTTCAAAGACGTGCTAGTGGTTATCAACTGCGGTGCATCTGATCCGCTGTCCTGTGCGTAACAGCGTCCTTTTCTGTGATGTCGCAGCCGTGTCGGCGTGAACAGGTGAATCTGTTAATTCGGGATCATTGCCTTAAGATTGTGATTTGTAGCCACCATGGCCCCTGTAGAAGCCACACCTCCGTGCTCCAAAGAGGAGACACAAAACAGATTTTCTCCAACTGTGACATTTTGCCGTTTGGGGAAACCAGGATGAACAGAGTTCTAATCCTTGTGAAAGCTTCTGTCTCTCCCTCCTCCTGGGGCTTCACGGCCAGAGGCACACTCACCACCTCTCTTTCACCTTCCTGTCATCGTTGTCCCTGGTGGGGACAGGGAGGACAGCGCCCGCCACGTATTTTTCTCCCAGTCCATGGCACACACCGCTGCGTGGCTGGAAGGAAACAGAAGTCACAAGGGAGGAGAAATGGATGTTAGCGCCAGTGACCCCACAGCGTAGAGGCTTTAGTTTCCTATTGGCTCCGTTTCTGCCTCTCGAGAATAATCTGATTGCAACCATACGGATTCTCAAGAGGGTCACAAATGCATAGATTGCAGCTTTATGCTTTCTGGCCCACTGGCTAGAAAAGGATGAACCATGTGCTTAGTGGGTGTGGGGACTCACAATAACTGTCGTGTCATAGACGGGACTTGTCACAGAATCAGACTCCCCCAACCGTGAACTAGGCGCCGGGAACGAATGCCGGGTGACGGCACAGGTGGACGGGAGCTCTGAGGACCTGTGCCTCCATTGCCGTGGCAATGAAGCTGGCACAAAAAATGACTTTTACGGAGTCCTGAGATCTCGTGGAAAGCGCACAGAGACCCGGGGGGGGATCCGTGAGGGAGGAGGCTCCAAAGGCTGTTGGAACGGCCCCTGCTGTGCTTGCCCACCCAGCTCCCCCAGGCTCCCCGGGATCTTGGGCTGGAGCAACTTCCCAGATGGCAAGTAATGAAAGCCTGCTCGACATAGTGCCGTGGGCATCTGGGGCCAAGGGAGGTGGATGGGGCAAACAGAAGAAACCACCAGAAGCACAGGAAGCAGGAGGCTGATGGTTCTGGGAACTCTGAAGCATAACATGTGTGTGCCCAGGGCCACACCCACGCTCGTGACAAGACTGAGAGGACCCTACTTTTATGCTCTCGGGACATTAAGCCACGGCAGGGTCACCCGCGGCTCAACTCGGCTCTGCACCAACGAGGTGCCCCCATCTGCAAACACTGGGATGTTTTCTTTGTCTTTCACGCCCCAGGCATGTCAGTGACTCTCCACCAAGTCACTGCAGACCACGGAGGTAGCAGGACAGGGGCCTCCGTGAGGATGTACAACAGGAGTAGAACCTTCATTAAAAAATTGCTTGGAAAAGTCACCACACAAATGGATGCGGAAACCCTCCTCAGTCAGCACAGCAGAGCCGGGGGCCAGGGAGGACTAGTTCCCAGAGTCACCACCCTCACCACACCCAAATGTCATCAAAACATTACAAGGCATAAAGGGAACTGGAAATGGCCCATGGCTAATGGACATGGCCCATTAGCAGGAAAAATAAGTGGCCGGGACTGTCCCTGGGAGGCCTAGACATTGGACTTACCAGCCAGAGACCTTTACACCACCCGTGTTAACACGCCTGGAGCGCTGGGGTGCCGCGGACGAAGAATGAGCAGCCAGGGACTGATGTGTGAATGGAGAACATCGATGAGGAGGTATTATAACAAGGAACCAGCAGAGATTTTGGAGCTGAAAAGCACAGGAGCTGAAAATCCAAACCACTGGAAGGGTTGACAGCAGGTGTGAGAGAAGAGACAGCAGAAGAGAGAACCCGTGAAATCGCCAGATTAACCCAGAGTGAGGGGTGGCAGGAAAGCCCGTTGGCTCTTCTGGGCTCCGGCCACCCTCTGTTACTCGTTGTTCAGGACGCTTTCCTCACCGCCCGAGACGATTAATTCGGCTTCACGATTCTGCTTCGATCCTCCCCACAGAGTCTCGAGACAGAAGGACGAAGGCTTCCCCTCCCTTTGCTTCCTCCAAAGCCCTTCCCTATAATCTGTAAAGATTTTTCGTCTTCACAAGGCTGAAGAGTAGAAGTCATCAAAACTGAAGCGGCATGACCAAGGTTAGACACATAACAAACTAAAAAAGTGGGTTGCTCTGATTTCCAGTGTGTGGACACTTCCGTGAGAAGCTCCAAGCCAAGTAGGTATTCATTTGGATGCGTTTATTCCAGCTGTGAACTCAGAAGCAGAAGTCATTTAACGTGGCCAAAGTTTTCTATGGATTGTTCTTTTTTTTTTTTTTTTAAGTTTATGTATTTATTTGTGCGGGGGAAGAGGCAGAGAGAAAAGGAGAGAGAGAATCCCAAGCAGGCTCTGCACTGTCAGCACAGACCCTGACATGGGGCTTGAACTCACGAACCATAAGGTCATGACCTGAGCCGAAATCAAGAGTCAGACGCTCAACCGACCGAGCCACAGGTGACCCTAAAATATTATGGATTGTTCTGAATGAAGAATTTCCTCTTATGCATCATTGTAAAGTGATGTAATTGAAGACTTTATATCATAATTTACATTTTAATGTTTCTGCTGCATTTGGATCCGTATGATTAAGTTACCTTTCTTGGAAAAGTTTGGAATTCGACAAAATATAAAATATGAAAACCCAATCCTTTAGAGAAGGAAGTTTCATTCTCTTCTATGCTACCGGATGGATATGACGATTATTATAATTGCTTATGTTAACAATTTCGTTAGTAAGAAGACCAATATTTTGAGCATTTAGCATGATCTAGGTACCAGTTCCAGGCAGACATGGTTTTCCATGGTTTTCTGTAATTCTAACCAAACATGTGAAGGAAAATGAATTCAACTGACACATAAGGAAATTGAATCTCGAAAGCATAAGAAATTGGCTCGCGTACACGGTGCAGGAAATGACTCGGCCAAAATTTGAAAAGTTTATCAACGCCAGTGGCCACTCTTTCTGTTAAACTTGATAACTGCCACACTCAACCTATAGCCTGCAGCTCATAAGGCAGTGTTCTTCGGCCGGGTTGGAACCTTAGAGACGTCGCTCACATCGAAGCTACTGGATCTGTGCTCTGTGCCCATGAACGATCCAGGTGTCCTCTGGGTGACAACGAGCACAGGCTGGGTGCATGACAGTCACATGGGAAGGGGAGCCAGGGCATTACAGGACCAGCCCCCAGTTGTGCAATCTCCCATCATGTCACGTTCAGAACATGGTGCATCACAGCCAAGCAAACCAAGCTATTTTCTGTCACCATAACAAGACCTCAAAGTATGAGTATGTAATGCAAGTGTTGAGAGGAAAGAGGCTAATATTTAGAGAGAAATTAATGCCCCTGATGACAGTTTGTGGGCATTTGTCAATATTAAAAAATTTAGCTTAGCATTAGGAATTTAGGTGTGATTTAACACCTGCGGACTTCCACATGGGCAGCAGTGCAGACAGACAGCCACCAGCAAGGTGCAAAGGTGAGTGACACAAGGTGACACAGGGGTGAAGGGTAGGAAAGGGAGAGGACTTTCAGACACAAGCAGGAAATGGCATTTTCCCAAACGTCCCAAACTTTGGTGTGGTTTCCACCAAATTCCAGGCATCAACCACATCAGCCATACTTCCATGGTGGCGATGTTGAGCGAAAGAAATATATTAAAGAATTTCCATAGCGGCTCTCCATAATTAAAATCAAATTATTTTATAAATTTCTCTTGATAGTTTGTCACCAAGATGCTGAGAACTAAACGTTCTCCCCCTAAGATCAGGAAAAAGGCATGGCTGTCTCCAACATCATTCTGGAAATCCTACTTAGTACCATAAGACAAGAATAGTTAATGAAACGTACGGACACAATAGGCAGGAAGAAATAATCCTGTATCTGTGTACAGATGACATGATTGTTTATGTAGAAATTCCCAAAGAGACAACAGTAAGACATTCTTGTAACTGATAAATTATGGCACCAAGGTTGCAAAATACAAAGCTAATGTACAAAAGTCAATTGCAATCCAGTGTAGCAGAAATGATGATTGGAACTTAAAACCAAAAACACAGCATGATTTATATTAGCATCAAAGCATGGCATATTCAGGGATAAATCTATCCAAATATCTATAATATTCATATGCAGAAAATTGCAAAACTCAGATAAAAACAGTCAAAGAAGATTTAAATAAATGGAGAGAGATGTATATATTCACCACGTTCGCAGACAGGGAACTCAAATTATCAACATGTCATTTCTCTTCAACTTGATCTACAGATTCAAAGCAATTCCAATCAAAACCCAAAAATCTTCTCTCTCTCTCTTTTTTTTTGATATCAACAGATTCTAAAGTTTATACGGAAAGGAAAAATATTTAGAATAATTGACCTGGTGCTAAATTACAGTTGGAAGCCTGACACTCCCCGACTTTGAAACTTCATATGAAACTATATTAATAAAAGCAGTGTTGTATTGGTGAAAAAACAGACAGATCAACAGAACAGAATACAGGACCTCTAAACACACCCACAAGTACCCTCAGCTGATCTTTGACAAGAAAAAGCAGGCAATTCTGTGGAAAAAGAACAGCTTTTTCAACCAATGGTGCTGGAAAGAGTGGACATCCACATGCAAAAAATGAATTTGGAGGCAGACTTTACACTTTTCACAAAATTAACTCATAATGTATCACAGACCTATATGTAAAACTCAAAGTTATTCTAGAAGCTAACAGAGGGAAAAAATCTAGGTGACTTTAGTTTGGGTGCTGACTTTTTAGATAGAACACCAAAATCATAATCCATGAAAAAATATCGATACATCAGAGTTCACTAAATGTAAAAACCTCCACTCAGCGAAAGAGCCTATCGAGAGACTGAGAACACAAACCCCAGACAGGGAGAAAATATTTGCGAAACATACATCTAGTAATAGACTGTATTCAAAGTATACTGAGTTTCAAACTCAGCAGTAGGGGAACAGACAGCACAGAATGGGTGAGCGTACAAACAGACGAGACGCTTCACCAAAGAGGATATGTGGTGGCAATCAAATGTATGAAAAGATGTGCCACATGGTATGTCGTCAGGAAAGCACAAACTAATGTGATAATGAGACCAGCACACGTCTGTCAGAATGGCAGAAAGCCAACCCCCAATGCTGGCGAGGATGTGGAGAAACGGGGGTGCCCGTCCACTGTTGGGGGGAAGGCAAGGGGGGCTGCCCCTTTGGGGAACAGGTGAGCCGTTTCTTACAAAACTAAACATCATCTTAGCATTCGATCCGGCTGGTGAGCTCCGTGATCTCCACCCCAACGAGTTGAAAACCTGCGTCCACACACAAACCTTCCTGCTTGATCAGTCATTCTTCCAGACGTGTCTGTGAGGAGGGTCCTGGATGAGAACGACACTTCAGTCAGCTGACTAAGAACGTTGCCCTCCCCAGTGTAGACCGGCCTCATCGAATCTGTTGAAGGACAAAGCAGAACAAAACGCCAGAGCCTCATGATCAAGAGGGAACGGGTCCTGACCGGAGTGTTAGCTGGGATATCGATCTCCCCGCCTTCACCTCCAGCTGAAACATCGCATCTTCTGGGGTCTGCAGTCAGCCAGCTTGCAGACTGGAGGCTACCCTCAGCTCTCCTGTTTCCGGGGCTGTTGGGCTTGGGTTGGAACGGCGCACTGGCTCCCCTGGGTGTCCAGCCTGCCGACTGAAGATCCTGGGGCTTCTCTGTCTCCAAACCACACGAGCCAATCCCTTATGATCAATATATCAGCAGGGAGCTATCTAAATAAATGTATATTCTACATTAACGGTATTAGTATTAATTACATCAACCTAACACTATATTACAAGAGTATCCTTGTTATAATCTATTAATAATATTATCAATAATTAATAATACATTAAATCAATGTGATTGATGGTGATCATTAGTGATATCATATATGTTAGTATGTACTAATCATACATGCAAATATACATATTTAAATAGAAAGAGACAAGAGAGAAAGGGTCTGTCTCTATATTCTCTTTCTCTGGAGACAGAATCCTGACTAAGCCACTAATGCAAAATGTTGGTAAGAAGGAAACTATAGAGGGGAAGGAGGCGGATTTGAGGAACTGTGAAATTTCTACTCAATTTTCCTGTAAACCTGGAGGCACTCTAAAATTTAAAGTCTATGGGGCGCCCGGGTGGCTCCAGTCGTCTGGGTGTCCAACTCCTGATTTCAGCTCAGGTCATGATCTCACAGTTCGTGAGTTCGAGCCCTGCGTCCACTTCTGTGCTGACAGTGTGGAGCCTGCTTGGGATTCTCTCTCTCTCTGCTCCTCCCCCTCATGCTCTCTCTCTCTCTCTCTTTCCCTCTATCTCAAAATAAGTAATAAACTATAAAGGAAAAAAAGACAATGGCAAGTGGGCAAGGTGTCTGTATCTGAGAATCTTTCACCAAAGCACATAAAAAAAAATCTTCCTAAATTAGAACAGAAATTGATTGAGAGGTGAGATGAAAAGAAATAAAACCCCAGGTCCAAGAGGCAGAGAGGAAGACACACGAACGCTGGGAAGCAGGCCCGGACTCAGGCCCATGGGCTCTGTCCTCAGGGGAAGCCTGAGCTCCAGGCAGATGTGCCCCCATCCATGAAAAGTGGGGCTGAGCATGCTGTCTACAACCCAAGAAGCCACCAGAAGTCCTGGCTCTTCTGTAGTCTAGGGAAGTGAACCACGAGGAACCAGCCACAGGAGGTTGAGGTTTCCGACCTATAACCACCAACCAAACAGGGATCCAAAGCCACCCAATCGCCCCTGCAAGGAACCAGCAGATCACCTCGGTGGGACTCCGAAAAGTCCCCGAAGAAGCAAGTGCAAGTCTGGTCCAGGACCACCCTGCACCAGCCGGGCTCAGCCTTCCCACAGCAAAGTGCACCTGCAATCGTGGGTCTGCAGTCCCAAGTGTCGAGACCCGTGACCAACAGAGCACGGCAAAAAGGACTCGGGGCCACACAACACGTGGACCAGAGCTTCAAGAAAAGAACACTCGGGGCGCCTGGCTGGCTCAGTCGGTTAAGCGTCCAACTCTTGATCTCGGCTCAGGTCACAATCTCGAGGTTCGTGTGTTAGAGCCCCGTGTCGGGCTCTGTGCTGATAGTGTGGCTCCTACTTGGGATTCTCTCTCCCTCTCTGTCCCTTCCCTGCTCACGCTCTTGCTCTCTGTCTCTCTGTCTCTCTCAAAATAAATAAACTCAAAAATTAAAAAATAGAAAGGAAATATAAACATAGGTGAAAGTGTGCGCGTCTATACGTGCATGTGCCCGTGTGTGTGACATGCGGGGACCGTGTGCGCATGCCTACATTCGTGTGTGCGTGCACGCAGAACTTCAGGACACCAGAGCCACAGCAGACACTCCAAAGGTCAAGTAGAGGAGAGGCAGATCCCCCCCTCCCACCCAGAAGGAGTGTGAGCACAGCACAGCCCCCCTTGCAGCAAAGACAGGTTCAAGAAGGCCACAGACACTGATGGCAGTGTGCCAACAGGACACCGCTGGCCCTTTAAGTCGCCACGCAAGAATAAGTGCAAAATAAATACTTGTTTGTTTTATTGTAAAGGGGACTGAACAGGGTGAAGGTCAGGGTCAAGGTCATTGTCGAGAGGCTCCAAGGAGACTGGAGGAGATTGGTCTAGAGACGGGAACACAGACACAGAAGCCGAGAGCTGGTGCATTTCTGAAGAGATGGCTGAGTCTAAAACAGCACCGGGGAAAAATGCGCCTTTATGTGCTGGCTTGTCATCCAGAGAGGGTTTGTGCAGGGACAGGGCACTTCCCACCACAACGGGACGGCCCCCAGGGCTGTGCCTGGGCTCTGTCCTCCACGTCTGCTGCCCGCATGGCCCCTGGGTACTCGTTTCCCTGCCCAGCCACTGAGGGCAGCCAGCACTTCCTTTCTGCCCTCACGATTAAACACAAATGTTCAAGCAGGCATTGATGCTCAAATATGCAACATGGTCATCGCTGCCTGCATGGTACGCACTATATCAGGGCATTGCTTCATGTGAAACGCGTCTCCTGTTTGAGCGTGGGTTTGAGAAGTGCTTATTTTGGGCTCATTCAGGACCCGGGCTGGTTCCAGGGGATTTTGGAGACGCGGCTGGCACTCAGCAGGCAATCGGCAGCTAGGAAAGATGAACAGAGTGAAAGAAAGATAACTGCCAATGGTTGTACACAGGTACCAATTCTGAGTGAATTAATAGTATTTAATTTTAAATTTCCTTTAAAAGCTTGGGGGGGGGAAGAAATGCTAGAGGACATAGTAGCTATAAATAAATGTTCACTTGAACTCTGTTGTCACATCCATTTGGACTCACCTCGGGCAGCTTCTGATTCCAGTGCAAAGCTACTTACACTGTGCCGGGCTTTTGGACAGAAGCTTCCTATAAGCAGCCTGCAGACACGGATCCTTGACTCGTCACTCACATGGCACACTGAAAATGGTTGCAGGAACTGAGAACAGACACACAGAGGGACTAACGAAGCCTGAGCACAAGCCAACAGGGTTGGCCAGCAGGACTGCCTCAGACCTTCGGTTCGATGGACGGGCACAGCCAATACGCCCAATACGAGGGCTTGCACTGTCTCTGAGATCCGGGCAGGAGCTGCAGTGCAGGGACAGGGAGGGCCGGGATCTTTAGACCCCGCTGTTGGACAGGTACGGTGTGTCCCAGATGGACCCGGCTTCTGCCTGAACTCTGACATCTTCTCTCAGGTCGGGCAGAGACCCAGGCATCAGCGCCCACATTGCCCGACGACTCCCTGGCCCCGGGATGATGCCAGGGGCACAGCCGTTCATGAGCAGATTGCAAAGCCCGTGCTTTCCCAATGTCTAGGAACTTAGCACACCCCTGCCCATCGCCCCGAGAGGTGTTGTAATCTCCTTGTCTGTATCGCTAATTTTCTGTGAGCTTCATGGTGCTGTGGTGTGAGCGTCCCACATACATTACAAATGCGGGCCGGGCACTTGAACAAACACCATTTTGAATGAAGAAACACCGCGTTTCACACGTAAGAGAGCATTTATTTCTTCGCTCAGTCGGTCTTTAGGAAAGCAATCTCCTCAAAGGAAAGCCTTTTGCACCAGGGATGCGAAACCATCCTTGGCTCATTGGGGTTTCGTGAGGTGTTAACTTATACATCTATAAGTAAATTTATGGGGTGCCTGGCTGGCTCAGTTGGTTAAGCGTCATGATCTCACGGCTGGTGAATTGAAGCCCTGCGTCGAGTTCTGTGCTGACAGCTCGGAGCCTGGAGCCTGCTTCAGATTCTGTGTCTCCCTCTCTCTCTGCTCCTCCCCAACTCATGCTCTCTCTCTCTCTCTCTCTCTCTCTCTCAATAATAAACATTAAAAAATTTTATAAGCAAATTTATAATTGAGTTATTCTTCAACTGTGCTGGTGTTGATAATGTTGGCAGATACGGAGAGAAAGTTACAGGCAGAGGTGAAGTGACTGGGGGTTGCTAATTAAACCCTCTCTAAGTAGAGACACATGAGGGGATGATCCACGAAGGAAGGAAGCAGAAAAGATGTCTTGGAGGGAAATTTGGAAACCGAAGAACACGGGGCAGAGTCTACAGTTAGCACGGGACCGACCTGATCATAAGCAGCAAATGACCTGGAAATACACCTGGCTCTTGGGGACAACTCGAGAAGGAGGAGGGCCAGGAGCAGAAGAGTGTCTCCACACTGGAAGGGGCACCAGACGACACAGCCACCAAACCCACCTGAGGACAAAGGGATAAAAGCACATTTTAAGGTCAGCAAGATTGGAGGTCATAAAACTAGACTGAGAGACTTGCAAGGGGATGTAGCAGGACATAAAGATATTTGGGGGGAAAATACAAAATCAGTTCTGGAAATACGAGGTATATAAGAATAAATGAACTCTTGGGGTGCCTGGGGGGCTCAAGTCAGTTAAGCATCCGACTTTGGCTCAGGTCATGATCTCACAGTTAATGGGTTCGAGCCCCACATCAGGCTCTGTGCTGACAGCTCGGAGCCTGGAGCCTGCTTCGGATTCTGTGTCTCCCTCTCTCTCTGCCCCCTCCCCTGCTCATGCTCTGTCCTTCTCTGCCTCAATAATAAATAAATGTTAAAAAAAAATTTTAATAGAAAAAAAGACTAAATGAACTCGGGTAACAAAGGACTCACGAGACAGCAGGAGGCAAGAAGGACGGTTCTGAAAGTCAGAAGGAAGGAAGGGCTGTGGATCATGGCTGAGTGAGGAGAATAAATCCTTTCCCCCTAAAAACAACCATAAATCTGGACAGGACTGAAAAACAAAACAAAACAAAACAAAACAAAACAAACAACACAAAACCTTCAGCATTTTGGAAATCAACCAAAGACATAAACACATTTTGAATTTATGGTAACCACAGAAATTCCTTCTGATAAAAAAATTTCAGAATTTCTGATAAGAGATTTCCCGGGTTCCAAAGCTGCTGAAGGACCACATAACTCAGGAAAGTGCCACCCGCATGCACACCTGGTTATTCTTAAGGCTACGTCTCCGAACAGGCACAGGGAGGACCAGCACAGGGCGACGTCATGGGCTGTGGGGTCCACTCCCCTGGGGTCCAGCACGGCACCGTCCCGGGACACCGCACCCACCAACCAGGAAGCTTCCGGGAGCCCAGTGTCCACAGTGTTACTGAGGCTCCATCATGGAGACGTGATAGAGGAAGCCATTGGCCATGGGATTAAACTCTGTCTCCAGCCCTGGAGGTTGGACTGGCCCCAGATTCCAACCCGCCAATCTAGGGGCGCCAAGAGCCGCTCACTTAGCACGACACAGATACCCCAGCTCCCAGGAAATCCCATGGGCTTTTGGGGCTCTGTGCCAGGAACCAGGGGCTGGGATCACTCTGTTTTGGCTCTCCTACAAATTCACGTGGTAACAATGTCACAAGGGAAGAGGGAGAGAATGAAACTGTATTAAAGCCTCTGTGTTTTACGGGAAGTAAGTTAGCACTATCTTGCAGTCGGCTGTGAGGAGTTAGGATTTGTATTGCGATCTCTAAGAAAATCATTCTGAAAACACAGTTTTAACACAAGAGGAGTTCAAATGGTATCCTAAAAAATTGTGTAACTCAAAAGAGAGCAAAAAAAAAAGGGGGGGGGGAAGCAGAGAAAGAAACAAGAGACAGACATATAAGAAGTAAACAGAAAAATGGGAAATGCACACGTAACCATATCAACATTTACTTTGAATGTGAATGATTTGTACACTCTGGTGAAAAGGCCGAGATTTTCCATCCCAGGTGGGGAAAAATGAAAGATCTGACCTTGCTATTTCTTAAAATTTTTTTCATTTTGTTTATTTTAGAGAGAGAACAGGGGAAGGGCAGAGAGAGGGAGAGATAGAGACTCCCAAGCAGGCTCCACACTCAGTGCAGCACCTGACACAGGGTTCAGGGTTCAATTCCAGGACCATGGGATCATGGCCTGAGCCAAAATCAGGAATTGGATGCTCAACCGACTGAGCCACCCAGGCAGCCCCAAGATGCGGGCTTTACATGCAGGAACACCAGTAACTTAAAAGCCAGAGTGGGGGCACCCGGGGGGCTTGGTCAGTTGAGCGACTGACTTCAGCTCAGGTCATGATCTCGCGGTCCATGAGTTCGAGCCCCGCGTCGGGCTCTGTGCTGACAGCTCAGAGCCTGGAGCCTGCTTCAGATCGTGTGTCTCCCCCCTGTCTCTGCCCCTCCCCTGCTTGTGCTCTGTCTCTCTCTCAAAAATAAATAAACATTAAAAAGTTAAAAAGAAAAAGACAGAGGAAGGAAGAGGCACGTTACGCATAGTAGACTGAATAACAGGCATCTGAAGATACCACTCTGATCCCTGGAACCTGTAGTTACTGTTTCATCAGGAAAAGAGTCTTTGCAGATGCGATAAAGGACTTGACCACATCCCACATCACAGAGGGCTCTAAATCCAACCATACGTGTCCTTACGGGAGAGAGAGCCCGATTATCACACAGAAGAGAGGAGGCCGTGAGGCCAGGAAGGCAGAGGCTGGAACCAAGGCCACAAGCAAAGAGATGTCACACTGTCCCCTGGAGCCCCCGGGGGTGCAGTCTGAAGCACCTTGGTTTTGCCCCGGAGAGACCGGGCTTGAGCTTCTGGCCACCAGAGCCGAGAGAACAGAGCTACCAAACTGATCAGACACATTTCAGAGGCAGCACCTGCAGAGGGTTGTGGGGAGCGCCTCCCCGCCTCTCTCCTCACGGCAACAGCACCCAGCTGGTAAAAGTTGGCTTTTTTGAACCCAACCTTTGAAAGCACTTGGGAGCTGTGCCAAAGGTGTGCAGTCAGAGGAGGAAGGTTTATCCGCGGGAAAAGCTACTACATCTTGGTAAGAGCAGTGAGGACCCGTGTGGCTCTCCAGCCGGGAGCTCTCCCAGCCGCTGCTCGGTGTGGTGAAGGTGTCACTTGGGCGACGGGCTCCTGGTTGTCCAGCTCGGCATCGGGGAGGACGTGGCTCCTGGCACCCGGGGTCTGTGCTGCGCAAGCTTCCTCCCAGGCCGGCGTGGCCCAGGGGAGATTGGGGCTCCCTTTATCCTGCACCCCGATTTACAGGGTGAGGGTTCTTCCCAGGTGCAGCGCTCGGATGGCACTGGACCCAGACCTTGAGCTCTTCCTGCTCAGAGGGTGCGGCTCTGTGCCGGGAGGGGAAACCCGAAAGGATGGGGGAGAAGTGGGCCTCGTCCCTCACGGGTGCCGGCAGCTCGGAGGGAAACTGTGGGTCTGCTAGAGATGTGACAAAGAGAGCCGGCAACAGAACGTCCCTCCGGGGGTTGAACTCAGCCTCATAAACTGTGAGCATCCTGCCTGTGCAAAAAAAAAAAACAAAACAAAAACAAAAAAACCGACTTCAATTGGATCAGGCTGTGAAGGGTAGTGTTACTCGGGGATGCTGTCAAACCCGCTGTAAGGATCAGCTAGCCATGAGGGGAGGCCCAGAGCTGCGCACCAGGCAGCGGGCCAGAGGCTCCATGGGGAGCCAGGGACCAGAGCCGAGCGCCCCTGGTGTCACAGCCCATGCCACCACCCCTGCGGCTCAGAGTGAACTCCCCCCTCCCTGCGCCCCACCTCTCAGCACGGTGGGGACAGACGCCGGCCAAGTGAGCCCAGAAGAAACAACAACAGACCTCGGGATGGGGGTGCTTAGCTTCCAGGTAACTGCCCTGGATTCGCTAGTGTGTCCAGTTTTCCACAATAAATGACAAGACAAATGGCACGTTCTTCTTGCCTCTCATGCATCCCAGGGGCAGAACGGCAGGCCCTCGACCTGGAAATCCCAGCAGGCACAGACCTTAAAATGTTTTAATTGGCCAGAGGATGGGAGAAGAGGGGCCGCCGGGGGCCGAGTGCCTGTCCTGCCCCACATTCCTGTGTGGACGCCCAAACCACAGTCTCAGGAGGTGGACCTTTGCGGGGTGAGCAGGTCCACAAAGCGGAGGCCTCAGAAACAGGGTTCGAGCTCTTCTAAGGAAGACGGAAGACAGGACTCTGGGCAGGTGGCCGTCTGCCTGCCTGGAAGAGAGCCCTGCAGGGGACACCGAGTCTGCCAGCACCCCGGTCTTGAGCTCGCAGCCACCAGAAGCACGAGAGACACGTGTCTGTGGTTCAGCTCACCCAGGCTGCGGGGTTCTGGGACTCCGGCCCCTCGGAACAACAGAGAACCTTTCTGCCGACATCTGCCCTTCTCCAGGCAAAGGCCCCGTGAACAGTCACAGGTTCCCCGCCCGGTTACGGGGGCTGAGCAGCTAGTGATGCACACCCCCACCCCCACCCCCCAGGAGGGAAAGACCAAGCTTCCACCTGGCTTGGACCACGCCAGCCCGCACCCCCATGATGCCCATGTCTCTGGTTGAGTGATGGGCTCATTTGTGTTCTATTATAATTTTCAGCTGCCGTATACTTCATTCTCGTGCAGGCCATGAACGTTGCAAATATCATAAAACAAGTCAAGGGGAAAAAATTCACCTGTACCTTACGGTATTCTCTCGTTCACAGTATAACTTCTTTGGACCAGCTCTTCACCCCTTAACTTTCAGGACTAGAAATAGAAAGAGGCCAATCAAATGTTCTCTCTCTCAGAAAGCCCACCTGTCTGCCGTGGACAGCCATGATTTAAGAAGTGCCTCTCAGAATAGAAGAGAGGCGTCGGGCACTTTGCTATTTCCAGCCCTGTCTCCGTGACGGGGGATGAAGCCGCCCACTGCTCCCCGAACCACCGGGGGAGGACAGCACACAGAAAGAAATACACCTGCGAGCGGAGCATCCCGGTTACTGTTGGCAAATAGTCTCTCCCTGCTGTCTACACTGCCAAGGCCAAGAGTGGTGTTCTTCTCCAGGGGCTGGATTGCACAGCTGTGATCGCCGCCTCCTTCTTCTGGTTTCCCGCTTCCGCATCTTCATCGATGTGTGTGTCTGCATGCACCTCGAGGGGCGTTTTGCCGTCAGGGGGTAACCCGAGTTGGCCCCTTTCCTCCAGGTTCCTGGGGGGTCGGCACCGGAAGCGGAGGAAGGAAGTAAAGGCACCAATCGAGCGCACTGAGTTATCGAAAGGGTTCTTTTGGAAAGGGATCAGGACTCTGAAAGAAAACACAACGTGTCCTGAGGGAGGATGGGGCGTTTAAACAAAAGATATGACACAGAACCACATTGTGAGCCAGATTTGGGAGAATAAGTAGATAACTAGGGAGAGATATGGGGAGAGGACATTCTGGGAGTAAATCACGGAGCCTGTCAGGGAGCAAGGAGACAGGAGTGGACTCATTCCCTCAACTGGGTCCCATCAGTGTGCCCGTGAGGTGCCCGTGGAGCCGGGAAGGGCGCCAGGTTTCAGACTCTCGGACGCTCCTACTCTGGATCTTGGGGGTCAAAGGAGTGACATCTCAGAGTGGGGGACCCATGGGCTGCCCCTCCGTCCATGCCGCCTTCTCCCTGCCCATCGTCCCCCACGGATTCTGGGACCGCCGTGATGGAAGGACATCGTGTTGCCCGGTGGCCTCATGGCTCTTTTGTTCTGCAGGTGCATCAGAACCTCGGTGACGTTCACCCCTGTTTCCTTCCTCGGGCTGTGCTGTGCTGATGCTGCTTCAGCAGAATGAAGTTTGAACAGGTCGCCTGGTACAGCTGACGGCATTCAGCTCCGGGGACGGAGGCTGGCGGGCGCCTGGCCGCTGGCACTGTCTCTGGCTGCAGCTGCCCACATGTGCGCGCGCACGCCCTCCCTCTCATCCTGAGTCGGTGGCTGGCAGGTGGCTCTCCCGTGAGAGGCGACAGGTGACATACACCAGCTTTTAGAGAAAGTGGCCTCTGTCTGGAGATTTATCTCACAGGCTGCACTCCCCTGAGCTCACACCCTGCATGCTCGCTGCATCTCATTTGACTTTGCTGCCTCGAAACGTCACCCTGGGTGGGTCCAGACGGAGCAGTGGGGCCCCCAGTGGCAGCCCACCAGCCCCAAGGATGGCCTTCTCGATCCCCGCATCTCGTTTCCTCTCAATCTCCAATTGCGGGTTGAAGACAAGGCGGTCCGCTGCTGTAAACACTGCGGATACGGGTGTTTTCTCCTGAGGGAAGTTCACCCTCCCGGGAACTTGAACTCAACATCATGAACTCCTATATTTCTCACACGGGGGCTTGTCGGTCAGGATGCTCAGAGCCTTGTAACGCTTACGTTTAGTTTCCAAGGCTTTCCTTGGCTGTGTCATGAGTCATGTGGGAGAAGGGATGGGGCCATGAGAGCCCACGCTTGGGCATGTCGAGTGCACGCGAGGCTTCAGCCGCTCCTACAGGTGGATGCCGCATCAGGGCCACCCCCGTGCGTGGATGTGGACACCCAGGCTTAGGGATGCTCAGCGCTGCATCAGAAACCACACGTTAGCAAGCGGAGAGCCTGGGTCTCAACCTACGTTCTCAGCCTCCGCCTCCCACCCGTCTGCGCTGTGTTCAGGTTTTATTACAGATGCCTTCCAAACAGTAATATGTAAATGAAACTAATACATTGGATCCCATATTCCCATTCTTTCTGTTGGTTCTTGTCATAATCCTGCAGGAGGTGCAGTGGCCGTGTGGCGTTAGGGGGACGAAGGTGACCACAGGGCCATGGATGCGTCCCCAGAGCACAGCCTCAGTCCCGTTGGCGGGGACGGCCTGTGGTGGGGCCTGTGTCAGCATGAGCACGAGACCCGCTGGCCAGCAGCACCAGGAAAGCTCTTTTCCCCTCGAAGCCTAAGATCATTTATAAGCACATTCGAATTTGATCCGACTCTCCCCTAACTCCAGAATAACAAAGCCTTCCTGTCTGAGCGCCTGTAGATTTTTCTGTGAGTCCTTTCAAAACTAAGATCCGCTTGAGTCTGTGTTTCTGAGAGAGCGTGGTGGAGGCTGGGGCTGCCCCGCCCATGGACTGCACTCAGAGAGAGAGGAAGACGGTCTCCACTGACATACAAACGGCCTCTGGAAGTAAAGGCTCCCTTGCAAGGAAGGAAGGACGTTGTGCAATCTGCAGAGCATGGCGAGGACCGCGGATTTGGAATTGAGCGACTCAGCGGAAACAGGAAATCAGATCGTGTGTCTAAAAGGAAACGTCTGGGAAAATTGCAAGGTTGGGTCCCATCAAGCCCAGGATCGCCCTAAAACCCTTCTTACGCATCCATGACTCAGCATTCCTGCAGCTGCAGCGGGACATCAGAGAGAACACAGTCCCCTCCTGTCACTTTCAGGCAGCTCTTGTTTTCCAGATGACGGCGGGCATGACAGCCACGTTCAAACTCCGTGGGATTAGACAAGAGACGTTGGGCCCCGGCCAGATTTGCAATTTGCCGCCAAGTGCCGGGTCTGTTTAGAGAGCACTTGAGTCTGATTAAACTCTGGGAACTTTATCTTGTTTACTGACCCCTCATGCCAGCAGACTGCAACATGCAATTTCCAGACACTGGGAAAGAGCCACACACAAGTCTGGGGAGAGCAGGGTCTGGGGTCCGTGTGCAGGGGTGTTTGCTGGGCAGATGTGTGCCATGTGTCCTGTAGCCCACCGCCCCTCGTGAGCATGAGCAGGCCTGGCACAGGAAAACAGGTGGCCACGTCCGTGCAGTCTGCTTTGGAGCCTCGGGCCAGAGTGAGGCCGGCAGGGAGACTGCGCGTCTCTGCTTAGGGGCTTTCTCGGCGGCAAAACCCCTGTGTCCAGGGAATCAAGTCTCCGAGCTGGAAAGAATTGCCCTTGTGGAAAATCTTCCACTGTGTGCCCAAATGCTTGCATTGATTCTAGCAATTTCCTCGATGATTAGGAGTAAGGAGCTCCCAGACCGCCTCTTAGGCACCCGTGAGACTCCGCTGCCTACTAAGAAAGGGGATTGGCTGTGGGGGGAGCACCACGGTGAGGACAGCCCACTGGGCATCTGCGGGATCCCCACTGCCCCCCAGGGCTCTGTCCCCAGTCTTTCTGGCTGTCATCCGTGCATCGCCTCATCTTCCCAGCAGCCAGGGCAGTGCCTGCCTCGGTTTTCACGGCAGAGGTGATTTGCTGGAGCCTCAGAGATGCTACATGAACTTGCCTCAAGCCAGGCAGGCCGTTAGTGGGTGAGCTGGGTTATCAAGGGAGGCCCTTCCTCTCTGAAGTCGAGGGGACTTACTCCCAGGAAGCCAGGTCACCAGAACGCACATGGAGACCTTCCCGTCAGGATGGACACAACCTTCTCCAAGGGATCACTGTGCACAAGCATGGGTGCCCCGAGAGTTGCATCTTTCCTTGGAAAACCTGGGGCTCGGTGATGGTGTCAGCCCAAGGGCCCGTGTGCAGGTCCCCATGGCCCTCCTGCGCCCGCGCTCTCATGAGGCACTTGGTTCTGAATATCTTAAACACCTACAGGAAGGACGCTGTGGTGAGTGATTTACTAGAAAAATCCATGACTTCAGTGGCCTCTGTCTTCAGATGTGAATTGCAGTCACGAGACAGCCTCTCTGAACCGGGTTCACCTTATCAATTCACCTGCGCCCACGTAGCATTTCTGGCAGGTGTGATTTCAAAATCACCCAATCCTGACCCCCAAAAAAAGAGAGAAGGAGGGAAAGAGGGAGAGAAGGAGAGAGAGAGAGAAAGAGAGAGAGACTGAGGATAGCACCACTTTCTTCCCAAATTCCTGCTTTGCATTAAGCGAGATTGTGAGCCCATGTGCATTTCTGAGCAGGGATCCACTAACACATAAATTCCCCCCCCCCCCAATTTGTAGCTGTTCCTCCCACTGTGTGACCCCTAGGCTGCCGACCTAACCCCAGACGTTCCCTGGGCTCACAGACAGGTGCCTCCTACCCTGTGCTCTGCAAGATGCCAGCCGATGTGGCACCAACAAGTGTCCCAGGGTCTTGGGACCAACGCACCCCACGGGGGCTCACGCACGTGCCGTGCAGCACATCCAAGAGGGGGCAAACTGTGTCCAGCCCCGGCCGCCGCCGCTTTCCCACCCTCCTGAGCACATGCATGGAGAGTCCCAGGAAGGCAGGCCGGGGGGAGCAGGGGGATGGGAGAGTCGGCGTCCAGCACAGCACATGGGGCACCACGTATCACAGGAAGGAGGAGTGAGAGCAGCTTCCACCTGGACCGGGTTCCGGTATGTTCAGACACACATGGTTTGAGCTGCGTCCACTGTCGGTTCATCAGCAAATGATTTGGGACAAGCCTCCGCCTGGGGACGACGCACAGGCTCGCCTGGTGGCCGTGGCTTCTCGACTGCGAGGTCAGTGCTGCCTCTTGGCCAAGAGGGAGAATCGGAGCGAACCTGACACCCAACACCGAGCTAAGGAATTTCTTCTTGAAAAGACGGCTGCTTTGCATTTAGTTTCTTGTTTCTCATCGCCAACCTTAGTCACTTCGAGCCTGAGGCGAAGGCAGGCCAGTCCGGGCTGATGTAGACCAGTCCTCCTGGGCCCCACGCAGGGCTCAGGGTGGTGGCTGCCGTCCCCCCACGCGGCTGTCCGCCTGGATGTCCAGAGGCTGCATTTCCTCCATCCCAAGGCCCATCTGCCCTAAGTTTTCGGAGTTTCCTGCCCAACCAGTTCTTTGGGGTTCATAGCCTTCCATCCAGGTGGTGCGGACTTGAACTCTTTCCATGGCACCTCCAGGGTGATTGTACCTGGACGGAGGCCAGGAGTCCTTCCTGAGTAAGAGTTTTATTGCTGCAGTGGTCACTGGCCCACAGACAAGAGGAAACAGGAAGGAAGCAGGCGGCTTGAGAACTAGGTCTGGGTCTCTGGGCCCCCGCCCCCCCCCAGACCGTGAGTTCTTGCCCAAGGCTGGGTCCCTGTCTGGGTCACACCCAGGAGCCTCTCTCACCGCTGGGTTTTCTCCATAATTCCTGCAGGTGGGGCTGAAAACCATCTCCTGTCCTCACCCCAAATGATGTCTCTCTACGACACCTTTCTCAACCCCAAGGCAGGAGGCAGAGGGCTGAGAACGGAAGGTTCGTGCCTATCCCCCATCTCCTGTGCGGTTAGTTAAACGGTAGCCAGCACAACACCAGGATCTCAAGGTGTCCCGACTCCCTTCTCGGCGAAGGCACAGCTGGAGGCAGAGGGGTCTTCAAGACTTTGTCCTCACCTGGGTCAGTGTGAGTCCCCTGAAGCTTGGCCCACACCTGGGCAGGTGCGTCCAGCAGATGCTTTCCTTCAATGGGCCTTCCTGCCCAATGGGTAGTGACACCAGACAGCACCGTTACTCGGAATGATGGCTTCAGAATAGGTTTCATCCAGAGATGCCACGGTGGGGGGGGGGGGCCCTGGCCCAGCCCCAGCACTTGGGGGCTTCTTGTTAGATTTGATTAAAGAAAGACCTTACATAATTTAAATCAAAAGCCATCAACCAAACACTTGGAAACTATGGACTTAAATAATTTTGAAAGGGCCTTTTTAGCACTGCTACCTAACTTTGCCAAGTCCTTGTCTCGTGAGTACTCAGCTTCTTGTGGAAATAACCATGGATGAGCTAAGCAGGTCACTGGGTGTCTGTCTCTTCCTCCCTCCCTCCTTCCTCTTTCTTGCCTTTTTGCCCTCCTTCTGGTCTTTCTTTGAATTTGGAGGATTCCAAGTGCTTTTCAGAAATCAAAACTCTGATTCCATAAATTTACTAAATACTTTCTTTCAGAAGTGATTTACTCCACCATGGACTCAAGGATAATGCACATACATACATAAAGATCGGAATCTCCAGTGAGATCAATACTGAAGTAGAATTTTCTGCTTCTCCCTTGATGGTGGAAACACAACGGAGAATGGGTTGTCCACAGACGTACGTGTTGGGCACGCGGACCATCAGACACAGGCGGAGTGTATCCAGGGAGCAGTGGTTATAGGGAAAGGAGTCACCTCTGGGGTGTTACTGGATGGACTGGATGGGCGTCCTGACATAGAGGGCAAGCCAGCCTCCCTGGGTTTTATCTGCCTCAACTACTTACTCCCCATGCTTTGGCCTCGTTATCTTGAACATGAGAACAGTAACGGCATCTTCAAGATTATAGCCAGACACTCAGTTACCGCCTCTCTGAAACGTTCTTTACAGAGCGACACATGCAGCGCTCACAGAGCAGACGGTTGTTTGGGAGCAAATAATTCACCACTCTGAACCTCGATCTCATCTTTGTCAGACATGATGGTCAGACATCAACTGCTTCACGTCATGTTCTGACCGCAGGGCGGCGACCTCGGGTGGTGTTGGGCAGTGAGGTGCGCTGGGGAAGGCATCCAGCTAACTGCCCACCGAATCCCAGGATGTGAGGACCTATCTGGACCCTGCGGGGCCATGCAGCCCGTGAACTTTGCCTGACTGTGATCTCCGAGGGAGTTGGCTTTCCTCAGTCGGCACGCAGGCTCGTGTGACAACTGACAGGCATCCATGTTCATGGTTTGAGTAGTTTCATGATGATGAAGGTTGGATTTTGTGAATCTACAGATTTTTCTGTGGTGTTCTGACCGCCATCTTAGCTGTTCTCCACGGAAGTACGTGCTCCCAAACATGGGAAACAGGCCGTTGTGTGCTGACTCAATCCCCTGTTCCTCTGTGTCCCTCCCACGGCAAACTGAACTCATTACTCCCATCCTGCTCCATGCATTTCCCATTGTGTGAACATGGCAATTGCTTTTAGGAAACTTTGTTTGCGATGAGGTTTTAGGATGTTGTCCATGAGAATATGATATTGATCCTTTTTTCTGTTTTGTGCCTTTTTTAGATCACTGTAACTGGAATAAAACATCTGAACGGAGACATGTTTACTAGGATCTGTGTTAAACAAAGAACAAATAAATAGTGTGGAAAGGAGTACATTACTTGAACCTAATCTGTGACTTTTTCTAATCTTCTGAAAATGTTTCTGTAACTGTTCTCTTTGTGTTGGTCATAGTTCTTGCTCCTGGTTTGGGCCAGGACGTGAGGCAGACATATGCCAGCAGAGCAAAGAGAGTGATTTTCCTGATGTCTGCATTCAAATGGAAAGAAACCACCGCAGTAGAAGGACATTGGCCCTCTGCTCTCTGTCCCCAGATGCAATCCCAAACCCCAGAAATGAAAGATTGAAGTAACCCTCTTGACTGTTCATGATCCTATCTTTATTTCTTTAACACGAATAACTTGTAGATATCCCCAAAGATATACGTGCAGTCTGGTTAAAACAAAAGAGAGGAAAACCTTGGAGGGGGAGACAGATACACACGTCGGTTCTCCGGAGGCGTTGCCATGATAATCCAATAGCAAGCTGACCACTTTTGGGCACCTTCACAGCCAAGGTGAAAGGAAAAACATTGCCACTCAAATACTTGTCATTATCTTATTAAGAAGAAAAATGAAGTCACGTCTGTGATCGATAGACTATTCCCGGCACTAACTTCCAAGAGGAATGGAATATGTCTGTGTCCCTTGCAGGGCCGTGGTGTAGCACAGCATACACAAGCTCTCAGAAAGGCTTCCCAAGACGCACATCCACAAGCCCTAAGCGTGCCATATGCTTGCAAAACTAAAAAGATCCAGCTATCCCTGCATTTGGTGATCAAATTTACTAGAAAGAGATGTGTGCTCCAGCCAACCCCTTGTGATGTCAGTTTTATTGCCACTTGGTCCTACTAAAATCTTCCTCCGCTGGTACTTGGGTGGCTTAGTCAGTTAAGCTTCCGACTCTTGATTTCAGCTCTGGTCGTGGTTTTGCAGTTCAGGAGCTCAAGCCCCACGTAGGGCTCTGTGCTGACGGGGTGGATCCTGCTCAGGATTCTCTCTCTCTCTCACTCTCTCTCTCTCTCTCTCCCTCTCTCTCTCTCCAAATAAATAAACTTTGAAAAAATAAAATAAAATAAAATAAAATAAAATAAAATGTCCCTCCCCACTCCTGGGACCAATGTGCAAAGAGTCAGGCATGTACTGAACCCAACAGATGTGACAGAAGTTCCTGGGAGCTTGGGTCATTTTGCCCAACTGTTTGCATGAATGTCTGTAATAATTTGGGACGAATCAGGGAGAGGAGCCGGGGAAATCAGCATTCCAGGGATGACGGGCTGGGAAATGCAGGCAGGTGCGATACAGGCAGAGGGAAACACACACAGGTGTTCCTCTGGGCGGGGGCTGGGGAACCTGTGTTCCCCTCTTTGTACCGAGTTCGGTAAAACACACAAAACTAACGGATTAGTCAGAGCATAGAAGGGATGTACGGTCAGAAGCAAAGCCCACTGTCACCATTAGTAAGTTTGTAGATCACAGACATTGGTGATGCATCAGCTGACGGGTAAGTCATGCACATTTTCACATACATTCATACCTCGGGCATCTTTCCACCAGAGGATAAACAGATCCTCCTTCTATACTTAATATCTGCCTCGTGTTTGAATGTACGGGTGCCCCATGGGAAGTCACTGGCTCTCTGTCAGTGGACTTGCAGATTGTTTACAGCGTTGACTATTATGAGAAACAATCTGGAGTCAATATCCACGTACACTTGGGCACATGTGTCCTGAGGTTACATTTTTAAAGTTGGATCAAACAGCGTTGATTTTTTAAATTCCGGTACAGATGGCTGAATCGTCCTCCAAACAGACTGAATTCACGTTTCCACGAACACTATGGGGCCAGGATGTTCCCCACTCACTCAAACAAATCCCGAAAACAAACAAACAAAACGCCAGCCAAGTTTTTCTTTGTTCTTACGTTAAAAAAAAAAAATGTTTACGCATAAATCTTAAAATAGCTGATGCTTAGTTTTGTTTGAGGGGTCACCATGATATTCACCCTTCTTTTTCTTTCAAATGGCAAGTGATTTCCCCTAGGACTGATTATTACATCTCCCTTTTCTGCAGTCTGGAAATGTACAAATTTAAAGCCAGGGAACAATTCCCAAGCACCTTCTGAATGGACAAAACCGTGCCAGCCACCCACCATGTGAGACGGACGGTGCCTTGAACTTTGGAAAGCCATGCCGAGCGGGGGTGGGAAACATAGACTGACCTCACGGGGGTGGGGTGTGTGCAGCCCGGAGCTCACAGCACATCACGGCACAAAATCCCAGTGGCTTTCTTGGGGGAAAATTGCAAACGGGGCAGGAAGTGACGGCAGGAGACGTTCCGAGGGGCCGATGCGGCCATCCACGTGGGAGCTGCGTCCCTGATGGATTTGGGGAGCGGAATGACCTCAGTACCACCAAAGTCCGGGTGCCTGCTGGAGTTCCTGCCCTTCACCTGGAAGGGGGGCCTGAGATCCGGACCCCAACAGCTTTCCCACAGGCTCCAACGACGGTCTTCCCATGGCCTGGAAGGCAGGGGACCTCGGACAAGAAGCCAACAGGTGCCAGGACAAGCCGGTGTGGGGAGAGAGGCCAGAACAACGGAACAGCTGCGTGAGAGCTGGGGAGCCCTGGGGAAGAGGGCGACGAGGGGGGCTTGTGTGCGAGCGGATGCCAAACTGGGGTGTAGCACTGTGGGGGGAGGATCTCGGGGAATACCCTGCGCTGATCACCAGGACCACGTGTTGACCCGGAACGCCTCCCCTGTCTCTCCGGGACCGCGTCCCGGGCCCTGCTCTGCAGGACGTGATTGCCGCAATAGGTTCCTGGGCCTTGCTGAGGTTGCGGAAACTCACTGCATGCGACGGCCTTCCCCAAGCAGGACATACCTCAGGCTGGAGAGTGTGATTTGCTCCTTATGCACAATAAGGACCCGGCCCAGGGCCTGATGCAGTCGAGGGGCCCCACAGACTTTTACTGAACAAGTCAGTAACTAACGTGGGCGACTGTGAATGTCCAGGAGGTTGAGAGGCTGGGTAACAAGCGGTCAAATGTCCCAAGTCATTGTGGGCAAGCGCTGGTACGAAGCCCGGGGTGAGTGTACCACGCATGGGCACCAGCATGGACGATTCCAGATTACTTTGTTATCTGAGACTCAGCTGCCCGACAATTGGAAATGGATCCTGGGGGGCTTACCCAGCCACAGGACCCACTAGTTTCCGAGAGCAGGAGAGGGACGCATCACTTTGCCCCCCTCGCTGCTGGGCTCATGTTTTCCCAGGACAACTGGGCCTTGTGGGTCCTGGTGGATGCAGTCACGGAATGACATGCCAAGTCCCACCGGCTCCCGGCAGGTTGTAATCCGCAAGGTGAGCTCCTGCCCTCTGTGTGCCTCAGCGAACAAAAATCAGAAGAACAGGGGCGCCTGGGGGGCTCAGCCGGTTGAGCGTCCAATATCTGCTCAGGTCGTGATCTCCTGGCTCGTGAGTTCAAGCCCCGCGTCAGGCTCTACGCTGACGGTGCGGAGCCTGCTTGGGATTCTCTCTCCCTCTCTCTCTGCCCCTCCCCCACATGCAATCTCTCTCTCTCTCTCTCTCTGAAAATAAATAAATAAACATCAAACAAAACAAAAAATAAATAAAAATGAAATTACATACGAAAGGGAGACCAGACTGGAGTATTTCCCGGAGCAGACAAAACCACGGAAGCCACATCAGCAAAACTAAACTCCATGATTTCACGAGCAAGACCGGAACCTAACTTCTATTATTTCTTGTAAACGCCTCTGACGATTATGAAACGAATTTAAGTCACCTTCCTAAAAATGGTGTAAGGTAGTCACTTTCAGCCAATCCCCTGCTGGCTGGAGATGCCCAATGTGATGACCAACCCCTGCCGAGGGCGAACCTCCTCCTGGCCTCACGTCGTGGGCCACCCTGTGCGGCCACCGTCCCCAGGCCTCCCAGCAGTTACGTGTGAAACTTCCCTCCCGTTTGGTGAGCTGTTCTCATGTGCACACTAAACCCTTGCTAAATACTGGGTATTGATTCTGCCATTTCTGGATTTTTGGCATCACTGTAACGATTTTGGTATATAACTTTGAGTCGGGATTTTTTTCTTTATTAAAATGGTGCTTTTATTCTAAACCATAGCACAAATGATGTTCTGTGCCACTAAACACAGCTGGGCAAACGTTTTCAACCTGCCACCTGGCAACCTCCCCTACAGGGTCTCCAGTCTCCTCCTTCCCCTCCCCCACCTGTCCCCCCTCCTCCCCCTCCTCCCTCTTCCCCCTCCTCCTCCCCCACCTCCTTCCTTCCCCTCCCCCCTCCTCCCCCTCCTCCCTTTCCCCCCCACCTCCCCCTACCTCCCCCCCACCTCCACTCCCACCTTCTCTCCCTCCTCCCCCCACCTCCTCCCCCTCCTCCCCCACCTCCCCCCCACCTCCACCCCCACCTTCTCTCCCTCCTCCTCCCCCCTTCCCCTCACCTCCCCCCACCTCCACCCCCACCTTCTCTCCCTCTTCCTTGCCCTCCTCCCCCCCACCTCCACCTCCTTCTCTCCCTCCTCCTCCCCCCTCCTCCTCCCCCTTCCCCCTCTTCTCCTCCTCCTCTCCCACCCTCCTCCCCCTCTTCTCCCTTCCCCCTCCTCCCCCTCCTCCTCCTCCCCCTCCTCCTCCTCCTCCTCGAGGGGCGATGTGTCGTTCTTGGTCACTCACCCGCATAAGGGGAGCTAGGGCCATAGGTAATGAATGGCTCACACGTGTTCCCTCTGCTGTGCCACCACGGCTGTGCTCCGGGGGCCACCCCGCCTACGGGCCGAGGGACTGGCACACATGTTCGGGAGCAGGATGAGCACCGGCGCTCATGGTAAACAGCACACCCAGTGCGGGTGTTGGGACGCCTCCCCCAGGCAGGTCTCCGGGTTGGACACTGCACACACCCTCAGCTGCTGCCTCACTGCTAACCCCACGGTAGGGGTGGCCCTCAGTGAACTCCTCAAAGTCTCTGCGAAGTTTGTATCATTTCCCTTCCTGCTGGTTAGTAGCACGAACCACAAGTCTCTGCTCCTGTGAAAACAGTGCGGATCGGCCACCCACAGGACACAGATTCCAGCCCGTCAGGGAGGACATCAACAGGGGCACACTCACTTTATTTACCTTCGTGCCACGTTTATTCCTGGGGACTTGACGTTTTCCCTTTTCCTTCTTTGCTTTCTCTCTGTTTTCTTTCATTGTTCTTTTGGGCCCTTACTGTCACTTATTTCCTGTCCTTCGATGGTGTGCCCGTTTATAACTTTGTTCGGTTGCCTCTGCGAGTGTTTCTCTCTCACTAGTGTGGAAGAGTGGCTTCTTTAAAAACACAAGTACTTTTAGAGCATTCGTATTTTAGTGGTTTTTTTAATTTTACCATTTCTTATTTCACCTTATTATAATGTGTGTAATCTTTCACAGACAGGTTTCTTTCGTGTTTATTTTTTATTTTTATTTTTTTAAATTTTTTTTAACATTTATTTATTTTTCAGACAGAGAGAGACAGAGCATGAACGGGGGAGGGGCAGAGAGAGAGGGAGACACAGAATCGGAAGCAGGCTCCAGGCTCTGAGCCATCAGCCCAGAGCCCGACGTGGGGCTCGAACTCATGGACTGCGAGATCGTGACCTGAACCGAAGTCGGACGCTTAACCGACTGAGCCACCCAGGCGCCCCTATTTTTTTTAAGTTGATTTATTTATTTTGAGAGAGAGAACAAGTGGGGGAGGGACAGAGAGAGAGAGAGAGAGAGAGAGAGAGAGAATTCCAAGCAGGCTCCACATGGTCAGCCCAGAGCCCCATGTGGGGCTCGAACCCACAAATTGTGAGATCATGACTTGAGTCAAAGTCAAGAGTCAGAGGCTTAACCCACTGAGCCACCCAGGTGCCCCTCAGGAAGGTCTTCTCCCGCTGTAAAAACGGTTCTATGTTTTTTAAAAAAATGTTTCGGTTTGAATATTTTCCTGCTAAACTGTAATTATAAATGAATGCATTGTTTAGTTATGAATAAGGCAATGATCTTGCCAGTTTTCTATCCTTTCCCTTGATATTTGTAATAATGCCTTAATCTTCTAGTAATGTTGTTAAACAAACACTAGTCTGTTTCCTCAAAATCACTTCGTTTTCCCATTTGTCTGTCTCTTTGCTGTGCCGTGTCTGGGCCAACCTTCTACTTACTCTACTCTTATAATGCATCTCATTATCGAAAAGGGTGAGTAAGCTCACTATTGATTTTTTAAAAATATTTTCAGGGATGCTTTTGTATTATTTTCTCCCAGATGAATTTTATCACCATGTTACATAATTGCACATTGATTAGAATTCCACTGTGGCTACATATGGACAATTTGGGGAGTATTAAAGTATTTCCGATGAAAAAATATATACAGTTCAGCATCACTTATCCCTATGGCTTTTTCTTTTTGGGCCATTTTCCTACACTTGTATCCTAATTGAGCCAATTTGGGTCCATATTATCATTGTGCTCATGTATTCCACTGTGTACCAGCATCTTGGGTGTAAATTTTATAGCAATCTCCTAAACACCTGTAAATCTGCCCCCTCCCACCATAAGAACTAAGAGCATCTCAGCCCCAGAAACAACAACCCTCTTGAATTTGGGGGCATCTCTAGTCTTCTCTTCCAGTTGTGATAGGTTTTCAACAATGACGTCATATTGTATGTTAGACACAATGACTTTCTTTTTCACGTTTAATGTTTCAATTACAAGCTGCATGAGTGCTGAGGACAGCATCTAATATTTCCATCACATATAATATTTTGCTGAGTGAAAGACCTCGGTTCAATTTAGTGATTTCCCATTGATGGATATTTGAGTTGTTTCCATTACTTTGGTCATAAACAACTTATGCTTTGAATCACATGATACCTGGCATGGACTTAAAAGACCAGTAAAATGAAAATAAAAATAAAAATGAAAATAAAAATAAAAATAAAAATAAAAAAGGAGGGAAATGAATTCAATGAAACACAGGTGGCCAGATGCGGACCATTGAAGCCAGCTGAAAAGCATGTGGATGGTGTTATGCTAGTCTGCGTATTTCTGGGTTATTTTAAAACTTTAAAATTTACAATTGGAAAAAAAAAAAGGATTGAAACTACTACCACGAATTTGTGTACAAGACACTGGGAGACCTGAACTTCATTCTTCCACCATCCTGATTCAAGAACAGAGTCGCTGAGCTGTAAGCATCTGGAAGGACACTAGCATCCTGCTTTCCAAAGGCACAGAAATGTCCCAGGTCCTGGCGCACCCAACACCTAATACTAGTGAACTATTTTTCTTAATTTGAACTTATTTTCGTATGTTTCTGTACCGTTTCTGTTTCATATGGAAAAATCTTTCGCAAATTTTGAAAACAAGGTTATTTCTGTGTTCTTCCTTTCTTGCTGATTGAAAGTTCTTGTTTCTGGTTTTGTTGTTGGATGTACTTTGCATGCAAAATTTCGGGGTGTTTTCTTTTATTCTCTTTTTACTTGCTTCGTAGTGCTTTTGGCTGCATAAGTGTTCTTCATTTGAATGTGGTTGGATCAATCTTTTATTTTCTTCTCAGAAATTTTTGTGTGTTATTTTATAAATCCTTCCTTGATTTATGGCCCGGGAAGACATTCTCCCATATATCCTTCTAAATGTGTCAGAGTTTTGCACTTGACGTTGAAATCATTAGTCCGATTAAATTTGTATGTAGAAAATCGTAGATTTTATTTGGGCAGGCGTCCACTTCTGTTTTGTTCCATGTGAACACGTGAATGACATGCTCCGAATGCTTTTCCTTTCCCCTCTTGCCCTGCTTTCCTCCTTCTCATGCCCTGCAAAGTGGAAATGGTGGCGTGAATGTCCATGCCAGCCAATCCGGTGGGCTAAGGGATCCCTTCAGGAACTCCCTCGGAAGGACAGAAGGAGCCTGTGCTGCTAATGGGCGTCAAGCTTCTGGCTGAACCATCAACAGACTGATGCTGGTGGAGAGGAAAATTAAAACTGATTTAATTCATCAGCTTCTGATGAATGTATATTACTGTTTTAACGATTAAATCTAAACCTTAAAATATGGGGCGCCTGGGTGGCTCAGTTGGTTGAGCGTCTGACCTCGGCTCAGGTCATGATCTCACGGTCCGTGAGTTTGAGCCCCACGGCGGGCTCTGTGCTGACAGCTCGGAGCCTGGAGCCTGCTTCACATTCTGTGTCTCCCTGTCTCTCTGCCCCTCCCCTGCTCATGCTCTCTCTGTCTCTCAATAATAAATAAACATTAATTAAAAAAAAATATGTGTGCTTACAGGTATAAGCTTCCCTCCAGACCCTGTGCTAGGCTGCATCTCACCAGGTTTGGTATGTAGTGGGTCCATTTTTCATTCATCACAAATTATTTTGTAGTTTCCAATTGCGATTTCTTCCTCAACACATTGGCCACTTAGGAGTGCATTGTTTGATTTCTACCTATTTGAGAATTCCTCCAAATCTATGTTGTAGAGATGTTTCGTTCCATTCTGACTGGAGAACAAACTTTGTATGATTTTAATGCTGTTAAATTTCTCAGGGCTTGTCATACGGCCTAACATAAGGTCTCTGCCGGACAAGGCTCCGCGTGCATTTGAGACGACGTGTAACCTGCTGCTTTCGAGGTAACGGTCCGCACATATTTTAGCAGCCCTAGTGTTAGAGCAAAAGCAAAAAAGAAAAGTAAAACCTATGAAAATAAGCCAGGAGCTACAAAAAATCAGAGAATGGAGAAAAAGACGTTGGAGAAGAGACTGGACAGAAAGCTCTGGTCAGCCTCACTGGGTCTGCAGTCTTCACTGGGTGCCTACGCTCGAGAGCACACGGGGACGGCCAGCATAACAGCACGGGGCTGTGCCAATGAAGGGAAGCACAGCCCGAGGCAGGGGACTAATCTCCATCCGTATGATGCCGAAGTCAGTGAGCCATGGTTCTGCCATGGCTTATCAGTATTTCAAGGGAGTCCCTCAACTCTATTATTATTGCCTCCTAAGGAATGTTTGTAGCTGTGTTTTCCTAACAGCTCCCCCCAAAACTGTAACAGCACAGATACGCTGTCTGCCTCTTTTCATGCCGTATGTAGGTAAGCGATTCATACATAAATATGGAAGAATTCTTAGCACCTAAGAACCAATTTTTCCCCATTGAGGGCAGGATAGCACCCATCGGGCATGCCTGTCTGTAACCCAGTTGTTCCTGAAGGCTGGCGGAGCCTCTTTTTTTTAATTTTTTTACATGTTTTTATTATTTTTGAGACAGAGAGAGACAGAGCATGAGCGGGGGCGGGGGGGAGGGGGGCAGAGAGAGAGGGAGACACAGAATCGGAAGCAGGCTCCAGGCTCTGAGTTATCAGCATAGAGCCTGACGTGGGGCTCAAACTCACGGAGTGTGAGATCATGACCTGAGCCGAAGTCGGACGCTTAACCGACTGAGCCACCCACGGGCCCATCCTCTTGGAGAGGAGACGGGGCAGCGAGAGCAGGAGCCTCCTGATTAGGAGGGCGTCACTGGCTCTGTTCCAGAAGAGACGGTGAGCATGGGGGGTGAGAACAATGGGATAACAGTGGATGGGACCCAAATGTCAGAAATGAGTTTCCGAATGACAGTGGTGTCAGAAATACCATCAGTAACATAAGGAATAGTTAATTTATAAAAGCATTTCATGGAATAAAAGTATTGCCACTTTAGGGGCACCTGTGGCTCAGTCAGTTAAGGGTCCGACTTCGGATCAGGTCATGATCTCACAGTTTGTGAGTTCGAGCCCCTCGTCAGACTCTGTGCTGACAGCTCGGAGCCCAGAGCCTGCTTCGGATTCTGTGCCTCTCTCTCTCTCTGCCCCTCCCCCACTCACCTCTGTCTCTCTCAAAAATAAACATTACAAAATTTTTTAAAAAAACATTGCCACTTTAAATATAAATATTTTTTCTCAGAATCAAACCAGTCACAGAAATTTCAGAGGTGAAAAACGAAACAACAGATAACAGGACATTTGGGCCAAGGAGCCATAAAACGTTTCTACCCCAAGAGACTGGATGCCTGGTTATGGCATTAATCACCAGAGCAGAAAAGTAGGTGCTGGGCTGATGATGTCAGACCCCCACTACAGTGCAGGAATGCAAGGCTGAATCAAACATTTCAGCCTCCTAGAATGCAAGAATCTCTTCATTACAGGGTTAAATAAAAAACAGGGTCATGCCAGTTGGGAGTTTCAGGGATCCATCCCCAAAATAGCCTGAGAACGGGATGGCCGCCTGGAGTAAGCCGAACCCAATCACCACCGCAGTAAATGTCAAGCTATCACACATTTTGCAGTAACAAACTCGGAGCACATCGGTTGTGGCTCTTTCTACCAAACTGAACAACACAGATGTAGATACTTAGAGTGTGGAAATACATTTAAGAACAATTAGAGGGGCACCTGGGGGCTCTGTCCGTTCAGCATCCGACTTTTGGTTTGGGCTTAGGACATGATCTCACGGTTTTGTGAGTTCGAGCCCCGTGTCGGGCTCTGTGCTGACAGCGTGGAGCCTGGAGCCTGCTTCCGATTCTGTGTCTCCCCCTCTCTCTCTGCCCCTCCTCTACTCATGCTCTCTCTCTCTCAAAAATAAATAAATAAACTTCTAAAAAAAGAACAATTCCAGAGAAAGCTGGTGACCAAGAGTTCCCTGGGAGATTGGACAGCACGCACCTTTGGGAAACACTGACACCTAAAGAGACACCAGGGGACACATAGCCAGCCAGTGGGAAGGAGGGGAATAGCAGCCTTCGGTCCCCACGGCTGATACTCAGCCGGGACCCGCTGTCCACCAGCGTCACGGACATGCCAGGGCACCAGGACCGTCCAGGGAAGGACTGAGATGGGGCTGGTGAGGAAGCTTCACTGCCTTGCTGATCAGAGCACGACAGCTTGGATAGTTGTGTTGTTGGGGGCGGGGGGGGGGGCGTCTGACGGGAAGGAGGATGGTCTGGAAGCTGACAGGAAACCAGCGTGGAGCTGGGAGCATGAGATCCTCGGTGCCCAGGGCCGTGGCCTCAGACCTAGCAAGAAGGGACATGGTGAGAATAAATAAATAGGCATTCCAGCTGCTTTCACGCCCTTGGGGAGGGATAAGATCACCCTGAGGGAGGAAACTGCTCTCTACTTAGAAAAAATGTTTAGCTAGTAGAAGAGAGGAGGCCCTTAGCTGGTCTAAACAGAAGTGAGGGCACTACGGATGTTGAAAAATGGGGCAACTGCTTTGGATACAAAGACCAAGAGCCAGAACACAGAAACTGATTTGGGAGTGCCTTCTGGTAAGATTCTAGACAGAGGAGCTTTTCAATTATTATTTCAATTGCAGTTAGTTAACATACACTGTAAAAGTATCCGTTCCAGGTGCACAGTACGGTGACTCAGCACGTGCATCCGTCACCAGGTGCTCATCACGACAGGTGCGTCCTTTGTCCCCGTCTCCTGTTCCCCCTCCCCCGCCCCCCTCCGATCTGGTGACCGTCGGTGTGTTCTCTGTAGTTAAGAGTCTGTGTTTTCGGTTTGTTTCTCTTTTTCCTTGTTTTATTTTTGTTTATTTGTTTCTTAAAATTCCACATATGGGTGAAATCAACTCAAAATGGATTAAAGATCTCAATGTGAGGCCTGAAACCATAAAAATCCTAGAGCACAGGCAGTAATTTCTCTGACATCGGCCATGGCAATATTTGTCTAGATGTGTCTCCGGAGGCAAGGAAACAAAAGCAAAAATAAACTATTGGGACCGCATCAAAATAAGAAGCTTCAGCATGGCAACAGAATCAATCCACAAATCTAAAAGGCAGCCTAAGGAATGGGAGATGATAGTTGCAAATGACATGTCCGATAACGGGTGAGTATCCAAAATACATAGAGAACTGTTACAGTCAATGCCCCCAAACCAAATAATCCAATTACAAAACAGGCAGAAGACACGAGCAGACATTTCTGCACAGACGACATCCAGACACCAGCAGACACATAAAAAAATGATGCCCAACATCACTCATCCTCAGGGGAATGCAAATCAAAACCACCATGAGATACCACCTCGCACCTGTCGAAATGGCTAAAATTAACAACACAAGAAGCAACAGGTTTGGAGAAAAAGGAACCCTGGTGCTCGGTTGGTGGGAATGCAGACTAGTGCAGCCACTCTGGAAAACAGTGTGGACGGTCCTCGAAAAGTTAAAAATAGAACTACCCCATGATGCCGTCATTGTACTATAGAATATTTACCGGAAGAGTGCAAAAATGCTAATTTGGAGAAATATACACACCCCATGTTCACGGCATCATTATTTACAGTAGCTGAGATACGGAAGCAGCCCGAGTGTCCATCAGCGGATGAATGAATAAAGAAGATGTGTGTGCATGCACAATGGAATAGAACTCAGCCATCACAAAGAATGAGATTTGCCATTACCACAACATGGATGGAGCTAGGGGATCCAACACTAAGTGAAACAAGCCACTCGGAGATGAGATTTAAGAATGCTACAGAATGAGCAGAGAGGAAGGGCGGGAAGACGCCTCACCATCAGTAACGGGTAGAGAGTGAGCAGACAGGGGGACAGACCAACACTTGAAATGGGCCCCCTGCAGAGAGCAGGACTGAGAAATGGAGCCATTGTGACATCTGACCTCAAGCTTGTAATAGTTAATTCATTAATATTTTAACATTATTTTTACTTATTTATTTTTTAAGTTATTTCTTTTGAGAGAGAGAGACAGAGAGACCACAAGTGGGGCAGGGGCAGAGAGAGGGAGAGAAAGAATCCCAAGCAGGCTCCACATTGACACTCCACAGAACCCGACGTGCAGCTTGAACCCACGGACCCTGAGATCGTGACCTGAGCCGAAGTCAAGAGTCAGATGCTTAATGGACTGAGCCATCCAGGTGTCCTTTGAATGATAATGAATTAAATTTAATGTAATGTTTAAGTGATGTCCATGCTAGTCCCCCGTTTTTATACTGGACAGCTTTGATTTAGTAAAAGCTCATGGAGCGCCAAGAGACTGAGGTCATGTCCCCACTCAGAGGCAACCAGAGACTGCCGGGACAGCCCGGAGGGGTCGGGTCACCAGGTTCTGGTTCGGCCCTGCCTGGGGAGCTGGAGGGCACAGGACCTTCAGGAGACCACAAACCCCTGGCCTGGCCAGGACCCCGGGGAGCAGTGTGGTAGGCTCAGGATGTCCCCCAGACAAGAGGTGCCATCTGGCCCCCGGAGACAAGGTGAACCCGGCAGAGTGGGGATTTGGGAAAACCTCGCTTGTGTCTGTTGTCATATTTCAGTGAGGTACAGATCGTACCACGAAAACACAGCCCTAGTTTGAGTTTTTAAGTCACAGGCGCTCTAACTCCTACCAAAGGAAACGAGCTAAAAACAAAACAACAACAAAAAGGCAATTAATCACTGTGGCCCAAGTGCTTGGCTTCAGCATGAAGAGATGGAGGAAATCGGGCCGGCTTGATGGGAACGGCAGTGTTTTGCAAGACGAGCGGCTGGGGAATTGCGAGGCAGCCCGGCAGCCCGGCGGGTCTGTGCGCTCAGAAGGCTGGTGGGGCGTCCAACACCGCTTTTCCATCCTATGATCTCCCAGCACGCACCTGAACATTCCCTCCCTCGACACAACACAGATCACGGAGAAAATAGCGTGTCGATGACCATTTCCAACGCCGTCTCATCATCCTCAGTGATGCGTGTGGAAGCAGGAAGAACTTTCCGTGGAGAAGATAAGATTCAGTGTTGGAAGTTATTAGCAGAGACTTCCTGCACTTTCCTCAGGACACCGGGCTCCCTGGGATGTCTGTTCCTCGTTTGTAAATGAGAGAATGCATCCTGTTATCTCCGGAGGGCTTTTTTCCCCCAACACAACCAGGACAACGATACGCAACCCTGCCCTGGTTCAGCTCTAGGATCTTCGGGTCACGCCATCGAAGGAGAGGAGAGAATGCAAAACCGCCTTGGCTCTATGTGGGAAGGTTTTATTACCTAGCCACCAAAAATGTCATTGTAGGGTGACGTTACTGCAACTTAGCAGGAGTCCTCTGGAAACAGACCCCTGACAGTGAAACAGTTCCAGCGTGTTTTGTAGTCTGGACGTATGTCAAAAAATAAAAACAAAAGCTTGATGCTTTTATTTTTGTTTTACTTTGTTTTCTTTTTTTCTTTCTGTCCCTGCAAACAAAGATCATGGGAATACAGCCTGGTCAGGAGGAAGATCCAGTTTTCTTAAAATAGTTTAAAGGCTCTTGTATCAAAGAGAGCTAGGCTGGAGTTGGGTAGCCCCTGACGGAAAACCCAGAACCTACTAGAAGGACTTACAGGATTTTATGGGAGGACAATATAAGTTACGGAGTCTCCCACGATAGAGAGCTCGGCATTGGAGGTAGCGACCCTCAGGACGCTGGGATTCAGGCTAAGGCTTGAGAACCAGAAGCTGAAACTTCCCTACTCACCAGTGGTTCCACGTTGTCTCCTCAACAAACACGCTGGAGTCCTCCAGGAATCCTACCAGTTTCCAGGAAAGATTCGAACCATTGGTGGTGCCGAGATGAAGGAAAGAGGAGCCATACTTTTGAGGGACTCCCCCGCAGAGCTGGAGACAAAGCCATATTCACAAAACACTGGACCCCACGGCAGTAGGGTCTGGAATGTTCTCATCAGCCCTCCCCGTGACCCTCTGCACCAGAGGCAAGAGCCTCTGTGCCTCCCTAGGTCTTCTGGGCTTATCTTCTTTGCTACCCATTCTCCACTCTAAATCAGCAGCGTAACCCTGTGTCTGGCCACCAGACAGCGTGTTCTTGGCAGACCAGACTTTTGCATTGTCTACAACACAAGAACAGCATCAAATACCATTAAAAAAACACTCAACGAAGAGTTTCCATGAATTGAATGAGAGTACTGGGTGCCTTCTCAGGCATTCAAAATGAGGGTGTACAGAAGAGGCCATTTCTGGGGTGGGTCTTTGAAGGAGTCTCAGTTTCTCCAGTGAGCAATGGATCTCCCATGAGAAGCGGAGGTGGAGGAAAGGTGTGTGCACCTGACATGACGCCCACATGTGAGCTAGGGCTCGTGACAGGGAGTGCCAAGGGACAGAGTGACAAGGAAGGTCAGAATCAGCTGTTCCATGCAGAACGTCCTGCTAGGTCTTTTCAACGTCAGGATCTAGATAGTGACTGCACATTAGAACCGAGCAGTCATAGTTTAATTCACATTTTTATAGAGACAATGATAGATTCACAGGCAGTTTGAAGAAATAATACAGAGAGATCCCTCATAGTATATCCTGCCACTTTCCCCCAGTGGTACACTGTTTTTTCCTGCTGTAATTGTTGGTGCTACTCTAACAGGACCACTTCATCTTTTTTTTTTTTTAACGTTTATTTAGTTTTGAGACAGAGAGAGACAGAGCATGAATGGGGGAGGGTCAGAGAGAGAGGGAGACACAGAATCCGAAACAGGCTCCAGGCTCCGAGCTTTCAGCACAGAGCCTGACGTGGGGCTCAAACCCATGGACAACAAGATCCTGACCTGAGCCAAAGCCGGACGCTCAACCGATTGAGCCACTCAGGAGCCCCTGTTATATACCATATTTTTAAAAATTATTTGAGGTGAACCTGGGTGGCTCAGTCGGTTGAGCGTCCGACTTCGGCTCAGGTCATGATCTCATGGTACGTGGATTTGAGCCCCATGTCGGACTCTGTGCTGACAGCTCAGAGCCTGGAGCCTGCTTCCGATTCTGTGTCTCCCTGTCTCTCTGCCCCTCCCTCGCTTGCACTCAGTCTCTCTCTCTCTCTCTCTCAAAAATAAATAAACATTAAAGAAAAAAATTAAAAAAATATATAGTTTATCTCGGTCTACAAAGGCCCTTACTGGGATTTTTTTAAAATAGATGAATAGCATTGTCTATCAGCCATTTTGGAGGAAATTTACACCTTTACCATGTTGAGTCTTCTGGTCAGCAAGTACGTTGTATATCTCCATTTATTTGGATGTTCTCCAATTTCTTTCCTCTCTGTTTCATAGTTCTGGGCATAAAAGTCAGCACGTTTTGTTAGATTTACATCTAAGTGTTCCTTTCTTTTTCTGTCATGATTATAAATGTGATTGTATTTTTTTTATCACGGCACAAAGTGTTCATTGCTAGTATATAGAAATGCAAAGGGTTTTCTTATGTTTATCTGGTATCCTGCAACTTTGCTGAATTCACTCCTTAGTTCTAGGAGTATTTTTATAGAGTTTTTGGGACTTTCTACTTAGACAGTTATGCCATCTGCAAATAAAGATATGTTTTTCTTGCCTTATTGCAGTGACGAGAATTTCCAGTACAATAGTGAGTAAAGGTGAAGAGAGTAAACATCCTTATTTCATTTCCAGGCTTAGGGAGAAACCCTCAGCATTTCATATAAAGTGTGGTGTTCACTGCATCGTTTTGTAAGCACTCTTTCTCAAGTTGAGGTAATCCTGCCCCCCTTAGACCTGACTTGCTGACAGTTTTCACCACGAACGGATTTTTTTTTTTTAATTTTTTTTTTCAACGTTTATTTATTTTTGGGACAGAGAGAGACAGAGCATGAACGGGGGAGGGGCAGAGAGAGAGGGAGACACAGAATCGGAAACAGGCTCCAGGCTCTGGGCCATCAGCCCAGAGCCCGACGCGGGGCTCGAACTCACGGACCGCGAGATCGTGACCTGGCTGAAGTCGGACGCTTAACCGACTGCGCCACCCAGGCGCCCCACCACGAACGGATTTTAAATTTTGTCAAATACTCTCTCTGCACCAACTGATAGGATCATGTGATTTTTTCCTTTTGTTGACCTATCAGGTTACAATAACTGTTTCTTTCTTTAAAAAAAAAAAAAAAGTTTATTTAGTGGGGCGCCTGGGTGGCTCAGTCGGTTGAGCGTTGACTTCAGCTCAGGTCATGATCTCACAGCTCGTGAGTTCAAGCCCCTCGTCAGGCTCTGTGCTCACAGCTCAGAGCCTGGAGCCTGCTTTGGATTCTGCGTCTCCTTTTCTCTGCCCCTCCCTGCTCATGTTCTGTTTCTCTCTCTCTCAAAAATAAAATGAACATTAAAAAAAAGTTTACTTATTTATTTTGAAACAGAGAAAGAGAGACAGGGAGAGAGAATCCCAAGCAGGCTCTGCGCTGACAGAGCCGGATACTGGGCTCCAACTCACAAACTGCGAGATCATGACCTGAGCTGACATCAAAAGTAGGATACTTAACCGAGTGAGCCCCGTGGGTGCCCCTACCATAGGGGTTTCTAATATTGAACCAACTTTATAGGCTTGGGATAAATTCCACTTAGTCATGGTTGTGTAATTCTTTTTATACGTTGTTGCATTTGATTTGCTAATGTTTTGATTTTTTTTATGTGTGTTTGTGAGAGACTTTGGTCTGTACTTTTACATTTTTGTGACGTCCTTATCTTGTGTCGGGATTAGGAGTGTTGGCCTCAGAAGGAGACGGTGTTTTGTCTAGTCTTACTTTCTGGAAGCAATCGTGCAGGATTCCTGTCGTGTCTTCCTCCTGGGAATCCTGGGGAGGATTCACGAGTGAAATCTTTTGAGACTAGTGCCTTTTGAAAGTCTATCATTTGTTGATTTAATTAATTTAATAGATGTAGGCACACCCCGTTGATCTATTTCTTCTTGTGGGAGTCTTGATAGTTTGTGTCTTCAATGGTACTCGAAGTGAGGTGCCCTTCACAGCATTCCCCATGATGTGATTGCCCTCTTTCATTCTTGATTTTTCTAAGTTGTGTCTTTTCTTTTTCCTTTGTCAGTGTGCTAGAGACTTATCCATTTTATTGATCTTATTAAAGAACCAGCTCTTTGCTTCTTGGATTATTCTCTATCGTGCTTCTGTCTTAAAATGTATTAGTCTCTGCTCTGATTTTTATTACTTCCTTCCTTCTGGTTTCTTTTTGGTTTCTCTCATTCTTCTTTTTCTGGTTTCTTGAGGCAAGAACTTCGGTCCTTAATTTGGGACTGTGCTCATATTGTATGTAAGCATCTGATGCTATAAATCAGTCTGTCAACACAGTGCTGTCTCCCACAAACTTTGATATGTGTGGTTTCATTTTCATTCACTCATTTCAATTTATTCAACTTGAATATTTTTAAATTATTCTTCATCCTTCCATGCCGCATAGATTGTTTAAAAGTGTGTCACTTAATTTCCACGTGTTTAGAGATTTTCCTGTGTGTGTGTGTGTGTGTGTGTGTGTGTTTAGATTTATTTTATTTTATTTTATTTTATTTTATTTTATTTTATTTTGCTATTGATTTCTAGTTTGGTCAGAAAATACATTATGCAGGATTTCAATAATTTTGAGTGTATGGAGATTTGTTTTGTGGCTCAAGATATCGCCTATCTTGGCCCCGGTAGGAAGGGAGTGTCTGTCACTGCTGTTGAGGGGCACGTTGTGTAGGTCAATCAGGTCCTGTTGGTTGATTATGTGCTCAGCTCCCCAGCCCTCTTGCTGGTCCTTTTATTTGACTCCCCAGCTGTGGATTCTCTATTTCTTCTGTCGCTTCTGTCAGGTTTGTCCCTGTGTGTGAGGCTCTGGGGGTTGGCGTGCCCACATCTGGACCACTGTGTGTCCCAGGTAGACTAACGCCATCAGCATACGTGACATCTGTTTTGTGACAGTCACTGTCTGTTCTGTCAGGTCTAAACATAGCCCCCCCCCCCTTCTCTGTTACGATTCATGCTTGCAGGGTCTATGGTCTTCCTTGAGTTTCTTTCCAGCAACCTCTGTTGCTGAATTAGAAGTCCATGAATTTAAGGAGCCTGTAGGTGAGTTGTTCTTTTGTGTTTTTTTTTTCTCGCATTGATTTAATCTACTCTGCCCTTCAGTTCATGTATTTAGACCACTTATGGTTTCTCTTTCCTTGGCTTCTGGCAAGTACTTTTAGGATTCCATCTTGATTTATTCATAATGGTTTTGAGTGTATCTGCATAGTGGTCATGGTGCTGGCCCTGGGAATGGTAAGAGAGGCATGTATCTTATGATATTCTGATCACAGTATTTTACCACTTCAAGGGAAGTGAAGGCAACTCACTTCTAGGTCCCTTTACCTTCCTTACTTAAAATAGTATTGCCGGGGCACCTGGGGGGCTCAGTCGGTTGAGCGTCTGACTTCAGCTCAGGTCATGATCTTGCAGTTTGTGGGATCAAGACCTGTATCGGGCTTTGCACTGACCGTGCGTACCCTGCTTGGGAGTCTCTCTCTCTCTCTCTCTCTCTCTCTCTCTCTCTCTCAAAATACACAAAAAAATAGATACACTTAAAGAAAAAGAACTCAGATCATTCCAACCCCTGACTTGTGGTGGCGATGTCATTACTGAAACCTATACTCTCAGAACCTTTACTGAGGGTCATTCAGGGTAGTTTTAGTCCTGAAAATAGCACTTAGGGTCAGTCTCTAGGGGCCTGTTTGGCTGAGAGATATGAAGAAATTAGAAGGGTATACATTAAAAAAAGTATCTTCTTAAGATTCAAAGTCATAGAGATGGTGACCTGATAGGTAAAATGTGCAATGGACAGGGGAAACTATATTATATCCGGGAGCTGTTTTATAATCACCAACCCGAGGGGGAAAGAAGAACAGACAGCAGAGGGAGGTTGGCAGGCAGAAGCAGAATGAAAAGGACATATCGGTCGCGAGAGGATGTCCTGCTGGGTCACCAAATACAGGGGAGCGTCCACAGCCTACGTGATGAAGAAGATCCAACAGGTAACAAGAAAATAAAAGAGGACGTAGGGTTTAACAGCCTGATGGGAGGGCTTGAAAATAGGCGTCAGGACCAGCAGGAAGCAATTCTGCAGGAAATATGAAATCGCGTGGAGCCCACAGAACTCAGGGGTGTTGTGCCTTTTGTTCTGGGCAGAAGCAGCAAGGCTGGTCTAAACATGAGGCAGAACCGACCATCGGCTTCGGGAAGTGCGAGCGGTGTGAGGGGGGGCGGGGGGGGCAGTCCCATGTGGGGGGATCAACAGCACAAGGAGAGAGCAGAGTGTGCCCTACGCTGTCCTCATGGGGTGGAAGGGGGGCCATCCCGGCCCTGCACCTGCTGGCTGTGTGCACCTGCCCTACATTGTCCTCGTGGGGGGGGGTTCCCGGCCCTGTACCTGCCGGCTGTGTACCCCTGGCACCCTCTGCACTCACCCAGTTTCCCTGCCTGATGTCTCTTCAGCAGCAAGGTCAATCACATACTGAAAGTTAGACCCAGGTCAGTATGAAGGCAATACAGGCCTCGTGTGTCCAAAATGAACAATACACGTTTTTAGAAAACTCTGCACTTCGATCATTTTTTTTTTTTTTTGAGTTCCCTACACACCATCCGTTTGGTGTGATTTTTGCCGGAAGAGGATGATAAACCCCAGCAGTGCTGATGTCGTGGGCACTTTGCAGACGAGCCGTAGTCCCGTCAGACCCTGGGCAGAATCACCGCAGGCCGGTCTCCCTGCTTAGAGCGGCCGCTCCCCCCACACGCGCGTGTTGAGGGCTGTCCCACTGCGGGTGAGTGCACAGCAGCCCGCACCGCATCTCCGTCCGGCTCAGACCCAGACGCCTTCTGGCACCCTCTCTGCGTGGCCAACTCCACACTTCAGCCTCCAACACTGAAGCATCTTCTCCAAATTCATTCCTCTCTGTTCTGTGTTTTCCGAGATGTGTTTTGGTGACTTTCAGGCATCTTTTAATCGCTGGGCTGGAGTGTTTACCTGACATCGTCTTGCCTGGGACCCGTCTTTCCTGTGCAGGTGGCCAGTCCACGGCCGAGCCCCCAGGCCGAGCCCCAGGCCGAGCCCCAGGCTGAGCAGTAGCAACCTGCTCTAAATTGTCCCGGGGCCAGTGCCAGACAGCGGGAGGCCACCCCTACAGCCCAAAGCCCAGTGGAATTATTCAAACTAGCCAATGCCAAATCCTTTCCTCTGCCTGCCTTGATTTTCCTTGGAACCCCCTTGAAAACTCTGGTCTGCGCTCTCCCCCAGCCCCCTCTAGCTCCTGACCGAGCCCAGTGCTTCTCTGTGCCCCCGAGCACCTGCAGGACGCCCACCCCACAGGTAGGAAAGAGATACTCTGCCCTTGGTTCCCCTCAGCACGAGGTTCAGGATGGGGCGTATCTGAACTTGAAATGCAATCCAGCCGTGCAGCTGGCCCGCAAGAGCTAGCTGCCGTTCAGCCAGCAGACTCTCTAGGAGGAGGTAAGAGCCCTTGCCCAAGAGGGAGGTGATGGAAATGGATGCATCATGCAAACAGGAAGAGACCCCGCTGTCGAACACAGAGGGTGTCTGTCCCGTGGCCGGGAGGTGGCAGGAGACAACACCCGTCTTGTTTACCGGCGAGGCCGGGCACCGCTTCTGCCAAGAGGCCCAGGGCAAGGCTTACGTAGCTTCCCAGATAAGAGGGTGCACGTCGGAGCCACCCAGACTCTCCCTGTCAGCAGGATGTTGGGGAGATCGGGAACTGATTCTGGTTTCAGGGGATTGTCCACTGGGGGTCTCGCAACCCGGGGACTAGTTTGCAGCAGAGTTTAATGCCCTTATGCCCGAGCTCATAAAAACAGCAGTGACATAGGAGCCGGTTAGACCAGGCTCAGAGCACAGAGTGTACGTGGGGTTTGTCACCCCCGAGGGCTGCAGCCACCACCTGCTCCTGTGTCCCCACACCTCCCTCCAGACCCAGTGAGGGGACGGGCAGCATCCTGGCCTGTGAATTCCTTGTTGAGTACACACCATGTGCAACACAGACCTGGTGCAATAATGTTTCTGTGTGCGATGTGCGATGTGTGTGCATGTTTGAGCGTAGTGTGTTTCTAAGTGTATGTGGTGTGATATGTGTGCACATGTGTATGTGTGAGTGCATGTGTATGGATATTTGTGTGGTATGTGCATGTGTGTGTGTGAGGTGTATGTCCACATATGTGTGTACATGAGTGTGCATGTGTGATGGGTGCACAAGTGTGTGATATCTGTATATGTGGGTGCACGGTGTGTGTGTGTGATGTCTGTACATGTGTGTGCACAGTGTTTGAGTGTGATGTCTCTATATGTTTGTGCAGTGTGTGTGTGTGATGTCTGTATATGTGTGTGCACAGTGTGTGTATGATGTCTGCATATGTGTGCACAGTGTGTGTGTGTGATATCTCTATATGTGTGTGCACAATGTGTATGTGTGTGTGATGTCTGCATATGTGTGCGCACAGTGTGTATATGTGATCATGTGCGTCTACCCTGTAGCCATCAGGAGAGCCCAGTGCCAGGTAAGGAGCTGGAGGTGATGAGGCTGGTCGCTGGGGAGCCAGTCCAGGCACCTGTGCACACCCGTGCAATCACTGTTCCTCAACACCATCCTGGTTCCCCAGGGACCACCCTGGAAGTGGGTTTTCCCAGAAGATTGTCCCTCCAAGTGAGGGAACAGGAAGGCCGAGTGCCCACTCTGGCGAGTGAGGGAACCTGGCGTCCACTCGGGGACCAACTGTAACCACGGGGGCTCCTGGACCCGCTTCCCGCGGGGGATGTTGGGTCCCATGCAGTCTCCCTGCTGCACTACATTGTTTTATTCTTCCCTGGTTGGTTCCAGGTCAAGGTGATTTAGTGTTAAGTCCGCGGCTTTCTGGAATTCCACCATCCCCAAGCACGTATCGTTTGAAGGCAACGGTTCCCGCAAGTCTCTGAACCACATTGTTAACTCGCAGACCAACCACGTGAAAAAGTCAACATTTCCAGGGAGGTGTCGCTGACATCAGCAGCCTGCACTCCCCTTATCTTTTTCTTGTAAACACGGCTTGATTCCGCCTAAGTTCCTGAAACGGAGCTTTTGATGAGGACTGTTCACTTGGGCAAAAGGTCTTTGCGTGGCTTCCATGGAAAAAGTGGATAGGACTGTACGGTTTATTGTGGTTTTAAGGGTGAAACGTCAGGTCTGCCCTTGTGGATCCTCATGGAAAATCGGTGGCTGTGTGACATTCTTGCTTATCGCACGAGGCTCTGATTTTTCACGCCTCATGCTGGGCCTGGGGACCTGGAAAACCAGTTCCCAAAGAACGGGTGCTTTCGAATTGACTGCGTTGATTTTATACGATGCACAAATGAGAGGATCGCAGAATTAGAAGGAAACGCACGGGGCCCTACTCATGCCACGTTCTCGGCACTGGATGCCGAGGGACTGCTTTCCCGGCCTCACCCACGGCTCCCCCTCCCCAGAGACCCCAGAGAGGGCCCTGCTCAGGGCCTTCCCGCTTGAGGGTCTCTTTTCCTAAACCACCTCAGCCTCAGAAAGCATGCTTCCCTCCCTCAGATGCTTGCTCCAAAGTCAACTTAGAAATAAGGACGCTCTGGGGAGCCTGGGGGGCTCAGTCGGTTAAGTGCCCGACTCTTGATTTCGGCTCAGGTCGTGATCTCACGGTTCGTGGGATCAAGCCCCGAGCTGGGCTCCATGTTGACGGCACAGGGTCTGCTTGGGATTCTCTCTCTCCCTCTCTCTGTCCCTCCTTCTCTTGCACTCTATCTCTCAAAAATAAATACAATAAACTTAGAAAAAAGAAAGAAAGAAGGACGGCTCTGACCTCACCACATAGAACAGCCACCCCACCCCAGACCCTGCCCTCTCCAGCCACTTAAACCTGCTTTTCTTTCCTCCTCCCCAGAGGCTTTATCTTCATCTGAAGAAAAAATATGTACATCCATTTCAAGATTGTATTTTCTGCCCCTCATTGTTCACTGCTGTATGTCTGCAAAGGAGAACAGTTCTCTCACCCTGTACACATTCCAGGAGTGTCTTCTGAATGACCGGATGAATGTCCCCAGCCTTCTGGGCCCTGAGAGCCACAGCAAGTCCGGTCTAGACTGTGGCTTTACGGAAATTCCAATGCATGATAAGAGGTTAAAAGTAACGTTAAGGGCTGCCGGACCATGTGAATTAACCACAAGAAGGCATCTCCTGTCTTTGAAGGCAGCAATGGATGGCCGTTAATAATCTCCCCAATTACTAAATGTGTGTGTGTCAGAGAAAGAATTAAGGACAACCCAGCAGACTCATCATTTGGGAAAAAGATACTCTAAACGGACTCTTGACGACCATCCGAATGGAAATCAGTGGGTTTTTTCTTTTTCTTCGTTTTAGTGTTTATTTATTTTTGAGAGAGAGAGTGTGAGTCGGGGAGGGGCAGACAGAGAGGGAGACACAGAATCTGAAGCAGGCTCCAGGCTCTGAGCTATCAGCACAGAGCCTGACGCAGGGCTGGAACTCACAGACCGTGAGATCATGGCCTGAGCTGAAGTCAGACGCTTAACTGGCTGAGCCACCCAGGTGCCCCGGAAGTCAGTGGTTTTTAAACAAGTTTTCACTGCATTAAGTTACTATACGGCATTTTGCTGCAGTGCCTTTGTGGTGTAAGGAAGCTATGAAGGTAGGAGCCATCGCCCCCCCAACGACCACTGAGAAAGGGCCCCCTCTTTAATCAGGTTGCAGAAGGTTTCGTCCAGATCATATGGCACGTCTGTTTCCAAGCCACCTATGATCTTCATGATCTTCAAAGTCTCTGCCGTTTCTGCAGAGCCGGGAAAGCCATCAGGTGTGGTCTCAGCTCTTTCTGCATCGCTGGAAACCCGGGTTTTTTTCTGTTTTCTTCCCAAGGGGCGTCCGAGTATCACTGCCAGCACCTGCATGTCCCACACGTGTCAGCAGGTGGACATGGGAACGCACACACACAGAAACACGCAGGCGGGCGAGATCGCAGGTGCACGAGCTGAAACAAAACACTCTCAAAGCTGTGCTTGCAAGTTTACTGTTTGCAAAGTGCTCTGATGTGTTCCATCCAGAACTCGTATGGTATCCCCTTTTCTCCTAAATGTTGCGATGGCCCAGTTCTTTTCATGACTCGGCACGGGTCGGCAAGGGCAAATGACAAACGTGGGTCTGCAGGGGGGAAGCCCACACTTGTCGACGTAACAGTCTGGACTCCCTCACACGTTGACCGGAAAAGGTCTGTCTTCCCTCTACAGAAACCTCCCCACCCCCTGGGCCTCAGCGTCTAGCCCAGGGCACATGGGCACGAGGGCTGCTGGCTCCCCGTCGTCTCGCGGGATGGAAGGGGATCTGGCTTGCGTCCCCGTGTGGATTATCTCCAGGATCCCGTAGCACTGGTTGGACACCACAACCAGGCACCCTGCACTTTTCAGCCTGTGACGTCCATGCCTGATGCAGTATCCAGCCAAGAATTAGGAACCCATCGACAGGCGCTGGCTTTATTATTGTGAGGTTTGCAACCATCAGAAGGTGGGGCAAGAAATTCGGAGAACGACCCTGTGCTCCACAGTTATGTCATCGTTCGAACCTATGCTGGCCCCAGTCAAGGGCGTGGCCGGCGATCAGGTAACTGTGGCTTGAGGCGCTTCCATACGAGCAAGCAGCAAGTGGGAAAACACTTCCAAGGAGCTGCCGTTCTGTGTTCTCTTGAGAGATGTTTTTTTACAGGGAAGGAGCAAAATCTCAGCCTGTCATCACAGGGTCCTGAAGAATCGGGGACCCTGCTCTCACTCTGAAGATTCCACAAAGGACCCACGCTTCCCTAAAGGGCCCACGTTCATTCCTCTGTGTGCACTGATGGGTCCACGTCACAGGTACATTCTCCAGCCATGCGTTTCCACCAGCTCTTGCTTACCCTTCGAGGTCCAGAACAGGTACCAGTTCCTTTTTACGTGGGCTTCCTGAGTGAGGGGCTCTCTATGCTGTGGCCGAGGAGACACCTGAACATCCCAGTGCCACTCCCCAGGCATCATGTTGAGGACAGACACAAGTGTAGGGGTGCAGGGACAGGCAGGGGGCAGCCGCAGTCCACGGAGACGGTGAGGACCCAGCTGCAAAGTTTACCGGCAGGAGGAACAGGAGACGAGACAAAGAGGGGACCCATCGCTTCCTGCAAACGGGAGGCACTGAGGTGCGTGTTCCCTTTGCGGGCCAGGGAGGTGGAGTGGCCGACCGAGCCTGGGCAAGGGCAAGCCAAGAAGGAGTGAGGGTGTGGATTGTACCTCAGCGTCACGGTGATGGCGGTGGGCCTCGTGCCATGGTTTTTACTCGAGGAAACAACCTGGCCGGGTTTACCGTACGGAAGGGTTTCATTTTAAGGGAAGACACGTGGAACTTTTCACCTGATGTCTTCCTATTCCCTTCATATTGGAGCAGAATGTGAAAGAAATTGCAGTCACGGGTTGGCCACGGTTCACTTTCACCGGAAAGTTACCAGTTGGCTGATAATTTTTTCAGTTAGATGACTGAAGCGACCCCCCCGGGACTCCCAAGAATGCGCTGGGCTTGGAGTTTGCCTCCGTGATGCGTGTGCAACGTGAGGGCTGGAGCCACGAACCCCACGTGGCACCCTCTCCGCGTGAACCTGACTGGAGGTGCCCGCAGGTGTCTTCGGTGGCACAACCTCATTATTCCATAAGACTCTCAGGAAGATTCATGCTGTGAATAACTTGATTGTCCCTTCCAGGAGCTTCCAGAAAGATCTGTCTTCAACAAGAGTATCTGCTGAAAGTTTCCATCTGAGACTCTTGGACCCCGTCCTGCAAACTCCCCTTCCTGCTGCGCTCACCCACCCTGAACTTTCATCCACGCACTTTGGCCACTTCTGATCAAAAACTCCAGCATGAAAGACCCATCTTGGCCTAGACTACAAGTCTGGATAAATATCGTGACTTTGCCCTTCTTCTCCAAGGTACCTCCAAGACTCAGCTGAGGTGGGTTTCCATGATAAAAAATAAACAAACTCGGCTTCGTCTTGCCCACGGCCGTGGTGGTGCTGTTTTGGAAAGCCAGCCCTCAGCAGGTGCTGACCTTGCAGGCTGTTTGGCCCTGGGTGGGGAGATGCGGGGAACGAAACAGGGGCCACGGCCAGTGCCATCTGAGTCAGCCTGGGGGCCAGCCGTGGGGATCATGAGATAGCGGGCAACGTTTGTGCCATCAAGGAGCACAGAGCTTTCCTGGGGAAAGCGCTCTGGGAGCCATACTCGCCGTGCTGTGCAAGTTACCCAGGATAGCAGAGGGTGACCTTTGGGGTAGACTGCCTCATTTTAGCCAAAGAGGGGACTGAGGAGGAAGGGGTAGGTCTGCAGAGTGAAGGCGGGACCTGCGTCTTGCAGAGGAGACGTGTAGCTCATTTTGGGGGGTGATGCCAGCCCCCAAGCAGGACTTCTGTCCAGGGGAGCCCCCGGAGGAGGCTCTCTGGTCCCTGCGGGGCCCCAGGGCTGCCCTGTCTCAGGGGGGTTGCTCCCGTCATGTCCCGTTGTCCCCAACAATCAGGATTGTCCAGAGAAGGGGTGCAATGATAGCAGAACCGACAGAGCGAAGGAGGAAGGCGCAAAACCAGACTTGGCACCCAGTCGGGCACTGTGGCGGGTAGGCAGGAAGGGCTAAGGCCTAGGCCACTGTCATGTCTGCGTGTTTCATGGGGAGGCCGGCGTCTACAGGGGCCAGGAGCCTGCAGACGCCCTGAGGTACTATTGTCACACAGGGAAACATGAGGCCCCTGGGGGACCTGGGAGACGTGGCCCAGCGTCCAAGGCTTCTGGAAGGAATCAGAGGCCAGCATGTGGAGCCCTCAGGACAAAGAAGAAGCAGATCCCTTGTTCCCGCCAGAGACCCAGCAGACAGCTTGCTCATTCATTTGTTCGACAACAGTTCTGTTTTTTTATTTAAGTTCAAGTCACTTAACATACAGCGTAGTCTTGGCTTCAGGAGGAAAAACCAGTGATTCGTGTCTTACACATGACACCCGGTGCTCACCCCGACAGATGCCCTGCGTAAGGCCCATCTCCCAGTTAACCACCCCTCTCCCCCCTCCAGCAGCCCTCAGTGTGTTCTCCATATGTAAGCATCTCTTATGGTCTGTCTCCCTCTCTGTTGTTATCTTAATTTTCCTTCCCTTCCCCAGTGCTCATCTGTCGTTTCTTAAATTCCACATATGAGTGAAATCATATGGTAACTGTCTTTCTCTGCCTGACTTATTTCAGTTAGCATAATACCCTCCAGTTCCATCCACATTGCTGCAAATGGCAGGATTTCATTCTTTCTCATCTCCGAGTAGTATTCCATTGTATATAAACCCCACCTTCTCTACCCATCTGCCAGTTGATGGATATTTGGGCTCTTCCCATACTTTGGCTACTGTTGATAGAGCTGCTGTAAACGTTGGGGTGCATGTGCCCCTTGGAATCAGCACTCCTGTGTCCTTTGGGTAAATTCCCAGGAAGGCAAGTGCCTGGTCGTAGGGTAGTTCTGTTTTACCTTTGTGAGGCACCAAAAGGAATGACAGCATGTTCTAAGTACATGACGGTAACTCCTCCGCTGACCTTTGCATTCATTACCAGGATCCTTCACTGCACCAGGCAGGGCCGTGCCCTCCGGGATCTCGGGGGCCGCTCAGAGCTGTGTGACCGGATGCAGGCGAGTGTGTGACCCCCTCGTCCCCCTTGGTCTCTGCTTCGGCTCCTTCTCATTCTACGCACTTCAAGTCGTAGGTGTAATGAGCGGTATTCTGCACATTGGAAAACCACGCCCCAGAAACGTCACATGCGTCACGATGTACCTCAGCAGTCAGGGGCATGGCAGACTTCCGGGTCCTCCCAGGGGGTCAACTCTGTCCCTTGGAGGGAAGTCTCCCTCACAAAGGTGGAGGCACAAGGATTCATCATGCTGCTGATTTTAGAATTACGGGTCCTGGGGCGGACGGGGGCTCAGTCGGTTAAGCATCTGAGTTCGGCTCAGGTCATGACATCCTGGTTCGCCAGTTCGAGCCCCACGTCGGGCTGTCCCCTGTCAGCCTGCTTCGGATCCTCTGTCCCCCTCTCTGTCCCTGCCCCTCCCCTATGCTTTCTGTCTCTACACAAATAAATCAATAAATGAACATTTTTAAAAAAGAATTACAGGTCCCAAAGTCAGTGTGGGTCCTGGTGTGGGGCCCTGGTCACCCAGGGGAGGGGGGGTCCATGCGAAGTCAGGAGTAGCGCCTGCCACGGTGGGTCCTGCGGCGTGAGGAAGCAGGAGGCCTGGTGACAACAGAAATGACAGGAGTCAGGGGCTCCTTGCCGTGCTGTGAGGGATAACAGGGTCGCTCGTGGCCAATGCAATAAATTCCAAGGGGCCGCCGGGCGCACCTGCAGGGCATCTTAACCAAGCGTCACTCAGTCTCTTTGCAAATGTCATGCTCTGAAAACTCACTTGGTCCAAGGCTGCTCATCCCCTATTCTTGTAAGAGATAACAGCATTGGTGACACTTCAAATGGCATTTATTTGGGACAGAAACATGCGCCTGAGGACCTCATGAGTGCCCCGGGTGCTGCTGTCCCTGGATTCAGAACGGAGGAACTCAGGATTTCTTAGGTTTGTAAAACATGCTGAAATGTCCTAATAATTTCCAGTTTCTTCCAGCTGGAGGCCTGGCTCCAGGAATAAGTCAGGATCTGGTTCTGCATCCTACCTGCACGTAGAAGTAGGTTCGGGAAGCCGGTGAGACTCACGGTCAGGCGAGCAGGCCGGACAGACCCACAAGGCTTCCGTCCGACTCTGCAAACACCCCGGGAACCACGCGTGATTCGTGGTCTGACTGAACTGTGGGGGCGTCTGCGGGAGGGAGGCTGACCAAATAATGACCACAGGAGGAAATGCATTCTGTCTATACTTGGGGTCTTTTTTTTTTCCTTTTTATCTACAATCCCATCAAGCCTGACAGTATTTGGACAGGATGAAATCATTGTTTCTTTTCCGCAGATCCATACCGGCAATGTTGGAATGAGGAAAGATCCGGTATTTCACCCTCCTTGGCTGGAGAGCTATGTGGGTTACAACAGCCCTTTCACGTACGTTTTAAACTGTCGACTCAGAGTAATCCTGCAGGCCCAGCGCTCCCAGCCCAGCTCGACGGAGGAGGAACCTGAGCCTCCCATTGGCTCCCGCGCTGGAGGCAGGAAACCGTATTTTTGTGCGGAGGAGGGTGGCAGATGTTGGTATAGTTTCCAAAACTGTTTCCAAGTTAGAAGTTTCCGGGAACAAGACCAAATAAGCACCTCTTCTTATATAGCTGGATGTAAGATTCTGAAATCAGTCTGGGTTCAAACCCTGGTTCACTGCGTGACTCATGTGGGTTTTTTTTTTCTTTCTTTTACTTTATTATTTTCCCACGGTAATCTTGCAAATCATGTTTTTATTCAATTATGGTTAACACCCAGTGGTATATTAATTCTATGAATTTCAGGTGTGCAGTATAGTGATTCAATAATTGTACACGTGGCTCAGTGCTCATGAAGGTAAGTACACTCTTAATCCCATCACCTGTTCCCCACCCCCTACCCCCCCCCACCTCCCCTCTGGTGACCACCAGTCACGGAAGCAGCCCATGTGCCCATCAAAAGATGAGCAGATAAAGATGATGTGGGGCACACACACACACACACACACACACACACACTGTGGAATATTATTCAGCCACAAAAAGGATTAATACCTTACCGTTTGTAAAGATATGGATGGAGCTAGAGAGTATTAGGCTAAGTGAAATAAGTTAGTCGGAGGAAGACAAATACCATATGATTTCACTCATATGCGGAATTTAAGAAACAAAACAGGGAACACCTGGGTGGCTCTGTCAGTTAAGTGTCTGACTTCGGCTCAGGTCATGATCTCACGGTTCGTGGGTTCAAGCCCCGTGTCAGGCTCTGTGCTGACAGCTCGGAGCCATTAACACGCTTCAGATTCTGTGTCTCCCTCTCTCTCTTTCTCTGTCTCTCTTTCTCTCAAAAATAAATAAAAATAGTAAGAAAAAAACTTTAAAAAAAGAAGTAAAACAAATGAGCAAAGAAAAAAAAATCTTTTGGCGTTTTCCCTATGCCCCAGTTTCTTCATCTGGGGAATGGGTGTTATTATAACACCAATTGCACAATATGTTGAAAGATCTAAGAAGACAAGGCAGTACCAGGATGGGAAGGTCGGTGTAAGTATAAGCACAGGTCATAAAAAAAGATACTTTGAGAGATTCTATCTGGCGTTTGACACTCTTTCAATGTGAAGTACGCCATCACTGAGATGATTTCCTTTTCCTCTTTATCAAGGGTGCCGTCAGAGACGTTCCCAAGGCGATGAGAACCGTCCAAGGGAGGATGAAAAGCCAGGGTCCACAGTGAGCCCCAGGGCGAGCAGAACTGGTGGAGACGGGAGGGCTGACCGGGTGCCGGGGTCCAGGTGAGTGTGTATGCTGTGGACGAGCAGGGGTTCACGGGCACTCTCCCAAGGTTGGCCGCCGCTCCATGTCTATGGTGAGAAGGAGTGTAGGAGCTGGGCAATGGGGCAAGGAAGGGAGGGCAGGGACTGAATGGGAAACAAAGACCAGGAGAGGCACTCCAGTGCGTGGAGAGACCTGGGAAGATGGAAGAAAGAGGGGGGACCCCCGGAGAGGCATGCCAGGCAGAGCCGGGCTGGGTGGTCCCCAGAGGGACTCACCCGTGGAGCATGACAGCCAGGGAGGAGCACTGCGATGCTCCTGTCTTCTTTCTCCTGCCCCCCTGGGCTAGTCAGGGCACATCTTAACGGCTAGGTAACAGGGAGGGGCCAAATCCCTTCCTCCTCCGATGCTTGGTCTTCCTCCCCTCCTTTTTAGGGGCCAGTTTTACACCTGGATACTAGTCTATGCCAGGTGAGAACTTGGAGTCCTTCACATCAGGTCCTCATTCTGGCTCCAAAAATGCTAGTTTTGAGACAACATACCTCAGTTTTATCACCAATAAGATGAAACTATCATCCCTTTCCCCTTCTTGGTCATTGGGGAGGATAAATTAACTACGCTTGTGGAACACAGAGCTCAGAACATGGCTTTCGTCGCGTTTCACAAATGACAGACCCTACTCCTTAATGCAGCTTGAGCCATAATGAGGCACAGTGCCTACCAGTAAATAGAGTTTATGAGCATCTCTTGGAGAAACGCAGGAACAAAAGAAAAATGGACAAATACGATGAGTAAGGAGGTAGACCTTTTTGGTCTTTAAATAGAGACTCAGCCCAAGGCTGAGGCTGTTGGGGAAGGATAGGGCCAGGAAGGAAACGCTGAGAACCTGTTTCTGCCAGGGGCTGTGGGATGCCAATGGACAGGACAGGTGTGTTAGTCCGCCATGGGCACCAGGCATGTAGCCGGGTCGGGGGCTTATGCACCAGGAGTCTGCTGGAGGTTGGATGAAGCCCAGGTCAAGGTGCCCACTACTCTGGTTCCTGTCGTGCCTCCCTGCCCAACAGCGTCCTCCCGGGGTGGGCAGAGAGCCAGAGAGCAAGACGGCTTTCCATTATCTCTTCTTACGAAGACACCGGTCCTGGTAGATGGAGGCCCCCCTCATGACCTCACTCAGGCTTACTCACCTCCTAAATCCCCTCTCCAAGTACGATCTCACGGCGGTTACAGCTTCAACATACTCATGGGTGGGGGGCCGATTCGGTCCACAGCCACAAGGCTGGCCACATACTCCAGTAAAACAGCCCTGTAACGCTACCCGTCCTCCGCAAACCACAATTCTCAGAAGCGTCTGGTCTATGCCAGGACATGGGACGGAAATAGCTCAAAGGAGAAGGATCAGGCTTGAGAAGGCTTTATCTAGTTACACAGCATTACACTACAAATTTGTTTAAAAGGATTCAAAATTCCCAGCCCGAGCCTCCGGGAAACTGGTCTCCCAGACTCCCCTCGGGGGCCACACTGACCCTCCCTGCCCCCAGGACAAGTGTTTGCAGCCAGAGCCCCCCCACCCCACCCCCCGTCCCCCCTCGTACGGAATCTCTCTTTTTCAGAAAATGTAATATTTTGATGTAATCATCAAAGGTTAATGGAAAAAAATAGTATTATTTCATAGCCTAGGGAAAAAGAAAGGACATCTGGAATTAATTCTGAAGGTGACAGACGGGGAGCTCACGGACAGCGCGGAAAACGGGATGAAGCCCCAGGTGGTTTCTGACGTCACCCGGGTTCTCTGCCCCTCGAGGTGCAAGGACACGGTGTCCCGCAACCACCGATGCTTCTGGTTTGTAGTGACTTTTTTCCTGGTTGGAAGAAGTGGCTGGAGAGCAAAAAAGAGAACCCGGCAGAAACAGGTTCTCAGCGTTTCCCTCCTGGCCCTATCCTTCCCCAGCAGCCTCAGTCTTGTGCTGAGTCTCTATTTAGAGACTGAATAGATCGACTTCCTCATCAGGCACAGAAGTGGGCCTGGTGGGGTGAGGGGAGGAACTCACACCGTGGTTCTGAGCCCAGGTCACCGGACAAAGAACGGGTCTCCCGGCAAATTCAGGGCTCGGGGTTTAGTAGAAGCGAGTGTCCGACGCGGCGTGGGTGCTCCTACACACAGATGATGTGCCGTGTGTCTGAAATTCGCCTGACTTGGCATCCTGTGTGTGTGTTTGCACATCTGGTCCACGTCACTCACTTCCCTTCAACAGGGGGGATGAAAACATGGACCCGAATGGCCGTGTGAGGTTAGTGATGACAGAGATACGCACCGAGCACCGGGGGTCTGGCCCCGAACAGTAACTACCGTGTTTTGTTCTAACGGCATCAAGAAGGACAGTCACGTGCTATACCCATGGATCTTTCCACGGCCTTGAGTGCTATATTTGGATACATTTCTGTTACGATACCAAGAAAAACCAGGGACAATTTTAATAAGAAAACTTACCAAAAAGCACTCGAGTATTAATAGGTAAAAATCTGTGCTAAAATCTGTACATGTTTCCTATGTTTAATACATGTTGTATATATGTGCCCTGTTCTACCAACATACCTGCGCTGCTCACCCGTCACCACAGCGGCCTCCACCCTGGCGTAGCCATGAAAATCCACGTGTGTGGATATGCATGTCCTGTGTCCCTTATGTAAGGACGTGAGGATTTGGAGAATGGACACCGGGCATCCCAAGGGGCGCCACATCCACGGTGCGGACATGGCTTTCCCTCAGAATACCCTTCCTCCGTGGCCCTGTTTTAATGGCATACAATAGGAACAGCTCAAAAGCTCTTAATTTAGGACAGTTAGCCTCCATGACAATGTCCCCTGACCCCAGGCTCCTGGGATGACAGGAAGGGAGAGGTCCGGCCCTGGGTCTATTTTAGTTTGTGACCCTCAGGCGAGTCAGACATCTGGGACCAGACAGTTTGGCAACTGTTTTAGAACTGCCTTCCGGAGGCCCGGATTAGCCAAGAGAGCATGGCGGGTTGGGCACCCGCTCTGTATGTGATCCTGAGTTCCCGGGACAGAGGAGGGAGGGAGAGAAAGAACATCAAGTAGCATCATCCATCATGTGAAGAAACACCCGCCACAGCGTCCAGCCCACAGCTGAGCTGAGCTCCTATCCCCGTGGGAGCCCCGCCAGTACTTGCTGGAAAGAAGGAAGGCAGGCAGGTGCGTGTTAAGGTCCAGGTCTTGAGACGCATATCATTCGAACTCTTGAGCCACGACTCTTCCCGCCTAACAACAAACAAGGGGCATCCAGGGGTGCCCGGGGGCTCAGTCGGTTGAGAATCCGACTTTTGATCTCAGCTCGGATCATGATTCCAGGTCGTGGAATCAAGCCTCACATCAGTATCTGTTCTGAGCGTGGAGCCTCTTGGGATTCTCTCTCCCTCCTTCTCTTTCCCTCTCTCTCTCTCTCTGCCCCCTCCCCTGCTTGCATGCTCTCTGTCTCTCAAAAATTAAAAAATAAGAATAAATAAAAAACTGAGGGCGTCCAGAGAGGGAGAGCGATTTAGCCACGGGCGTCTGGCCCGGTGGGGGTGGGGCTGAGCTCCAGAGGTGGATCTCCTGATCCCCAGACCCGAGTCCTCCCAACATGTGCTGCTTGGCCCCAGACCCCCCTGCAGAGGGACCCCTTACTGTGCGGGAGGGAAAGTTCCTGGGATTACATCAGCAGAGTCCTCTGCTACGACCTTCAACCAGGGAGTGTTTGAAGGGGCTTCTTGTCACTTTGAAAAAGACATAACCGAACGTTTCTCTTCCTCATGCTGGTCTGTCAGCATCCAACTATTATATGAAATATTTTTCTTCTAGAAAATTGATTTTCAAGACCTCAGCCACGGATAAATGAGCATTAGAGACAGTCGGTTCATGATTTGAGGGTCGTTTGTGACTTTGTCTAACCATAGTCCGTACACATGATATCTGTTGACATAGGAGATTGTCCCGGCGTCCTGCCCGGTGGAAGTGGCCAGTTGGTGAGGATGGCAAGGGGCTTCCTGGGTAGTGGGAATGCACAGTTGTGGGGGTTGTGCACTGTCCCGCCAAGGACAGGACCCCTGGCAGATGCTTCTGAAATCAGAAAAATATAAAAATAAAATTCTCCCACCTTTTCAGATTTTGATGAGCATAAAACAAAGACTTAGAAAAACAGTTTACATCCTCAATGGCTGTCTGTAGTGTTACTGTGAATATTATCATGACAGTTGTGCAGAATTGGGTGGGGATACTCTGGACCTGCAAAGACACCACGTCTGATGGCACATCTCATTTGAAAAAGGAAGTTGGGAAGTGAGACCTCTGACGCCTCCTCGGACTGTGACACACACATTATCATTGATGTGTTTCCAGCACGTTGCGAATGACGTAAAACATGTCCCCCGATGTGCACGGACACACACACACAGAGCCGGTGGCCTCACTCCAGAGAGGCTCACTGCCTGCTGATCGTGCATTTGTCTGCAGGCGATGGAGGGGACGCCTTCATACCCTTCACATTTTCATGTTCAAAAGTTACAAAACTTGACTCTCCATGAATCTTTTTTTTTTTTTTTTTTGGTACGAAATTTCACGCCCAAAATATTTCTTTTTCTACAACCTAGAAACGGGTACAACTTAGAAACGAACTCCAGCCTCATTCCTAATCAGTTTGGTTCCCTTTAATTAATTAATTAATTAAGTCCCCAAACTCCTTCCTCTGGAACTGAGTCTGGGGACCATGGGGAGGGTAGAACACGCATTTCTGTGACCGCTCTGGCAAAGCCCTGCTGTTCATGTTTTTTGCACAGTCTGGGCACAGCGGGGCACGTGGCCCTCACGTGGCCAGGCATTTGCAAAGGGTTACAGGAGGGAGACGGGACAGAAGGAAATCAAGTGTTAGTAGTCTGTGCCCAAAAGGCAAAACTGGGAGACAGGTCAAGATTGCACGGCCCCTCCCCAGGACACAGACACAAAAGCTGATACATCTGGCAACTGATTCAAAGCAGGACCTCTAACAACTTTCTACACACTCGCGCTGGCTATGGATTCCCACATTTAACTCGTGTCTCTGGGGCCTTTATGCTGAGATGGAAATGCCCGTCAGAGATCCCCTCAAGATGCATGGGTCCCCAAAAAACAGCCCTTGTGAAACTGACTTCATACCTTCTTTTGCACATGACTAACCCACCCACCACCTGCTTACCCAATGCAAAACCATCAGGCGGGCCGCCACACGGCAGACAGAGCCTACACCCCGAAGGAGCTGTGTCCTGTCTTGGGCACAGCGTCCTCTCAAGCCTCCCCCACCCACAGCCCCTGGGAGCCGTGCCTTCCTTGAGTGACAAGGCCCTGGTCACAAGGAGATGAATGCCACATGATGGATACGCACAGGGGCATCAAAGAGCCCAGGGCTTCCTAATATCAGACACAAAACCGTTCTCCAGCAGTGGGCATCTGTGGATTGTTCGCATGGTTTCCATCTTCTAGATGTCACCTGACGGCCAGGGGCGGGTCCTCGCCTTTCCAAACTTCCTGAATCTTTCTACGTTATTCTCTGACCTGTATCGATGCGTGGGGCTCAAGCCACCAGAGTATCAGCCGTATACTCCGCAGTGCTTGGGATTACCACATCACCGGACATTTGCCAATCTGATCTGGGCCGAGACGTTTCTCAGCACCGGCTGTGTTTCTGTGGTCCTGATCACCAGGAGGCTAAGCATCTCTCAGATGTCCGTGACTCATTCAGAATTCCTCCTGTGTGAAATTCTTGTTCCGACTTTGACAATCTCTCTGTGGGGTTCTTTTCCAATTAATTTCCATAAGTTATTCAGCATTTTGGATGCCGATCCCTTTTGATACCTTTTCCAAACTGCTCCATGCTACTTATCTTTCAACTTTCTTTATAGCACATTTCTCAAAAAGAAGTATTGAGATGTGGTTTGGACTGATTTTTCCTTCTCTCTCTCTCTCTCTCTGAGTTGTATTCTTCATGTTATTGTCTACTATAGCCTTTCTTTTTTGGGAGATCGGTAAGTGTATTTCTATACGTTCCAAGAGAATTTCAGCGTTAGTAAATATATGAATACATCTCTTTATATATTTATTGTGTATATTTACATATACACGTAATCTTTGCCTTGTCTCCCTGTGTTTTGCTGACGCGTGTCAATCTCCAAATGAATCTCATTGAAGCTTCAAAAGGATCTTGACATTTGCCAACTTAAGTCCACCTTGGTCATTCACGTTTTTTGTCAACTTCGGGGTCCTTTTCAGACTCTCACTCTTCTAAGGGCGATCGTAGGAGCAGGTGTTCTAGCTCCTTTTGTTCATCTGGAAATGCTTGGGATCACAGATGGATGTGGCGCTCAGTTACGGGTTTGTGCCCTCGATGCTCCGGTGTTGGGTGTAGACGTCTCAGTGTTAATTGAGGTGTTCTGCAATTGCTCTAGTAACATTTTGCCAATTTTCTCTGCAGGGGTTTTGCAAACACTCTGTCACCTGGATTCCTGGGTGAACCCCTGGTAAGTGGGGCCTCTCCTGCTCCCACATTTTCTAATGCTGACCGTCTCCAGGGACCCTCACAAACTTCCTTCCTCCTCTTAGTGGTTTCTAGATTAACATGCCTACCTGAGCTGCACTTAGGGCCATTTCTTGGGACAACGGGCCCTGCACCTGCCATTTTCACGGACTGCAAACTGCACGCAGGTCTATAAATCAGGATGCTGGGTGCGCAACAGCGTGTGATGAGCGTTAACGCACTTCTCGTCACTCCCGTCTCCAACGGATGAAGACAGCAGCAAGTCCGAAGACGTTTGTATATTTTATTGTGTATCCTCTTTCTGCTTAGCATCCGCACCTTCAGAAACCAGGTAGTGTGTGTCGTGCACTGGTGTGTCCCCAGGGCCCAGCACAGGGTCCGCTCAGCACAGGCGTTCAGCCACATGACTGTGGGATAATGGAAATAATGCGAATTAAAACATGTGGTAACAGAGAAGTTCATGTTTCCGCACATAGCAATCAAATGAGATTTGCATGTGACCCGCTGACTTTAAGCCAGTATCTGTAGGCTCTATTATGGTTAGCCAGATGGTTTGGAGGCAAACTTTCTTTCAACCCAATAACCTACCGCACGCACTCAAGTTCTGCTCCTGGACCTGTCTTCCGTGACGGTCTGCCTTCCCCTTCGTGCTTCTGTTCTCTCCAGGGACCTCTCACAGCCTGTGGACGGCCACACTCTCTGCTCCCTTGTGCACAGGGCTCCCCAGGCTGGCCTGGGAGCCCCCGGGGCCGTGTCTCCAGGGATCTCTGAGCCCTCTGCCCTCCCAGCGATGTTCTGACTACAATACCTGACCCTCCATTGCCCAGAATTTGTGAAATGTACATGCGAACCAGTGGATGCCTGCATCTCTGTCCACGCTTGGCTTCTCAATGCATCCTGTCTTCTCCCAGAACGAACCCCCTGTGACTCCCACCACTCGGGGAGGGGAGAGGCCTCCAGACCCTCTACTCTCCAGGCCCCGACATGGCTCTGGGTGTGGCCGCCACCACGCGCACCGTGACCCGCCCCACTGGCCGGCGAGTCCCTGCGGACTCGGGCTGCGTGTACCTTGTCTTGAAAACCCATATCAGCTACGACACCCCCGGCAAACTACAGATGATCCAACAAATTTAAACTCGGTGCTTCTGTGAGATAACAGGTTTGAAAGGAATTCCAGAAACAGGGTTGGTGTATACTAAAGACTCAGGCAGTGGTGGGTCTTCTCAGGAGCCAGAGAAAGAGCGAGGAAGACGCCTTGCAGGATCCTGGGCAGAGAGCATGGCCGGTGACGGGAGACGAATCCTCATTCCCGGGAAAGCCAGCCGAGGCCTGCGTGCACCCTGGGGGCAGCTGGACACCTGCCACAAGGCCAGGGGCTCGGCGTGTGTTCTTCTGTCCATCTGTTTTGAGCACATCGTGGATGCGTCCATCCATGTGGGGGTTAGAGACCAACATATCATGGCCTCCACGTAACATTAAGCTTGGAAATCGTTTTCCATACACGTTCAGACCTTAAACGTGCCAGCCTGGGGCTGTGTGTCCAGCCCATTGTGTGTCGACGCCTTCCGGCTTCCAGGTGGAATCACTCCCCCCAAAATACAGCCACAAAAGCATTTTTTATTCATCTCTAGGTTGTCACTGGTGTGCAGGTTTGAAATTATTTCCCAGCCCCTCTCAAGGATATTTTTTTATTTTATTTAAAAATAGTACTGGGGCACCTGACTGTGGCTCAGTCAGTTAAGCATTTGAGTCATGATCTCAGCTCAGGTCTTGATCTCAGGGTTGTGAGTTCAAGCCCCTCATTGGGCTCCACACTGGACGTGAAGCCTACTTAGAAACATTTTATTTAAAAATAAATAGTATTAAAGAGAAAACTGTCTTTAAAAATTTTTTTTTCAAAGTTTATTTACTTTTGAGAGAAAGAGAGACAGAGCACGGGCAGGGGGAGGGCAGAGAGAGAGGGAGACACAGGACCAGAAGCAGGTTCAAGGCTCTGAGCTGTCAGCACAAAGCCCGACGAGGGGCTCGAACCCACAAACCATGGGATCATGACCTGAGCTGAAGTCGGACACCCAGCCGACTGAGCCCCCCAGGCACCCCGAGAAAACTGCCTTTTAATTGTTGATGTTGGTCATTAGGCAGTTAATACACAAACGAACAATACACTACTCATTTTCATGAGCAAAATATTTTTATAGAAAACATGTAAGTCTCACCAGAGTAAAGTCCACTTATGACAGAAGTGTCTTTGATAATATTTTTAGCACAAGTAAGGAAACATTTAACAATTGAATCATAAATTCATCAAGGCATTTTGCAAGAGGTTTGGTTATTTACAGGGCTGTTTCTTCTGAACTTGCAACAACAGAGTCAAAGCCACGGGCCTCGGAGGCCTCAGGCCGTGCGCCGTTCCCTGAGGAAATCTGGGTGCCAGAGCCCCGTGGGCCACCCGCCTGCGAATGCTGACAGCGGCTCTATTTGGAAGCTGAAACGCTCCCATGTGTGACAGTGCTGGGGACCTCCTCTGGACATGCACCGTGTCCTACTCGAGACGTCCCCGGTGGCTGAGGACAGATTTGAAGGTTGAGTTGTTCCACAGGCAAAGGTAAAAATGTGTCCGAACAACAGAATGCTGGACAGTTGTCATTGATTCTGCTGACGGGACCTCTGTTGTGTCCTGGTGTATAACTATGCTCAGGGGACCCACCGTTGTCCCTTGGACCCTGGGCTGGGGCCCTAAGTGTGTCACCCGCCCCCACCACAGGGCTTGGGGGAGGGCTTGCCAATGGCTGGGGCCCTCCTCCTCTTCCCCCTCCTCCTCCCCTTCCTCCCCACCCTCCCCCCTCCTCCCCTTCCTCCCCCTCCTTTCTCTCCTTCCTCCTCTTCCCTTCTCTCTCTTTCTCCACATGCCGTCATGGAGAGATGTCAGAGACTGGATATACGAACAGACAATGGCAAAACCATACATAAAATTAGACCTCTGGAGGCCGAGCAGCCCGGGGTCCCGGCCCTCTCTAGACTGACCAGCTTAGGAAGCCAGCCTGTTGTCTCTAAGTCAGACGTGCAGGAAGTCTGTCTCTAATGACAATCCAGGAATCTAAACAATAATCCCCGCAACAATCAACCCCGAACGACCGGGACTTGATTCGTAGCTGACAGCTCCCTGATTTTGTCCTGACCGGCAGTTTAGGACCAGCCAGAGGGAGACAGCTGTGCTCCACTAGCCGCTGGCGTGGGACGCCCCACTTCTAGTAACGTCCCAGCTCCCCACACCTGCAGCCTCCCCCAGGGCCCCAAGCATCCCCTTCTCCCCTCTGTAAAGCTCTCCCCACCCTACCTACCTTTGAGTCTTTGCCAAACACAGCGATGGGCCTGACGGTCTCGCCATGCTGAGCTCTGAACACACGGCCCTTTGCTGGTTCTCATTGGAGAATGGCCGCATATCTGGTTGAGCAGAAGTGAACACCAATCATTTAAAGCTCCTCACGGCCAGTGACCATGACCCCTAAAGCAAGCCCCGGCCCCACTATCTGCCCACTGCACTGACCAGCAACTGGGCTATTCCGGTGGAATCCAGGAGGGCAGGGGAGATCCCCAGAGTAGACAGGACGGAGTGCACCCTGGGCCTGGGCTGGGAGACAGCGGCCAAGGCCAGTGTTCCTCACTCCGTGTGAGATCAGGGTGTCGTCTGATGCTGCTAAGTCCCCCCGACACCTGCAGGGTGTCAGGCTCCTCGTGGTGGGTGATGTAAATGAAGCAGGGGCAGGACAGAGCGGGGTCCCGCCAGCCAGATTCTACCGGCCTCCCCAACCCAGTGAGACTTTCGACTAGCCATCAGGCCAGAACGTGAGTGTGCATGTGGGGAGGTGCCCACTGCTAACATGACATGGGTGCCCACTGCTAATGTGACATGGGGATCCGATTATCCCAAGAGGTGGGTCATCCCACCCTCGGCAGGCACGTCGTCCAGATGCCGAGCACAGGCCCAGGGCGGATGCCCCCGGCACTGCCCAGGGGCCCAGCAGAGCCCTGCTTGGATTTCACCCTGCGATGAAACATGGGCAGGGAAGGACGTGCCAGAAACTCTGGCCACGAATCGGCAGGCAGTTTCCAGGACTCTGGGACGATGTCTCCTGCTCTGAAGGAATCAGCAGGAGGCGTCAGGTTGCACAGACGTGAGCTCTAACACCAGCCTCAGGGTGAGGCCAGCAGAGAGGAGTCACAGCCCGCAGCCTGGGCAGGGGGACAGCCTGGGGACCGAGAACCCCACCTCTGCCCTACGGACGCCAGCTCGCAGGAAACAACAAAGCCCGTCCTTACTAAACCGGTTTGATTTGGACTTCCAATTCCCTGTGGCCCAAATATCCTAAAAGTTCATACTCTGAGGCCACTGTTTAGTTAATATTTTCTTTTCTCGGCAAGTTCCGGGCTCTCCGAGGGCCATTTGGTCCATGTGTCTGTATTCTGAGCGTTGTCCAGCCACATAGCTATGGCTCAGTTAACGACGGCTGCTTTCAATCACCAGGTCACATGGGAATGTTTGGCAACAGCATAATTGAATGTTGTGGATTTATAGAAATTAATGTCTGAGTCCTGTCGGGCTGGTCCAGCACCAAAACGCTGATTTCTCACAGTTCTGGAGGCTGGACTTTTGCTGGGTCTGGGTCAGGGTCTGGGGAGGGTCGCCGACGGCCGCCCTCTGGCTGTGTCCTCGTGCAGTGGAGGGGGCCAGGGAGCTCTCTGGGGTCTTCTGCAAAGATGCTGATTTCACGCATCATGTCCCCACCCTCACGAGTGAGTCACCTCACACGGTCATGTCGGGCAGTAGGATTTCAGGATATAAGTTTGGGGGACGGGGGAGGATACACACTTTCGAACTTAACACTTACTATTAACAAACTTAATTTTATGATGTGCTTACACCACCTTCAGAGCAGAAGCCATTCATTTGTTTTTCTGGCCATGAGGGCCCAGCCCCTCCATGAGGCTCAGCACAGTGCCCGCCCGGTGACAGTGTGGCACACGCGCACCACCGTCCCGGAGCACCACGCGCTGTGGTCTCAGTGATCATCACAGAGCGGGGTCAAATGCTTCAAGGTCAGATGAGGACAAAGTGGAAGGATGGGGATCAGAACGCAGATAGCTTGATCCCAGACAGAGCACACCCCACGGTGGGGTGGAGACCATCCTGGTGTAGGCCCGTCACAGGCCAACCGAGTCGCTCAGAGCCTTGAAATAACGATGTTTTTTATTTCCTTATTTACATTTTTTTGTTTAATTTATTTTTGAGACAGAGAGACAGAGTGTGAGCAGGCGAGGGGCAAAGAGAGAGGGAGACACAGAATCCGAAGCAGGCTCCAGGCTCCGAGCTGTCAGCACAGAGCCCGACCTGGGGCTAGAACTCAAGAACCGTGAGATCATGACCTGAACCGAAGTGGGATGTTCAACCGACTGAGCCACCCAGGCACCCCTGACTTTTATTTTAATGTTTATTTATTTTTGAGAGAGAGAGAGAGAGAGAGAGAGAGAGAGAGACAGAGCATGAGCAGGGGAGGGGCAGAGAGAGAGGGAGACACAGAATCCGAAGCAGGCTCCAGGCTCTGAGCTGTCAGCACAGAGCCTGACACACAAGCTGTGAGATCATGACCTGAGCCTAAGTCAGACGCACAACAGACTGAGCCACCCAGGAGCCCTGAGCCCCTGATGGTATTTTCTCTAAAAGCTAATTTCACTCTATTTTTATTCCTTGCCCTTAAATAACACTGAGATGTTGGTGTTGGCTGCTGCTGGCCTCTCCACCTCCAGCCCTTCATGTCCGATCTGCAGAGGTGACGCATACATGTAGAGTCACATATATGCACGTATCTACAGGTACTTCCGTATGGAAATATCCTCTCCCTATGGTAAACTAAACACGACTTTATCCCTGATTTATTACCACATGGATCCTCTAGACACAGACCACCCTCTCCCCACTTACCTGACTGCTCACGTCCACAGACCTTTCAGAATCGCCCACCTGCACCCCCAGCAAAAGTATTTATTAAGAGGACTACTGGGCCTACGCATCCTTTATATCGCCTTTAGTGATGGGTTCCACTCATTTCCCAAGCCACGGGGGTCACTGTCTTCCCCTCCTGCCCCGTCCCCACACACACGTGCTCCACTGCAGTGGCTTCATGCTTTTCATACATTTGTGCACAGGTGGATTTTCTTGTCAAGGTCTGCGGTCTTTCTTGGGATCTCCTGACTCTTCCTTCCTTCCTTCTTTCCTTTTCTTTCTTTCTTTCTTTTTCTTTCTTTCTTTCTCTCTCTCTCTTTTTCTTTCTTTCATTTGTATGTCTTAATGCTCGCTCTGCTGTACAGTTCTGGGTTTAGACAAATCCACAATGTCATGTGTGGACCATTACAAGGCCACACAGAACACTTTTCCTGCCCTAAAAATCCTGCGTGCTTCATCCATTCCGAATCCGGTCCCAGAACCCCTGCCAACCACTGATCTTTCTTCCATCTCTACAGGCTTGTCTTCTCCGGAGTGCCATATCTCAGAGTCACCCAGTATACGGCTTCCTTTCACTTACTACTATATATTTAGGGCTTATCTGTCTTTCCATGACTTGCTGGCTCGTGTCTTTTTATGGGTGAGGGCATTCTACTGTACGATGTCTAGTTTTTCACTTGGTTCTAGAAAAACATCTTAGTTCCTTCAGCTGAGGGGCTTTATGAAGGACACCACTGCGAACATGTGGGTGCGGCTTTCTGTGTGGACAAGGTTCACAGCTCATTTGGTTAAATCTCTGGGAGTGTGATCGCTGGACCGGATGGTACGAATTACGTTTAGCCTTGATTCAATGGCCAGGCTGCCGTCCAAAGTGGCTGTGCCATTTTGTGCCCCTCCCCCCAGCCACGAATGACAATTGTTACTCTGCAGCCTTGTGAGCAGTCAGTAGTGTCCTGGGTCGGGGGGGGGGAGGGTTACTTGTTTTCTCTTAGCCCTTCTACCAGTTTCATCATGGTACCTCAGTGCTGCTTAGCAATGTGATCCCCAGTGACAAACGACATTTCCCTTCTGTGCGTCCTCACAGGTGAGGAGTCAGTGCAGATTCAGATCTTCACCCGTTGCCTTACAATATATTCTTTTTTGTGTCCTTATTTCTCAGTTTTAAGAGTTGCAGTATATTTTGGACACAATTCTTTCATCTGGTGTATGTATTGCAATTTTTTTTTCTAATTCTGTAACTTGCTTTCATTCTATTGACAATGTCTATTTTAGAGCCAAAGTCTTTAATTTTAATAAAGCTCAACCTTGGGGGTGCCTGGGTGGCTCAGTTGGTTGGGCATCCTACTTCAGCTCAGGTCATGATCTCATGGTTTGTAGGTTGAAGCCCCACATCAGGCTCTGTGCTGACAGCTCAGAGCCTGGAGGCTGCTTCAGATTCTTTGTCTCCCTCTCTCTCTACACCTCCCCCACTCCCGTCCTGTCTCTCTGTCTCTCTCTCTCTCTCTCTGTCAAAAATAAATAAACATTAAAAATTTTTTAAAGTCCAACATTTTGTAACTTTGTCTTTCATGAGTGGTGCCATCGGTGTTCTATCTAAAACTCACTGCCAAACTCGATGCTGTTTAGATTTTCTTCACGGACTCTTATAGGCTTTTATTTTACCTCTACGTCTGTGATCAATTCTGAGTTAATTTCTGCAAAAGTTGTAAGATGCGTGCCTAGATTCATTTTTTAAACATAGACTTCCAGTTGTCCCAGCAACACTTACTGAAAAGACCCTACTTCCTCCTGAATTTCCATTGTTCTCTCAGATATCGGTGGGTTGTATTTGCCTTGACCTATTTCTGAGCCCTCTATTCCGATCTACTGATGTGTGTATGTGGTCTTTCACCAGCACTGTGTTGTCTTAATTAGTGTAACTCTGTAATAAGTCTTAAAATAGCATCCTGTGAGTCGTAAAACTGTGGTCTTTTTCATCAGTATAGCATTGAATATTCTAGGTCTATGTCTTCATATAAAATTTAAAATTCCTTTTCAATATCTATAAAACAGATTTTTGACATTTCAATTGAGACTGCATTAAATCTATAGATTAATGTGGATTAACATTCTTAGCAGTATTGATTCCTCCACCCACGACCATGAAATACCCCTCATTTCTTTAGGTCTCTGACTGCTTTCGTCAGGTTTTGCTTTGCTGCAGATAGTTTCCCTATGTATTTTGTTAGACTCACACTTAAGTGTTTCATTATCGGATGCTATCATAAGCAGTATTCTGGTTTTAATTCAATTCTGGTATTTAGAAAAACAACTGTGCTTTGTAGGTTAACAGTGTTTTCTGTGTACATGCCAAACTGGCCTATTAACTCTGGAATATTTTGTCAATTCTTTTGTATTTTCTGCATAGATAATCATGTCATCTGTGAAAAAAATATTTCTTTTCAATCTGTGAATTTTTATTTTTTTTTCTTGTCTTATTGCTTTGTCTAATACCTCCAGTACGTATTATAAGAGAGTGTAGCTATGGGACACCCTTGTCTTTTTCTCAGTCTTGAGGGCGAGTGATCACTTCTCACAATAAAGTACATTGTTAACTATAAGATTTGGGTAGGTGTTCTTTATCAAGTTGAGTGAGTCTACTTTTCTAGTTTGCTGAGAGTTGCTATACAAATAACTTAAGTGATTCTTGGATTATGTAAAATGCTTCTCATGCATGAATTATTATGACCATATGATTTTTCTTTTCTATTTTGTTGATAAAGTGGATTACAGCTATTTGTTTTTGAATGGTGCATCAGCATTGTAAATCTGGAATATGTGCCATTCAGTCATGGTGTATTATTCTTTTTATATCCTTCTGGATTCAATTTGCTCACATTTGTTCAAAAAAGATATTGGTCTATAGTTTTCTTTTCTTTTAATGTCTTTATCTGGTTTTATTACAAGGGTCATGATGGCCTCACAGTATGAGTTTGGAAGTATTCTCTCTGCATCTCTTTCCTGGAAAAGACTACAGAAATTGGTATTTTTTCCTCAAGTGTTTGGTAGAATTCACCAGTAAAAACATCTAAGTTGCTGCTTTTTTTAGGGTTATTAATGATAGATTCAATTTCTTTAATAAATCTCACCCCATTCAGATGATCTATATTTCCTTTTCCAAATGTTGGTATTTTGGGTTTTCAAGGAATCGACTCATTTCATCTAAGGTATCAACTGTGTGAGTAGAGTTGCCCACAATATCTCTTTGTTATACTTCTGATATCTACGGAATCAGTAGTGATGACCCACTTTCATTTCAGACAGTAGCAATTTGTGCTTTCTCTCCTGTTTTCTTGGCTAGATTGGCTAGAGATCTATCAATTTTACTGATCTTTCAAAGAACTATATTTTGCTAATATTCTCTATTGGTTTCTTGCTTCCAATCTCATTAGTTTCTGCTCTAACTTTTAATACTTCTCTTATTCTGCCTTCTCTAAGATTGAAATTGCTATCTTTTCTCTAGTTTTCTAAAGTGGAAACTTAAGATAATTGATTGTAAATATTCCTTATTTTCTAATATATACATTTAAAGCTATAAACTTCCCTCTAATCACTGCTTTCACTGCATCCCATCAAATTTGTTAAGTTGTATTTTTACTGTCATTTAGATGTAAAAAAAAAAGGAAAATAAAATGTATTGGCCTTGAGACTTCTTTGTTGACCCATGTAATTAGAAGTGCATTTTTAAATTTCCAAATACTCAGATATCTTCCAGTTATCTTTCTGTTACTGCTCACTAGTTTCATTCCATTGTGGTCTGAGAGTATACTTTGCTTTATTTCTGTATTTCACCTGGGTTTAGGTGTGTTTTATGACTCAGAAAGTGGTCTGTGCAGGTGACCAGTGTCGGAGGGACCCATGTTTACCCCTTCTGCAGGCACGGCTGGAAGGAAAGCACCAGAGAAGGGAGGGGGATACTCAGCAGGGTCCGGAACTGAGTCTTCTCTGGCTGTCCTCTGTCCCCACGGATGACAGCTGGCACACAGAAGGCCCTCAGTGGATATTTGCTGAATGAATGAATGATGTAGACAGTGATGGGGCTGCCTGTGGCTATGCAAAGTGACTCAGAAGCGCCTGGAGATGCACAGCCAGGCAGGAGGGGACAGTCCGGCTCTGCAGCCGGCAGGAACGGGTGTGACACCAGCGACCGACATGCCCCTGTGAAGTCTGGCCAGCAAAGTCCTCCTCCCCAAGAGCCACTGGGCCACACGAGTCATATGTGCACGCAGGGCCATGCCCACGTGCCAGGAATGGTGGAGGACTTCTCTCCAGCACTTCACGCAGCCCCGGCTGCCTGGAAGGTTCTTCCACTCTGCTTCCTTCCAGGAAATCGAGCATCGCTTGCTCCAAAGGACAGGTGGTGTACCTTTACATGTTCTGCTTACACCGTGGCATGGATGGAATCCAATCGGATCAGACATTTAGTTTCATTCTCCTGGTCAGCAGGGAGTAGGGTCCCCAAAGAAATGCCAAGAGTTCTAGTGTAAACAGAGAAGGCACATTTTCTGGGCACCTCAGGGTTTTAGTGGAGTGACCCGGTCACGTGTTTGTCCTCGATGGTTTACTAAGCACACGAATGGCTGCCCTCAGCACACAAGGGGCTGACGGCCTCGCAGGGACCTACGATCTGTGGGTGACCGGATTCTCTCACAGACGCTCCAGGCAGGTGGTGTGGGCTCATGTCACAGACGTGGGGATACCGGCAGGCCGAGGCCAAACCTCCTGTTCAAGATCCAACTCTGGGGCCGTGCGGCATGAGCCCCTGAGGCTGACAGAGCCCGTGTCTGGTCCCCAGGCTTCCTCGTGAGACCCCCTCCTGGACCTGTCCTCTCCCGGGTTTGTGTTCCCCGGCACAGCCAGGGCAGTGAGGCCACGTGTTCTGCTCCTTGTGAGGGACGCCCGTGTTCAGCCCCCGCTTTGTTTTCCTCCACGTGTGGATGTCCACATCCACTCCTGCTCGCCTCCTGGGGTTCCGGCTGAACGGTGCCCCATGGCTTTGGGTCCCCGTTCCTGCAGGGAGCGCCCTCTGAGTGAGTGTAGGGACGGCGCCCAGCTCACCCCTGTGGTTAGTATTCCACGTCTCCCTTCCTCCTCCACATCTTCTGGGCACCGCACCCCTCCTGTGATCCGTTCCCGAATAGCCCCAACGCGGCCAGGCCCTCACACCTGCTTCCCGGAGAGGTCCCGTCACTGCACAGCGCTCCAGGGGTTGGCTCGTCTCTCTTCCAAATGCCTAACCGTGCCCCCCAATTCACAGCCGCTCTGCAATCCCACTTTCTTTATCTTTCTTACCAGATGCCAAACCCAGCAGCCCCTGAAGTGCCCACCACAGGCACTTGGCATCGTAACCCCAGGGTCAGGGGCCACTCAGTGTTCCTACCGGTTTGAAGATAATCAGTGTTGTCTTGACTCCACCAAGCAATGATAAGACAGCGACAGGCCTTCGATACCATTCTTCATTCAATTACTTGTGTTACTAACATATTACTTTTGTGAGACACAAGCCAAATCGTTGTAGAATAATACATATTATAGAAGAATCCCCAGTGGAAGTGAGTCCCGATACTTTTCTGAAGGTTCCAGAAGAGGGACTAATGCCAATGTCTTGAGTATAATTTTATGATGCATTCAAAGGCGTGTAAATTACCTGGGACATTTTCATGGTACCTGAGACACACATTTCCCCTGGTTGCCCACTCTTTGTACGGGCATGATGGCAGTAATTTGATTTTAAGGTATCATTGGTGTGTTCATAGCTTTCCAAAAGGAAAATAATTACATTAAGGTACACATCAGTCATAATGCACCTCCTTATTTCAGGCTGTCACGAGCACGCTACAGAGGTGCACATGCGAGTTGGGCATCAGCTTTATTCAGTCATAAAGCAAGGGCAGGGGGCGTCTGGGTGGCTCAGTCGGATAAACGTCCGGCTTCCGCTCAGGTCATGATCTCACGGTTCGTGGGTTTGAGCTCCGCGTCGGACTCTGTGCTGACAGCTCAGAGCCTGGAGCCTGCTTTGGATTCTGTCTGTCTGTCTCTCTCTCTCTCTCTACCCCTCCCCTGCTTGCACTCTCTCTCTCTCTCTCTCTCTCTCTCTCTCAAAAATGAATAAACATTTTAAAAATCTTTTAAAAAGCAAAGGCAACATACTCGTAAGGCAGGTTCGGGACCCCCAAATCAGGAACATTCCCCCACGTGATGCACCTGGCTCCTTACCCGGGCCGCTGACCAGAGCAGGAGACCAGCCACACAGCACACAGGATATCGCAGGGGCAGGAAATCAACCAACCAAATGCCAAGTCAGCCTGAGGACGCACAGCTGAGCTGAGGCCTCTGTCCAGTCCGGGTGGGACCTCCGCACTCACCGCTCATCATGTTCGAGCGGGAAGGATCTCAGGTCTGTTCGCCGACTCACTGCTTGGGTCATTGCTGGACACGAGTGACTCCATCTTGCTGTCCACACAGATGCGTTAAATGCAAGCAAAATGTTCCCTGTGGAGTCAACTAAAGACGGTCAACTAAACACACTTCTTCTCTTCCCAGACGGCACACAGATTACGTGTGACCACCAGGAATGCTGGACGCACGCGGGTGCTGACACACCGCCATCCCTGTTCCCAAACTGTTCCCCCCAAAGCAGAGGAGTCAAGAAAGCAGATGGGGTACCTCAAGACCGCGTGTCACCCCTCCTTTGCTTTAAGAAGATTTTAGAAAGAAGCAGCCTGGAAGTGACCCCGGGAGTCAGCTGGGAGGCTCGGCACAGAGAAGTGTCCCCCAAACAAGGAACGCACTTAGATGCTAGAAAACTGAGCGAGACTCCATACAGTTTACGTGGAGTTGTAACGGCGGGGTGGCAGAGGGGGGACCGGGCAGAGGAGGATCCGTGGAGGCTGCACAGTTATTCTCCACAAAACCCAACCTTAGTCCACGGGCTTTCTAGAGCAAGGGGACAAGGGACACGCAGAAGGGCACTGTCATGCCAAAGGTTCGCCTGTGTTTCAGAAAGCCTGCATGCACCTCACTGACAGCCAAGCTAGGACAGCATCTTGTGGCCCCACCTGAGCCTCAGGAAGGGAAAAACTGTGAATCCTCAGATGGATTCACGGGAGGCAACAACCAGCCTCCCCCGTCCTGGCCTCGACAAGCCTAAGGTGTCTATGTCCGTGTCCAAGGGAGCCTGTAGCCCCAAGAGACTTGGTCACCGGATGGAGAGTGTTGTCAGCACCCCTGCACCCGGGAAAAACACCGCAGGGCTCAGGCAGTGTCTCTGGGAATGCTGGTGACGTCCCCACATGCAGACGGACAGAATGGGCAAAGCCTGGCCGTGGTCACCAAATCTGGATGCCACCTAGGCATCCTTCAGTAAGTGAATAGGTAAAGAGGTCGTGCTGTGTCTATGCAATGGGATGTCACTGGGGTGGTAAAAACAAAACAAAATACAAGCTCTTAAGCCAAGCAAAACCAGGGATGGACTTCACGCATGCTACGTGACAAGAGCCTACTACCTAATTCCCATGCGGAGACATCTGTGACAGGCAGCAGTGAGCGATTGTGGCTTCTGGGGCTTGGGGGCTGGAGGACTGAACGATGCAGTACAGGGTGTTCTAGGGGGTTCAAATCATGCCTCGCTTTGCGATGCTGTCATCACGGGCACACGACACAGTTCATTTGTCGGAACACTCGCGACTTGGAAATACCGAGTGGAACAGCATGCAAATGAAAAATCGTCGAGGCAGTCAGGGCTTTTAGGACAGAGTGCAGACAGTGATGGGGCATGAGGCAGCAGGGAGGGGATGGGGCTGCCCTAAGTAGCTCTGGGCCCTTACACTAAAGGCAAGAGAAGCCGTTCAGCGTCACAGTGTGCTACTTACACACGTTCATTCCCCTGCGTGCCTGTTAGCTCTTCTCTACACACCCTGCAATTGAACAGCTCAGAGAGGAGAGGGTCTCTCACTATTGGGGAGGGGGTCACAGAGAAGCAAGGGGAGGAGGCTGGAAATGTCTCTGGGCTAATGGATCAGACTTGGAGACATCACTGTGAGCTCACATCTAGCTCCATACAGACACAGAAGGCCACACCCAGGAATGTTTAGATGCAGCCGTAGACACACGAGTCAGCACACACACCTAGGTTTCCTCGCTCTGTGAGCTGAGCGGGCCTGGCGTCAAGGATGCCCCACCAGCAGTGAGCACGCTTGGCACCAGGATCTTGGTTTCTAAGCACCAGGGCTCCTTGGAGACATGTCCTGAAGTCAGGAGAGGAAACTCACAAGATTAGCCTGGAGCATGTTCCTAGAAAAGGAAATCTCTCTCTCTCTCTGTCTCTCTCTCTCTCTCTCTCTCACACACACACACACACACACACACATGGCCCCGCAGTGATAAGGGGGGATGTCAAACACACACAGGAGCCAACTGAAGGAGCTCCCCATGGCCAAATGTGAAACAATTTGACCGCAAAATAAATCAAGAGGCTTTGGATGATAACCCCAAGTATAAAATAAATATCCATGAGTTCATACTGATATAAATACATGATGGAATAAATAAATAAATGTGGAAGCGATGAACATTCCATGCAGAGGAGTTCCAGATAGTTTTTGCTGACACTCCGCAGGATCCACCCCCCGTGTGGCTGCTCCTGGCGATTGCCTCCAAAGGAGACCGCATGGGAAAGGAGAGCAGGAAGTAACTCCCAAGAGGGGACACCTGAGACACACGCCCCAGCCAGGTGCTCATAACACCAGCGAGGATGCGCCCTGTTCCCCACGCACCATTGTATAATAATGAATCTGGCTAGTCTCTGCCCGTGGGCCCTGGGCCCTCTTAACCCTTGGATTTCCCGAGTGATCCAAGTGTCTTGTTATTCATGGTGGGCTCCTGGGGCCACACCTGAGTTAATGCAACTGAGGTGACACTCTGTGGGCTCCGAGAGAATTTCAGGGAGATGGGGGCCGGTCGTGTTAGAAACTCCAACTATGTGATTAGAGGGTCAGAGCTTTGCTCTGGGGAATTTCAGCACAACACGCAAGGAGAGGGGGAGGTGGGGATTGAGTTCCATCTTGGAGCTAAAGATTCAATCAGTTCAGCCTTTGTAATGAAACCTCAGTAGAAGCCCCAGTCCCTGGGCTCAGGGAGGTTCCTGGATGATGAACCTTGTCAATGTGCTGGAACGGGATGTGTCCTAAGGGCATGGAAACTTCCCATCTGGGACGCTGCAAGAGGCTGCCATATGCAGGAACTTTACTCTCTGTCTTCATGACCTTGTAAATCTACCATGTAAATCTACAGCTGTTCTAGAAAATAAAGTTTACTTTTTTAAACGAAAGACAAGCTATAAACAAGGAGAAAACTGTTGTCACCTGCATGCCTGACAAATGTCTCCGATCTCGAGCACATAAAGAACCACACATTTTAGCAGCGAAAAGGCAAACGAACCGTCTGATCACAAAATCGGCAAAACATGGGAATAAGTATTAAATAAGCACAAGAAAAGATGTTCAGGGTCAGCAGCCACGGTCGGGGGGCGGGGGGGGGGGCGGGAGGTGGGGAAAGCAAACGAAGACCATGGCGGGAAATCACCAGACAGACAGCTGTTACAACAGCTGAATTAGAAACGGCAGCTGCGTGCCCAGGCGCTGGATCTCTGACGGTCTGGGGGAACATGAAATGGCACGGCCACCTGGGAAGAGTCTGGCATTTTCATGCAAAACTCAACACACACTTAGCAAGTAACACAGCAAGTGCTCTCCACTCCCGGGCGTTTAACCCCGAGGAAAGAAAATGTTCGCCCACGTGGAAACATACCCGTGATGGTTAATCACTGTCCTGGCTATAATCGTCGGGCTGGAACAGAGATAAAGCTGGTTTTTCTACAGCTGAATAGGTAAACAAACCGGGTGGATCCAAACCTCCCCATCCAAGTCAGCTACCCAAAGCAGTAGTGGATCGATGCACACGATGACTTTTACAGACCACGAGGGCATCACACTGAGTGAAAGAAGCCCACCTCCAGGGGCCACGCATCGTCACCACGTAAAGCCAGAGGGCTGGGGCTCTGTGGTGGCCGTGGGGGTGGCTCCAAGGGGGTGGCTCCAAGGGGGTGGCAGGAGCAAATCCGTGTGGTGACAGGACAGGTCCGTGTCTCAGTTGTACAGCTGCTTGCGTGGACCTAAACGTGGGATGCTCTGACCCAGGACCACGCACCCGCCGAAGGATGGCACGTTCCTGGTGTCGGCTCCGTGCTGTAGAGACCGCGGGGGGGGGTGGGGGAGGAGAGTGTGGGGTATGTGAGGTCTCTTCAACCAACCTCCCTCGAATCTGTAATTATGGCCACGTGATAAGTTCACAGCAGAGGGACAGTGAAGGCTAGTCATTGTAAAGAGTGTAATTTCACAGTGAGGATATAAGTTATTGAAATCAGCCTTTGAGGTCCCCCCCCATGACCATTCCCAGTTCTCCTGATAAAACAGCAACAGTGGGGTGCCTGGGGGGCTCAGTCAGTTGAGCGTCCGACTTCGGCTCATGTCACAATCTCATGGTCCGTGGGCTTGAGCCCCGCATCGGGCTCTGTGCTGACAGCTCAGAGCCCGGAGCTTGCTTGGGATTCTGTGTCTCCATCTCTCTCTTCCCCTCCCCCACTTGTGCTCTGTCTCTCTTTCTCAAAAATAAACATTAAAAATTTAAAAAAAAATGGGCAGAAGTGGGGCACCTGGGTGGCTCAGTCGGTTAAGTGTCTGACTTCAGCTCAGGTCATGATCTCACTATCTGTGGGTTCGAGCCCCGTGTTGGATTCTGTGCTGACAGCTCAGAGCCTAGAGCCTGCCTCGGATTCAGTGTCTCCCTCTCTCTCTGCCCCTCCTCTGTTTGCTCTGTCTCTGTCTCTCAAAAATAACACTTTATGGGTGCTGGGCAGCTCAGTCAGTTAGGCATCTGACTTCAGCTCAGGTCATGATCTCACGGTTCATGGGTTCGAGCCCCACGTTGGGCTCTGTGCTGACACCTCAGAGTCTGGAGCCTGCTTCGGATTCTGTGTCTCCTCTCTCTGCCCCTCCCCTGCTCACACTGTTTCTCTCTCTCTGTCAGAAACAAATAAATAAACATTAAAAAATATATATATATTAAAAAATAATGTAGAAAAACAGCAACAGAGCACAGCCTTCAGGTGGTATAAACCGAGACCCACAGATATATACTGGTAACAAGAGATTTTCACACAATTCTCAGTGCCAGGGAGACAAAATGAATAAAGAAAATATTTTTCAATGGGTTGATAGAAGAGACACAAAAATAGAACAATCAGGTAGATCTAACAGATAGTTGTTAAGATCCATTATCAGAGAATATAAAAGTTTTAAAGCACATGGAACATTTTCCTTAATAATATTTTTTTGATCTTTATTTTTGAGAGAGAGAGAGAAAGACACACACACAGCACGAGCAGGGGAGGAGCAGAGGGAGAGGGAGACACAGAATCCGAAGCAGGCTCCAGGCTCTGAGCTGTCAGCACAGAGTCTGACGCGGGGCTCGAACCCACGGACCGTGAGATCGTGACCTGAGCCGAAGTAGGGTGCTCAACTGACTGAGCCACCCAGGTGCCCCCCTTAATAATATTTTTTTAAAATAGGGGAAAGAAGAAAAACTAGTATGGTCAGCATGTTCCGGCCTTGATGAACTTGGACCCTGTCACCCATGACCCCCGGCCTGCACAGGGGCCAGCAGACAGGCGCCCCCTGTGCCTTCTGCTGGATGATGGAACCTCCTCACGACAGCAGTAATGAATTCCCAGCAATGCCAAGGTAGGAAATCACCATCTTGCAGCCCCGAGAGAAGCAATGGATCCAGGTAACCATCTGGGGACAGGCAAACGAAAATGAGGCCCCAGCAACATCGGCCAGGGAAGACACGTGGACCCCACGAAGAGCAGCGGGCAGGGAATCTTCCAGAACAGACGTCCAGGCGGCAAGAAAGCAGGGTGGGATTTTGACCCAAACCAAGGGTAAAAGGCCATTTTGGACAGGCTCGGAGACACATGGGTGTCTGGACACGGACCGTCTGTGTGACGACAGAAATCCCTGTACAATTTGTGAGCAGTGGTACACGTTTCATGGTGAAGAGATTATCTTACCTGTTTCTCAAATGCACTTTGCAGTTGCTGACCCCGAAACTCTAGTTATGAAATGGGGAAGAGTGATCCTTAAAGTGGCAAGTTATTGACGGTTTCTGACCACAGATGCTGCGGACGTGGGGATTCGTTATATTGCTGCTCGGACTTAGAAGGTTTTCATCGTGAAAAGTTTTCATTTACTCAGAAGAGCGGCATCGTAGGAATAACCTGTGATCTACCTCCCTCTGTGCCTCCAGCTTCCGACCTACTGTCTGAGAAACATTGTCCAGGAAAGAGAAAACAGGTTTTCTTTACAAGGTTGGTCCAAAAACGCTTGAAACACCTCAAATTATAACCCAGATTCTCTGGCACACCTCCCTCCACGGTGATCTGACTTTATAACACAGACCTTAGGATGCAATCCTTAAGAACCGATTTTTCGGTGACGCCTGGGTGGCTCAGTCGGTTAAGTGCCCAACTTTTGATTTCTGCTCAGGCCATGGTCTCACGGTTTGTGGGATCGAGCCCCGAGTCCGGCTCTGGGCTGACAGCACGGAGCCCGCTGGGGATTCTCTCTCCCTGTCTCTCTGCCCCTCCCCTGCTTGCACACACTTTCTCTCAAAATGAATAAACTTGAAAAACAAAAACCCATATTTTATTTTAGGAGCCACAAGAATGCAAACACAGGGGGTGGGTTTGGGGTTTTAGCGACAAGGCTCAACCACCCACCCAGAGACGACTTCACCCCATCGAAGAGTCTCGGCACTGAGTGACCACGTGCCAAATCTGGGCGTCCACTGCAGGGCTGTCCCCGCTCGCGGTAACACCACACACGAGGGTGTTGTTTGTCCCCGTCACAATGCACGAGCGGGTGCAAAGACAGGCACTAATCTTCCCAAAGCTGCTGGTGAATGGTGGGCAGGGTGGGGGGAGGGGTGGTGAGCAAGAGTTCCAGCCAAGTCACCTGTCGGTGAGGCTCCCGTCCCCGCCCAGTGTCGCCGACAGCAACAGGGTGCGACTCCATGACCAACGTGTCCCTGTGTGTTCTGGTGCTCCTGTGTGTCCAGGGAGGCCTGACGGTCAGTGCAAGAGATCAATGACCCTAGGGATTCAGCTCTGCGGTGTGGCCCCTCCCAGACCAGGCTGCACCCCCACACGGGAGACCGTGGTGGCCGAGGAGCAGTGCAAACCCTCGGTCATCACCCTGCGGTGGGGGAAGGCGCACACATTGGTGTCTGCAGGCAGGAGATGAAAAACTGGTGGCTGAGAGTGGCATGCAGGCCACCTCGGGGTCCCCAGCACAAACGGGGGACATAGTGCTGGGCCCCCAAGGTCTCCATCAGCAAACTAGGGCACAGGAGACTGGGTTGTCAATCTGGCTGAGCCACAGCCCTGAGAGGAGCGGGAAGCTGTGCACCACTCAGTACAAATCAAGAAGAGAACACAGATTTTCTTCTGGAAGCTTCCACTGGGGACGCTCACTCTGAAGAGGGGGACACATGCCGCCCCGTGCCAGCCCTGCCTTAGACCCCCCCCCCATCAGGCAGGTGGCCCCACTTGTGTCCCGGATAATAGGAAGCAAAGGCTGGATGCCGCACCAGGCAGCCTGCCAGGCATTTTATCTCATTCTTGCAGAAGCCGCACTCAGAAACAGAAATCAAGGTGGGAAGTCACTAGCTGAGGTCAGCCACGCACTGGCCGAGCTGGATCGCACCCTTTCCTTCCAAGCTCCACATTCTTTCTGCCCCCGTGAATTACTGGGAGCCAAGCTACAGAAACAAAAGGTGAGAGAGGCTTTTCTCAGCAGTTACTATGCACGCAGCTCGACCCACGGGGACACGCAGCTCACCCAGCGAGCCAAGTCGAAAGCAGCCTTCGCACAGAAAGGAAACGTTCCCCAAAGTGGCCAATAAACAAGGTACATCCCTGCCCCACCCCCAATCCACCGGTCGCTTCTCGAACACCTGCATGCTTCCTCCTCTGCAAACCCGCACATACGTTCAACCCACGGTCTCCGTATCCCCAGACCCCACTACGCTGCCCAGGGTCCCTGTGTCCCCAGACCACACTGCGCTGCCCCATGTGAACCTCGTGCATTTGTCTGCCAAAAGAAGAAAGAAACAACAGATCCCGACTCAGCTGCTCACAGGCCATATTTCATCTACAAATAATTAAGTACCACAGGGTGCCTGGGTGGCTCAGTCGGTTAAGCGGCCAACTCTTGATTTCGGCTCAGGTCATGATCCCAGGGTCATGGGATCGAGCCCCGCGTCGGCCTCTGCACTGAGCATGGGTCCTGCTTGAGACCCTCTCTCTCCTCTGCCCTCTCCCTGCTCACACACGCTCTCTACAAATAAAATTAAAAAATAATAATAATAATTAGGTAACGTGTTACTTGCAACAGAGCTAGTTGGGAAGCGTGTTGCCAAGAAGATCCGTGGCCAACAATCGCCGTGGCAGGGGCAGCACTCATAGCTCACTTACCGAGGCTGCAGGGTGTGAAAGGGACCAGAAAGCGGAGGCTGAATCATCTGACGACATTTGGAACAACACATCGCTATTGCTAAGGCCCCCGTTTGATACCTGGGATACTGTTGAATAGGCCATGTAGTGACCTCGAGACTGTCACTCAAGGGCAGGGGATGTGCAAACCCCCTTGCTGGCCCCAGAGGTACCGTGGCCATGGCGTTGCCCACCAGGGAGCCCAGGAAAGCCGTGGGCCTGCAGCTCCCACCGTCTGATAAAAGGCACAGCAGAGAGTCGGTAAGAGGAAACCACATTTTTACGGTATTTAATTCCAAGGAACACTCATCACAGGGGGCCCCTCGACAAGAACATTCATTTTATAACAGATCCAAGAACAATGTTCAAGCATGTGTAGAATGATCCCGAAAACAGACCAGGGCCTGACTCCCGACCAGAATGGAGGCAGCCAAGGTCACAAGGCCTGACACACGGCTTCTCACTGCGATGGGGGTGTCGCAGGGTCGTGCCCCCTCGGACTCTCTGGCCCACCGGAGGGTTTGTTCCTGGCCTCTTTTCGCGTCTGAGGGTCACTGCCCCTGCCTGGGATTCTGAATTATTCATCCAAGGTGGGTCTGAGCATCTCTCCAGATGATTCCATCCCCTTCCAGGGTTTACACCCTCCAGGGTACACCTGACATAAGACAGGAAGGAGCAAATATCCTGCACAGATCTGACCAACACGGGGTAAGAGGCAGGATTTTGCTGCCTGGAGTTTCCTAACCTTCAAAATGGGAAGCGAGACAAAGACCCGATTCTCCCACATGAACGCAGGGGCCAGCGCATGTCAACTCTTTTCATGTGCTTTCGAGGACAGCACACAGCGTCCTGGGCAATTCAGGGAAGCCCCCTGCCCTGGACAGCAGATGCCTTCCCTGCCCCCACTCCCGGCCCCCACAGGCATCAGGGGCCACACCACACGTTATAGCTGCAAACAAATGGTTTAAAGTTGATGCTCTGAATACTGGGCTGGTGGGACTGGCCTACAAATAACCAAATGTAATGAGCGTAATTGTTTTTAAGAGTTCCTTCTGTGAACCAAAATAAACTCTGGTTTTGTGTTTGTGTAGTTAAAATGGTTTCTGTTGAAACCGCTTACACAGGTCTATCTGAAACATTGAAAACGTAGGATTTGCACGGACACAAAGTGGGCCGGGCAAATGTTCACAAAAATGTTTACAAGCAGCTGCTCCCCGGTCGCTCCTGCAGGAGAAGGTCTGTGGTCGCTTACAAAGCATGAGCTAAGCCTCTCTGTGACTGTGACTGAGCTGTTGCCCTAGCAGAGCATGTGTGCGGGTGGGCATGGCAGGTTAGGGGTTCCTGCCTCTGCTGATAATGTCTTGTTGAAAGTGTCCCAGGGGTGCCCGGGGGGCTCAGCTGGTCAAGCATCTGACAGCTCAGGTCATGATCTCACGGTTTCAGGGGTTCAAACCCCATATCAGGCTCTGTGCTGACAGTGCAGAGCCTGCTTGGGATTCTCTCTCCCTCCCTCTATCCCTCCCCTGCTCTCGCTCTCTTTCTCTCTCTCAAAATAAATAATATAAACTTAAAAATAGAAAGCATCCCAGTCTCCTGCACTTGACCTCATCCCATGCAGAATCACTGAAACCCTGCCCTCCTGGCCCCGTGTCCCCCCGCTCTCTCTTTGAGATTGGCTGCCTGGGGTCTCCAGGGGTGCTGGAGTGCCGGCCTCTGGCAGAGAACGTGCCTGTTGGGGCGTCCATGCGGGTACCGGTCAAGTGTGAGGTATTCAACTCCGTCTTCCCGTGAATGCGGTAGATTCTGTCCCCAGACCAGAGTTTTCTAGATGTGTGTCTCTCACCCTTGTCCCGTACCAGAACTACTTGCTTTTAAAGCCTGCCGCGGCTGAGGCCCCACCTGACACTCTTTAGTCCAAGCGGCCGGCGTGCTCGGGGAGCATTCTGGGAACAACAGAATGATGGAGGACACAGAGGACTCGGTGGGGAGTGGGCAATGGTGTCCCCAAAGACCTCAGCACCCACACGGCTTTCCCCTGTCTAGGTTTGCTGCACCTCACACTGCCCCAGGCACCCCAGAACGCTGTGGAGGTTCAAGTGTATACACACAGACACACGTGCACACGCACACACACACACACGCACACACACCACGTATGAAATTGTTCCCAATCTGCGTGCTTGGCCTGTCCCACTCCTAGTGGCTGGGTTGCCAGGCAAAACACAGGACTCCCAGTGAAGTGTGTAATTTCAGACAAGAACAACAACAACAAAATTAGTACAAGTATGTCCCAACTATTGTGTGGGACATACTCACCCTAAAAATGATCTGTTCGTGATCTGAAATCCAAATCCCACTGGGGATTCTGTTTTTTATTCGCTAATTCCAACAACCTTACCTAGAGGGGCAGCGAGGTCTGTGGCTGGGTTTGAGACGCCAGCACAACAGGGGACAGAGCTGTCCAGGGTGGTGAAGGTGGACGTTCTCGGGGACTGGCTGGCACCCTCCATGTTACGGGCCAGAGTAAGGATGATGAAAAACAGATGTGCTCCAAATGTGACACTATTTGCTTGCAGTCACCATGATCTTACAGACTCTTTACTGAGCCGCGAGTTGATGTTTAGCAAACAACTGCCAGAAAATGTAGAGCTTCCCACAGAACGTGTCACAAGGGACCCTGCAATCAGTGGCATCTCCCAGCCTGCCCCCGGGTCCCCTGCAAGTGGATGGCACTGTTGGTTGTTGTATTTATCTTTAAGAGTTTATAACCTCTGGGAGGAAGTTATAAACTTCCTTTTTATTCACAGTCTACTTGGCAGAGGCAAAAACGTAGAAGTCTTGGTTTATGCTGCAGAGAAAACGGCATTTCTAGAAGCTTTGTGAATGCAGCTGCACGCTGGCAAGACTGGATTCACGTAGGAGGTAGCTACAGAAACAACTGCAGAGCACGCCCACGCTTGTCATGCGTATTCCGAAAATACGGATGCTGAATTCCTTACACTGCATACACCGTGCAAGAGTTGAGATAGGACCGCTTTAGTTTAGCGACACAGAATCTTTCCTGTCTATTCTCCACCTTTATCCTTTATTTTCTATTCTCTATTCTTCTCTGAATACCATGGAGGATTTTGCCTTCAGTCATCTGTCCAACACTGTCATTCCAACAGGGAGACCCTGTTCATATTGTTTCACTGCGAGTGATCTTTCTGTTCCAATCATGAGTGCTAACATATTTGGTGACCTTTCTGGGCCAGGCATTGTGTCAAGGGCTTGGATACATGGCTCACTCAATTCTCATAATTCTAGAGTTCTAGAATTTTGATGCTCGAACCCACAAACTGTGGTATGATGAGCTGGGCCAAAATGAAGAGTCAGACGCTTAACCAACTGAGCCACCCAGGTGTCCCCCTCTAGGGATAATTCTTAATTATCCCTATACTGGGATCTAAAGTCAAGAGATATGCTTGGTACAAGAAAATTACACAGTGTTCTTTGGTCTAAGACTTGAGACCCAACAAAAACACAAATAATCCAGTGAAGAAATGGGCAAGACATGAATGGACATGTCTCCAAAGAAGACATCCAGATGGCCAACTGACACATGAAGAGATGCTCACCATCACTCGTCATCAAGGAAATACAAATCAAAACCACACTGAGATACCACCTCATGCCAGTCAGAGTGGCTAAAAGAACAACTCTGGCAAAAACAGATGTTGGCGAAGATGCAGAGAAAGGGGAGCCCTCTTGCACTGCTGGTGGGAATGCACACTGGTGCAGCCACTCTGGAAAACAGTATGGAGTTTCCTCAAAAAATTAAAACTAGAACTACCCTATGACCCAGCAATTGCACTATTAGGTATTTATCCAAAGGACACAAGTGTGTTGTTTCAAAGGAGCACATGCACCCCCATGTTTATAGCAGCACTATCGACAATAGCCAAGGTGTGGAAAGAGCCCAAATGTCCATCAACGGATGAATGGATAAAGAAGATGTGGTATATCTATACAATGGAGTATTACTCTGCAATCAAAAAGAATGAAATCTTGCCATTTACAACTACATGGATGGAACTGGAGGGTATTATGCTAAGTGAAATGAGTCAGTCAGAGAAAGACCAAAATCATATGAGGACTTTCAGAGACAAAACAGATGAACATAAGGGAAGGGAAGAAAACATAATATAAAAACAAGGAGGGAGACAAAACAGAAGAGACTCTTAAATACAGAGAACAAACAGAGGGTTGCCAGAGGGATTGTGGGAGGGGGGATGGGCTAAAGGGGGGCTGGGCATTAAGGAGGACACTTGTTGGGATGAATCACTGGGTTCTACTCCTAAAATCATTATTGTGCTATATGCTCACTAACTTGGATATAAATTAAAAAACAAAAATAAAAATAAATTTCAAAAACTTCGTGGGTGGATTATGCAGAGCCAACGAATCACAATTTCTCCAAGGTTCTACAGGATTAGTCTAAGCTACGATTTATGTAAATGCGCGGTTAACACGGCTCAAGTTTGTGTAAAAAATGAGTACAGGTTTGGAATCACTGACGATCTCCCACCTGGGAAAGATGTACAAAGTTGGCATGAATGTGAAAATATGTTGAGTACTGTAGACAATTAGATGAGAGGAGACAGAATCCACTGAGAGATGTGTGAGGATTTTGATCACCAATCCAGGACAGAAATGTTCAGGCTGTGAACAGGAGGACCCAGAGGGATTCCCTGGGGGAAGGATGGGGCGTGGCGGGCCGGTGGCTGGTGTGTGACTGAAAGCAAGTTAGACACTGGGGTGATGACAGGGTCTGCCTATTCAGGTGCTCATTCAGTTCGCTTTGGGTGGGCATCAGACTCCAACAGAGTGGGCGTTCATAGTTCTTGTGGGATTCCAGCACGGCCCTCGTCCATCCCCCATAAACCAGTGACTGAGGGGGTCCCCCGCCCCCTCCCCAGTTGTCAAATACACCCTCAGGTGAGTCCTCCACAAGCGCGTTGTTCTGTGACACACACAGCCTCCACTCTGTGTCCGGAAGCTGGTGGTCCAGTCACCACCAAGCCCGCCTCTCTCCTGGGAGGGAGGACACGTGGGGCACTGTTAGGTTCAGATATTCAGCTAAACACACATGCACTTTCATTGACTTCCTCCTCACGTGGGAAATAGCTCACACACACGGCGAGAGTCCGGGCGGGATTTAAATCCAATAAAATGTAAGGACGCCTGGCTGGGTAGGTCGGTGGGGCATTTGATCCTTGATCTCTGGGGAGTGAGTTTGAGCGTCACGTTGGGAGTAGAGTTTGCCTAAAAACTTAAATTAAATTAAGTCAAATTAAATTAAATTACATTAAATTAAATTTTTAAAAGATAAATCTAGTAAAAGGTAGATCATAAATGCAGATTCTACCTTATATTTTAGAAACACTTGTTTGTATCGTATTTCAAAATGTTCACTATCTGGCAAGAGATTTTGCCCAGGAACGAAGCTAAATTTTTCACCTCTACCAACACAGAAAGAACTGAACTGCCACGTGGGACCCTGGCTCGTGGCAGGCTCTGCGAGGGTGAGGTGTTTACGGGTCTTGAGCTGCCAGTGTTCACTCAGCAAAAGTGGAGGTTGGGCGAGGGATTCCTGATGCTTATTTTATCTTAAGAATGGTTCTGTCTTTATTACTTTTGCTACCTTTTTTCACACTTTTTAAAGAGGGGTCAAAGCAATCTATTAGGGGTGTAATGAGTAACACACAGGTGTTTTTCCTAGTATAACCTCACAGATCTATAAACCACTTGTAGCATTTAGGATGGAAACTTCCTTCAGATGCTAAAACACTCAAACTGCTTTAAACTTTCCTTTTTTTTCCACGTGGATGGGGAGGGGTGGTTATTATAAGTGAGGGAAATGTGGAGAGAAAATACTTTTTCCATGAAAATCATTGTTCTATTTTCACTTGAAAAAGAACTAAAAATACCCCAATTCCAAAAGACACCCAGTTTCCATGCTATTCCCAAAAGCCGGTGGCAGAAAACGTGGCCTCACAAAACGTCCACACGGACCGGACCATCTGGTGGCCCTTCCGGTGCCCCCGAGGGGACTTGTGCTGGCCACTCCTGCCCACATCAGACCCTCAGGAAATCTGGTACTTTGCAGCTCCTCCCTGGTCCACAGAGAACACGGGGGAGTGGGGAGGAATCGGACGAAAACCTTTCCAAAGAGCAATTTCAACATCCTTTCTTCCAGAAAAGCCAAATGCTATTTATAGAACAGACATGCTTTCTAAAAATAGAGACTGCAGGTTGGCAGGGGTTGGAACTCTGTGTTATGACAGCCTCTATCCTGGGCCACAGCTCCCATGTGGTTCGTCACCACAGTCAGCAGAAGTCCACGATCGACCTCGGAGCCAAAGTTGGACACTTAACCAACTGAGCCACCCAGGTGCCCCTTTAGTTAGTTATTTTTAAAGTTTATTTATTTTGAGAGAGAAAGAGAGACAGCATCAGTCAGGGAAGGAGCAGAGAGAGAGGGAGAGAGGGAATCCCAAGCAGGCTCCGCACTGTCAGCCCAGAGCCCGACACGGGGCTCGAACCCACGAACCGTGAGATCATGACCTGAGCCAAGATCAGAGCTGGACACTTAAATGACCACGTCACCCAGCCACCCCATCCATGACTACTTTACATGTCACTTCAGAAAAGGAAAATCAAACCCCAACAAAAAATGAAGGTTTCATCTCATTCTGTTTCCAAAAATCTAAGAGGCAGTTTTTGTACTTTCCGTATAACCCTCAAGAAAATCATTATTTTCTTATCCAGCATAGAGTACTTCGGATTATAGAGTACTTGCCTTTGATTATTAAAAACAAAAACAACAACAACAACAACAACAACAACACTCCAGATAGTGGCTGTGAGTACTAACTTTCTTCAAAGCAGCAAAGTTAATAACAAAATTAGGAATACTAAAATCTACAGGTGTTTTATGGCTGAGCAGGGCAGATTTCCCGGACTATGCTTCTTTACAAATGCCAGCTGTGGGTTTGTATCACAAAGAGGTGAGCTTGTGAGTGGATCGGGCCTTGCCTGGGCCACCTGGTCCACGGGGAAGGTGGGGACCTCAGCGGTTGTGCCCCAGAAATGACCAGAATGACCTTCGTGGTGGGCTTTGCTAAGGGCTGTCCTAAGGTTTAGGACAACCTCTTAGTTTCCTAATTTCATTTTTTTATTTTTTAAAAAAATTTTAGAGTTTATTTATTTTTGAGAGAGAAACAGACAGACAGAGTGTGAGCGGGGGAGGGGCAGAGTGAAAGGGAGACACAGAATCTGAAGCAGGCTGTCAGCACAGAGCCCGACGCAGGGCTCGAACTCGGGAATGGTGAGATCATGACCTGAGCCGAAGTCGAACGCTCAATCGACTGAGTCACCCAGGCACCCCTAGTTTCCTAATTTTTAAACAGGTTTTATTTTTTTGGTACAGTTTTAGGTTCACAACTAAGTTGAGGGAGATGGACAGAGATTCCCCATAGGCTCCCGCCCCAGACACGCACAGCCTCCCCCACCATGAACATCTCCCACCAAGGGATGCGTGACACCTCCTTATCACCTGTGTCCAAGCCTATGACATCTCCTTATCACCCAAAGTCCACAGTTGACATCACGCTTCACTCCTGGGGTTGTACTGGTGTTATACACCTGTGTCCCCACCACGGCGACGCCTGACGAAGTATCTTCCCGGCCCTGAACATCGTCCCGTGCTCCATCTGCTGAACCCTCCCCTATTCCTCAGCCCTGGGCTTGCAGTTCCCGGTTTTGCTTGTGACTGTCCGGTGGTTCCAGCACTTGTGGAAAAGATGATCTTGGCTCATGATGCTGCGGTTGCCAGAGCCGATTGGCCTGTATCTGCGGGGGTCGATTTCTGGGCTCTCTGTGCCATCCCGGTGGTCTATCGTCTGCGACTTCGTTAGCACCTCCACTATCCTGTGAGCTGTTCTGGGGCCAGTTTCATAATGCTCTGATCTCCGTGTTACGTGTGGAAACAGCAACAGAGAGTCAGAGAAACGACCTCGTTTGCTTCCTGTTGTCGGGCTGATAAGTGACAGATCTGTGTGTCCTCCCCTCTCAGCCTCGGATCACAACAAGCTTCGTTCCAATGTAAGGATTAAACTAGCTCATCTGGTAAATGTGTGTCTTTCTACTTCCTCAAGTGGATGTTCTTGGTCATTTCACGGTGGTGGAGGCAAAAGCGTTCTTGACCTTCATTTCAGGAATACAGAATGTTCCAAAACTTCAACTATTCTGAGGATTCCTACATTTCACAACTCTTAATCCGAATGTGCTGTTGTTTTTACATATTTCTGCGCTATACTATCCCAAAGGAATTTCTCGAAGCAAGGGAACAGACCACCCCAAATATTAATCTTCCACAAGAAAAAAGAGGAAAAAAAACTGAAAACTGGTAAACAGCATGTACCAGAACTCTGCCAAAATGGAGGAGACACAAAGCTAGAGGAAGGAACAATGAACCCCACTGGGTTTGCAAATAACTCCTAGTTCTGCACATTTCAATCACACAACGTTAGCCACTTCAGACAAACCAGTAAGTCAGGACCAGCTCTGTCCCAAAACACAGAAACAGACCAAGAAACACACCCCGAACTTAAGAAAAAATTGAGTTTTGGATATGTGACGATGATCCACGCTTCTTCGCTGCCAACGGGAAACCAGGGCAATCTGTGAATTTAAAACTCATGTCCTTTCAATCACTGGCCTTTCCCAAGTTTCTGTCATGTGTCCTTGTGGTTGACCTTGAGAAGACAAGATGCATCGCTGTGGCCCCCAGGGCTTCACCTCCTGCAGGGACTCGGGCGCACAAATAAATCATGGCAGGGACTGCCATGATTGCCATGTGGTGGTTGAAGCCACCACAGAAGCATGGTGCCTGGGCTGATGAAACACAGCCCTGGAGCACGTGTTGAGGAAGGCGCCTTGAGGGCCTTGCCACCAAGCCCTGTCTCTCCACTCCTGCTCAGTTGTAGACGTGGATGGCAAGAACCAGGGCCTTCGAGCCACCACGAAGGACACCTCCCAGAGGCTGGATTTGGAATACATCTGTGGCCACAGCTGTGACCCAACCCCAGGGCCCACCCCAGCACCTCTACCTTTGTTTCCTCTCATCCTGGGGCCCCAAATCGAAGCCTCATCCTGGGGGATCGAGACAGACCTGTCAGCTTCCCTCCCCTCTGCACTCCCCCTCCCCCACACCCAATGCCCCAGCCATTGGCACTGACCTGGCCCTAACCCATCACCCACAACCGAGGGCTTGAGCCTCCCAGGGGCTCCCGTGGGACCGTGGGGGCTGAATGCTCATTCCCATGCTCCAATTCACTCCAGACCAAGATGAGGGGTTCTCTTGCAGGCACCACCCCCCAGGAGTCCGGGTCGATCCTGGGGCACATGCAGACACCCAGCACTTGCTGCCTTTCCCAGCTACCTCTTCTGGCTGACAGGCTGGCCTAGATGACTGGCAGGGATGAACATATTTCCACATGGCCTCTCGCCAGGCCACTGGCTTCATTCCTTTATTCCATCTGCCCCCCAGTCACTTGTCTGGGCAGCTTGCTGGCCAGGAACTGGGCTGAGCCCTGCCCCCAACAGAGCCCCCTCCAGACTTCCAGTGCCCTGCTCCCTGCATAGACCAGACCCCTAAACCCTGTCAGACTGGGGCTGAGAGAGAAAGAGCCAGAACTCAGGGCTCCATGGGAGCCGAGATTGGACGGCTGTGCATTTGGGGAGTTCAGCTCTGGGGATTGCTCAGGTCCCCACGGGAACCCCACAAGCTCAGGGTTGACTGCTTTCCTTTGATGTGCATGATGGGGTTTGCTCTGCCCGTCCAAGGACAAGGAGGGGGTCCCAGAAATAAGGGGGGGCATATTCCAGGCAGAGAACATTGCACTCAAGGGGAAGGTGGTCTCTAAGAGTACAGGGGGCCCGGGGGGGGGGCACGCCCACTGTGCCTACTGCGGGCTCCGCCCACACCTATAGATCTGGCAATGTGCACATGAGTGAGAACACGGATGCCAGGGAGAGAAATGTTCATGCCTCACACCTTTCTCTATGTTGCCTTAATGCAACGCCACAACTCGATGGCTGAAAACAGCACCCGTTTACCATTTCACCGTAGCGCTCGGTTTACAGGTCAGTACTTAGTGCCCTGGGTTCGAGGTCTAACACGAGCACCGCTGGGCTAAAAGCAAGGTGTGGACGTGGCTGCACTTCTTTGCAGAGGCTCCAGAGGAGACCCCTTCCCTTGCTCTTTCCACCTGCTGGAGACCACCCCCACTTCTTGGCTCGTGTCCCCTTCCTCCGTCTGTAAGGCCCACGACCCTGCAACCCTCTGGCCGCTTCTCTGTGGTCACACCTCCCCCGACCACAACTGGGAAATTTCTCTGCCCATCAGGATTCAGGAGACTGGATAATCCGGGGTTAAACGTCTGACCTACCGTGATGGCCTGTGTATCTCAAGGCTTCAGAGGCATCCAGCCATGATCCGAATGGTCACTCTGTGGTCTTAACTCACGGGCGATAAAAACAAGTGAGCCAGATCAGGCTGGTGAAGGAGACGCCCTGGCACCAACGAGGAGGAATGCGGGCAGCCCGACGGACTCAGCTCCCCGAGGTGGGGTCACCAGCTCTGTGTTCCTGCGCTGGATTATTCCTTCTCGAGTGCAGAGCACAACTTTTCTCAGCCATTGGCGATGCTGCCATTCCGGGGCAGGGGACAGGAACAGCCGCTCGCCCGTCATTGCTGAGCTAGGCTGTGTGGAAGGCACCACCTGTACCGACAGGCTCCAACCACCAGAACGGCGGCCCCTGTGCCTTAGTCCATCACTGGTCACCGACACTTCTTAATGCAGAGAAGGTGTGAGCGGGGCACTTGTCCCACCCCAGTAGTCGTGGCTCCGCTGTGTGCTCCCAGGAAGCCTGCTCGACGTCTCTGGGCATGGTTCCCTCCCTTGTAGGTGCTCTGACCTCTATACCTACCGTTAGTAGATAGAACTCCCTGCACGGTGCTGATGTGCGTGCGGAAGACATGTACTCGGTGAGCGTTCATGAATCAGATCTTTTTTTTTTTAATGCCTATTTATTTTTGAGAGAGACAGAGACAGAGACAGAGCATGAATGGGGGAGGGTCAGAGAGAGAGAGGGAGACACAGAATCTGAAACAGGCTCCAGGCTCTGAGCTGTCAGCACACAGCCCGACACAGGGCTCAAACTCACGAGCCGTGAGATCATGACCTGAGCCTAAGTCGGACGCTTCACCAACTGAGCCACCCAGGCGGCCCCATTTTTGCTTTAATTTCTACATGTTACATACAATATTAGGCTTTTGAGGCACAAAGAATTGGAAAAAAAAACAAACCCTGAAGCAGCAATTATATGACTTCGCATCAGCATCATCGCTGTTGGCGCTGGTCACAGCTGGCTGGTAAGTCACACCAACACCTCGTGTTTGTTTGTTTGTTTGTTTGTTTGTTTGTTTTTACAAAAAGGCATTGAGATAATACACACCCTTTTCATTTCGATGGGCAGAGTTAATCAGGGCCAGCAAGTCAACCCACAGGAATGTATAATGGAAAGAAATAAAATGAAACCATAATTCTTTGCTGAAAACTGGTAGTTTTTACTTCTTTTGTTCTTCTTGTTTTGAAAGATACATGATTTGATCCAAGCCAGGCGTTGTGTCTTATGACCGAATCCGCAGATTAAAAGGGGCAAATGCAGAGAGAGGAAAGTTTCAGGGTGCAGAAAAGGCCCCGAGTACATGAAGAGCATATCCAGGCGTGAAATCTATGTGCACTTGTGTTTTATCCGAGGACAAAATACCTATAAAAGTGCGCAATTAATTCCTGTAGCTCAAGCATTTTTGGTAAAGTGAGCACTCCCATCACCTTGCACTCCAGTGACCCCCTACGTGTCCCATCCCAGCCATTAATCCCCCCAAAGGGGAGAGCTGGTATGACACCATCAGCTCACCCTGGGCAGGGGGCCTCAGCAGGTGTGTGCCTGTCCTCAGGGGCCACTTCTGTGTCCGATTCATTCTATTTGCATCTGCGTGGCGGAGTCTCACTTGTGATGCAGGTAGCAATCGTCCCTAGAGGCTATGCACCACAGCTCACAGGCCCAGTCTGCCTCCAGCGTGGGGCCGTTACAAGCAAAGCTGCTGTGCTGTTCTCATTAGTAACTACTGGCTGACAAGCTCTCCACATTGGCCGTGACGCCCGCCCACCTGTAATTTACCGAAGTTTCTGTTGTCCCATAACTTTGCCAACATGTTAGACCACCTTTCTCTCTGTGTTTTCCAGCCAGAGCCAACCTGGCGGGTGTGTAATGGCATCTGCCTGTGGGTCTAACCATGTCCGGGCCCGTGTTCTAATCCCACCATCCGTCTTCCCTTCCTGTGTCAACGTGGCGCTGCCCCAGCTACCGCGGTGTTACAGAACATGTTCTGAAATCTGGCTAAATTCTCCAACTTGGTTCTTTAAGAGATTCCTCATCATTATCAGCGCTTCCATATATAGGTTTTAGAATCACCTTGCCAGGTTCTAAGCACACGTGCGCCCGCCCACACGCGCTCTGCTGGGTCACTGAATCCATCGATCGTTTTAAGAGAATTACAGCACTGAGGCTTTGGACTTGTAAATGTGAGACAGCCCTCTACTTATTTACTTATTTAGGCCTGCTTCGTACATCTTTCTTTTCGCTTACTCCTAGCAGTTGGGTTTATTTTAGACACTAATGTAACTTGTATAATTTTTAAGATTTTATTTTTTTTTTAGTTACCAGTTATAGGAAATAATTGATTATATTTTATTATTCCTTATGTATCCAGTGATACTGCCCATGTAAGTCAATAAACCTAGACTTTATTTATTGTTTCTTCTGCGTATCTTACACATGCAATCATGTCATCCTAGAACAGGATCCTTTCATTTCTTCCTTTAAGTCCTTATATAGCGTATTCCTTTTTCCTCGTGTATTACACTTTCAGCACAGTGACGGAAAGATAGCTTTGTCTTGTCATCAGTTTCAAGGCAAATACTTCAATGTTTCATGTGTTGAATATAACACTTGCTGTAGTGACTTTATAACCGTGCTTACTTAGATTAAAGGACATTGCTTTTTATTGCAAGGTTGAAAATATTTTTATATGAAAAGGCATTTCGTGGGTTTGGGTTGTATTCAGATTATCTTCTGCTTCTACTAAGATAATCGCATGATCCCTATTTTTTACTCTGCTACATGGTGAATTGATAATATTTTTATGCTCGTCTCATAGAAAGCTTTATCAAGATTTAATACACATACCATAAAATTCTTCCTTTCAGAAAGCACAGTTCAGCACATTGTGCACACGGGTGTGCCATACAACTCACATTTACAATTAAAATACTCGCCGCGTGCCTGTCCTCCTCTCTCTCCAAGTCTCTCCATATTCTGTCTCTACATTTTTGGCTCAGCAGACGCGTCGATGCTTTCTGAAACTGTGTTAATCTAGGCCATGAATTAGTCCCAAATCATTCTTTTGATAGGTATTTTTCAGTTGGTTGTGAAAGGGTCACTTTCGATGCTGCAGAAGAGAGGGGCCTTGTCTGATGGAACCAGAGCCAGCGTTCACGTGAAGCTGGTTTAGCCATCGTGAGCAGAGCACGGGAGCTTGCCATGGGGACACACACCCGCAGAGGGCACTTCCGATCTAGACCCCTCGTTATCCTCCCACTGGGTTCTGGGCAATGCTGATGGGACGGTCGTGTACAAGTTATACCACTTCCAACTAGGAGGGGGTGACAAGTCAGATTTAATATAAGGTCACGGCCAAATACCAAATACACTATCAGAGACTAAAAACGAAGGCACCCCCTCAGGAGATCGAGACAACACCAGTCATGTGGAGAGAGAGAACGTGATATCAAGAGCTGCCACAGGAGCTCAGTAGGTAATGGAAATGCGACAGAAAGGCCCCGACAAACTCTGGGGGCCACCACTGTGGGAAATGGGTGCTGCCCAGCACAGGGAGGGTTAGAGTTAGGGTTAGGGTTCGGGTTAGTGTTAGGGTTAGGGTTAGGGGTTATAGGTTAGGGTTAGAGTTAGGGTTAGGGTTAGGGTTAGGGGTTAGAGGTTAGGTTTAAGGTTAGGGTTAGGGTTAGGTTTAGGATTAGATTAGTTAAGGAGGCTGGAGTTTGGTTAGGAAAGGAAACGGATTGTATGGATTACATGGTAGCTCTTTACCAGGAGTTTTGTGGGATCCCAATGTCTGCAAATGGGTGTCATCTGCTTGTGTTGGAGATGCTGCACACTGGATCCAACCTAATGTGCTCTTCTGAGACCATGTGACCTAGGTATGAAGCCTCAGGATGAGGGAATTTATCCATTGGCATCTGTTCGTTTCTACCCAGATGGCAGTCCTCTTACCGGCACATAGAAGGCTGTGGTTTTGCTCCCTGGGGCATTGTTTCAGCATTCCAGGCTTCAAAGGAGGATAGGACTGTTTAAGTCCTTGTGCGGAATGAGGGACAGTATTGGTGACCTTGCCCCCACCGATTACCTGAATGAGCTGAAACCCCCTGGACCTGCTCATTAATAGCCCTTCTGCTTATGTCATCGAGGCCAAAGGAGCAGGCCTATCATCTGATATCATCTGTCCTTTAAATCAGGAGGCCACATTGATTTGGAAAGCGTGTGAGCACCTGTGTGCCCATCGCCTTTCGGCAGGAAGTAAGTTGTCCCTGTAAGGCCTTCCGTTTAGAAAGTTCCTTTTCTGTATCAAATTAAGTGATGTCAACAGCAGGTTGATACTTTCTCTCCATCTCTGATGTCTTTTCTAGCACTTTCCCCACCGACCAATCTTTGAATTCCTAGTTATTTGTGAGCAATTCAGGCAGTGGAAATATTTCTTTGGTCAAAATAAAGCATGTTTACAATGCATCTAAAGGAAATTCAATCTTGTGATCCCAAAAGTGAGCAAAGATACACGTTAGCAGCGTTACGGCGGCTGGTGCGTTTGGCCCATGGAAGGGGCTCATGACGCTGTGGCAGACCCAGACCCAGAATCCCTCACCCGGAAAAGCATCAAAATGCCACCTGTGCCTTCCCGCTGGGCTTGGGAAATGGAAGAGTGCTCTGCTGGGCTCCGAACGTCTGGGAAACATCGATAAGATAATTTTTTCAATGTTTTGCAATGTCTTCCTCTTTCAGATTCTTATTCCTAAAAAATGTATACTGTGGGGACGCCTGGGTGGCTCAGTCAGTTAAGGGTTAGAATCTTGACCTCAGCTCAGGTCGTGATCTCATGGTTTGTGGGATTGAGTCCCATGTCGAGCTCTGTGTTGATGGTGCAGAGCCTGCTTTGGATTCTGTCTCCCCCTCTCTCTACCCCTCTCTCTCCTGCTCACACACTCTCTCTCTGTCAAAATAAACTTTAATATATATACATACATATATATATTTATACTGCAAAAAATTACAACTTTGACAGCTCACTTTTGAATATTTCCTGCTTAAAGATCCAGTAGAAAAATAGGCTGAAAAAAATATATATATTTTCATCAAATATAGCCGCCAGAATATGAGCAGTTACCATATTTAAAGGAGCTTAGGAATCATAAAATCTTGAAGACTTAATTAGACATCTTGGCAGAAGGGCTCAAGTCAGCAGCAGCTTTAAATTACATGGAAGTGTTTGTTCTCACTAATAATATAATCTCAGATTAGTCTATTTTAATTTTTTGATCTTGTGAACTTTGTAAGATCAATTACAAAAAAGGGATTATTCATCATGGTATTTATGTGCTGCCGAGATGTGGAGACATTGATGTATGCTCGTGTTTCTTCTTTTAAATTATTTTTCTTATTTATTTGTTTGTTTATTTATTTACTTACTTATTTGCTTATGTATCTGAGAGAAACTTCATGCCCAGCACGGAGCCCAACGTGGGGCTTCAACTCGCCGCTCTGAGACCAAAACCTGAGCTGAGATCAAGTCTGACATTTAACCGACTGAGCCCCCCAGGAGCCCTAACACTTACGTTTCTGATACCAGTTTAACTTGGTCACTATTTTGGAAGTCCTAATAATAAAAATTAAAATTGTCCATATTTTCTAGATATCCACATCTTTAAGCCCATGCCTGGAAATTTTTCTTAGAAGCCTAACCCAAAGAAGCAAACTGTTAATGTAGCAGTGTCTACACAAAACAAAAGCCGTGGAAAATCTTACATATTCTGTAAGGAAGTCTAGTAACCTGAGGAAATATATTTATAGCCTTGCGACTTTACATGCTAATAAGATAAAATGTCTCTGTCTACTCAAATGCTGTACAGCTTTGAAACTTTATTTGCATTTACAGCGGCCTGGAAAGAGAAAATGAACCTAAATGAGTTTGTTAAGACAGGGGTTGAGGGTATTTTACTTCGCCCACAAATACCTGTAATAATCACAGTGCAGAAGGTTTTGGTGAAATCCCAGTGTGGAAAATACACCAGAAGCGTGGACCCTGTTGAAGTGTGTTTTACCCACGCACCAGCTACCTGCCTGCTGTACCAAACGTGAAACCCGTCTCGGCTGAGCGGTCACAAGGGAGTCGATACCTTCATGGATGAAGGACCGTTTCCCTTTGAACCTGCAGAAATTCTTGGGTCAAGTGATTTCATGAGTGCTTGCTTTTCCCAAATTGCTTGTGCAGAAATCCACAAACTTTATAACGCAAGCCAGGAAATTGATTCAAACACAGATCGTGCTGGTAGGCGCCAATAAAAGTTCCTGTCCCAGTCACAAGATTTAAACGCTGCAGAGACGTGGTGCCACAGAGTCTGAGAAAATTCAGCCCTGCTTTATTAGTGTGATCGCGGATCCCACCCCACCTTTATTTAAAGTGCTACCGTATGTTGGAGATAAACCCGATAAGACCAGGGTTAACAGCTCAGCTTTTCTTTCAGACCGATAATGGCAAGTGGGAAGCCCGTGGATCAGTTTCCCAGCACAAACTTGAAAATTTAGTTTTCAAATTGAAAACGCATGTATTACTTTTTGTTTTGTTTTCTTTTCCTTTGCTATGATTGTTTTGTGCTCTCTCTGCTTCGACAGCCTTAATTTTAGCTTCCAGAGTGGTTTTGGATGCATTTTCCTGTTTGGGTCTATGTTTACTGGTTGCTATGGGTTATTCAAAGATGAAGTCTAAAGGTTAATGATCAGCCACTACACGCTTTGTGGCGATGCTCTAAGCAGTGTGACATTGGGACAGGCATAGGTGACAGCACAGGAAGGGGCTCAGGTGAGCCCAGTGGTCATTCACTTAGGTTCATACAACTCCCCTTTTCTGAAATTGGATCATAACTGTGCATACTACAAACATCTGAGGTGTGAAAAACCACTCATCTGCTACGTCAAGGATCATGTGAGGGGTGCCTGGATGGCCAGTCATTTGTGTGTCTGAGTCTTGGTTTTGGTTCAGGTCATGATCCCAAGGTCATGGCATCGAGCCCCACATTAGGCTCTGCACTGAGCACGGAGTCTGCTTGAGATTCTTGCTTTCTGTCTCTCTCTCTCTCTCTCTCTCTCTCTCTCCCCCTGCCTATCCCCCCGCTCACACACTCTCCCTCTCCAAGGAAATAATAGATAGATCGATCGATCGATAGATAGATAGATGATAGATAGGCAAATAAAATTACCATGTAGCCAAAGGAACAAAAAGAGCTTAATAACCAAAGTCAGACGAAGAGATCCCAGAGCTGGAAGCCTCCTTGGCGAGCTGTGTGTCCCACCCCAAGTCATAACATCTCTGAGCCTGCTTATTGCCTATTCATGGGAATGACAAGGTGTGACTTTGAGGCATTATATTCAAGAATAAATTCATCTTCAGATGTAATATGTGTTTTGTGTGTCAAACAAGGTATTATTCTATGCTTTCCCCTCTGACTCAAATTATTTGAAGTCAGGAACTTTAAGCAACCATCCATTAGATTTGTTTCCAGTCCTTTGTTTTGTTTTGTTTTTTTTTTGTTGTTGTTTTTAATTTCTTTAACATTTATTTATTTCTGAGACAGAAAGAGACAGAGTGCAAGCAGGGGAGGGGCAGAGAGAGAGAGAGAGAGAGAGAGAATCCAAAGCAGATTCCAGGCCCTGAGCTGTCAGCACAGAGCCCGACATGAGGCTCAAATCCACACACCGTGAGATCATGACCTGAGCCCAAGTTGGACCTTAATGGACTGAGCCCCCAGGCGACCCTCCAGTTCTTTGTTTTGTAATGACAGCAATGCCACGGGCTCCTGAGCCCACCCTGATTGCGCTGGCATCTCCAGCCTGTCTGGCCGTCTCAGGAGCTGACCTGAGAGGGGTCAGGGTCTCGGACAACATCGATTTATTTTGCTTGTTTGGCTTCTTTGCTGTATGTGCCTGAAATCCCTCATGCTTCTCAATGAACAGAGAAGTTGACCGCTTAGCTAATATAAACAAAGAGGTCTTTCCTTCCCAGGCTCTCTGGCTGGTTGACGACCCAGACTCAGTGGGGTAGCCATTAGGGAACGGAGCAAGTGAGCCAGAGGGAACGCTCTAGAAGAATCGAGGTGGCCTCCAGCTATAGCAGCTGCCTCAATGGTTACGCTGTTCCTATCAGACAAGACTTGTGTTCAGTGGACACTACAGCCTTCCACGCTACCCTGTGAGCTCTCTAGCACCTGCCACACACAGTATTTGTTTCCTGTTCCATTTCTACAATATCATTTTTCTTTTTGAGAAACGATTTTAATTAGGATTTAATGCAATATAGTTCCCATAGCTGAAACTGGCCTCTCAAAATGTACAATTTGGTAGTTTGGGGTTTATTCATACAATTGTGTAACTACTGCTTCTATCTGATTCCAGAATATTCTCATCGCCCCAAGAGAAATCCCTCGTCTATAAGTCACTCTCCATCCCCTTTCATTTTGTTTCTCTCTGTTCCTCAGACTGAACTACCTCAACTGAATGATCTTCGTTTTCACCGTTTTTTTTTCTTTGTCGGCACAAATCCACCTGAGTCCCTCAACTGAACGTTCATTTATTGTACTTTGCAAATCCAGAATTTCTATTTCGTTCTTTTTAACGACCTCTCTCTCTCTCTTTTTCAATAATCTATGGTTGGTAAATATTTAAAAAAAATTTTACAAAAGGGGCCCCTGGGGGGCTCTATCAGTTGAGTGTCTGACTTCGGCTCAGGTCACGACCTCGCGGTTCATGAGCTCGAGCCCCGCTTTGGGCTCTGTGCTGACAGCTCGGAGCCTGCTTCGGATTCTGTGTCTCCCTCTCTCTCTGTCCCTCCCCTGCTCATGCTCTGTCTCTCTCTCTCTCAAAAATGAGTAAACATTAAGTTAAAAAAATTTTTTTTAAATGATCTATATTTGGTAAGACCCTGCTCTCATAGTTTCCATTCGTTGTTGCATGTGGTTTCCTTTAGTTCTTTAGACATATCTTCATGGGGAGGTAAGTCTTTGCCTAGTGCGTCCCATGTCTGAGCTTCTCAAGGACACTTCTTCTTGACCGTGTCTTTTCTCTGGGTATGTACCCTACTTTCCTGGATTTGGGGGCTTTTATTGCATTTTTCTTTTTTTCTTTTTCCCTTTTTCTGTAAACTGGACACATTAAGTGACAGAAAGCGGCAACTCTCATAATCAGACCCTCTCAGCCCAGGTTTGGTGGTTGTGGTATGGTGTTGGTACAGTTTCTGGTTGTTCTGGCTCTTTCATTTAGGGACTTTTCTGAATCAATTCTGTAAAATCTATGTTCCTGTTGTGTGTAATCAGTGAAGCCTCTGCCCACACCTTAGTATTCATGTCATAATTGGACAGACATTTGTTTAAATAGCTCGACCCGGTAATTCTCCCAGCCTTTGTAGAGGGGTCCGTGTGCTTGCCTATCATGGATTCAGGCCTCGGGGTGGGGGGGGGGGGTTGACAACCATGACTTAGCTTAACCCTCCTGCTGGACCAGAGCCTCAAGGTCAGCCAGAGGTGAGGACCTAAGAGTTTCACAGCTCTTTCCTCCGCACACACCCAGCCCCCAATGCGTGTGTGCCTTTCTTAACTCTCAGGAACATGTGTAGGCTGTGCGAGCACCCTGCGACCCTCTGGCTCCCCAGGTTTTTGTCCCACTCTGATGACCTCTCAGCCCGATGCAATGTTAAGCAATTGCCACTGACCGTTTTCTGCAGGCACCCTTGGGAAAAGGCTGCTCACAAGGAGTGAAATCTGTGTCAGGTCAAATGCAAACGAGGTCTGGCTAGATTTTCAGGGACCAGCCAAACAGATCCAATACTGTGATTCTCTTGGAATAGGGCTTTAGGAATCTCCAAATCTATTTTTTCCATTTTTTATAGCCCTTGTGATTGTGAGTCTGTTGGTTTTAACTATTCCCCCAGAACTTGGGGGGCGGGCGGTGCACAGCGACAGGACAAGTTAAAACCCACAGAACCCACTGTTTGTGCTGAGATGCAGATAATTTGCTGGCATATGCACTCCCTGGATTATTGTAAGTTTTGGAGTATTTCCAGACTCCTGAGAAACTTTAATTTGACAATTTTTGCCAGTGTCCTTGTTGTTCTGATAGAAGAGCAAATGTATACAAGTTCTTACCCTGTTATTCTGGAAGCGCTCACAAAATCATTTTCTGATGCTTGCAAATAAGAATCTCTTCCAAGACATTATAGGTGGGTACCAACAATCAGCTAATTGATTTGGCCCTCCGAGCTATTTCCCAAAAGCCATAATCCCACCATCCTCTGAACCCAAGGTCAGAGCTTGAGATAAATTTCAACCTGTATAGATACATAGTCAGGTGTCATTTTAGAAAATGTGTCTGTGTTTTTATGAATGAGCATCCTGTCGTACTTACGATGGATTCTTACGTACGGCAGCGGGCAGAAGACAGACGCTGTTTGCTGATATGAGACCAACTCCCCCTTGCTAGGAAACTGGGAGTAACCCTGAATCATTGTTTTCGCTCAAATAAAATTCGTCACAAAAGGTAATTATATGAGTTGAGCCACGTGAATTTTCTGCATCTGAAACTCAAAATTGGCATTTTGAAACTAATTTTGAAACTAATATTGGCATTTTCATGTCACACAACATAACAGAAATACTTGCACATGTTAGTTGCGTGTTCACCCCACCGGATTTCGTGGAGCCCTTTGCTGTTCAAGGAGCGTTAACGGTTTCTGACAAGTTATGACCGGTTGAGGAAAGTGAAAGAATCAACAATGTAGGAGAGGCTAAGCGGAAAGAAAGCTGGAGACGGACAATGGGACTAGAGTGGGAAGGCTCTAACAGCCATATTTAAAAAATTATAGCTTAGGGGCGCCTGGTGGCTCCATCAGTGGAGTGTCCCACTCTTGGTTGTGGCTCAGATAATAATACCCCAGGGTCATGGGGTAGAGCCCTGCTTTGGGCTCCTCATTGAGTGTGATCCTGCTTAGAATTCTCTCTCTCTCTCTCTCTCTCTCTCATTAAGTTAAATTAAATTAAATTAAATTTGAAAAGTATAGTTTATTCTTACGTGACAGTTATTTTATCTCTTACTTTGCTTTGGAAATTAAATGCTTGTAAACATTATTAATGCCAAAAAATTTTTTTCTATATTTTAGAGAAATAAAAGGTGAAGGAGGGAAGGATCAGTTATGGAAAATTCCTTTTAAGGAAAAGTAGAAGCGAGTGGACAAAGGACTGTGCCACAGAGACAGAGGATGAGGAAAACAAAAGCCGAGAATTTAGGACAGGGCGTTTGCAACACTGTCAGACGACCTGGATGACAGATATGTTCAGCCTCGGAAGGAATCCGTGACATTGAGCAATTACTGGGACATTGGGTACACAGTGGAGGGGCCCAAGAAATCCCAAAGCAGGTGGGTCCTTGGGCCTGTACGTGAGCCAGGATCCTTCTGGGTCCGGTGCTGCTATGAGGCCGACAGACATGGAGGGCTGGAAGAAGCCTGTGGATTCTCCTTTTTCTAGAGCGTTACGATTCTCATATTCCGTGACAAACCTCTTGGTGAACATGTCCCTTAGCTGTGGAATTATATCAGCAATTTCTTCACTCTTCTCCGCCTTCTTATTTTGGATGTAGTTCATGTCAAATATTTCATAAAAAGTATGGAACCTTATTTCCCCCCAGTTCCATATTCTTAGATATCCATAGACCTCAGGATAAAAACTGATGGGAAAATTGCCAAATGGGGTTCCTTGATGGACACTGTCATTGACTCTGCCTCCTTGAATCTGCTCATCCTTTGTTGGTAGCGGGATAGAAAAGTACAGGAAAATACTTCCTTTTTGGGTTCACTCAGGTAAAAGTAATATCTTAGAATTTCTGTTCATACCTCTGCACCACCCCCTCGGTATCCTTTTAACTTTCTGTTCGTTGTCTCTTTGCTTCTACGCGCAACCTGATTCTATCAGCCCTGATGTTCCTCTGTCTGATCACACGGCCCCTGACCCCCTTGTCACATTCTCTCTGCCCACGTTATAATTTCAGTAACTTTCCCATGAAAAAGACTGCCTGTAGCAGCCTGGATTTTTTTTTCCACATTTCTCTTTGACAACCCAGTGGAAAGTGTACCAAGTGGTTTATTAAAACAGTAACTCTGTGGTTGTTTCTTTGATTTCCATATTAGGTGTCATTACAATATAGATGGAATTGCTTAATGTTTAGTCCAACATAAATGATTTGTTTTTATAATGAATATACCGAAGATTAGAAGGCGTTCAGATGTAGTCAATCTGATGTAGGAAGAGTCTAAATAGGCTTCTATAAATCACTATCAACAATCAGTATATAAAGAAATGTTCTTCGAAAAGTTTAATTCTTCAGAGTGAGGAAGAAAATCCCAACTGAAGAAAAATCAAGCCTTTTATAGCCACTCAAGGAAAGAAAAAACATTATGGAAGCTAGGAAAGTTGTTTAAAGTTAAAACAGGTAGGAGCATTATAACAGCAGAAATCTTCTGGAAAAACTTGAAGAGCTTACATTTGTGGTCACTTCCTTACTTCCTTGATGACCCCCGATTCGAGCCACTGTGTTGCATGTTGATGAATACTTTTAACCAAGTTTAGTCTCCTCTGTAATTAACTTACCTGAGGGTAACTCCATCTGAGCAAAGAGCCACATGGCTAAAGGTATTTACTATAGTGTTATTTATATAAGCAGAAAACAGAGTTTAGTTATGTCAGATTTTGAAATTTTAGTACATTGGAGAAATAAAGTATTATATACATGTTGCAATGATTTCAGAAACCAACGAAACCATTTACTGTAAGCATGAATTGAAAATAAATGCTATGGTTGGGCCAAGTTTTACATATTTAAACATTTAATGGAAAAGTACACTTTTCCTGGATAGGCCTGGATAGCGATTAACGACGGTTACCATTCGGCAGGTTAAAAAACGCAGGTTTAAGTAGCTGGCTGAAAAGTAGCAGGGGGCGGTGCAATTCAAACTCACAACTAAACTGCACAAGGTCAACCACAGTCGTTGAATAACCGGGGACAAAACTGGAAGAAAGCATGTGACCATGAATTAAATGTCTTCCTTCCCTCCTCCATCCTCCTCTCTCCTCCCTTCCTCCCTTCCTCCTACCTACTCCCTTCTCCCTCTTCCCTCCTCTCCCCTCCCCCCTTCCTCCTACCTACCCCCTCCTCCTTCTTGCTCCTCTCTCCCTCCCTCCCTCCCCCTCCACCCCCCTCCCCTCCTCCTACCTCCCCCTCCTCTCCCTCCTCCCCCTCCTCCCTCTTCCTTCCCTTTCTCCCTCTCCTCTCCCTCCTCCCTTTTCTCTCACTTGCTTCCTCCTACAACTTCATGACATCCACTTCCTTATTTTAATTGCTTGAGTGTGGAGTCCCCAGTGACAGCGGAGTAGCTACAGATATTTGTTTAATTGAAATGAAAAGAAAAAAAAAACACTTGAAAAAGAAAACACGGACACAAACCATGACGGAAATGTTAAATGTGCTACACACCTGGGCATGCCATCCCCCCATGTGAACGCTTCTTACGTTTTACCGACAAAGTTGCAGCAACTGGTTGACTATTGTCTTCCCCTCTTTGTGCAGGGAGCCCATCCAAGGTCATTCTGTCAAGCCTGCAAAGTAGGGAAAGAGAGAGAACAAGACAACACGGAGGCGGCCCTGAGCCCCTCCCAGGGTGACAGACACAGATTCTGCACCTGCAGCATCCGGAGTTCCCCCCACTCCCGGGGTTCAGATGCACACGGTTTCTTCCCAGCCAGCGCCCCTCCCCTCCCGAAAGTAGGCTCTCCTGTGGAGGACGGGGACAAGGGACGCAGGCCTATGGGGGGACGCAGACCCCAGACCCCAGCACCTGGTGTCCTTGAAACATGAGTGCCTCCAGCTGCCTGTGTCTCCACGTCCTTCCCCTTGACCTAACTCCTCACCGTTCCAGGGGGACAGTGAGCAAGAGGCCCCCGAAAGAGCCCAGAATCTCCCCACATCCTCCCAACCTGCTTAATGCTTTTCTTCTCTCGCTTGGTTAAAAAACAAAACAGAGTTGGGGCGCCTGGGGGGCTCAGTTGGTTAAGCGTCTGACTTCGGCTCAGTTCACGATCTCACGGTTCATGGGTTCGAGCCCCGCGTCGGGCTCTGTGCTGACAGCTCAGAGCCTGGAGCCTGCTTCAGATTCTGTGTCTCCCTCTCTCCGCCCTTCCCCTACTTGTGCTCTGTCTCTCTTTCTCAAAAATAAACGTTAAAAATTTAAAAAAAAATGGGCAGAAGAGGGGTGCCTGGGTGGCTCAGTCAGTTAAGTGTCTGACTTCAGCTCAGGTCATGATCTCATGGTCTGTGGGTTCGAGCCCTGTGTTGGATTCTGTGCTGACAGCTTGGAGCCTGGAGCCTGCTTCGGATCCTGTGTCTCCCTCTCTTTCTGCCTCTCCTCTGCTTGCGCTCTGTCTCTTTCTCTCTCAAGAATAAACAAACACTAAAAAAATAATGTAAAATAAAAGAAAGTTTGTAATTACCAAGTAAAAAGATTCTTTCTTCCACTCTTCAGTCCTTTTAACCCAAGACTGTGGCCAAAATCATTTCAACCTTTGTTGGTTCCCCTTGGGTGTTTCAAAAGGATGAATATTTCCACTTGGGAAGGACAGACAGGTTGATAGATAATCGATAGATAATAAACTTTAGATGCAGATTGTGTCAAGCTTGTTAGCGGTTATACGTCCCCACTTTCCATGTGTGTGTTTATGTGATCTTTCGATTTGGGGAGATCTGTTTAATGTGCTCCGTTTCTCCTTGTACCTGTAACAACCCTTGATCCGGGTCCTCGGGTCCTCAGAGGCTCCAGGCTGTGGAGTCCTGCTCAGCCTCTCGCTGCGGGTTCCTGGACCTTACAGGGCTGATCCCGCCCCGGCCCCCCGCCCCACTCCCATCTCTCTGACGGGAGCCCTTGAGACACTGACCACCTGGTTAATTAGGGCTGGGTAACCAAGAGAACAGTGTGCTTCCCAGATACCTCATTGATCATCACTAGTATCTATTTGGTTTCCGTTCCTTGATTGAGAAGTCGATTCTCCAACTGTAGACTAAAATAGCACTCCTAGAGGAAAGCAAATTCAGGAGCGCATAAGTGGCTCAGTGGGTTGGGGGTCCGACTCGGTTCAGGTCATGATCTCGGTCCGTGAGGCCCTTCCCCTGCCTCCGGAGTCCCACACCTGAGCACAGATGGAATAGGGCTCATCCCAGGCCTGGGGCACCCAGCGGGGCCCACGGCCCTTCCAATTCCATTTTCATTTGCTCGACTGTTCACTGCTTCGGGGGACTCTAGGGCAGCCCCCAAGTCATGAAGTGTCTTCTTTTAAGGTGGATTTTCTATTCTGGCATCGTTAACTCTCCCTTTTAAATTTAGGTCTGATTTTAATGACATTCACATTAAGATTCCCGTTGTAAAAAACATACAATAAAAAGCTAATCTAGGGGCGCCTGGGTGGCTTGGTCGGTTAAGCGTCCGACTTCGGTTCGGGTCATGATCTCACGGTCCGTGAGTTCGAGCCCCGCGTCGGGCTCTGTGCTGACTGCTCAGAGCCTGGAGCCTGTTTCGGATTCTGTGTCTCCCTCTGTCTCTGCCCCTCCCCTGTTCATTCTCTGTCTCTCTCTGTCTCAAAAATAAATAAAAACGTTAAAAAAAATTTAAAAAAAAAGCTAATCTACGTATTTAAACTTCTCAACACACACAAGTTATTAAAATCATCTGATCAAAGGTTAAGTGGTTGATAAACTTGCCAAGCAGTAGACCTAGGAATTACGAGTTTCACAGAGCCGATGGCTGTGGGGGAAAAAGTCGTACGACACGGGCACGTGGCTTGACTCTACCTACCCTCCTGTGCCCTAGAGTCTGGCACTCAGAAGCTGAAAGTACCGAAGAAATTAATGAAAAGAATAGTGAGAAATCAAAATCAAAACCCATGTCTTCTCAGACGACTTTAAAGTCATTCTTTTTTTAATCTTAAGAAGTAAATAGTTCTTCTTAAGTAGATTTTGTTTCAAAGGTGCAACACACTCCGTTGAAGTCTTCTCATCACATGAAAACGGGCTGTGAACAGGCAGTATGCCGGATTCCAGTGACGAACTTCAGAAAATAATGCTGCTTCTGAATATTTTATTAAGGGGAATCGTACACGCTGGAATTGCGAGTTACGTTCTTTGGTAACACAAAAGAACTATGGACTATACTTTTCTTAATGTGCTCACCTTATTTTTGGTTTTAGGGTAATAATCTACCTTAATGATTCTGGAAACAGATGGAACCATCTAGGCGTTCCAAAGTCTTGGACGACGTGAACCCATTGTTTTTAAGTAGAACCTGGTAAAATGGATATTCCTGTGCTTTTTTAAACTTTATTTATTTATTTTGAGAGAGAGAGAAAGAGTGCAAGCAGAGGAGGAGCAGAGAGAGAGGGAGAGAGAGAATCCCAAACAGACTCTGAACTGTCAGCATGGAGCCCAACACGGGGCTCGAACTCACAAACCATGAGATTTGACCTGAGCTGAAATGAAGAGTCAGATGCTTGAACGACTGAGCCCCCCAGGCGCCCCAAGATATTCCTGCTTAAACCCTGTGGCTAAATCCTGCCTCTATTAATTCTGTGATGTATTTCGCTCCCTGGACCCACCTCCCTGCCTCACCCTCTCCTCCAAATGTCCGGTTTTACCCTCAAAGACCGTACATGCCTTCACTGTCCCCTTGACAGAATGAAGTGCCCCCAAAGAAGCCCACGCCCTGATGGCCAGAACTCCAAACAAATGTGCTGTCGCACCTGCAGACGGGCTTTGCAGATGCAGTGAACGTTCTACACCTTAAAACTGGGAGCTCATCCTGGATTTTCTGAGACAGCTTCACCCAATCCCATGAGCCCTTGCAGCAGAGAACGGTCTCCAGACCCCTGGAGAAGAAGAGGAAGGGAGACATTTGAAATGATAGGAGAGCTGCGCTGACCTCCCACCGCAGGCTTGGCGCCTGGAGGACAGGGTCCGAGCCGTGCGACGCAGTGAGTTAGAAGCCAAGAGTGACCTTCAGGTGACAGTCCACAAGCAAGTGGGGACTCAACCCCAGGACCTCCAGGAACTGAGCTCTGCCGACACGAGCCGGCCTGGAGCCGACCTGGAAGCACGTTGGTGACAGCCTGTGGGACCCTGGGCACAGGCTCACCTGAGCCCCGTGGCCCCGGCTCCACGCTTGCGGGCGTGATGATGAACTTTGTCACAGTAACAACAGAAGACAAACGCCCTCTGCGGTATTTTCCCCGAGCCCCGATGCTGACCGTGATCCTGGCTACGTTGTCCACCCTCTTGTATGAGTCTGAGATTCTGCACAAGGACCGTGGCCCCATCAGCTCTGGAGTCTTCAGGCCGCCAGCCCACCAGGCGGCGAAGGCGGGATGGAGCCCACAGAGGGCCTGTGCCCCGGGCCCACCTGCAGGCTCCGCTCCCTGGAAAAGCAGGTGCCACAAGGAGAGTTGGCCAAGTTCAAATGGGCCCCAGTTCAAATTCGAGCTCGGTAATTCACAAGCCTGCGTCCAAAGCCAGTTCCCCAGTAGAAGGCCCCATTGTGTTCGCTCTGGTGCCTCGGTTTATCCCTGAGACCTTCCTGGGAAGATCGCTGTGCTGCCAGATGGGAAACTGAAAAGGTAGAAGAAAACATGACCAGTTAGTGACCAGCGAGAACCCTTCAGACTCTGGGTCCATCCTTTCCACACCAAATTGAGCTAACGGAGTCTGAGGGGCCGGCAACCAGCCAGGTGACAGGTTCTAACCATTTTTGCCATCCTGCAGGCTGACGGCTGTTCCCCCAAACCCCCAGGAAAGGTAAAGGAATATCGGGGAGGTGATGGCCTTGGGCAGGTCGGGGCCACGCCATAAGTGAGGGCAGGGCCTGGCAAGGTCTCTTGTTGCCTGGCCGGGCGGGGACCTTACACCACAGTGCTGTCAGTGCGCAGAATCCCACAGCTCAGCCAGCAGACCCCTTCTTACCCGGAACCTCTGTCCCTCCCGCCACAACACTCCAGTCTCAACTCGCGGTCCACTCCGGAATCCTTCTGACAGAGCCTGGCCATCCCTTCCCCTCCGCTACAGGGCAGCGGGCAGAGTGCACGCTGATGGATCCCTCAGGTGGGTCCATGCGTCCCCGTGGGGTGTGTGCGTGGCAGGGCCTCCACGGGCACACGGCCATGGAGAGCCTCGTCCCACACCACCCTGCTGGGGGGCAGTTCTGTCCCCAAAGCTCGTGTGCTTCATGGATTCTCAGGAGGAGCAGGTGTGCGTGGGCCGGGATGCGCTTGGAGATGCCTATTTCCACCGTCACTCAGTGCAGGCGGGCTGTTCTGTAACTACAAGCAGGGTTGAGCATTATGTGTTACAAGGGTGAGAGAACGGCAGGGGTTTGAGAAAGACCAGAGGTTAGGACGCCAGAGGACAGGGGCAAGACGGCGTCACCACCGTGGGAGGGACTGGGGGACTCTGAGCTGCTCAGTGACAGAACGTCCCACTGCCTGCCTCCTCTTGCCCTGCCCCGTCCATCCCATGCAGACGGAGACCTGGGGGTCACCCTCTCATCTCTCCCTCTTCCTTCACTCCTTTGTTCTCTGCCTGGGCCATCCCCCAGGTGTGTCCACGGACCCTCTTGACCCTGAGGAGCTCCGCGGCTCGAGGGGCTGATCTGATCTAGGCTGTTGGGAAGTCCCTCCGAATCGCATCCCTCCACTCCGGGGTGGCCACACCTGCAGATCGCCGGGCTCACACGGGACGCCACAGAGATAGGCGCGGGGAGATGGTGTCGAAGGCCCCTGGGAAGGATGAGCCTGGACAGCGGGCACCGCCCGTGTCTCAGCCCGACCTCTAAGAATCTGACCAAGCCACGTGTGCACGTGTCGAACGAAGAAGCGAATGGAGCCGGGTCACCCAATTTCTGGATTTAAAAGAATTGAAACGGAATGGAGGCACCATGGGCGTGCCCCGGACCCCTCCAGCTTCAGAAAGGTCCGCGGGAGGTTCAGACACCGACTGCAGCGTCGACACGGATCTCGTGTCTGAGCCGACTCCATGCTCCCTTGCCTGCTGTGGCCCCGAAGCTCGGCTTCCGTCATCGGTGGATCTGGGAGAATAGAGCGCGTGGGCAGGAGCAACCGAGGCAAAGTGCAGAGAAAAAGTGCCCTGCCCAGCCCAGAATCCAGCCTGTATACGCCCTCTCACTCTGTACTGTCCACGGGCTCTGGATCCGGGCTCCCTGTGCAGGGGCAGAGCCCCCGTCAGTGGCAGCAGCTCCGTGACCGCCCCGAGGTTCCGAATCTTTGCGCAGACACGGGGCGCCGGGGCACCTGGCGGCCGTCCCACCCTGTACCCCATGACTCAGCACGGCTGCCTGGGGCAAGGCGCTGCTTGCTCGGTTTTATCTCGCGCTTTCCCTGTGCCGGGCGAGGAATGCAGGAGCCTTGGCCAGCGTCGCTCCCCGATCCAGCGAGCTCTTCGACGTGTCAAGTGGCAAGGCAGGATCCATCACGGGAGCAGCCCCTCGATGTGGTTGAGAGATTAGCATCTTTACAAGATAATAAAGGCAACAAATTACATCTGCCAGCACTGAAAGCGGGAGGCTCATAAAGTGATTCTTGGATAAGCGGGGAGGCTGTGTGCCCGGGCCCGTCAGATGCAGAGAGAACGCTGGAATCTGGGCAGGACCGCCTCCCGGGCCTGGGCTCTTACTCATCAGTGACTGAGCACCGTGCCCTGGGACGCGGGGCCACTTCTGGCCCACGCGCCACTGGCTTAGGGACGGCTCACCCACCGGGCCAAGTCTTGCGCAGAAAGCACACGTCAGTAGGAAGCTCCCTCTGCCTTCTTCTGTCACAGGTGTCTGACGCATCCCAGTAGGCAGTGTCTCCTCACCTACCCCTGGCATCTTCCTCCCGAGCCCCCCACGTCTCTGTCCCAGCCTCGTGTCTGCTCCTGGATGCACCCGGAGTGACACACCCTGTCACCGGCCGGTGTGGGCCACCTGCGACGTCACGACCCCTTGGCCTTCATTCATTCATCCGCTCAAAAACACTCACTAAAAATCGACTGTTAGTAAACGGAAGGAAGGCTACAGAGGTGACCACAATAAAAGTGTGACAGTCACATCGCAGAGCATGTGCTAAGGGAACACAGAAGGGGAAGAGACTTTAGGGAGTGATGACAGGACATTTGGAGCTTTTGACCTGCAGAAATGTCAGGAAAGAGTTTGTGAGAACACAATTCCTCACGTAATCTGCGCTTTTTCCAAAGGACTAACCTGCGCAAAGATGCAGACAAGAGGGGCTTCCAGTTCCAGCCAAGACTGAGTGGCAGGGGTCGGATGCACCTTCCTGCCCAAAACAACTTAAAAAAAAAAAAAAGATTTGAAACCACAGCTTTCCAGACACTGGATACCAAGGAGAGACAGATCCAGGAGACACAAGAGCCAAGCCCTGCCGTTGCCTCAGCTACAGCGTTTCCAGGTCACGTCTCGGGGGGACCCAGCAGCTCCCCTAAGCTCAGGAGGTGAACCAAAGAGGCAGGAGACCCCACAGGGCTGGAGCTTTTGGGGAGGGCTGCTCGGGATGAGAAGCGTGCACAGGGATAGACCCGGGGGTCTGAAGAGCATTCTTCCTGTGCCCACGCCGCCTCGTCTGTTGGAGCCCAGAGAACAGACAGACCCATCCAGTGGCAGATGGCCAGGGCCCGGGACAGAGTTGGGGAGGGAAGGGAATAGGGTGAGGCCTCTGGTGCCCACCCGGGCTGAGTAGTGCACACATGCTGACCCGAACGGAAGTTTCATGCTTTACGGGGGCCCAGCGTTGAGAACACAAGTGGGTCTAGCCTGGGCACGGGGAGTGATTGGCACCAGAATGAGTGCTTCGGATATTCAAGGGTCTGTCTGATAAGTATCAGAGGTCAGTCCCAAAAGGCTCAGACCCCTTCCAAGCAGCCTCACAAATTCCGGAGCAAACTTCAAGAACATTGTAAGAAACACAAAAACACGCAGCACCAGAAAGGGAAAATTCACGACGTGTGGTATTCAATCAAATATTTCCAGGAAAGAAACGGGGTGGGGTGGGGCGGGGGATAGAGAAATTGGGGGCGCCTGGGTGGCTCCATCGGTTAAGCATCCGACTTCGGCTCAGGTCACCATCTCACAGTTTGTGAGTTTGAGCTCCATGTGGGGTTCTGCGCTGACAGCACGGAGCCTGCTTGGGATTCTCTCTCTCCCTCTCTCCGCCCCTCCCCTGCTTTCTCTCGCTCTCTCTTTCCCTCAAAATAACTAAATAAACTTTTAAAAAAATAGAAAAACTCGACCCATTTTGAGAAAGAAATCAATGCAAGCCACCTGAGAGCTGCCACAGTTGTTAGGATTATCAGACAAGGACGTAAACACGGTTACTGTGACACCGTTTGTACGGTCAGAGAGTGCGGGAGTTACGGAGCAAGGGGAAAAGCGGAAGGCATTTTAATAATGGAACCTCTGGAGATAAAAGTTAACACGTCTAGGACGAGGCATGCGGTGTTAGCAACGGCGATAAAGCACATACTTCAGTGGGGAGAGACTAGTGAACGTAGGGCAATAGAAAATATCCGAAATTAAAATAGATAAATGTCACCTGAATCTTCAAGGATGGTGGCACAGAAGAAAATATTTCCATAAACGATGGTCAGATATTTCCAAGTTTGATGAAAACGACAGTCACTGATCCAAGAGGCTCAATAGATTTCAAGCAACAGGTATATCAAGAGAACCACATCAAGGGCGACCTAAACAATTTGCTGAAAACTGGCAAGAGAGGGGGAGGGGGAGGGGGGGCAGCAGGCGAGGGGACTAAGATAATGATGTCCTAACGTTGTGTGCTGAAAGATGGTTACACTTCCCATGGCGAGTGCGGCGAAACGTGTGGGAGCATGGAATCACTGCATTGTGCCCCTGACACTCGCATGACGTTGAATGCCAACTGCAAGTCAGGAGATGGTGTCCCCCCCCCTCCAAATCCTACCCCTCATGGAGTGTGTGGAGGGAGATCCGTGGTTCCCCCAGTCCCTAGACGCCCCCCCTCCCCCGCCGTGACCACAACCCAAAGGAAGCCCTTGAGGGACAGGAGGAAGGAGGGACAGAGGAGCAGGATGGCAGAGAGGGAGCAGTGGTGGGGAGACCCAGCAGGGGTGAGCACTGTGGCTGCCGCACGCCTGGCCCCTTGCAGAGCCGGGGGTGGAGGGCGGGCAGTGAGGACGGAGGTGGGTGCAGGGTGCAGTCGACAGGACCTATAGGTGCACTGGCGACGGGGAAGAGGAGTGAGCGATCGTGAGTGACACCAGAGTTTGTTCCGAGCACCATGGAGCGGTTTAGAAAGAAGGCAACACGGGTTCACCAAGCAGCTAGAGTCTGGGGGCCCGCAGACGGCCCCACGTCCCTGCGGTGTGACATACACAACCGTGCGGTCCTTGTCAGAGGTGACACTGACTCGTGGGGACAGGCCGTGGGGTGCAAGGTCTTGCACACCTGGAGTTCTATCATGAAGGCTAGTAGACCCCCCTTTTAATGACAGCGCCGTGTTTTAGGACATCGTCTCTGCGCGTGGAGTGGAGCTTAGTTATAAGATGAAAAGTCCAGTGGGGAGACCAGGGGGGAGGCTGGGGCGAGAAGTCAGGATGACTAAATTCTCTCCTTGAGCTGCTGCTTGAATTAAAATCACCCATTACCCGACATCAGCATTTTTTGGTGCCAGATCCCTCATTTCGCATGCAAATTCCAAGATGTACTTGCCGCGAGGGGTAATTATCTCATTATCTCTTACCCAGCCTCTCATTTCTCCCCCTCTCCCCTCGGTGGAGTGTGTGGCTTTTGGCAGCCTGGAGAAAGATATGACTCAGTTGCCTGTCAGCACAGCATTAGTGGGAGAAAACCTCACGGGAAAGGACCGGGCTGTTGCGGGAGCGGAGCCCTAATTGATCACTAATTACTGAAACATCATGTCTGAAGGCACAAAGCTGCTTTCCAAGGCTCCAGGTAATTAGCCGGCTTGGTTGAGACACCCCGAGATGGCCCGAGGGGAGAGCTGTCGGAGAAGAAAGGAGGCTTTCAACCTCCTTCTAAGATTTATGGGCGGCTTCTACGGGCTGCGCTTCTCGCTCTCGAGCACGAAGGACGGGGTGGGGTTGGGACCCAGGGGCGTCCCTCAAGACTGCCATCCAAAGGGGGGTCCCAGAAGGAGCCCTGGCGGTCGCCACCCCGCCCTCCGATGGCAGGGGACAAAGGACAGCAAAGAAAGGAAGGGAAATGACAGATCTGAGCCCTTCACTTTCTCAGAAACATTAAGAGCCATCGTTCCAGAACACAAGTCTAAGCATGCCAGGCCTCTGCCTGAAATTCTGCAATACTTTCCTTTGTCCCGAGAGGTCAAGATCCTCAATGATGGTGGTTGACTGATGAGGCCCTCGCGCCTCCCCCCCCCCCCCACTGGGCTGTCAGGTTGGTGCTGGCTGGGCTCAGGGTGGGATTGCTCCCTGAGTGGCCTCTTGCCTCCCCCCTCCCCAGCCCTGGCACCCGGGTGTCTTCTGGCTGCAATGTCTCCTCTTCTCCCTCCTTCACCCTATTTTCTCAACTCTAAATACAACGAAAGCACACAGATCGCTACTTTGCGTCAACTGTAAGTACATCCACAAGTAATTCAGGTTTTCGTTAGTTTTTGTTTTTGTTTTTTTGTTTTTTTTACCCAACATCATTTTTTTGTTTCTATCCCAAGATCCGTTTCAGGACACCACCGTTGTATTTAAGTTGTCATGTCTCCTTGGACTCACCTTGGCCATGACAGTTTCTCAGACATCCCTTGTTTTTGATGACCTTGACCATTTTCGTGAGTGCTACCAGGACTTTTGTGGGATGCTCCTTCACGGGAACCCGTCTGTGGTTTCCCTCGCGGTTAGACTGGGGTAACGGTTGCTTTGAAGGAAGACCACAAGAGGAAAGGTGCTGTTTTCTTCACGTGATATCAAGGACATGTACTGCCAACATGACCGGTCACTGTTCACATTGACCTTGGTCACCGGGTTAGAGCGGTGTTTGCCGGGCTTCACTATGAAGACCCTCTTTCTCCTCTCTTTCTGTTGCAGACTATGAGTCTGGAGTTCTCTATTGTCCAGCAAGAAAGTGGACACAGAATTGAATACGAGAGAGGCTAATGTCTGGGAGGAGACAAGAGCCCCTAACAGGGGTTTCATCTCCATATTTAGTGAGCTCTCAAAATCTTACACATGTGAACATGAAGAAAACAATCAGTAATCATTGTGTGTGTAAGAAGCAAAGGGTCTAGGGGGCAAGTGGTGTTTGTGATCAAAGTATATTGGAAGCAGATGGAAAGTAATTTCCCGCAGGCGATATAACAAATTACTCGTGATCCCACTACAATATCTCACTAACTAACCTTGGGTGCTTTCACCCTATGGCAGTGGCTTTCTGCCCTAAGCTTTTTTCTAACCCATTTATTTAAGTGTAAGGAATTCTTGAACCTGTTTCCCTACATCTTTCCAGGCCATGCCCTTTGGAAGGAAATCACTGTGCACAGAACACACTTAGAAGTAGAGGGGGTACTCTGTCTCCTTGAACGCACAACATCTACATTAAGTTGTTTAGGATTTTTCTGCATGGGGAATTTGTGCCTTCTCCCCAAATACGCATATTTATTTATGTCCATGTGGACACGTGGACATTTATCTTATGCTTTCGCTTGCAGTCCTGTACTGCTTTTATATTTTGTTGCTTGGACTTCGGCCGTGGCTGATTTTCTCAGTTAGCTTCTCTGTCCCTTTGACATATTCACGTCAGTATGGGGTCTTTCAGGTTTGCTTTGGTTGTAGTTTGTTTGGCTTTTTTAGCACTTCTTTACTTTCTGGCTCTACAAGACAGGTGCAGCAGGCTCATCTTGTACATTCCCTGCCCTGGTTCTAGAATGGACCCCTTCTCCAAGAAACCCTGGTTCCTTGTGTTGGAGATGGGCATTAGAAGCCAAGGTCTCAGCAGTAGGTGTGCTCATTGCTAATGAGGCATCCTCTCAGCTGAAATAGCAAGGAAGTAGTGGAATGTATACTGAGCCACGTATACACACATATCTGTAAACATGCCCATCTTTCCATCAGTATCGACTTTAAGCTAAAACGAGCTCATATGGTCATCATCTCCGATTCTGATCCATCTCTGATGATCCATGGATCATCAAGCCTGTTCCACTTGCTTCTCTGTAAACTCTCTTCTCTAACCGTAAGAAACCTGCCCATTTCCTTCCACCCCAGGGTACATCGTAGTGGTGTCAGACTGCTGACTGTCCCCCACCGCCAAGTGACGGCGATGGCGATTACAGTATAGTGAGTGCTTATGGACACCTTCTCCACCTTTAGTCTTACAGAGTCTATATCCAAAGTTAGATCAGCACCTCATCAAGTGAGGTTATTTCATCGTAATATAATTGGATTGTTTTGTCATAGTCTGCGTTCCATCCCCTCACCTCCAGTGATTTCTTTAAATTTGCAAACTTCGATGTTAAGTATTTGGGCTGGAAGGATCGACACACTCACAGAACCCACCATGATGATGTCATAGAGTCATGTCCCCACCCTGGAGAACCCACTGTGTTTCATCGTGGGGCACTGCCCCCCGCACCCCAAAGTCCTTGGAAGCACTGGGTTTTTCAACACTACTAAAGCTTTTGCATTATCCAGAATGTCACGTAACTGGCATCTTACAGTGAAACTTTTTCACACTGGCAGCTTCCACTTAGACCTATGCGTTTAAGCTTCTTCCATTTCTTTTCATGGCTTCATAGCTCATTTCTCTTTAGTGTTGGATGATATTCCATTACCTGGATGGGCCACGGCTTACATAGCCATTCACCTGTTAAAAGACACCTTGGTTGCTTCCAAGTTTTGGCAATTATGAATAAAGCTGCTATAAACATCCATGTGCAAGTTTTTATGCGCACATAGTGTTTTCCATTCACTTGGGTAAATACCAAGGAGTACGATTGCAGGGTTGTATGAGAAAATTATGGGTAGCCTTGGAAGCAACTTCCACACCATCCTACAGAGGGGCCACACCATTTTGCATTCCCATGGGCAGTGAACCAGAGTTCCCGCTGCTCCAGCATTCTGGGTTTTGGCCGTTCTTCTAGGTGCGTAATGGTGTCTCATTTTCGTTTTAAATTTCAATTTCCTAATGACAACGAATATTGAACATCTTTTCATACCCTATATGCCACCCTTACTTCTTCTTTGGTGAGATGTCCGTTAAGGTCTTTGGCTTATTTTTTTAATCAGGTTGATTTTTTTCTGATTGATGAACTTTGAGTGTCGTTCGTATGTTGTGGAGACAGGTCCTTTAAGCCATATGGGCTATTTTGGAGCTTCATAGGTTCTTTTGGGGGGACTATTATTAACTATTGATTCAGTTTATTTGATGAATATAGGTCTATCCATATTATTTTATTTCTCCTTGTATGATTTTGGTAGTTTGTGTCTTTTAAGGAGTTAGTCTGTTTCATCTAAGTTGTCAAATTTGTGGGCACAAAGTTACTGAAAAAATTTCTATGTGATCCCTTTAACACATGTGGGCTATATTAGTACATATAGTATATAGTTGGTACACAGATGGTCATTTTGTCTCCTCTCTTGGGTCGGGTTAGCCTGAACAAGGGAGTATTTGCGTTACTGATCTCGGCAATGAGCCAGCATGTGATTCTATTGGCTGTCTCTGTTCTTCTCTTGTTTGCAATTTCATTAACTTCTGCTCTCACTTGTGTTGTTCCTCTTCTGCTGCTTAATTTGGGGTTAATTTTCTCTTCTTTTTTAGTTTCTGATGTTGCTGATTTTAGATTTTTTTCTATAAAGTGTGCATTCAATGCTATAGTGTCCCTCTACGCACTGTCTTTCTGCATCTCACACATTTTATTTTTTTTATGTTTTATTTATTTATTTATTTATTTTGAGAGAGAGAGAGAGAGAGTAGGGGACGGGCAGAGAGAGAGAGGGAGAGAGAGAATCCCAAGCAGGTTCCACGCCATCAGTGTGGAGACTGACATAGGGCTCATCTCAGGAACTTGTGAGATCATGACTGGAGCTGAAATCAAGACTCAGGTGACCAGCTGACTGAGCTACCCAGGCGCCCCCTCTCACACTTTAATTAGTTGTGTTTTTCATTTTCACTTAGTTAAAAGTACTTTAATAAATTGCGGTTTTATCTATTTCTCTTTACAGCTCTATCAGGTTTTGCCTCAGGTATTTTTTTTTGTCTTACATACTTTGATGTCATCCTGGTGTATACCAATTTAAGATCCCCATGTCTTTTGGGAGGAATCGATCCCTTTTACCATTACACACACCACGCAAGGTGCCTGCTCATTTTTCCTGTTCTAAGTCTTCTGTGTCTGAAATCAGTATAGCTGTCAGCCTTCTTTTGATTAAAGTTAGCGTAGTGTATCTCTTCCCATCCCCTTTCTTCTTACCTATCTGAGATTTTATACTTAAAATTCATTTCTTATAGACAACATACAATTAAACCTTGGTTTTTTCATATACTGACACTCTTTGTCTTTTTACTTGGTATATTTAAACCATTTACATTTAAGGCAATTACTGATATTCAGGTAATATCCGCAGCTTTGGAAGCTGTTTTCTTTGCTTCCCTTTTTCCTCTGCTTTTTCTGCCACCTCTGGTTTTAATTTAATCTGCTTCTGCAGATTTCAACTGCTATTTTTTGTGAGAATCCAAAGGAGGGTGAGAAGAGATGCTGGGGGCCAGGAAATGTGTGTGCTCTTTGGGCTCCGAGACCAACCTGATTTAAGACAGCCATTCGGGAAAACAGAGTGAAAACGGTGTGAAGCCAAGTCACTGATTAATCTGACCCGGGGAGCAGCTCCACGGAAACACAAAGCTCGTTCACTGCATGGTGATGTCCATTACAGCACTATCCACAACACTGAAAAGTTTTTAGAAAATTCTTTCCTCAACCATCTGGTAACTACTGGCACCCAGTACCAAAAAAAGAAGTTTCAAAAGTAGTCACAACGGGTGTCTAGCACAATATCTTCTACACCAAAAGTGCTCAGTATGTTTGATGAGTGGCCAAGAGCCTCACCACTCAGTGACAAGTTTCAAGAATAATGTTACCTTGTGAGTGTGTGTGTGTGTGTGTGTGTGTGTGTGGTACCAAGTGCCATTATAAATGGTGGTACCAAGTCTCATTATAAAATGAGAATATATATGCTTACTTTTATTCTGGTGAAACATCCATATTTTTTAATGCATTTTGTTCAAAAAGCGCTTGGATAAATACCAAAAAGTTGCTCAGATGTAGGTTGTGTTTTTGGTCCATGATGCAACTAACTAGAAATCAAAATACAGTATCAACACCAAAAATAAACCTATGCACACATAAATAATAAGAAAAAAATACTAAAAGTTTTGGAATCGATGAGAAACTCAAATCTGATATTAAAAATTATTTTCAAATAAAAACAATAAAAAAGCTGGATGGATCAAAATCCATCAGATGTGTCCAAGCCTACGTGAACTTTTAAGCAATTGTGTATTGCCTGGGAAACATTGAGAACCAAGCATTTTTCTTAAGAAATACGAAAATGGTCAGTTAAGTAAAGTAAGGAAAGCAGCAAGTGTGAAATACTTACAAAATAGTTACAATAAATTAAAACCAGCCTAGATAAAGGGTCTGTTCATGAAACAAAAATGTAGTTCTGTCAGACAAAATATATTAAAACTCATGCAAAACCTAATTGGGAAAAATAGAGTAAAGACTATGTGTATATAATTTTCATTTAAAAAGATTAATGTTGGGGCACCTGGGTGGCTCAGTGGGTCAAGTGTCCGACTTCGGCTCATGTCATGATCTCACAGCTCATGAGTTCGAGCCCCACGTTGGGCTCTGTGCTGACAGCTCAGAGCCTGGAGCCTGCTTTGGATTCTGTGTCTCCCTCTCTCGCTGCCCCTCCCCTGCTCACATTCTGTCTCTGTCTCTCTCTCAAGCATAAACAAAAACACAAAAAATTAATTTTTAAAGATTAATGAAAAATTCAGGAGACAGAATAATTGAAAGAAATATCATAAGCAAGTTTATGCCCCAAACTGAAAATCTACATACAATTGATGGCACACCTGGACAACATAAATACACAAAGTTGAGCAGGAAAAAGAGAGAGAACATTTGAATAGAGTAATAAAATAGACACAAATTTGTTGTTAAAAATGTCCCAGCGCAGACATTTTTTAACCAGTGTGTTTTAGTAACCTATCATTCTCGTGTTATTCATAAAATCCCCTAACATAGAGGATGTTTGAAAAACTCCAGACTTATTTTACAAAGCAGGAAGGACTAAGCATGGTTCATGATAACAGAGCAGGATATGAGAGAGGAGATTATGGGAGGGAGGGCAGGGGAGGGAGGAAAAAACAGAAAGAAAGGGAAGGAGAATTACTTGGTCGCTTTCCTTATGAAACCAGCGGCCAGATTCCCGAGACACTCACCGTAGTGCTCACAATGGAATGTGATGGATGGAAATAAGATAAACAAACAGATTCAGTTTTGTTTTTTTTTTTTTGCAAACAAGCACCAGTTTGAAATCTTTGGAGGATGTTAGGTTTGTGACGCTGTTAAAACGGAATTTTCTACAGCTGCGTGTACTCACAAACACAAAAACTATTTTCGTTATAAATTATTACTTGAAAGCTGCAGGTCGATGAGCAGTGCGTATAACATGATGGCGTTGTTGTTAAGAACAACAGCAGAGAGGACCACTTTTATTTTCTGTGTGTCCGCCCGTGTCAGCACATATATTCCTCTGCTCACATGCAGGAGTGGATAAGTGTGCATACGTGTGTGTCTGTGCAGAGTTCCGCGGAAGCAGCCCAAATACAAGCAGCAAGAGGTCAATCCCAAGGTCGAGGCTGGAGATGACGAAAAGGGGGCTGTTGAATTCCATCAGTTTATACACTCAGGAGAGTTGTGGGTTTTTTTCTTTTTATGTTATGCTCTATTTTCCAAACACTTTAAAATTTAAGTTGGAAGTCTGAAAAATGAAAACACTTTCAAACATCTTCCATTTAAAACTGAATGCTCAACTTTATCACAGACGCAATTATAGTGCAAACGTGTAAAAATAGTTGTGCATCACGACAGGGAATAAAATGTACCATTTGAAACACAGTAAGTATTTGGAAATAGGAGATATTTTTATCAGGGGCGCCCAGGTGGCTCAGTCAGTTAGGCAACCCATTCTTGATTTTGGCTGAGGTCATGATCTCATGGTTTGTGGGTTCGAACCCGGTGTCAGTGCAGAACCTGCTTGGGATTTTCTCTCTCTCCCCTTCTCTCTGCCCCTACTGCACACATGCTCTGTCTCTCAAAATAAATAAATAAACTTAAAAAAAGAAATTATTTCTATCAATTTTTTACTTTTTGTTATTTTGTATTCTTCTCAACACAAAATGAAATGGACAAACAGGAAAGGTCTGGGTTGTATAAAACTAACCATATCTTAGAAACGTAAAGTGATTTGTGGTCAGAGGTGGAGAAAAGTGCTATGAGTGGTAACAGGATGTTCGAACGTGATGAGAGTCACTGGCGGTTGGGACTCCAGCCATGCGCGTGCGAAGTGTTCTACGTGCTAGACACAGGTGACTGAATTTTTACTGTTGTGAGGCCAAATATGTCAGTCAGTCTAATAAAAAAAAAACCACCTATCAGGGATCAACATCGTTATTATGACTATATTTAAAAATGAAAAGTTAATTCCAACCGCTCAATATAGAGAGTTCGGACTTTCTCTAAATTCAAATTATGTCCTTTGAAATTACATGATGAAATATATTCCATGAGACTTGTTTTACGAGGAAATTTTGAGAGGAAATTGCAATCAAAAAGTACCTTTTGCGGCTCACCAAAAACCATGAACCTCAGAGCGGGGCTCACCTGGATATGGAACAGTGCTTGCGAGGTGCGTGCAGGGCAGAGTGGGAAGAGGTGTGTGTGAACCAAGATGTAGAGCCTCAGTGATGCTATGAACCGTCATATGCTTAGTACCTTCACATACATGATTCATGTCCAATCACAGAGATTTGAGACCCATGGACCAAACTGGGTCTTCTACCTGGTCCTACAAGTGTACTTTATTAGAGCACAGCCTGCCCCTTTGTTTGCATACCGTCTACAACCCATCCTGTCCTCCACTGGCCCAGTTGAGTCAAGATTAGATGGCCCTTGGCACCTAAAGTATTTACTATTGGCCTTTTATGGAGAAAGTTGGGCCCCTGCTATCCAATAGCAATGCATCCAGCCAGTCGTGAATCTTCTATGCCATTGTCGGTGCACAGCCCCTGACAATATGGAAAGAGGCACCATGAAATCCACCGGGAATGGAAGCACTGCACAGAGAAGCCAACAACATAAATAGATGTGTGCTGATTTCAGGCAACTACTCGGGCTATATTAGAGATAATGCCAAGTGTTACAGACTGCCCGTTTGTGACCCCTTCCCCAAGCTCTGTCTGTGGAAGTCCCGATCCCCAGTGGCACAGTGTTCAGAGGGGGTGGCCTTTGGGGGGTAATCAAGGATACATAAGCTCAGGAGGGTGGGACCCCCATAATGGGATTAATGCTTTTGTAAGAAGAGGAAGAGACAGGAATCCCGGCTCCTGTGCACCAGGGAAAGCCATGCGAACGTAGGGCCAAGAAGAGATCTTTCACCAAGAACCCTACCACGCTGGCACACTGGGCTTGGACTTCTAGCCTCTGGAACTGAGAAAAAGTCTATGTTTAACCCCCCACCTCCACCCCCACGATCTGTTACAGCAGCCCAAGCAGAAAGGGACACAGAGAAGGTTACTGAGCAGATGTAACATTGACAGATCTACTTGGTCTGACAATAGAGAACTCTATCCGTATTTATTGCTGTGGAATGAATCGCTCTCAGGTTGCGCAAGTTTGGAAAGCTGAGACGCCATGAGGCCCACACCCCTAGGATGTGGTGCGGCCACCCTGTCCCCAAGGAGCAGCTGGCCCATGCTGTGTACCCCGTGCTGACCACAGCCAGGTCCACATGTTACGTGGCTCCTGGTTTGGAAAGCAGACAGAGTGACCCTGCCTCATTGGATTTCGCTGTAAAAGTACACAAGGCATGCTGGCATAGACACAATTTGGTTAAATGAATGTCCTTTGACAAGCCGGGCTCAAACTCCTTTGTCAGATTCCTCCTGGCCTCCTGCTCCTAGAGGAATCTGCAAAGCGTTTCAGACTCAGCCCAGGATTATCTGCGTGAAAGCTTTGGAGCAGCTGACCCTCTAAACTCAGCCTGTGTCTTCCCGGTCCAGCGTCTCCCTGCTCTGCTGTCACGGTGCTGCTACCCACTTCTGCCTGCCCCTGGACCACGAGCATGTCCAGGGGGGACCTGCTGTGGTCTCTATTGTGCCCATCAGCTGGCTTGGTGTCTGGTGCTCAGGACAGGCTCAGCACACGTTGCCTTAAATTATTATCTTAATAACATTTCAAATAACTTAGGGAAATGTGTTCCCAAAATGGTTTTTATTATTACCCCATCGCCAATGCAAATAATCTGAAAATGTGAATTTCAGTCATTAATTTACCCATTCTGGGAAAACGGGTAGACGTTTGTACTTCTTTAAGAATAGCCACTTGGGGATTGCCAAGGTTGAGCGTCTGACTCTTGATTTCAGCTCAGGTGGTGATCTCACAGTCGTGGGATCGAGCTCCGTGTCGGGCTCCATGCTGGAGTGTGGAACCTGCTTGAGATTCTCTCTCTCTCTCTGCCCCTCTCCCTAACTCATGCTCTGTCTCTCTAAAGTAAAATAAAATAAAATTTTTTTTAAAGAATATCCACTTTGGGGTAGAAGAAAATGTATTTTATGTTTCTCTGAATTATTAAGATCACAATTGTAGAATTTGAAAATATTATGTAAGTTGTACCATCCAAAATTGTTCTTAGAACCTAAGCGTGCTAGCTTCTATTCCTTCTTGGAGGGCTAATCGCTCATACCCCGTGGCCTTTAAGGCACTGCTGACCTTCCAAGAGAACACACATATCCAGACCGTGGCTCTTAGCAGTATCGCTTCCTTTCTACTAAACACCAAGTGTGTCTGATGTATTTTTTGTCACTTTGAGTGGTCATGTCGCATTTTGCCCAAAGCGGTCATTCGTTGCCTTACTCGGGGAGACTTCTGAGCTCTGGCTGCAGTATTACATTGGCCCGTTCGTGTTTCAGGGGCCTTAGTTAACGAGCCCTGGAGGTGTGCCGAGCATCCATAAAGGGGATTATTTATGGTCTTACGGGGTCACCCCAAGCCATGGAATAACATTCCTTCTTGCATGTCAGGTCCTCTCTTCTGGCTCTAGTTCTCTGGCTCTTCAGAAAGTGTATCCTTTAGATGTTGATTTACTGACGGCCTGTTGGCGATAAACGCTATGATGCTGTGTTTGAAAAGGTGCCATTGTTTTAAAATGTTAATCTCTCCGGGGAGAGATTTCTAGTTATCATCTCTTAGTTCCTTCATGACATTGAAAGTACAAAGTGGAAACTGGGAATTATGACGGCACATCTACCATAGCGTTGTGACTAAGTTTGCAATTGGCAGAGCGGTTCCTTTGTAGACACGTCTTCTTTCCCTGGTTGTGAGATTTTTTTTTTCAGCTTCCAGGTAGTGTAATTGACCAATAAAACTGTAGTGTAAAACGTGCCTGATAATTTCACATATATGTACTTTGTGAAGAGAGTCCCAGCATCAAGTGAATCCATTCATCATTTCACCTGTTTTCCCCTTTTTTGCTTTTTTTGGTCAGAATGTTCAAGTTCTATTCTCTTAGCAAATTCCAGTTGTATAATACAGTCTATAGTCACCACGTTACACATGACATCCTGACACCTTATTCCTCTTGTCACTGCCACCATCCACTGTGTCTCTGTGATTCAGTCTTGGTAGGTTCTACGTTGGTAGGAATCCATCCATTTCTTCTAAGTTGTCCGGTTTGTTGGTACATATTGTTCATGGGACTTTCTTATGATTGTTGGTATTTCTGTCTTACCAGTTGTAATATCTCCTCCTCACTTCTGATTTTATTGGCGTCTTTCTTTTCTTCTTAGTTTAGCTGAAGTTTTGTCAATCTTTAAAAAAAAAAAAAAAACACCTCTGAATTTCCTTGATATTTTCTATCGTTTCTCTTTCCATTCATTTCTTTGAACTTCGTTATTCCTTCTTTCTGGCAACTTTGGGCTCAGCTTCTTCTTCTTTTTCTGGTTCCTTGAGGTGTAACATGAGGTTGTTTACTCAAGATCTTTCTTTTTTTCTTCATGTAGATGTTTATTGCTGTGAACTTCCCTCTTAGATCTGTTTTGTTGCATCACATAAGTTCTGGTCTGTTATAGCTCCATTTTCATTCGTCTCCAACACTTGTAACACAAATCCAAAAGAATCTGGGGTGCCTGGGTGGCTCAGTCAGTTAAGTGTCTGACTCTTGATTTTGGCTCAGGTCATGATCTCACAGCTTACTGGAATCGAGCCCTGCATTAGGCTCTGCACTGACAGCATGGAGCCTGCTTGGGATTCTCTCTCCCTCTCTCTCTTTTTCTCTCTCAATAAATAAATAAACTTTTTTTTAAAAAAATCAGTTAAAGGGACTCCTACTCTTCCCTAAAAGAAATTTAGAGGGTTCTGTGTGTATAATTTATAGGAATGCGATCATTAATATTCTTTTCAGAGAGGGGATTTGGCTTATCCCTCCAAATGATAGTACTTTTGCCTGAAGAACGAATGATGCTGGAGAAACAGAAGAGAATTGAATGACAACATTAAAATAGGTTTTTTCACCTGTACATATTTTACAAATTTCATGTTTTCATGTAAACAGTGGATATTCTTATATAGTAGGTGCATATGTGTGTACACAGAAGTTGCTAGAAAAGGGGGAAAAAAGATCAAACATTTGTGAGGATATTTTCTCTGCTATTAAAAAAAAAACGGTAGGGACGCCTGGGTGGCTCAGTCGATTAAGTGTCCGACTCTTGGTTTTTGCTCAGGTCATGGCCTCACGGTTTGTGAGTTTGAGCCCTGCATTGGGTTCCATACTGACAGCACAGAGCCTACTTGGGATTTTCTCTCTTTTCCTCTCTCTCTGCACCCCCCCCCCAAAATAAATAAACAAACATTTAAAAACATATACGGTAAAACTGAAAGTACATTGTACTGAATTCAAATTTTGAATTTTAATTTACTCTGAAAGTATGTGAAAACACAATTCTCTATCGTTTACCTCGAAATTCATATTTGGTTTTAGTTTTTGTTTCTTCACTTTGGACACTCATTAGAATTATGTGTTACCTTTTATTCCTAGTTTACTAAGAGGCTTTATCATAAAGTTGAATTCCATAATATATTCTTCCTGTGTCTATTCAAATGATCACGTACTCTTTACTTTTTACGTTGTTATCATGAATTATACTATTTTCAAATATTAAAAAAAATCTATTAGAATAAAACTGACTTCATCATGATGCATTATCCTTTTTTATTTATTGCAAGGTTGGTTCATTAAGGTTTTTTGGTAATTTTTGCATCAAAGTGAAATTAGACATGATTTCCCTGTCTCTTATTGGTGTAGTCAGCTTTTTATATCAAGGATAAAGCTAAAAAAAAATAAAAGGAAGAACAGGGAATGAGTCCCTTTTTTATCTATTTTCTGGAAAAGTTTAAGTAGAATTAAAAATATTTATTCCTCAAATATTTAAAAACATTTCTACCAGAATTTTTTTTTTTTTTGGCCAGGCTGATTTCTACTATAAGTCTATTTCTATCAAACTTAAAAGATTACTCTGGTTTTCTATTGGGGGGGGAATAAGTTCTTTTTTATTTCAGAGAGAGAGAGAGAGAGCAAGAGAGTGCATACTAGTGGGGGAGGGCAGAGAGAGAGGGAGAGAGAGAATCTCAAGCAGGCTCCACACTCACCACAGAGCCTGACATGGGGCTCAGTCCCACGACCCTGGGATCATGACCTGAGCTGAAATCAAGAGTCAGGCACTCAACCGACTGAGCCACCCAGGTGCCCCAATTGGGATAAAGTTCTTTATATGATTCCATGACCTTATGACATAAGTCATAGGTCATATGACCTATAACTCCATCTCTGGAACGCCTTTGGTTCTGGTTTTGTTTTTTTTCTCTGCTAGCTGTTAATAGTCTTGTCTCTTCATTTATCTTGTCACTTTTTTGTGACCTAAATCATTATTGAATATAAAAAGCTATAAAATAACTCGGACTCAGGGATAATGGTTTATTCATTTAGAGAAAGTTGATATTTGCATCTGGCACGTGGATGGGGCACAAACAATGTTGAATCACCTTAAAACCAAATCTAGGGATGAAGAATATTTGAAGCTGGTCCTTGTGAGCCTCATCCGGGGCTAGCTGGCCCTCACACATCAGGTTCAGTCATCTGGGGTCTCCACCCAAGGCTACTGCTCCCTACATAGGTCATGAATTCCCCATTTTGCCTGCATGGCCTCTGGAGTCTTTCACATGCTGTCCTCAGCTTCTCAGTCTCTCAGATCCCTTTCAGAACCAGTCAGTATTCTGAGTGGAAGTGAGGCCCTGAGTATCACTGCCCCTTCTTGGGGCTTCTGGCTTCCCCCAGCATTTGGCCACATAATTCATCTCTGCCTCATCAGAGTCTCAGAGACATTCAGATTTTTCCTTGTTGTCGTGCAGTTTTGCCAATGATCATGGTGGGAGGGCTGATCCAAATTACCAAGTCTCCAATTACTAGAAGCAGAAGACCAAGAATAAAATTTCATATGCTACTAAAACACTTGATAAAGTAAAATCACTTAACTCAATTTGTATTTCCTCAGTGCAAATTTGATACATTTAAATATCTTACATACTTTGAAAGTTCACCAACGTTCAGAAAATTGAATGGGATAGCCATGCGTAAACTTCTAAACAACCCGAGATACTTAAAAAGTATGAATAAATCCTTAAAAGGATGAAAACAGAGTCCACTTCCTTCAATCAAGCAGCATAGATTGTTCCAGATCCTTACAAATCATGATATTTTCCATTCATAGTCATTCTCATGCCCACCGTTGGCCATTTGGCTTTTTTTCGAATCCTTTTGTGTTTGGATCCTAGGCTGCCATTTTCTTATTTTCTTCCAGCCGGGTCACTCCTTTTCAGTCCAAGCTGGGCCCCTCTCCTCCTCCACCTCTGAATACTGCAATTCTCCAGGCTCGGTCTCTGGTCCCCCTTGTTCTTCCACTATCTTTTCCCAGTTGGCCTCACCTACTTTCATGCTTGACATGTCGCCTCTAACTAAATCCTTCCACATTCTCGGATCTCTCCTATGAGTCCTCTTGCTAGGAATGTGCTTAGAGATAGATGGCCTGCACATACCTATTCAATAGACCTACCAAGCGTATCCTGCTGAAACATAGGACATTGGCTCACAGTGGTTAAAATCACGGACTTTGAAGCCAGTCTCTAAGTTCCTATCTTCTATGTCACTGAGTAGACTTGGGGCTGTAGGCATGATGCTCGATTCCTCTGTGTTTCTGCATTTGTGAAACAGAAGAAATCATAACATCTAACTCACAGATATTTTGGAAGGAGTAAGCAAATTAATATGTGCAAGTCAGTGTAATGTTTATTGAGTCTTGAGAGACAGACAGAGACAGAGCACGAATGGGAAGGGGCAAAGAGAGAGGGAGGCACAGGATCAGAAGCAGGCTCCAGCCTCTGAGCTGTCAGCATGGAGCCCGACGTGAGGTCATGCGGCGTATCTTGCAGGCACAGCCTCGTGGGATGTGGCCTTTGCACAGAAGTGTCCTCGGAGCCGGGACAGAAGGCTGCGGGGTTACCTGCCTTGTAAGGCGCACAGATCTGGCTTGGTCACGAAGGAGGAACTTGGTCCACAGCACCAGCCCAGGAGCAGTGCGCGTATCTGGCCGGACCTTCCCATGTTGTGCCAGAACAAGCCAAGCAAATTTCAGCACAATCACCTTCTGCTTTTGTTGAATGGAAATACCCATGAAAGTATCTGGATCCACATCCAAACTGATTGTCAGCGGGTTAAATGTAAGTATGCGGTAGATCCCCAAGGACAGGATGTTCTGTCATGCTCACCGTAGGGTCACTGTGCTTGGTTTCGGATCCCCGGCAAAGCGCCAGATGTTAAGAGGAGACCCCAGATGCCAAAGGAGTCTGGGAAATATTTTAAACAATGCGCAGCGGGTGCTTAGTGTGGAGGAACCAACCATGGGCGGGAGGCGGTAGATGCCCTCCCGAGCAACGGTTTGATGTGTCACAGCCTGGCGTCAAGGTCAGGAGGACAGTCCATTGGTTGGAGCTCTCCCCGTCTGGATACAGATTTTGCAAAAGACCGAGGTGGGGACAGAATTGAAGCAGGGTCTACAGACCTGCGTGGTGGCATATTGGGACTATCCACAAGGGGCTGGACGCTCACGGCAATGGGCTCTCGTGGGGGTTTGCACTCCTGCATCGGGCCTGTAAAGTATGCCCCTGCATCACGCATTGCTTTAAAAGCCCGACGGCCTCAGAACCCTGCTCTTGCCACTGGAATTACCAGGAGTCTCTTTCAAAGTGAGAGCTTCGTTTCCCTAACTTTTTTTCTCAGCCTCTGCCAGCTTTGCAAACTTTTTATTTGTCCCTTTATTGTTTATTTCGCATTTCGTGTTTGGTTTAAGCACATAAGGGTGAAGCACTCAACTGTGTTTTTCAGACATTTGGGTGCTATCGCGTTACATCACAGATACCCAGTGTGGCTGAGTAAACGTCCGCCTTCCAGAGTCAGCCTAAACAAACAAAAACAACAGCCCTAAATATTTCCTCTGCAGAGCCATTGCTGTGGCGCTCTCTCCTGAAGCCTTAATCCTGATCTTAAACATTTGCCGTCCTAAATTAAGCACAGTTATGTCTGTAATCTTACTATCTGTTTTTCTTCATGCTCATCATAAATGCCAAAGGGTAATTCTTCCTAGAAAAATCAATCTTTTGTGATAACATACAATGTGTTTTTAATTAATGCAGTTGCCTGATGCTGGCAGACCAGAAGCATCCTATCGTCGACGCTGGGGGAATTCGTGCAGGGTCCTGTCTGTGCGTGCCGAGCCCTGGAGCCAACGAAAAACCTTCTGTCATTAACTTCTCTGCTTAACTAGCCTACTTATTAAGAACCCAGCCATCAGTCATGCTGGATAAGCATATCAAGATATAAGGAGACGCCAGGAGTTGATGAAATACTTTGGCGAGTTTTGTTATAATAACTTGTGGTTCGTCTCCAGTGTGGAGGGGGGGAAAAAAGCCATTTGCGATTGCTCAATATTTTGGGGCAAAATGCAACTGTCATCTGAATCCAGAGATAGGAGAGAGGAGTCTTGTTTATTTGGCTTGTGTTTGCTTGGTTTTGAAGCTGAAAAGTGGTCTCTCAGTTGGGGAGCAGTGGGACAGCCTGGGTTTGGTCACTTGTCCTATTTTAATGGCTGAGACCTGGTACCAGTCACCTGGCCTCTCACAAACTCTCTCCCCAACCCCTCCTCCCCAGTAAACTGAGGTCACGAGTTCCCATTCATGGTGGACCCAAGAAGGAAAGGGCTGGAAGTCCGTTGTAAACCATGAGGACAGGGCCGTTGCTATGCTATTCTTTCTTAATTTGATGATCATTTTTTTACTCTTGCAGAAAACAGCATTCCTAAGTGTTCATGAAAAGGAAGAGTTCTCAGATTAGCCTCATTGTTTTGATTGTGAGATTTCAGGTTTCGGTGTGGAAGCCTGGTCTACAAAGGTTCCTTTCTTCTCCTACCCCCGCTGCCCCCTCCGCCACCCCAAGTGCCGCCAGAATAAAATGTAGGCATGAATGCAGGGAATTTTTTGACAATGGAGCAGAGAGACTTTTATTGTTTCAGAAAGCACTTCCTGAACACATTTATAACCACGGAGCCAATAAAATGACGGGTTCAGAGATAAGTATACTGGAAGGAAACAGACCATTGCAACACATGTCAAACCCCCTGGAACCACTCTCATATTCCCAAGCATAAATTTTACATTAATACAAAGTCAGAATAAGAGTTCCCCGTTGTTGCTTACACAATAGTGACCAAGCAGAGGGAAGAAGGCTTGAATGAATCGTTTTCAATCATGTAAATATAGCCCGGTTTGACTCCTAGGCATTGAGCAGTCCTTTAACGTGGGAAGGACGAAATCATACTCCAGGAGACCGGCTACTGAATCCAGCGTAAACACCTTCACGTGATGGAACTAGGAAAGTGAAGTAAATGACGTAACTATAGATAAATGACAATAACGTAAAGATATTGCACAATAAGAATAGCAACATCTACAGATGAGGGAATTTATGAAGACAAGCGAAGGAAACCAGGTAAAGGGAATTTGCAAAGATGTAAGCAGACAATGGCAATGCCTGCTCCCAGTTGTGTGGGCACAGGAGGGGATGAGCCCCACTTTATCTTCTAGGGGGAAGCTGAATTACCAGCCTCCATGCAAATGTTTCAAAACCAGGCCGTGTTGGCTCCCCAGCGTCTACGTGGCCACACCTGGGCCACCTTTCACAGCCCACGTGAAACCCAGCGTTGTCCCCAGACTGTCCGCTTGACCTCCTGTACTCTCTCTCCTTCCAGTGCGCTCTCTCTTGGTGATCTCCATGCTAGCCGAATCTAAAACGGACTCCCTTTAAATCCCCAGGGTCTCCAGGCAGTACTCCCATGGGCCCACGGTAGCCCACGTGAAATGGATCAAAGGACCAAAAAGTTGGGGTCTTGAGATGCATAGCCACGTGTGTCTTGCAGGCTGAGCAAGAGGCAATTCAACGTAGGGAAGTTCACCTCAGGCCCTTCAGGCTCTTCCTGAATGCTGAGTGGGCACACGCACACAGACCAGACAGGAGCAGGTGGACGGCCAGCGTTCAGTGCTAAGGAAATGGTGTCAATTAATTTGCTGATTGTACTAAAGGATGAGAACTTTCTGGTCTAGGACTATAGAGACCTGATCACTCTAAGTAGCCGGAGGAAGTGATGGAGACCACACAAAATGTCCTGGGTCTGAGAAAAGCACAGTCAGGGCCAGCTCAGCAGACCCCGACGAGCAGGCTCAGAAGGGATCCCCGTCTACTCCAGAACAGGGGCATTTCCGGGGATGCTCAGAAGCCATCGCTGAGAAGGCAATTCGTACATAATATTTAAGCCCTGCAATAAAATATTCATCACTTTCTATGAATCAAAACGAGAAAGAATTCAATAGTCAAATGTAGGCAATCATTGTTTCATTACGTGGGTCTGATCACTGTTGATTAAGGGTCCTATTTGAACCCATGACGTATCGAGTTCAAGAACTCCAGAGGTGTGTTCATTCACTCTTACACTCACTCACTTGTTTAACCTAGACTTAGTGAGTACATCAGCCAGGCAGTGTGTACATGACAAAGGAAAGAGAGAGGAGTGTCCCTGTCCACATAGAACCGACTTCCACAAACGTGGAGGAAATTGACCACACTTTTGGGGTTTCTTTTGTACCCTGTTACAGGAGGAATCTTCAGCGATGGCACCCGGGCTCTGCCATGTTGCCATGTGACGACTCAGGGCTGGCAGAGTCGGAGGAAACAGGAGATCTGAGGAGTAACTGATTGGGTGACCAGGTGAAGTGTCCAGAATGGACCCTGTCCCCCCACCCCTCCGATTGCCACTCTTCAGGTGCATGAGTCTCAGGTGTGACCTAGAAAGCTTTGGATACCAGCGATGACCTCGCAGAGAGGATGGGGGGCTTTTACAGCCCTGAGGACATGTTACCAAGAAATCTGAAGAAAACATGCTTAGGCCTGTGGTCCCCCCACCGCATCCTGAAAGTCATGCCCACTGCCCACGCCAGAAGCAGCAATCCTGTTAGCAGAGGCGGGGGGTCCCTCGCACACAATCAGCTATCCCCATCGTCCTATGGAAGTTTGCTCAAAAGATCTCCTCCATCTAATTTCCTATGTCCAAATAAAAAGAGAAAAATCAAAACTCACCAAAAAAAAGAGAATATTAAACAGGAAAAAAAAACCCTCAGCAAACAAACAGAAAAACAAAATTTCGTGGAAAATTTATGTAATAATAGGTTAATAAGTATTTAACACAAACATAAACATACTTCAGTAGAGAGACATGAGACGGTTGTTATATATCTATGCTGAGAATAAGCGTCAGGGGCGTCTGGGTGGCTCAATTGGTTGAACGCCCAACTCTTGATTTCGGCTCAGGTCGTGATCCCAGGGTCATGAGATCAAGCCCTGTGTCAGGCTTCACACTGAGGATGGAGACTGCTTGGGACTCTCTCTGTCTGTCTGTCTCTCTCTCTACCCCACCCCTCCATTCTCTAAAATAAAAATAATAATAAAATAAAAATAAAAATAAAAATAAGCTTCAACAAGGAAAGAATCTGTATTTATAAACATCATTAGTAACGTTGAAAAGGACAAAAGAAAAAAACAGCTGGCCCCAAAGGCCAAGTAAACCTGGTACAAAATTCAATTTGGGAACACAAATGAAGGGAGATGAATAATCAAATGAAAGCAGAAACTGAATAAGTAGGAAAGCTGAATGAACTGTCGTCTGCAGGGATGGTGAGAGAGGTCGGAAGTCCGGAAGGAAACGGACAGGTGTCCCTGGGACACAGACGGAGAGCCTCGGGTCACAACGGAAGTCTTGTGTGGGGGCGGCTGTGCGGAGCGCAGGGTTGTGCAGAGGTCACACGGAAACGGGGACACAGACAGAGAGAGAGGCTCGTGGTTGGGGCGTTTGCTGACCTCAGTGTCCCCCAACCTCGCAGGGAGGGCCACGGGGCTTTAGATTCGTTCCACTGTAACACCACCGGCTGGAACTGAAAGTCACAGAGGTGGCGGACAATGACACGAAGCCCCCAGGGGGGCAGTGTGGGGACAGGGCCCCGGGCACACACACCCCTTCCTCTGCTGTGTAAACACAAACCGAGGCCCCGCTGTGAGGGCATTTTGCAGGCGTGCTTAGGGTCCCCGCTCAGCCGGGCCTGGGACAGGGGGTCACCCAGGAGGTGAGCCCTTCCAAAGCGACACGTTCGCCTCAGCTGGGAGCAGAGGGGACCCCGTGACGTCCGTCGGCGCTGCGAGCTGCCCACTGGGGGCGGCCAGGCCCAGGACCTGCGCACAGGCAGCCTCCAGAACGCAGAGCTATCGGGCAAACGTGGACTTGACTCCTGTGGGAGATGAGTGAGCTCGGTGAGGACCTGCTCCCAGCTGGATGGTGGCTCCAGAGGCTCAGACCCGAGCCTGCGGCCACTCTGCACCTGGGAGACCATGAGACTATAGCTGTGCTTTTAAAGCCACTGGTGTGTGCTAATTTGTCACCCAGCAGGAAGCAGGCTGAGAAAATGGGTCCAGAGACCAGTCGTTCCTTACAGAGAAAGGAGGGGTCAGAGCCCAGGAGCTGCAGAAGGAGCCGGGAAGAAGCGTCCCGGGGAGCAGGACAGGGCCCAGCCGGCAGGTCTGAGGCCTTTTGCCCTGTCCCGCTTCTCCCCTGCTCAGCACAAGAGCCTACAGTGGTCGTCCTGTGGTGGGCCCACGTCTGTGAGTCCCGTGAAGGAGGGACAGATGAACCGCATCTGATTCAGCCTGTAGGGGGGCCTGGGGGCACCTGGGAGGGACGTGCGGAGCTTGTGGCCAGAGGTCTGACTGTCCCACGTTCACTGTGGCCTGTTCAGTGGTGTTCTCTGCTCCACAACCCACCCCCCCTGAGGGGCCCCGCCCCAGGGCCCCAGGTGGCCTTTGTGAAGGTCCCACGGGGAGGAGTCAGGGGTCAGTTAGAGGAGGCCCCAGCCCTACAGGCCCCTCTGGGCACTCTCTGTCTCTGTCTCTGTGTTTCTCCCTGTCTCTCTCTCTCTCTCTCTCCTTCACCCATGTGAGAAGCCCCCACCTGCCCAACCAGACACAAAGGATAAACACAGCCTAGCTGTGCCACTAGCAAAACTGATGGTTCATGGTTCTTTCCTTTTTTTAAAATCTTTTTAAGTTTATTTATTTTTGAGAGAGAGAGAGTGCAAGCGGGGAAGGAGCAGAGAGAGAGGGAGACACAGAATCCAAAGCAGGCTCCAGGCTCTGAACTGTCGGCACAGAGCCCAACGCAGGGCTCGAACCCACAAACCGTGAGTTTATAACCTGAGCCAAAGTCGGACGCTTAACCGACTGAACCACCCAGGTGCCCCTCCTTTTTTTTTTTTAATGTTTGTTTATTTATTTTGAAAGAGGGAGAGCACACGAGCAGAAGAGGGACAGAGAGAGGGAGAAAGAGAATCCCAAGCAGGGTCCATGCCGTCAGCCCAGAACCCTACTCAGGGCTTGATCTCACGACCTTGAGATCATAATCTTTTCAGAAATCAAGAATCACTGAGCCATCCAGGCGCCCCGGTCCACGGTTCTCTAAAAGCACAGAGACACAGAGGTTAAGCAGTTGAGGCCACAAGGACTTGCAGAAGGGCCAATTAGGGCCACCACAGGGTGAGGCCTTTCCCCCGAGCCGGCCTCCCGAGATGCGTCCAGACGAGGCTTCTGGGCTGGGTGCCGGGGAACACGCTGGCCTCCGGCTCCGTTAGGAGGGGACCCGGCTGCCTCCCTTTGGTGCAGTTCCTGCTGGTAACTCGGTTCCTTGAGTGGGTTTTGTCCCCACTTTGCAGCAGCGACAGGGCCACGCAGATTTGCGCAGGGGAGGCCCCAGGGGTCGAGGAGGAGAGCCCTTCACGGGCCCCGGGGCTCCTCTAGGATATCCCACCCACCGCTTCCCCAGAGCGACAGCCCTCGTGGTTCCCCCACAGACAGCAGAGCCAGGGGCAATGACAGGTGCCGGGAGGAGTGGCTTCTGGACGCACTCCAACCGCAGGGCCGGCTGCAAAGCCCGGCTGGAGCGTGTGGGAGCCCTCTCGCCCCCGACACCTGGAAAACCACAGGCCATTTTCATAAAATGAAAAAAAAAAAAAAAAACAAAAAAACCCAACAGATAAGACCTGAAGTGATTGTTCACATGGACACTTCTAGAACTGTGGGAGCCCCCAGAGAACGCCTATGGCAGAAACGGAATCCTTGTGCGTAAGCGGTTAAGACAAATGCCCACAGGCTCCCGGGCCACCTTGAAACCTTGATGAATCCCAGGCGGTTAGGAAGTGCCGAAGGCAGAAGGCACACAAACATCTGTATTTTCTCTGAACTCATGAGTCATAAAAAGTAACCATTTTCACGTGTGCCTTATCTTGTTCTCACCTGGGGGCCGCCCCTCCCCACACACAGCGCTTGCTTTCCGCCTTCGCCGTGTGGCTATGTGACTCGATCCAGCTCGAACTCCCTCTCTGGTCTGTTTTCTCTCTGCTAACTGACCGCGAGTCGTTCCGTGAGGCCACCTTACAGTCGCAGACCAAATGCCCTCCGCGCGTGGTCAGAGCTCTGTGTGTCTTTCTCTCTCTCTCCACAAAATCTACTTAAAAAAATAATAACAATCCTTCCTTGTAGCTGAATGCACTCTGAAAATGGACTTCCCTTCCTCCTTCCCTACTTAGTCCCGCTGTCCGCAACCGCGGCGGGCCATCTGGGCCTGTGTGGCGGTGCTGGCTTCCGGAGGGTCCCCCAGGCAGGGGGTGCAGCAAAGTGGACCCCGAGAACCCACTGCTTCGGCCAAAGCTGGCCGGACTTTGGACTTGGCGGCCCCCTGGCCGTTCCTGCCTGCTGGCAACCCACCCTCGGGAGCCTCGGAAGTACTGTGCCCAGAAGTCTCAGGTGCACTTCCTCAGCCACTGAAAGTGCACGTGGTCAGCCGTGACCCCAGCACCGGCCTCGGGGAACGCACTCTGCCAATCACACGGCTTCGCTTTGCAGACGTGGGCAGGTGACGGGGGCTTTTGCACTTGCTGCTTAGCTGCACGATGCGTGGGTGCATGGAATTAAACATTTCCTGAAGTCTAGAACATAATGTTTATGTGGCCAGCAGAGGTGTCTGAACGTGGCCCGTTCCTGGGGAATCCTAAAAGATCTCATCAGAAGGCTGGAGAGAGAAACATGTTGGGAGGCCAGAAATGTACAAAATGGAAATGCTGGAATCTCTAGAATTTACAGCACCTGTATTATTTGTGAGGGCTACTATACCAAAGCAGCATACATCACTCTTCACGTCCCAGAGGCTGGAAGGCTGTGATCCAAGCATGGCTGCTCCTGGATGTGCCTTCTCCCCGCGTCCTGCCAGGGCCGTCCCTCTGTGCCTGTCTGTGTCCTGATCTCCTCTTTTTTTTTTTTTAAGCATTTATTTATTTAAGAGGGAAGGAGGAGGGTGCACAGGGAGGAGCAGAGAGAAAGAGAGACAGAGAATCCCAAGCAGGCTCCACGGTGTCAGTGCGGAGCCCGACGTGGGGCTCGAGCCCACGAACCGTGAGATCACGACCTGAGCCGAAATCAAAAGTTGGACACTCAACCAGTTGAGCCCCCCAAGCGCCCCCTGATCTCCTCTTGTAAGGATGCCCTTCAGATGGGATGAGGGTCCACCTTAACGGCCTCTTTTAACCCGAAGATCTCTGTGAAGGCCCTCTCTCCACATGGAGTCGTATTCCGAGGTGCTGAGGGTCAGAGCTTTAATGTAAACATTTGGGGGGACACAACTGAGACCAGCTTGAGCATCAAACAGCTTTGGTTGTTTACAGGGTACGTGACGAACACCAGGAGCCACTGACGATGGAGGAAAATATTTTTCTCTGTGACAGATTCAGGACAGCAGGCAGTGGTCCCTAACGAAAAGCGTCTCCATTGGGTCGAGGTAGAAAGCTCTATTTGCTCCAGTGCCTCACAGACCAAGAGGGGAGAAACCCCCATCCTTAGCAAGCTTCTGCTGGCTCAGCTAGGGCCCCGTCACAGCCCAGCGGAAGGCAGGGCCCGGTGCTTGCTGAGCACCACGCGCGTGTAGGGATGAGTCGGGGAAGGGAAGGAGGTCTCGCTTCTCCTGGGCCTCGAGCTCCCAGGTAAGAGAGAACACATGGGGAGTGAGTCAGCTGGGAGGGAGGTCCCCCCAGGGAAAGTGGTAAAGTGACTGGGGAGTTCCTGGAATGTTCCGGAAAGGACCGAGTGATCTGGCGTCTGGCGGAGGGCAGGAGTGCTGCCTCAGCAGGGGTGCAGCCCACAGCCTCCCACCCTGCTCCCCGGGGCCAGTGCGAGCCCAGATAGCAGGGCCAGCCTGCGGGAAGGCACCGCCGGCCATCAGCAGGGCCACAGCCTGGGGACCAGGGTAAGGGTGCTGGCCGACGCGCAGGGGCCGGGAGGGCGAAGGTCAGCCCGGAGCAACAGCTTTGAGCTGCAGGAGCCCCACGGGCCTGCGGCACCAGGAGCAGGAGCGGCAGGCCGGTGGACACGGGTCAGCGTGGGCAGCCTCGCCCCAGGATGGGGGCCCGGCTCCCCGCACGTGCCGTGGCCCTGCGAAAGGGGTGCTTGGCAGGCCCCTGAACAGGCCGGCCCCATCTCACGAATCCTCAAGGGAAGCGTGGAGACACACGGCGGCATGGCATGATCTCTAAATTTTGGAAGCAAATTCAAATGAAAAACTCAGGGCCTCATGCAGTTCCCAGCTGGGCATCTCCCCTGCCCTGCCTGCTGCCAGCCTCGGACCCACCGGCAAAGTGTGCTCTCAGGCGGTGCCTTCGGGGAAACTGTGGATGTCACCACCGACCAGTGCCAGGCAGCTCCCGTCCTCTGTCCTGGCCACACTGTCCTCCTCCCAGCTCCTCATCACCCTGGACGACGTGAGGACACTGGCGGCCCCATCCTCCCGGCTCCCACGTCTCCCCGGACGTGCACAGGTTGCATCAAGCATGGGAGACTGTGATCTGCGCCCCTGCAGCCCTGCTGCCTCAGGGTCAGGCCCTCTGCACACTGTCCCCCTCCTGGGAAGAACCCCTCAGGCCACACCCACATAGAGTGTGCACGGCACCCGGAGAGCGCACCTGCGATTGTGGCTGCCACGGGCCCTCTGGGCAGTGCTGGATCATGCTGGAAGTACTGGCAGGAGGGTCACCTATTGCTCTTCAGACCACAGACCACAGATCACAGGCCACAGACCACAGACTGCAGACCATGGATCACAGACCACAGACCATAAACCACAGACCACAGATCACAGACCACAGACCACAGACTATAAACCACAGACCACAGATCACAGACCACAGACCATAGACCATAGATTACAGACCACAGGCCACAGACCATAAATCACAGACCACAGACTATAAACCACAGACCACAGACCACAGGCCACACACCACAGACTGCAGACCAGAGATCACAGATCACAGACCACAGACTGCAAACCACGGGTCACAGACCACAGACCATAAACCACAGACCACAGACCATAGATCACAGATCACAGACCATAGACCACAGATCACAGACCACAGACCATAAACCACAGACCACAGATCACAGACCACAGACCACAGACTGAAGACCACAGATCACAGACCACAGACCATAAACCACAGACCACAGATCACAGACCACAGATCACAGACCACAGACCATAAACGACAGACCACAGATCACAGATCACAGACCATAGACCATAGATTACAGACCACAGACCACAGAACACAGATCACAGACCATAGACCATAGATTACAGACCACAGACCACAAAACACAGATCACAGACCTTAGGTTACAGACCAATGGCCACAGACCACAGATCACAGACCACAGAACACCAAACACAGACCACAGACTCCAGGTCACAGACCACAAAACCCAGAACAAAGCCCTGATTCCTGCAGACGGCACCCGCTGCCTCCTGGCCAAGTGTCACTTGCTTTTGCAAGGTGTGCACCTCTTTGCAGGCGGCCGGGGCCATGCTGAGCTGCCTGGAGCCCCTGCAGGCGGTGCCTCGCTATCAGCCCCCAGTACAGCCTGCTCCCAACACTCAGGTCTTTTTGGCCCCGACAGTGAGGCCAGTTTCTAATGCCATTTCTAATCTTAGCCATATGTGGTTTCCTTCGGTTTTCGATTTCTCTGAGGCTTTTAACTCTTTATCTAATATATTTCATGTACGTTTTTATTAAGCTCACACAAAATTGAAAGTAATATCGTTAAGGTTGTAGTGTCAAAGTGATTGCAAATCTTCTAGCAACCTCTGCCAGATTCTTTCAGTAGCACGTAGTCTCAGGCAGCACATCAGCCGTGAAGAAAAATTGCAAAATGCGATGGGTGAGGGAGTTCTGTGTCCGTTTTCTTAACATCCAGAGATGACGCATATTTGAGCTAAAATGCCCACACATCCTCAGATCTTTTCAGAAGACAAACACTGTACAACCATGCCCACACTGTCTGGGACCAACCAAGCCACTGTCCACAAGACCAAGGACGCTCAAGATAAACCACGTGCGTTCTGTATATTCGACAGTAAAAATCAAGAAGGGCAGATGCTGGAAGCGATCGGATGCTGGGGAGATGCACTGCCATAAAGCATCTTCTCTGGAAAGTGCAGGAGACTCAGCTTAATACGTGACACTCGCTCAGTGGCGATTCTGTGACTTGGCCGCGTGTCGGTGGGAAGTCTGCTCACTCAGTGCTTAACAAACTCTAGCAGAGCATGGTTTCAGCTTATAATCACTTCTCACTAAGCGGTAGGAGTGCGTGAACAGCCCACACTCCAAAAAAATTCTGAACTGCGGATCTTTTGTCCGTGACAGCCCATGAGGGATATTTTTGCAGGGGTCACTGACTCATCAAGGGCCCTGTGTATTGGGACCCCGAAAAGTGGAGGGCTGTGCTGGGGTTTATGAACTTCCAGGCAAGCGATGATGACTCTACTCAGTTAGAATCGGGAGAAACGTGACCAAAGTCTCTCCGAACGTGTTACTGACTTGGAGGTCTCCAGGGCGGCTCAGGGATGCCGAATGCCACCTTGTCCGGCGACCCATGCAGACCCACGATTCCCGTTCTGTGCAGGGAAGGTGAGGAATAAGCTGTGCTCAGCATGGGCCCCACGCTGTGGGGTGGCAGCAGGAACACAGATTGAGAACCACTGGATGGCGCACTGGCCTCCGTGACGGGCAGCACAGCAGACATGACCAGGTTGCAACATAAGGAAGGGCCCTGTTGTTGGTGCAAAGTCCACATGGGAGAGGCTCCTGTCACCCTATGTGGTTCCTACAGACACTCCAGGGGCACCTGGGTGGCTCAGTTGGTTGAGCATCCAACTCTTGATTTTGGCTCAGGTCGTGGTCTCACGATTTGTGGGATCAAGCCCCGCATCGGGCTCTGTGCTGACAGCTCGGAGCCTGGAACCTGCTGCGGATTCTGTCTCCCTCTCTCTCTGCCCCTCCCCCATTCACGCTCTCTCTCTGTCTCTCAAAAATGAATAAATGTTTAAAAATCAGGAAAAAAGAAGGGGGCCAGCCTGGAATTACCAGGCCATATGTCACCTGGGGGGGCTCACTGCCAGAGGGGGTGCTCACCGTGAGATGCTGGTGCATGGGGTGTAGGAGGCTGGTCCCGGCCAGGAGCTGGAGAGCGGAGGGGTCCCGGAGGTCACCAGCCAGCTGTGACCAAATGTGACAACGGGACTAGGGCCAGGAGAGACTGAAGCAGGGGACAGCCAGATGCTCCCTGAGTCCTCCTTCTCTGTCTCCAGCTCTGTGGGGCTTCATCCAGAGGAGGGACGGGGAGGAAGGATCCCCCCCCCCCTCTCTCTCTCTCTCACACACACACACACACACTCAGGGCAGCTGAGGGGACCCATTGGGGCAGGTTCCCTTAGTGAGTCTGGCCATTGATAAGGAAGAGGGACATTTCACATCAGGACGCTGCCATTCTACTTGTAAACTGGAGGGACCTTTTTATGCTGATTTGCTCATTAAGGAGGTAGGGGTGCTGTGGATCCCCGTGTACCCACCGTCCAGCTCTGAAAGCTTTCGACCCGATGTTTCATGTTGATTCCACCCACAGCCCCTGGATCATTCTGAAGGAAATCCCAGGAGCAGATCGTTTCATTGTTAATGAAATGTTAATGTTAATGAAATGTTTAGTATGTGTCTGGAAAAGGCCAGGACCCCTCCTTTGCCAAAACCACAACATTAGCGTCATACCTCAAATTCTACCTTCTTCATTATCACCAAACATTCATTCAGTGTTCAAATCTCACCTGTTTGGACAAACTCTGGTTTTCAATATTGTAAATTTATTTCGAGAAAGAGACAGTGAGCAGGGGAGGAGCAGAGAGAGGGAGAGAGAATCCCAAGCTGTCAGCACAGAACCCAACACAGGATTCCAACTCAGAGCTGTGAGGTCATGGCCTGAGCCAACGTCAAGCGTTGGACAGTCAACCGACTGAGCCACCCAGGCGCCCCTGGACAAACTTTTAAGAGGTAGAGTACCAAGTTGAGGGCCCCAAATAGGAAGGCTTACAAACCAGAGGTCAAGAGGGAGGAACCGGGTGGGGGGGTTTGAGGAAAGCTCACACCTGGGGTCCAGGCGGGGGCCCTGTCCAGGCAGAATCCCCCCTTGGGGGCCAGACAGAAGCCAGTTTGGGGGACGTATATCCTCGTGTGCACGGGGTCTGGTGTGCATGAGACAGATGATGTGCAAGCGTGTGTGTGTGTATGTGTGGAAGGGGAGGGCCTTTGGGGTACAGAAGTAGAGAGGACAAGAGTGGGGTTGCCAAACTCCAGTTGTTTATTAATTCCTTTGAAGTACAGGAATTAATAATTTTTTATTTATTAATTTGTTTATTAATTCCTTTTGACAGGAGGCCTAATATGCTAAGGAGAGAAAATTAAGCATTTGTTAACGAAAGTCGATGTCATGATTTGACCATTGCACGTTTGCTAATTACAAAGCAGGGCTGGGGGTATTGTGCAAGCACCGTTTCTGTGTGGTGTTAGGGATGCATTCTCAGCTCTGTCAGAGTAAGGACCGGATGTTTCCAGGCTTGGGTTGCACAGAACGAAGACCCTTGTGATTTCACACAGGTGACTAGTTGTGAGTGGTGACATTCTATAAAGAATGTAAATCGAGGGGCGCCTGGGTGGCTCAGTCAGTTAAGCATCTTGATTTCGGCTCAGGTCAAGATCTCACGGTTCATGGGTTCGAGCCTTGCGTTGGGCTCTGTGCTGACAACTCAGAGCCTGGAGCTGCTTTGGATTCTGTGTCTCCCTCTGTCTCTGCCCCTCCCCCACTCGTGCTCTGTCTCTCTCTCTCTCTCTCTCTCTGTCTCTCAAAAATAAATAAAACATTAAAAAATTTCAAAAAAGAATTTAAATTGAAATCTTGGTTGAGACTTCATTTAAGACTTAAAACCTTAAAGAATTATAGTAAAAATCGCTGAAGTGGAATTATCTCCTGCTTATCTCAAACATGTTAAATTTAGAAGGACTCCGTGAGCAAGACACGTTGCCAGTGTCCCCTTCCTGATCTGGAGAAAGGAATCTCTAATGCATCTTGTGATTGTATGAGAAATTCACATTCCGTGTTAACATCTCATAGATGATGAAGCATAGTTTCAAAACCTAACTGGTTTTGTTCTCGACGTGGTGCCCTCCGGGCAGATTGGATTCACTTGCTGACACGCTTCGCACAGTTGAAAATGAAGGAAATTTATCACCCTGGTTTGCCAAATTATCCTTTTTTAGATGATTCAATGTTAGCAAAGCGCATAACCCAGTTGGACCATGTTACGCTTGAAGATGGTATCTGTAGTAGGTTGGTTGGCATAGGACGGGCGGGAACCGCACGTGTGGGGATAGGGCAGGTGGGAACCACACGTGTGGACATGCGTGTTCTTGCGTGCCTTTTAGCAAAAGCAGCCAACACACTTGGGCATGAAAAACATTTCAAACTCACTCCTCTCCCCCTACAACTCACCCATTGCTGACACCATTCTAAATTTCTCCGCGGATGTGCAGTCTGGTGTAGTACAAGAGCCCATTGCTGTCCATTTTAGGTACTCAGGGCTTGCTGGGGCAATACCTTCAGGTGACATTTCCTTCTGTCCGTTCTGTGACAGCCAGAACATTTCAATGATCCAGTCAGATACTGTGTTATTTTCACCAGCTCAGCTCATTGTGTGTAAGTACCTAATGCAAACCCTTTCTTCTCTGGTGGCATATAAGCTGTGTGTGTGTGTGTGTGTGTGTGTGTGTGTGTGTGTTTAAACCATTCTACTTACACAAACAGAAGTATTGACTACCGAGAGTTCTGCCCTGTGCCTGTTCCCCTCACACTGTGACTTACATACTGTCTGGAAAAGACAGTCTGTATTTATGACATGGACACATCGTCATCTGTCTGCGGTCCCGTCTGGGTGGCCATTTTTCTTCTTTCCAGCGTCCCGCTATTGCCGACGGTGTTCCCAGAAAATATTTCTCTGAGTATCTCTGCAAATACATGTCAGGAGAATGATAGAATAAATTACTGAAAGTAAATTGCTAGGTTTGAAAGACTATTACTAAGCGACACCTTATGGATGTGGCACCAAGAGATGCTGCACACCATTAACATTCCTGTTTTTGCTGGTAGTTCAATAATAAATACATGCTACATAAGAAATACTCAGTCCACACTTAGTTCAGAGACCACTTGCAACACACTGTCAGACAAAGTAACATAGGGCATGAGAACTTGTTCTTTAAACCATCATCAAAATGTGGGGTGCCTGCGTGGTTCAGTTGGTTAAGGGTCCAACTCTTGGTTTCAGCTCAGGTCATGAGCTCACAGTTTGTGAGTTCGAGTCCCATGTCAAGCTCTGCACTGACAGTGCAGAGCCTGTTTGGGTTTCTCTCTCTCCCTCTCTCTCTCTCTCTCTGCCCCTCCCCTGCTTGCACTGTCTCTGTCTCCCTCAAAATAAATAAGTAAATTTTAAAAACTCAATAAATAAAAATGTAATTTACTATTAGGCCAAGACAAAGAGTAGCATTAGAATTGCATTTCTTGCTGTGCTCACATAATGTGTATAAAGTTTATACATGCTAAATCTGCATAAGTTGAATGTACTAAGATAGATAGATAGATACATAGATACACAGATACAAACAAAGATAGATAATGGATGGACATATGGTTAAATGGATAGATGGATGGATGGATGGATGGATGGATTGATAGATGGATGGATGGATGGGTGGATGGATGGATGGATGGATGACAGATACAAGTGATGAAACACTCCATCCTTCCTGGTCTTGTAAACACATTCACAAGCTCTAGGGTACACGAAGAGATGGCAGAAGGTTTATTCAAAGTTGGAACAACAATCAGTCAGTTAAACTAAGAGCACAAGTTAGGTTGTTGCTGTCATCAATTAATTGGACTGTAGAGTACCTGTGTCTGCCTATTGTGAGAATTTTACTGTCTTTAGAAAGATTACACATTTTCCAGACAATTGAATTTCAACCATATCTTTTGCAGCAGCAGCTAAGGAGTCCACAGGATGTAAAAGGAAAGCCGCAGGAAGATTGGGAGAAATGAAAGTCAAAACCTCAAATTTTCTTGAAAAATATGTAATTCTACTTTGTGCATTAAAATTTTATCCCATCTAGGTTCCTGGGTGGCTCAGGCAGTTAAGTGTCCAACTTTGGCTCAGGACATGATCTCACGGTTCATGACTTTGAGCCCTGTGTTGGGCTCTGTGCTGATGGCCTGGAGCCTGAACCTGCTTGGGATTCTGTGTCTCCCTCTTTGTCTGCCCTGCCCCCACTAGCTCTCTGTCTCTCTTTTTCTCAAAAATAAATAAACTTTCTAAAAAATTTATCCCATCTATTTTCAGAGACGTTTAAGTGACTCAAAAAAAAATCTTGAGAATAAAAACTAATAAATTTTCTTAGTAGTAAATATATTAAGATATTAGCTCATCTTACAGACTATGTTTTCAACGGTTAAGTCTTCAAGTTGTAACCCCCCAAAAAACTATGGACTCCATTGGAAACACTGTGGAGCCATCCATGTGGGTCTGCAAAGACGCCATAAGCAGGCCCCACAGCCTGGGTGGCCCGCACAACAGAAACTCATGTTCCCCCCATTCTGGAGGCTGCAAACCTTGGCCAAGGGGCCAGGCTGGCTGAGACTGGTGAGCTCTTCTGGAAAGATCTCTCTTCCTGGCTCGCAGATGGCCACTCTCTCACTGTGTCCTCATGTGGTGGAGAGACAGACGTGTCTCTCTTCCTCCTCTTGTAAGGGTACCAGTCCTACTACACTAGGGACCCCCCCCTTATGATCTCATGTAACCCTAATCACCTCCCTAAAGGCCCCATCCCCAGACAGACACATTGGGGGTTAGGGGTTCAACATATGGATTTTGAGAGGGACACAATGTAGCCCATAACACTCTCCAGAAGGGTGATAACATTTAGCATATTGGTCACACATTCTCTCCAAAAGGACCATAAAGAGTAGCACTCAAGGGCAATGACAAAAACAGCACCACACAAATAACGATTCCAAATTTTTGTTTACATACCCTGCCTCGTTCCAAAGAGTACTCCAGAAGCCTCAGAGAAAACATACTATCCTACAACATAAAATTCAATAGATCAGAATTGAGGACACAGTAAAAATTAAAAATGAGCAAATAACAAGAAGCCAACCGTAAGCTTCTGCGGCACAAATGTGTGTGCCTGCCACTGGGCTCACACAATGGTGCGAGGGGCCCCTGGCTCGTCCCAGTGTGCTCTGGAAGGGAAGAGTCTGCTAAGACTCTTCTTTTTCCATCAACAATAGCCAAATTATGGAAAGAGCCTAAATGTCCATCCACTGGTGAATGAATAAAGAAGATGTGGTTTATATATACAATGGAATGCTACTTGGCAATGAGAAAGAATGAAATCTGGCCTTTTGTAGCAACGTGGATGGAACTGGAGGGTATTATGCTAAGTGAAATAAGTCCATCAGAGAAAGACAAATATCGTATGTTTTCATTCATATGTGGAACTTGAGAAGCTTAACAGAGGACCACAGGGAAGAGGAAGGGGAAAAACAGATACAAACAGAGAGGGAGGGAGGCAAACCATCAGAGATTCTTAACTGCAGAGAACAAACTGAGGGTTGATGGCAGGGAGGGGTGAGGGAGAGGGAAAAATGGGTGATGAGCATTGAGGAGGATTCCTGTTGGGATGAGCACTGGGTGTTGTATGTAAACGATGAACTGCAGGAATCTACCCGTAAAACCAAGAGCACACTTTACACACTGTATGTGAGCCAACTTGACAATAGATTATGTTAAAAAATAATAATAGGGGTGCCTGGGAGGCTCAGTCGGTTAAGCGTCCGACTTCGGCTCAGGTCATGATCTCACGGTCCATGAGTTCGAGCCCCGCGCCAGGCTCTGTGCTGACAGCTCTGGGCCTGGAGCCTGTTTCAGATTCTGTGTCTCCCTCTCTTTCTGACCCACCCCCATACATGCTCTGTCTTTCTCTGTCTCCCAATAATAAATAAATGTTAAAAAAAAATTTAATAATTATAATAATTAAAAAATAAAATTGTATTGAACACAATAAATAAATAAATGTAAATAAATAAAATAAAAAGTAAAGGCATAAAGTAGGTGTTAAGCACAAGCACAGACCCAAAAGGAAACTTCCCCGACATGCCAAACGGGGACCCTGGGAAGTGGTAACCTACACTGTTAAATCCCCAGCCCTGAAAGTGACACGTTGGAACAATATTACCTAAGAAGCCCATCGTCAGGAACGGTCATTGGCAAACACGCCTATCTCCCTTGAGAAGGGAATTCTAAGCTGAAAATGTATCCGTTCTGGGTTTGAGTAAAAACACTGGACACTGACTAGTACAGGTCAGGTACCGAGCACTGTGGTCTTGATTTGTACTTCCCTAAAGAAGGACTTCTCTCACAGACCGCCTGGGCAGCTCAGTCGTTTAAGCATCCAACTTCGGCTCAGGTCAATATATCGCGGTTCGTGGGTTTGAACCCCGCGTCGGCTCTGTGCTGACAGCTCGGAGCCTGGAGCCCATTTCAGATTCTGTGTCTCCCTCTCTCTGTCCCTCCCCTGCTCATGTTCTGTCTCTTTCTCTCTCGATAATAAATAAACATTAAAAAAAAAAAAGACTTCTCTTTTTCTCATTTCCTCCTGGCTGGATCCAGTTCTGGGGCTGGTCTCACAAGTGATCAGTTTACCCCTTGGAGGGGGTGTCTCCTGGGTGTAGCAGCCAAGACCCTGCCCATCCAGGAGCCCGGGGAGCAGGTGCTGTCCAGGTGGGCAGCCCGGGCTGAGTATCTTCCGGCTCTCTACTGCAACCCTTCCTCGCCCACCGACTCCCCTCTTTCCCTAAATGTGACACAGTTTCCAGTCTTCAAGGAAAAATATCTTCATCTGTCACTGCAATCTCCCCTTCACAGAACACTCCCCTCCTAGAGCCCACACCTCCTGGATTCTATTCTGCGCCCCGTCCCCGCCCCCAGTGCACCCCAGGGGCTCTTGCTGAGGCATTCTTTTTTCATTTTTATTTGTATTTGACAGAGAGACAGGCAGACTGCAAGTGGGAGAGGGGCAGAGAGAGAGGGAGACACAGGATCCGAAGCAGACTCCATGCTCTGAGCTGTCAGCACAGAGCCTGACACGGGGCTTGAACTCATGATCTGAGCCCAAGTCGGACGCTTAACTGCCTGAGCCACCCAGGTGCCCCTAGGAATTCTTTATTCCAGACTGTAGTGCACAGCTCTCATGCACACATTTACCTCCTATTAGGAAATTCTGTCCCGCCTCCTGGGCGCCCCAGGGCCTTTCATCATGCTGTCTGCTGACTGTCCACCCCAGCCTTCTCTGCAGGGTCCTTAGGCCCTTGGGGCCTCCACTCCAGGGAGAGAAGAAGGAGGGAAGAATGTTTATATACACCTGGGTTGTCCCTCCTTCTTTTTTCAACACCATCCTTGAGTGCGTTTTCCAAACCGGAAACTGTACCCTAACATCTGCCGTATAATTGATCAGATCCTAAGGCTATTTTCTCCTTGTCTTTGTCTTCCTGTTGTCTACTGAAGACTCGTGGACCACGGAGGTCTCGCCCAGCCTCAGATGTCCCCAATGCTCCTTGAAGAATCCGTCCAACCCCCAGCTCCCCAAATTCTTTAAAACCTCACCCGTCCAGGGTCCTTCCCGTCATGCCATGCCGTGGAGTTACCTGCAACAATCACGTTCCATCTTCAAGATTTCCATCTCTAGCAAATCATTTTTTTCACTAGTACTTCCTGCTAGATCTTTCTAGATCCTTCTAGATCCTTCCAGCTGGCTACTTAGAAATCCCATTTGACAGAAACATCAACGTATTGATGGTTTCCATGATTTTATTACTCCCCTATCTGTTCACCCCTAGGGTCCATTTGACACACACGTCGTCAGCCAGATTCCGCTGCTACTGGCAGACGGGCTCCCTGAGAGCCCCAGACCTTCCTCTGTCTTCTCACGGGGCTCCTTCTGCTCTGCATTTGAGGGTCTCAGGGCATCTCACACTGAACAGGCAAAACCAGACTCCATTTCTCCTCCACACCCCCATCGGTCTCCCAGTCTTTCCATCCAAACACATAACACTTCTTGTTGTCCAGGTGGTTGGAAACATGGTAGGAGTGAGGCTTGAGGACTATCCCGGCTTCTTTCTGCTTTCTTCCTCCAAACCTGCCCACAGCCCCAGTGTGTCCGTGTGTGTGTGTGTGTGGGTCTCCCTCCAGCAGTAAGCTCCAACAGACCATCACAGTCACTGTGACCACCATCACTATCCCTGAGACCACTGTCCCTGTCCCTGAGACCACCGCACAGCCTTCAGTGACCCCCTGCCTCCAGCGGTGACCACATTCTTCCCACCTGCAGACACTGCAGGAATCCTCGTAAAACAATGCCAGACCCTACCTTTTCCATCCTTAACCCCTCCCAAGTCACCCCAGGCCATTTAGAATAAAGCTCAGAATTCTTCTTTTACACTTCAGTGCCCCATGTAAACCTTGCTGGCCCGGCCAACCCCCTCACCTGCGGCCCCTTCCGACTCTGTCCCTTCTGGTTTTCCTGCAGCCCTTCTGTTACCGAAGGCCTATCTGCACCACAGGGAGCTATGCCTTTGCTGGTTCACACACCTCAGACTCACCTGTCCTGAGTCTTATTGCTGCTTGTTCCCCTCGTCACACTTCCTGATTTGACATCACAACTGGAGACGTCCCTCCTGACCACCCACGTCACTAGCTGTCATGCCCCCTTCTCACATTCCGTGTGTAGTGCTTCCTATCACCTGGTGTTCTGAGTGTGTGTGTGTGTGTGTCTGTCTGTCTGTCTGTCTGTGTCTGTTGTGTGTGTGGCAGAGAGAGAGAGCCAGAGACAGAGATAGAGAGGAGAGACAGAGACAAAAGACCAGCAGGGGCAGGCACGTTTGTCATTATCTCCTCCAAGAGAAAGAGAAAACAGGCCTCCTCTGAGCCACAAGTCAGTCCTTGAGGCAGGAGAATTTGTGGAAGCCGAGGGCCATCCTCACAGGGACCCACCTGCTGCCCCTTCCCACCAGACCAAGGCGCCAAGCAGGCTCCCTGGGGACGCGTGTGTGGCCAGCAGAGGCTGGCCAGTGCGGCTGGTCACTGACAGCCTTTTGAGTCCCCTCCCCGGGCTTCTCACTATCTGTGCCTCTGATGAACTGGGCGCTGACTGCTTCAGCCCAGGAAGTTCACATTTGCTTTTCTGAGGGGAAGGTCAAGCTGGACACTTAGACCTTCCGCGACCAAGAAGCAAGTCGTCCAAACACTAGTGTGTGCCAAATGCTGGCGTCGACCAAGGCATGGATGAGGCCCAAAGAACTAGAAGCTACACAGAAGCATTTTATGTAAACTTGTCCTGGAGAGAGCTGCAGGGGCGCTCAAACGTGATAAGCATAATGAGGGACAGAAGACAGGGCACACTCACTTGCCCCAAAGTCAACGTTATCTGGAGGCAAAGTTTGATTTCTGTGTTTCCTTCGGCCGAGCTCATTTCCTCGAGGCTCATTAAAACAGTCATCTGGTGGCTCCCAGTGAGAAGCCCCCATTTACAGACCCTGAGACAGCTTCCCAAGGAACTCGGGACCTATGTCCACTCTTTTCCCCAACTGCCAGAGACCAGAGTGGTCAAATGGGAAGCTACAGATGACATTGCCACCATTTTGTTTGCTGGCTTACTTTAAGATCCCGAATTCTCTTGGACACATCCTTTGATCAGTAAAGACTTTTCCTTCTTCGGCATCATTTCTGATGTCTCACTCCCTATATGGTGGGACTAAAACTTGGTGCATACGGATGAATGTTTGGAGAAGGAGAGCATTCGGGGCTCGAGTCCAGGACCTTTAACAAAGTTATGGCTTCCATTTAGACGCTCAGCAGGACATTTCTTAGGTCCACACTGATGTTTCCTGACATGTCAATTCAACTCATGTCCAATCGAGTCAACATAAAGCTGAGTCTTAGCAGTTCGATTGACATGTCCAAAGTCACCAGTGAGTGAAGAAACTCTTCACTTTTTATTGGTGATTCCTGCCTTTTTCTTCAGCAAGTTGCTAGCTGTGTCGTTAGTCCATTTTTCCTTGGGTGGTCTGTTTTTTTTCCTTTTTTCTTTATACATGAAAGATAAATGGCTAGATGGATAGATAGACGGGGGCTGCATTTCAGCTATATGTATTATAAATATTTTCTCATTCTGTAGCTTTTTTGCTTTATATAAGAATGTTTGTGACAAGAACATGTTTTTCATTTCCATGGGATAGACATCATCCATCATTTCTTTTGCGATTAGTATTTTGTGTGTTCTGCTTAAGAAATCCTTCTCAACCCCAAGGTCAGAATGAGGGTCATCTACACTGCATCTACCAGTTTCAAAGCTTTGCTTTTGAACATAAGCCCTGAATCCATCTGGATTTCATTTTTCTATGGTGGGAGGTAGATGTCTATTTCACAAAGTCCTTGTAGAAATGCATTTTCTTAGCTCCGTATATTATGTAGTCCCATCTTTGAAATAAGACCTCCCATAACACTATCGCCTTTATCAAAGTCCTGTTTGGTCTGTTTCTATAGTCTGTGTTCCATACTCTGGTTCATTAATTTATTCACTACCCCTCTTGCAAGGTCAGAAGATTAATTGCTATGGTGTCATAATAGATCAGTTTGGGTAGTGTCTGCCTTTGTTTCTTTGTAGATTGGGAACTCTTTGAAGATGGGGCGCATGCCTTGCCCCCTTCTGTCCCCCCAAGAAAAGCCTGTAGTCTGACACATAAAACACTTGCAATAAATACCTTTCTGGGAATTTTATTGTATGATACTCCTCCCATCAACATGTGGAGTCTCTGTCTTCCACCCTTCAAACACTCAACATCTTGAGCTCAGAGTCCTGAAGCATCATACAAGGAGTCTGATCACCCCAAGGTGACCATTCCTGAAGCCAGAGTCATGTGGAGAAGCCACGTGGAGACACTCCCATCCAAGCCTTTGAGTTGCCCCACCCCCAATACCAGGCAACCCAAGAAAAGAATCCTCTGGGTGATTCTAGTCCCGGGCACTTTGGCTCAGCCTTAGCTGTTGAGCTTTCCCAGCTGACACCCCAGGCATCGTGGGTCGGGGCAGCCAACCACACCACGCTGTATCCAAATTCCTCACTGCAGAATTGGGTGTCTCATAAAAAGGGTGTTGCCTCGCACCACGACGCTTTGCAGCTGTTTCTTGTGCCGCAGTAGGCACACAGGCACCTGTTCAAGGAGCTGGGGGAAGACCAGTGAGGACAGGAGCAGAGGCAGGAGCAAGGCTCTGAGGCGCGGGGCCTTGGCTCTCGAGGGAGCCCTTCTGCCAACTGCATGCCGTTTCACTTCATGACCCCAGTTTCCACTCTGTAGAACCACTGGGTTCACTCAATAATTTATGCTTCCTTCTAGCCCTATTGCCTCTAGATGGAAACCAATCCAGCCTGATCGTCTTGTGATTGAAAGCCAGAAAACACTAATAAATTCGCCTCAGAACTTCCATTTCCAGGATATGCAACGTGGGTGGGTGCTCATAGTCTCTGTTAATATATATATATATATTTTTGCTGGATATGTAACCTGCCAGCCCCAGTTTCTTGATAAAAATGATTTGTCGTTCACAATGTATATTCTGTCCACAGTTAAAAGATTAGAGACCATATACACATCTCCCAGGGAGGAATTTAAAGGAAATATAAAAGAGGGAGCATACACCGAAATTTATAGAAACTAGTTACATATGGTAATAAACTGTCGGTGCCCATAACAGTCTTCAAATCCAGGCCTGGGTGATCTGGAAGCAAAGGCAAAGCACGATGGGTTATTGAACTTGACTGATAAAATTTGGCAGACGAGCTTCTGAGCAGTGATCAGGATGTTCTGACGGATCTGTAAACAAGAGGCATAGAGCCAGAAGAAGCAGAACTTGCAAAATCTAGAGATAAGCTCTCATTAATGCTGACAGTACCCTGGCGCTTCGATATCACAGTATTGCCATTCCACAGATGAAAATACTGAGGCTAAGTAATGCTCATGGCAATTGCCTGAAATTAAACACCTGCCCAATGCCAGCGCAAAGACTCAAATGTAGATTCGTCACCCTAAAATCAACCTCAGTCTACCAGGCTTGTAATAAATTCCCAATTCAGTTTAACCTTGGGACCTCGCATGAGCACGCAGGCCAGCCTGGGACCAAGGACTATGACAGCCATTGCACGGAAGTACAGAGATGTGACTTTTCTCTGCATTAACTCCCCCCCAAAGCTGAAGTTACAAATATCATAGAAACTCACCCAAATGATGCAGGGTTGCAGTATGGGGCAGGGGAGAGGGGAGGCTGGCTGCTTCTGTCCTTGTTTTTCTCAACCATCAAGCCTCGTCAACCAAATCTCTGCTAAGAATCAGAGAGCAAGCAGTTCAAAATTGGTCTCTCTTGGCACATTGCAGGGATAAACACTAGGAAATAAATTTATCGTGATCTTTGCAACACGCCTTACTCTGCCGCACAGCAGCAAAAGTGCTGTGTGGTCCGGAGATCTTCGGTGATGCTTTTGGGGGAAAAGGGCAGGTGCCTCCCAGTTTGATTTCACAGGGTGTTGTCAACGTTGGTACGTTTTGACTTGGGGCACACGCTACACTTTGAATCATGATAAACATCCTCCCGACACTGGGGACACCAGTGGTCTTGCCGTTCAACACGCTCTGAGTGCAGCTGGAGCCTGCTACCTCCTTCCTCATCATTCGTCGCCAGTGGACACAGGGAAGAGCCACCACAACCTGAAATGTGTCCAGGCAACAGGGTTTGATTCATTTTGAAAGCGAGAAAGAGGGCGAGGGAGGGGCACAGAGAGAGGGAGAGAGAGAATCCCAAGCGAGTCACACGCTGTCAGCGCAGAGCCCGACACGGGGCTCAAACTCATGAACCGTGAGATCACGACCTGAGCTGAAATCAGGAGTCTGACACTTCACCGACGGAGCCACCCAGGCACCCCGCATCTGGGCAGTTTTATGTGACATATCTTCCCAACTCTTTTGGGCCCTTTAATTTACATGAGTTTCAGTAAATGCTCACTGGTGGATAAATTAAAAGTATCCACCAATGAAAAAAAATATATAAACGAATAAATAAATAAATAACAGAGCAAAACAAATATCTCTTAAAGACCGGAAATAAAAATGCTGACAAAGATTTTGAAATCGCCCTAGATCCAAACTTGCAAGGGATTGTCTTTTTAACAGTTTGCCTTGGTTTAGAATTTGATGTTCGGTCCATCAGTAAGTGATTCACAAATCCCCCCACGCCCCTGTGTTGTATGCATCCCAGCAGGCTTTGTAGGAAACAGGATAAAAATCCTGGGCTCTTCCCTATATCTGCCTTTTTTTTTTAGTCTCTTCTCCTTGCCTAGAATGCTCTGTCCTCTCTTTGCCTTCCATGAGTCAGCTTTGGAAGCCCAAATTTCACCTCATGTTGGAAATCTTCTCCAGTCTCCTCAGAATTGGGGGTCTTAGGAGCTGCAAGGCAGCTGTGGCCTTATAATTGTCATCTGGAATTTTCATCTCATTCAACAAATAGTCGTTGAAAGCATGTATGTATTGCTTGGCTACCATATGCCAGGCACCACTCAAAGCCCAGGGGGATGGCGGTGAGGGAGACTGAGCGGCTCCCCGATCTGATGGGGGTTACAATGGAGTGAGGGGAGCACACAAGGCAACAAGAAACACATTTATAACGTCACACCATATGCACATGAGAAAACAGGAGAGCGGCCCAGGCGATACCCAGGGAGTCCCGGGTGGGGACCCGTGGAGTGATGTTTGGCCAGAAACCAGAAGGACCCTCCAGAGAAGATTATTCCAGGAAGAGGGAGGAGCAAAGCAGAGCTTCTAGGGTGAAGGGCAGCTGGGCTGCTGGAGGACAAGCAAGGAGCCAGTGAGCACCTCACCGTGAGTGAGGGCAGGACGAGGAGGGAGGGGTTTGTGCATGAATCCAGGGCCAGGTCATGCAGAATCCTGTGGAACATGGCCCGCACTCCAGGTCTCCTTCTACGCCCAAGAGTGCTGCTTACGGGGTCACGTGGTCCAATTTGTATTTTAAAAGCATCCGTCTGACCACACCTATCGCTGTAGCCCTTGTTCCAACCTCACTCAGGCTCGTCATTACGGTTGTATAATTCCCTCTCCCCACTGAGAGTGTAACATGCTGTGCCAGGTGGGGTAAAAACTTAAAAGCCTAAACGGAAACCCTCTCAAAGGTGGCGACAAGATAGAACAGATGTTGACAGCTGGCAAAACAAAGGTTGTAACTCCGATGGCTGGGGTAGATGTCCTGGGGAGGTCACAGACTCCCCGTTTGAACCCTGGAAGGCCGATGGTGACCGGGCCTTACGAGTAACACAGCCCCATCTCGACTGGGCAGGACGCCCAGTTGAATTCAATGACCATTCCCTACCAGCCCAGTGAATGTTCTTTACCAGAACGTATCTAGAAGGTTCACAATGTTCAAATACATAAGAAGGGCCATTATTGAAAATTACTATTTACTTTGAACCACAGAAATACACAAGTTATAGCTGAGGGGGAAAAAATAGATAACACAATCTGATCCACAAACTATCTAGATTTTGAAGTTAGCCAGCAAAGGCTTTCAACAGGTATACTTCAGTGCTCAAGAAAACAAGAGAAAATGATCGAAAAAATTTGTAAAAAGTAAAAAAAAAAACTCAATTGAGAATTGTAACCTATAAAAATAATCAAATGAGAATTCCGGGAGCGGGGGGCGGAATACAATGTCTGAAATAAAAAACTTATAAGACACACTTAACAACGGAACGCAGGCAAAGTGGGATTGTTTCTTATTGGAACACAATCAGACAACATCCAAGAGAAAATATCCATTCTAACGGACAGAGAGAAAAATGTAAGTAAGGAAACGACTGTAAAATCAGGATGGGACTTAATGAAAGGTGTAAGCCAGTGTGGGACGCAGCCTCTGAAACGGGTCCCAGTGAGGCCTCGGGGTTGCAACCTTGTGTGTGTGTGTGTGATCACAACCCTTTTGTGTGGGCTGGATGGAGACTCTGCTTCAGTAAAGCACAACGTAGCCATCGAGACAGGGTTCCAAGACCCGGCTCCCGGGAGGCTGTGCTTCCGTCCTCTCAAGAAAAACTTCTAAATCTTTGCAAGAACGCTGAGTTTTGGCCAATGAGCTCTCCCTCCACACCCCGACTCTGCCCCCAGCTTAGCAGCAGCCTAGAAAATGAGAGTTGCCTTCCCGACCAGTGCCAGCACCATCAGGAGGGGCATGAAGAATCTTGATGACTGGTCGTGACTCGTCTGGCAGCTCCCCTGAAAATTGGTCTGAAGTCCCCACTTTGCTTTGTCTGCCTCAGAACTCAGCTAGCACAGGAGCTGTTACCCGATGGATATTCATTAAAAATACTTACAAGTCGATTGTTTTGGTCCCTGTCGCTACCAGCAGGGCCTGAGATTGGAACGATGAGCAGAATAACTAGAATTTGGGGAGAAAAGGCTGGAGAACAAATTGTTTTGAGAAATAAAGGCTTTGAAAGGCTCTGGCATGTTCCCGAAAATCCAGAAGGCTATGCACATGCCCGGTGATGACCTGGGGAGGCTCTAACCCCTCATCTGCTGACATCGAATCTGTGCCAGCAGGACGTGAAAATTTAGGTGGGGTCATGATCCCCTTGATCGGGTACCAGAGGGGTGCTCTTAGACCACTAAGAGACTTCACTGGTCACACACAACAAGAGTACAGACTACACAGAATTTGCTCAAAAAGTCATGAAAACACAAGAAATAATAACTCCAGCAAGAGGCAGCAGCAAACCCTTGAAAAAGAGAAAGGAGAATATGATTTCCAAAGTCGCTACATCGTAATATTCAAAATATGCAGTGCTCAACAAAACATTGGGAAGCAAACAAAGAAATAAGAAATATTCATAAGAAAAAGCCAATTAAGAGAAACTGTCCCTGAGGAAGTCCATGCGATGGGTTTACTAGACAAAAATGCTAAAACGGCTATTTTAAATACGTTTAAAGAACTCAAAAGGAAATCATGTCTGCCAAACTAAAGAATAGTGTCTTGCCAACTGAGAAATTATATCAAGGAAGAGACAGAAATCATAAAAAGTTCTGGCTTTATAGATATAAAGAGATAGATATTGCAACCTTGCCAAATTTAGTGAACCCTACTAATCTATAATACCTCCAAGAAGCTCAATTAACTGTGAGTGGGATAGATCAAATACATCCACACCAAGACGCATAATGAGGTACACCACAATCAGACACAAGTGACTCATCACACGCAAGGAGTCTCCAGTAAAATTAACAGTGAATGTCTTGTAACTCTGGAGGCAAAAAAGGCAGTAGAATGACATCTTTAAAGTGTGAAAAGAAAGAAAAACCTTCAAGAAAGCTTTGTACATCTGAAAAAAATATATTTTCCTTTAGAAACGAAGGAGCAGTTAAGATAGTTCCAGATTAACGAAATACGAAATACGGTAGAGTTCATGGCTAGCAGACCTGAGTCCCAGGTAATGCCCACAGGAGTCCCTCAGGTCGCAATGAAAGGGTGCTAGACATCGACCCGAAGCCTCCTCGGGAGGAATAAACAGCACCACCAAAGGTCACAACAACGACAAGTAAAAGCAAGATCAAAGAGATACTTTCGACTCAAGGGCACAAACAGGTTTAGCAGTACCCACACAGAGTTGGAGTAGCTGTCCTAACACCAAACAAAACAGACTTTAAAACACACATTTGTCAGAGATACAAGGACATTTTATAATGATAAAAGGGTTAATTCATCAAGAGATAAAACAATTATAAACATATATGCATACCAAATAACAAAACCATAATAGACACAAAGCCAAAAGTGACAAAATTGAAGGAAGAAATAGACAATTCTCTTTTTTATGTTTATTTATTTACTTTGAAAGAGAGAGAGCACCCATGCATGAGCATACACAAGTGGGGAAGGGGCAGAAAGAGGGAGAGAGAAAGAGAGAGAGACAGAATCCCAAATAGGCTCCAAGTGGTCAGCAAGGAGCCCAACGTGGGGCTCAAACCCAGGAAGCATTAGATCATGGCCTGAACCGAAACCTAGAGTTGGACACCCAACTGACTGAGCCACCCAGGTACCCCAGAAATAGACAATTCTTCAAGGACAGTTGGAGACTTCACTACACAACTTTCAATACTGGATAGAACATCCAAACAGAGGATTGATCCCAGACTTGGGCAACGCTATAATCCAACTAGAGTAACAGACATTCCTAGAACACTAAACCGAGCACATATACATACCAGTGTCCACGGAGCATCCTTCTGGATGAATATTGGGGCCACAGCAAAGATTTCAACAAATTTTAAAAGACCAAATCACACAAAGTGTCTTTTCTGACCACAATAAAATGAAATTAGAAATGAATAACAAAGTGCAATTTGGGATATTCAAAAATATGAAAAATAAGGCCACCCATTCATAAATAACTAGTGAGCCAAAGAAGAATTCACAAGAAACTTACAGATGTAGAAAAAAAAGTGGTCAGAAGGAAATTTACTGCTGCTGTTGCCTGCATGAAAAAGGAAGAATTATCTCACATCAAAACCTTAACCTTTCACCTTAATAAAGCAGGAAAAGAATAACAAACTAAACCCAAATCAAGAAAGAGGAAGGAAATAATAAATATTACAGCTGAGACAAACAAAGCATGGAATTCAAATCAACAGAAGAAATAAAATCCAAAGCCAGTTCTCTATAAAGATTAACAAAATTGATAAAACTTTAAACTGATGGAGAAAAAGACAGAGAAGACTCAAATTACTAAATCAGGAAGGAAAGTGATGACATTATTACAAACACAGAAATAAAAGAGATTATAAGACAATATTATGAACAATTACATGCTAAAAAATAAATAAGATAAAATGAATAAATTCCTAAAAACACATCAACTATCAAAACTCATCCAAGAAGAAAGTCTGTTACCTATAACAAGTAACATGTCAAATCAGCAACCAAAAAAAAAAAAAAAAAAAAAATTCCAACAAAAAAAAGCTCAAGACCAGATGGCTTTACAAGTGAATTTTATCAAACATTTAAAAGAAGAATTAACACTAATAATTCTCAAACTCTTCTGAAAAATAGAAAAGGAGGCACCGTTCCAACCTCACTCTATGAGCACAGTCTGACCCTGACATGAAAGCAGACAAGGAGATTACAAGAAAAGAGAACTACAGACCAATGTCCCTTGTGAATATAGGTGCACAAATGCTCAACTAAATACTAGCCAGGGGCACCGGGGTGGCTCAGTCGGTTAAGTGTCTTACTTCGGCTCAGGTCATGATCTCACGGTTCATGAGTTTGAGTCCCACATCAGGCTCTGTGCTGACAGGTTGGAGTCTGGAGCCTGCTTCGGATTCTGTGTCCCCCTCTATCTCTGCCCCTCCCCCACTCATGCTCTGTCTGTCTGTCTCTCTCTCTCTCAAAAATAAATAAACATTAAAAAAAAATACCAGCCAAATGGATCTAGCAGCTTACTAAAAGGATTATAATGCTTCAATGCTTCAATCAGCTTTTCAGAGAAACAGAAACAACAGAATGTGTGTATATGTGTACAAAAAAAGGAGACTGATTTTAAGAAACTGACTCACAGACCTATGGTGGCTGGCAAGTCCAAAATCTAAAGAATAAGAAGGCAGACTGGAGACCCACAAAAGAGTTCAAGTTGCATCTCAAATCAAGGGTAGTCTGGAGGCAGAATTGCTTCTTCCTTGGTGGACCTCAGTCTGTTTTCTTTTAAGGCCTTCCCCTGATTGGATCAGGCCCACCCATATTGTGGAAGGTGATCCACTTTACTCAAAGTCTACTGATTTAAATGGGGATGTCATGTAAAAAAATGCCTTCACAGCATTGTTTGTCCAAACAGCCGGATACCGTGGCCTACGACTTGATACATAAAATTAACCATCACAGTGACCAAGGAATACAAGGGTAGTTCAACATACAAAAAAATAAATAAATGCGATATGCCATATTAATAGAAAGAAGAAAAAAAACACACCATAGTCTTAACTGATGCAAAAAAAAATTGACAAAATATCTCACTCCCTTACATGTTAAAAACATTCAAAGAATAAAAATCGAAGGGACCCTTCTCAAAATATCTCACTCCCTTACATGTTAAAAACACTCAAAGAATAAAAATAGAAGGGACCCTTCTCAATGTGACAAAGAACATCGATTAAAAATGCACTGTTAACATCACACATAAGAGTGAAATACCAAAAAACAAACAAAAAAAAGAGTGAAATACCAAGAATTTTCCCTCCTAAGATCAACAACAAGACAAGCATTTTCCCTCTTGTTACTTTTATTGAACATTGTTCTAGAAGGTTCTAGTTAGGGTAATTAGGCAAGAAAAATAAATAAAAAGCATTCAGATTAGAAAGGAAAAGTGAAACTACCCCATTTCACAAATGACATGTGTTATGTATAAGAAAACCCAAATAATTCACACACAACCCAAAAACTATTAGAACAAATAAGTAGGTTGACATAGTTGCACAGCGCAAGAGCAACATACAAAAGTTGTATTTCTGTATACCATCACTAAGGAAATCAAAAACAAAAAAAAAATATGAAAACTTCCATTTACAATAGCATCAAAAAAGAATAAAACATTCATTATTGAATTTTTTAGAAGAGATAAAATGCTAATATATTGAAAATGACAAGACTTTGTTGGAAGAAGTTATGCAGGACATAGCCAAATGGAAAGACATCTACGCTTATGAATTGGGAGGCCTGAAATTTTCAAGATGGCAATATACCCCAAACTTATCTATCAAAATTCCAACTGACTTTTATAAAGAAATGGACTAGATGATTCTAAAGTACATACAGAATTGCAAACAGAGAAAACAAAATGAGAGAAGAGTGAAATTGGAGGATTCATACCTAGAGGTATAAATCTTTGTGACCTTGATTAGGCAATGGTTTCCTAAATATGACACCAAAAGCATAAGCAAGAAAAAGAAGAAAATAGATAAACAGAACTGCACCAAAATTTAAAACTTTGTACAACAAAGCACACTACAAGAGAGTGAAAAGACAACTCACAGAATGAGTGAAAGTATTTGCAGATCACATTTAGTATCTAGAATATATAAAGAGCAATTACAACTCAACAATGAAAAGACAACTCAATTCAAAAATGGCAAAAGACTTCCATAGATCCTCCAGGGAAGATGTGCAAATAGCCATGATGCACACGAAAAGACGCTTATCGTAGTCATTGTGGAAATACATATCAAAATCATGAGATACCATATAACCCTCACTAGAACAGCTATAAAAAAAATGGACAATAATAAATGTTGACACGAATTTGGAGAAATTGGAGCCCTTAGACTTTGCTGGTGGGAATGCACAATGACAGAGCCACTGAGGACACCTCTGGCGGGAGACCCACCGACTGCACCTGTAGAAATGAGCACGCGTGGTCAAATGAAAACGTGAGCACGAATGTTTACAGTGGCATTATTCACAGCCACCAAATAGTGGGGACAACCCAAACGGCCACTAGCTGATGAAAGAAGAAATAAAATGTGACACAGCCATGCAAAGACATATCATGCCATCATGAAAGGGATGATGTACTGACACATGCAACATCACAAGCAAAACTGAAAATTTGATGCCAAATAAAAGAAAACCCTGACACAAAACAACAAATACTGTGGTTCCATTTATACGAAATGTCCAGAAAAGGCAAACCCATGGACAGAAAGCATATTCGTGGTTGTCTTGGACCAGACGAGAGGGGAAAGGAGGCATGATTGCTTAACGGGTACAGGGTTCTTTTTCGAGGTGATGAAAATGTTCTGGAACTAAGCTGTGGGGACGGTTGCACAACATTGCGAATGTAGCAAGAGCCACTAAATCGTACCCTTCAAAACAATTAAAAATGGTGAAATTTGATGTGAATTCAGCCTTGATTTTAAAAATGCATATGTTGATCAAAAATGCATCAATTTTGAAGAGCCAGTTAAAATTCGGAGAAAGAAACAAGATGACGTGACTTAGCACATATAAAGACTTATTTATAAGCTATATTACATTTGCTAATTATAAACCATATTAATTAAGACAATATGAAGATGGTGTAGGGCTCGAGAAATATATGAATAGAATAGACCCATAAAAGAGCGGGTTCTTGGCATACAATAACAGAGCCATTATAAATCATGCAAAGAGAGGAATTCATTTATTAAATGGTATTGGGACAACTGGTTTTCCAAATAGAAACAATAAAATTACATCAACAGCACCATACCTCAAAATAAGTTCAAGATGTGTTATAAAAGACTAAATTTGAAAAGAAAAAGCTTTTAAATTCTTGAAAGAATATATAAAAGAATGTCTTCATAATTCCTTAAACTGAGACCACAAAAGTGGGGGGGGGGAACCTGAAAAAATATGACTCCATCACATTAAAATAGCATGACAAATTATACCATAAATAGTTAAGAAATAAGTTGCAGATTTGTAGACGTAGAGAACTTTATAACCTACTTAACAGAGGAGTTGAGTCTCTAGACACTAGCAGCAAACGACCAGAAAGAGAAATTCAGAAAGCAATCCCATTTACAAGAGTATCCCCCAAAAATAAAATGCTTAGAATAAATTTAACCAAGGAGGTGAAAGATGTGTACACGGAAAACCATAAGACACCGATGAAAGAACCTGAAGACGACATAAATAAATGGAAAGGTAAGTCCATGCTAATGGAATGGAAGATCTAATATCATCAAAGTGGCCACGCTCCCCAAAAGGGAGCTACAGATTGAATGCCATGCCTGTCAAAATCCTAGTGGTATTTTTCATAGAAATAGAAAGAAAGACAATTCTAAAATGTGTAGGGAACCACAAAAGACCCTGAATCGTCAAAGCAACCTCAAGAAAAAAGACAAAGCAAGAGGCGTCACAAGTGTGACCTCGTTGGTCAAGTGAACGTGTAATTCTAATGCACTGTGTGCTGGGGTCATAGACAAATAGACATGTGATAACTTCTTGGAAGGAAAATGGACCCAACCTGGTGTGACTGGTAAAGTTTCCTGGATGGAAGAACATCTAGCTGACCTCTCCCTGCAGCCCCCCACCTCTAGGGAAAACCTGGGTGGACATCTTTGGCCTTGGGGGGTATTAAGGAGCTGTGTGGTGCCACGCATTCGACATTTGGGCATCAGTCACAGGCTTTGTCTGGAAAAGCCAACTCCCAACACCTGGGAGCTTAGGGACCCATGAGAAAGTCCCATCACCAGAGGGAGAGAGGTTCTGGTTCTGGGAAGTGGAGTCTTATTACAACTCTCTAGAACAGGCTCTACCTGCCCCTAGAGCTCCTCTCCACTGTCCTACTGTCCAGGCACCTGTAAGTGAGCCTACCTGCTGCAAGCTTCACGGTGAGAAAGGGCTGGTGTCATGGCTTTGCCGCGAGCCTCCCCGATTTTCTTTTAAGGACAATAGGGAGAGAGAGGCAAGTTTTAAGTTATAAAATCAGGATTATAGACTTTGATCTGGTGACTCTACCATATTTCCCCAGTCTTCCCCACTTTCTGGTTCCCCATGCTTCCTATCACTTGCTGGATGTGTTCCAAGGGGGGACTGACAGAGTCCACTCCTGCGAGTAACATAGACGACAGGCAGGCTGGCAAATCGAAACTGCCAGCCAGGGGAGAAAGGAGAAGAAGTTCCAACAACTTCCAGAAAATGCCGGAAATTGTAAACTGGGAACAATGCAGTCCTTAGGTACATTGAGTATAAAATTCCTCCAAGATGACAGGGTAGGTGTTAAGTACCTCTCTGATCTGAGAAGTTCACCAGGTGCCAGGAGTAAAACAAGCTTCTAATACATTTTTGACAAGTGAACGAGTGAATGAATGAATGAATTGAATAATTCCTTAATTTCAGCTCACAGTTCAGAATAGGTGTCAGTCACATGGTGTTTTAGATCATGTGACTTGGGAATGGCGGTCTTCATTAATCTTGTAAACGAAGACCGTGACAGATGGCACCATCAGACAGAAGAAGGATGAGATTGGAAGGGAATTCAGAATTGGGAAACTGCGTGTCCAAGGAGGGGTATGTTCTAACCCGGGGCGGGGAGGACCAGCAGGTGAGAAAGGGATCCAAGGAAGAGGGACCTTGAGAAGCATCCACGCGGGGTCATCCAGCTGGCCAGTCTAGTCACGACCAATGCTGAGACCCAAGGCCAAAAACAGTGGGGCCGGGAAAACGTGAGGTCTGTTGGAAGTAAAGAGCAGGGCACAGTCCTCTGACAGGACCAAATGTGAGGTTGATACTGAGAAGGGCCAACAATTATATCAGGCTGGGCCTAGGTTTTAACCACTGAGATGGTGGGTGACATTCAGGGACACAAGGCTGCAGGCACTCTGCCCGTCTCTCCAGGTCTACCAGGTAAAGCAGCTGTTTTGATACAAGTGGTTGGAAATACTAAGCGTGTTGAGGTGCCCAACGTATGGGAAAAATCTGAGGCTGCCTGTAAATTATCGTCAATTGTCGTGTGGTGTTTTGCACCACTTTCCGCTGCTATCTGTGGGCACAATTTGCTCGTTTGTTGGTTTAGAGATTTTGAGTTTGAGTTCTGGGTCAGTTCCAGCCCCCATATTCTGCCACAAGGCCGTGTTCCCATTTGTGCCTCTATTTCCAGTTACTGTGTGGATGCCTGCTGCCATTTGTTGTAACAGAATTTTACTGGTTTCATGGAGCAGCTAGGCCTATTTGATATTTTCCATTCACAGATCTTGTTATAAATTTGGAAAAAACGTACACGCTGCGGTTTTTACCATGTTGCCCGAGGAAGTTTGAAGCCTTAGGAACATCGTCCGCAGTCATTTATGATTCCGAAGGAAGGCAAGGAGGTTTGGCACTTGGCGAGGGGCGAGGAGCACTGATGCATTTGCAGGATGATGAAAACTTTCCACTCTGCCCAGACGCGGAGGCTGAGTCAGTGTCCCTGGCCCTCTCCCACCCTAGATCTGTCTCTGTTTGCTTGAAAAAGCAGTTTTTCTTACTGCGGTCCCAACAGAGCCACGGCCCACGGCAGACGTGTTTACCTACCCCGCTCCCTTTGTGTTTCCCACGGAATGGGGGTTTGCTCATCAGTGGGTCTAGACGAAAGGGGGAAGTCTGCATTCTCCACCTGGGAATGGCTAGCATTGTCGCGCGAAAGAGAGCCAGCCTCTGTCTCTCTGACAGATTCTCTCTCTCCCTCTCTCTCTGCCTCTCCCCAACTCACACTGTCTCTGTCTCTCTCAAAATAAATAGATAAACTTTAAAAGATAATAATAAGACAAGGGATGCCTGGGTGACTCAGTTGGTTAAACATCCAACTTCGGCTCCAGTCATGATCTCACGGTTCGTGGGTTCAAGCCCCGCGTCGGACTCTGTGCCGACAGCTCGGAGCCTGGAGCCTGCTTCCGATTCTGTGTCTCCCTCTCTCTCTCTGCCCCTTCCCAGCTTGTGCTCTGTCTCTCTATTTCTGTCAAAAAATAAATGAACGGTAAAAATTCTTTAAATAACAATAATAAAATAAAATCACGCTACTTACTAGCAGTAGAATAAACCTGTAATTCCATTTTCACTCAGTTCAATGTTATTTTCAAAAATCGCACAATCTGAATCACAAAAAAGAAAAAATAGGACAAAAAGGAATTAAATTGGTAAGCCCATGCCTTTTAGAATATGTTTCAAGGAATGCTATTTCTGCAGGATATTATAATAGGTATCATTCTATCATTTGGTGTTCTGTTCTCCAAAGAATTTGGATGGCTCTGTAATATACAGGCTTGTTTCTCTAGGACTTCTCAGAGCCTTTGAGGTGTACGATGAGTCTTGAAGACACAGAGACAGCGTACAGAACTTTCTCCATCGACTTAGGCTCCTAGAAGTTATTCTTCTTGGAGCATTTTAAAGGACTAGCATTCTGAAAAACAAACTCAAAAAATCTATCTATTACCCCATAATGACTCACACAGTCAAGTGTATAAAAATATTTACTCCGTAATTTGACATTTGCCCGTATCAATTCATCTTCCATCACGTCAATTACTGAAATATAAAATTGGGCTGAGCGAAAAATACTCAGATATTTACCAGTCAAGGAAAAGACATTAAGTTGGTTGCAGAACAAAGCGAAATATTCACAGCAGCACAAGTCAATTAGGGTGACTTTCGCTTTATGCTTCATGACCTTTTGTTATTCAGTAGCACACGTGTGAGCTGTACCAGTTCCGTATCTCACAGAGTGTTACCCAAAGAATGTTTCCCGTGGCGGAAAGGTGCCTCACACCTTGGCCGCCGTCGTGTGGGTATAATATTCACTGAATATCAGAAAAGCCCGCGGCTTGAGATGAAGGTATGTTGGGTCTTTAAGCTCATTTCAGGGCTTCTTATCCTGGCCCCAGGGACTCTGCACGTCTCTCCAGGACCCCGGACCTCCCGAAAGCACGTGCAAACTCTCTGTGCGCACGGGCACGTTTTCTGGGAGCTTTGGCTGTAGGCTAAAGATGTAACCAGGAAGCAAAGATCAGGCACCACTTACACGAGTTCCACGATGAAAAATGTAAGCGCTAGAAACAAGGGAGATTTTGCAGCGGAATCAGTACGTTGTCAACCAAAGACGGCAAATAACAAGGAGGATTGTTATAGAAGATACGAATCTGCCTTGAGCTGGTCCAGCCTTGCTACTGGGGCCAACACACCCCGAATGCTCATCGTGACGTCCGTAATCTTGGCCGGTAATTCTTCTCTTAGTCTCCGGTGCCTTGTCTTGTAGGAGTTGTTGTGAAGATTTGTCAGAAGACTGTGGGTGGGAAACAGACCTGTAAACTTTAACTGGCTTAGTGAATGTTTGAGTTCCAGTGAGGCCTCGTCTTCGAGACAGTGACCAGTGGTCATTACAGAACAAAATCCTGTCGTGTCCAGTAGCCACTCAAATCAAAAGCACTATGTTTTCAGGGCTGTCCAAGGGCTAAAAATCATGTTTCCCTTCCCTCACTACTGGAACCGAAAATTCAAATAACCAGTGAGCCACTTTCTTTAAACACAATTCCAATGCATTCTGCCAAATGGTGAGAAATGTCTGCAAACTCATAGGAAGACTCCGGAATTTTCTCAACAGCTGGCACCGTTCTCCACTTCTTGTCTTTATTTGCAAATCCAGATGTTGGATCTATAAGATCCCTTTAATGTGACCGTGGTGGTTACCTAAGGAGACCCAGCGGCTGTCTGCACGGTGAACGCTCGTGCAGGCACGGAGCCCGGGTGACAACAGGCACATGGCATCTGGCCCGCTGTTGACCCGCAAGGACGAGCCAGGTGGGAAGGTGGCCACAGATCGTGTCTTCTCCGGAACAAAGAGATTCCAGAATCCCCTGATGAAGCCTTCGCTGGTGTTCCCGGTTTGCTTGTTGTCCGATTTTTGTTTTAGCTTTGTCAGATTAGACACATACTAAATTTCAACAAAACTTGGCTAATGTGGGTTTCTGTTGAAAACACACAGCCAGCAGCAGATTCAGAAAACATTGGGCATTCAGATCTCCATTTGCGAGATTTTTCTGAGGACTGGACTGAGCAAGAAATGTCAGGTTTTCAGTGAGAAATGTGAGAACAGGCCTGCAAGTAAAACTCACATGCTGCCTTTTCGGCCGACTGTGCACTTCTTCTCCCAAAGACGTCCCACATCCCCCCTAGCTCTGCTCAGCACACCCCAGAGGCATTTCTGGAACAATGCAAATATGTCTGCCCTGCCCAATGTGAGCCACTGAGCCTGTGGAATGTGCTTCGAGTGACAGAGGACTTGAATTTTTAGTTTTATTTACTTTTAATAAATGCGAATTTAATTTATTTAATGTTTATTTATTTTTGAGAGAGAGAGAAAGAGAGAGAGAGCAGGGAAGGGGCAGAGAGAGAGGGAGACCCAGAATCCGAAGCAGGCTCCAGGCTCCGCGCTGTCAGCAGAGAGCCCGACGCGGGACTCAAACCCAGGAACCGTGAGATCATGACCTGAGCCGAAGTTGGACGCCCAACCCACTGAACCACCCAGGCATCCCAATAAGTGTGAATTTAAACAGCCACATGTGGCCAGGAGCTACTGTACTGGACACCTCACCCTCGAGAATCCGTCGTAAAGGGAAACCGTGGGTGCAGTCGAGTCAACTGCTCGAAGATCACCATGATTTATTCAGTACGGTATCCATGAAAGGGGCTTCAAAGAAGAGTCGCTGCCTTGCCTGCACCGAGTAGAGTTGCGTGGGGGGTCTGGCATGAGCCCATGAGCCGCACAGTGAGAGCCTGGCTTGGATCTGCATGTCAACAAATGGCACGCATCTCATGGATCTTTTGTTCTGTGGAAAACATACAGCTTGGCCATCATCATCACAAAGTAGTATGTTGCTGGGAAGACACCAGGCAGAATAAGCAAGATGAACATCTCCGCTGAGAAAGGGGAGGGTGGCGTGGAGCCTCGTGTAAGGCTCACACACCCCAGCGCTCAGCTGAACAGCCGGGTGGTCTGTGCCAGACCCGGCAGCCAGCAGCTCCGTGCGGAGTCCATGCAAGGAGATGTGCTCCCCTACCAGGGTCACGTGCTGCAGCCTGATCCGGGTGGGCAGTCACGCCTACCACACGGAGCCATGGAATGCAAATTTGGACTATCGATGGCAGAAGCCATCCAGTGTAGGAGTATTGTTCAGCACAGGAAACTCAAGGCATGAAACCTATGGAGGTTTATTCTGGAAGCTGGTGTTCGTGGCAGGTGCCACAGAAGACGAGGAGGTCCCAGCAGGACACTTGGTGGTAGTGACATTCAGGCTTCGCTGGCTGGGGCTCAGGGGTCCGCCACACACGTAGACCAAATCTCCCATCTTCTTCCTGACCCTTGTCTTTCCCTCCCGTTAGCAGATTTCACACGCAGTTTTCCTTTAGCTCCCGGGGTAAGTCAAGGTAAGTTGACCAGCCCTGCTCTCCCAACAGATTCCACTGTTATTATTTGTTTCCCTCTCTTCCTGACGGATTGTGCCTAGACCAGAACAGCTCACATCCATTTACGAATTTCTTCAATCCCTCTGCTCCTTCAGCAATTTTTTTTAAAACATTTATTTATTTATTTTTAACGTTTATTTATTTTTGAGACAGAGACAGACAACATGAACGGGGGAGGGTCAGAGAGAGAGGGAGACACAGAATCCAAAGCAGGCTCCAGGCTCCAAGCTGTCGACCCAGAGTCTGATGCGGGGCTCGAACTCACAAACTGTGAGATCATGACCTGAGCCGAAGTCGGAGGCTCAACCGACTGAGCCACCCAGGCACCCCTCCTTCGGCAATTTTAAGGTTTTTGTTTGTCCCTCAGTTGTCTTCTGAACATGATGTCAATGTTTTAAAAACATTCCATATTTTTTCATTGAAAAGTACACCTCCAGTATACATGCATACATATATGTGAAAATATGTTCAATCATTTATCATAGACAAAGAAAAATTCATAAATTCATCTGTATGTCCTTAATATGTAGCCCATATGGTCCGATTTAAGATACTCAGTTGCAGAAACAACAAGGGAGGGAGGATATTACTGTTACTGCCTTTAACTCCATATGTGTAAAATATCAGGATAATTTTCCATTGGAAAAATATTTTGCTTTAAGTTGGCAATATTCCTTGTAGCAAATTTTAAAATCTGTGTATAAATTAACATGGGTCTAAGGAAGACCTAAGGAAATATAAAACGATTTTGAAATAAAAAGTGAGTATTTTTAACATGTGAAACATCTGTCACATCATTTCAGTGTTGTTCATGCCATGCCTGCTGTGTTAATAAAACTTGATTTTATGAGGTTCAGCTCTAGCGATACCCAATGGTATTGACCAGTTCACTTGATAGTTTCAGGATTTGGCTTTGAGCAAAGTATCCCAAACTTGGAAACCAGAGAGGGGCCATCTGCCCAGACTTTGCTATTTGCTGTTGGAACCCAGAGGTTGTGAAGTTAGTAAATTTGTAGATTTCTGCCCAGGACAGAATATAACTAATGTTGAAGGTTTTCCTACCCTGTAGAACACTAAGAAGTTTTGGGGCTAACCTATCAATCTTATTCAAAATTTTTTTAAAAATTTTTTTAATGTTTTATTTATTTTTAAGACAGAGAGAGACAGAGCATGAGTGGGGAAGGGGCAGAGAGAGAGGGAGACACAGAATCCGAAGCGGCTCCAGGCTCTGAGCCATCAGCACAGAGCCCGACACAGGGCTCGAACTCACGAACCGCAAGATCGTGACCTGAGCCGAAGTCGGACGCTCAACCATCTGAGCCCCCCAGGCGCCCCAAATATATATATTTTTTCAAAATACTGATACATCCCCGGTTCCTAAAAATGATCAGTGACCAGTTTTGCCATCAGTCATTCCTTCACTAATTAGTTCAATGTAGTTTTGACAGTTGTTTCTTCTTTATGAGAACCACGCTTTTAACTTGGGAAAATTACACTTTGGCAAATGACATTTGATCACATTTTAACACATTAATCAAACATTAACCAAATGGGAGCGAGAAATTGACCTCTTATCAGACTGAAGTCAGCCTTCCTGAATGTGGACCATTATGTATTCTCTCTCTTTCCCAGGGACCTAGCTTAGAGTAAGAAACACTCTAAGTAGAAAACACTTGGAGTGGAAAAGCTAGACACCTCGCTTAGGTATCACTACTTTGTATATTAAGTTGTAAAAATGCCATCCAACGCCTTCCTGATATATATGAGTCTGAAAGTCTGTGTGTTCTCACGACTAAAAGCTTAATACAGCTCCATAATTTAGTTTGCTTATGACGATTGCAAGCAGGAGACTTGATTGGATTCACATGTTTTCAATATTATATGTTCACCACTCATCTTCAAATCGATTCTGCTGGAGGACATCTTTACCTGTACAAAATAAACCCATTTTCCAAGGCCCAGCTCAAATATAAGCCCCTTCAACAAGTTACCCACACGCCTGCCAAGTCAGAATCCTACTCTGCTTTCTGTGTCCCATTTAGACCACACCACCTTTAATGAGAAGGATCATATAATAAAACTCTTGTGTATGTCATGATACTGAGCACAATGCCATCTCAGCCATCTGCGAACAGACCATATGGCAGGGCAGAAAGAACCATGAATTAGAACTTTAGTCCTGAGCCAGAGTCCCAGTCCTGCCGCCATGTCTGTTAGCCCTCACACTCCATCCATCACCTACAAAGTGACAGCCACTTCTGAGCCTCATCATCAAGACCATGGTGTGATGCGATGGAAAGAAAATGAGTCTTGGGATTGGAACTGAGTTCCCATCCTGGCTCTTCTGTGTAATAACCACTCCGTGATCATAAAATGGAAATGAAAAGAATTAGCCTTTTGGGTTAGGAGAACTGAGTTAGGTGGCTCCGGGAAATCATGCACCTTTAGTAGCCAGTGCCTGGTGGGTTTTCAATAAGCCCTCATTTCCCATTCACAAAACTTTCCCCGGCCCCTCTGACCCTTGTCAGACACACTGGAGTAAATCCAAAATCAAAGGAAGCAAGGTAGGGTCCTGAACGGTCTACCTCGTACATTGTATGAAAGGCATCAGAGAGGGGAGTTGACGTGGAGCCGTCTACATGCAGGGAGTCCGTGGCGCCATCTTCCTTCCTCACTTCCCAGGGCAATAACCCGCTACTGTCTGCATCTGCACCTGCACTGCGCCTATGATCACCAGGTGTGGGTAGCCGCTGAGCTCTGCGTTGTAAATACAATGGGGGGGGGCGGGTTATCCAACCACACAGCCACACGGCACTCCATCTCTCCTCTGAGGCTGCCTCTTTTGGCCCCTCCTTCTTTGGTGGAACTACTCCCCCCAGCTCTGGGTGTTCCTTGCCCACCATTTTAGCTTGTAGGGGAAGGCCACCCCTTGCTTCATTGCTTTTCTTGACACTTTCTGGGATGATTTCATCAACTCACTTTATTGTATCCACCTTCTATGTAATGCTGAATCCCTCATATGTCTCTCTCTCCCAACCTTTACAACGCTGTACACGAATTGCTGCTGAACGACTACACTTAGGTGTCCTGAAGTTCCCAGAAATTCAGCACGCCCAAAGAGAAAGTCTTTTCTCTTTAACCTGCATTCTTTCTCATATGTTCTCTATCTCAGTGTCACAACTGAATTACTCTAGTCTCCAAAGCTAGAGACCTGGTCGCCAAGGGTTCAAATGGGGATGATTTGCTACTTGCAGAGTTGTGGGTTAGGTTGAGGTCTGATGAAGCTCTCGGAGACTAGTGCAAGTGGATGGCCATTTCACCAGGCCTGGGTGGGAGAGAGGAAACAGCATCGCCAGAGCCGGTGAGATGCAGAACTGGAAAGGGTACTTCCTGGAAGGAGGGAATGTCAAAGCCTTTGGCACATGCTCATCTTTAATGAGCAAAGATGTGGAATGTGATCTAATATCAGGGGGGAATTTTTCCATTTTGGAAAAAATTCCTTCCACAGCTGCCTTCATTGGTCATGCATTTCAGACAACGTGTCTCATGTTCCTTCTTGCCATGTCACAGTTTTGCATACCCAGCCCAAAAGGTTATGGTCAGTGACAACTCATTACCTTTCCCTCGTAAACCCAACTGCGGTCACAGTCTCTTGCCCCATGAATCTATAGAGGGGACAGTGGTTCTAAGACTTCCCATGGTGTGCGAATGATGTCTTCAGTCACTGCGGTATCGGACGCCACGTTTTCTGCAGGCTACCTCAGCGGGAGGGCCACCAGACAACTAACTTCTCACTGTGGGTGTTGGGTTGTTTGAGGGTTTTGGGTAATATTACAAAATATGTTCTCAAAATGAGAGGACTTAAAGTTTGAATATGATGCAGAAAATGTTTCTAATTGGAGCCACCAAAACAAATGTTTTTGTGGAAAGCTTTTAATTCGTAATGCGTGAAGGAGGAAATTCAGCCGCATTTCCTCCTAAAACTCTTAAGAGATTTTAGAAGAAGAGGCTGGCATTCCGGAGGCACCCACGCCCTGATCCCCAGTGGGTGTTTGCCTTCGGTATTGAGAGAGGAAATACATATGGATCCCTGGGTTATGCTCAAGGATCCCAGAAGGACAAAATAACATCTCTGTGAACGTTCCTTGATCTCAGAATGCATTTAGTTGAGTGACCTTCTCGCCAAGCCAAGGTGTATTCACCAATTACAATGTGGGTCTGAGGAAACTGGACGTGTGGATGACAGAAAGTATGCTGTGTTTCCATTTCCCGTGGAAATGAGCCCGAGAATGGACATCTATCAGCTGCTAAATGTTATCTGTTGAATAAAACATTTCTCACACAACTTTGCTGCTGCTGCTTTGATAAATTTAATCCACAAGGCACTTAATTCAAGATTCCATTTTGCTTTCTGTCTTTCTCACATATTTTTAAAATTTATTTCTTTTAAGGGGGGGCAGAGAGAGAGAGAGAGAGAGAGAATCCCAAGCAGGCTCCAAGCTGCCAGCACAGAGTCTGACGAGAGGCTCGATCTCATGACCACAACCGTGAGATCACGGCCTGAGCCGAAATCAAGAGTCGGATGGTTACTTGACTGAGCCAGTAAGGCACCCCCTTTTCCATAATTTTATCCATCCCTGTCTTTCACACAAGTAACAGAGATAGTTTGAAGAGTTCATATTATGTGTCGCTACTCCTAGATTTTTAAATACTTACCTGGATAACAATATTATAATATTAAACATCAGATTGTTTTGTCTCTGATACGAAACCTCTACAATTACTTCCAAGAGTCTTGCTTATATTAAACTGAGTTAGAGATTATAACAGTGTTCTTTGTGAAACTGTTCCTACATTTTTCAATCTTGAAAGAGCTAGAGCAAAATTGCAAATAAAAAAATGTTGAGACTGAAGTTCACCCAGCTGTGTCTGGATTCCTTTATGTTTGCAGAAGCTGTTGGTCACTTGAGAAGGGCATAAGAAGGTATGAGTTGTTTCAAAAATTTGAGAGGCAAGTTAATAACATTGTTGTAGGGTTATTAAGTTATTGAACCCTATAACTGTTTACTTAGGATTAAAGTCTCGCCTCAACACCACACAGCAATTAGGTTGCTCACTTTGCAGTCTTTTACGAGTCAGCTGAGGAAGAAGCCACGGACCAGAGCATAACCAGGAGACACAGTGGAACCATAACAGAGATGCAAGGGCTCTGGACAACGCTGTGGAGGCTTAGTTTGGAGCAAGGTCAGAATTCATCGAGAGCCTCCATCTGAGGTCCCAGCTCTGCATCCTTTTTTTTGTTTTCTTGAAGGTTTACCTTTCTGAGTGGCAACATGGGACTGTCATACTAAAAGAGGCAAAAAAGCGATGCTTTCATGGAAAGAAAAAGTGAAATATTGCCTGTGCACTACAAATCTCTGGGGGGCGAGAAAGAACAATTCTCTTGAAGACACAATTCGGTCTCCCTCAGGCTTTTTTGGAGGTCAGGGCAATGGCAAGCATCCTTTCTTCAAAATGGACTCTGGCATCTTGGCAAATGTGAGTCATGGCCCAGGTGTGGGACCGTGGAAACGGTCTGACCCAGAGCAAAGAACTGCCTAGAAAGCTTTTTTGGTAACAGCATCTCAAGAGTGGAAGGTACCCAGAAAAGGGAAATGTTAAACTCAGCCTAATCAAACAGTGCTCTAATCCAACGTTGAGTATAATTTGGTCTTCCCAGACCCAAGAGGCCCATCAAGGAGACAAATAACCTACCATAGCCACCGTCAACCCAACGGAATATTTGTAAGTCATAAGACAAGAAGTGTACTATCAAGGACCATTGGGACCTCCCGTTTCATATAAAACAGCTGCAGAAATCCGTGTGCCTGTCTTCTTCTTCCAATGGGAACACTTATATTTATGGGTAGTGAAGGGAAAAGAGCCCCTGTGGTCAGTGCCCTGGGTTCTCATCCAGCCTTGGGATCTATGCAATCTTGAATAAATTGCATGTAAGACCCTTTATCATATGGACAAGAAGGGTGATACTGATAAGAAGAGTCATTAACACAGGATTTCATGATGATTACAAATATGCTTGGAAACACCTAGACATCTGTTCTCAAAACCTTGATTCCCCCACCTAATAGTGCTGTGTTTTCTCAACTGTGAAAGTGGAATGCTAATGGCGTCAGTTCTATATGATAAAGGGTCTGGTCACCAATCCTAATGGACGTGACGGTTTTCCACACCACCACCAATTCTCTGACACCAGCTGGGTATCCTCCAAATGTTCTCTATTCTGACTCTACCTACCTGGATTTGACATTAGACCCCACTCGTTAAGGGTTCAGTCTTATAAGACTGTCCCTCTCCCACTTCAGAGGTCAATGTCAAATCTGGGTGTTCACATGTGCTTCTATAAATCAAAGCTTCCAATGACCCCTCCTTGGGTTTGATTACTGTGAGCAGCTCACAGAACTCAGACAAGCAGCGTACTCACTAGATCACCAGCTTGCTGTAAAAGGACAGAACTCAGGAACTGTCAAATGAAAGAGAAGCATAGGGTAAGGTCTGGGGAAGCTTCCATGGCCCCTCACTAACCCGGAATCTCTCTGGATCCCGTCCTGTTGGCGTTTTATGGGGGTTTCATTACATGGGCATTACGGACTAAATCACTGGCCATTGGTGACTGATTCCCCCTCCCAGGACAGAGATCAGTGGGGGAGACTCAAGTTCCAACCCTCTTAACAAGATGGATTTCCCTGGCAATGAGCCCCGTCCCCAAGCTCTCTCCAAACATCACTTCATTAACATAACAACAGACACCTTAATGCTCTCACCCCTTGGAAAATTCCAAGGGTTTTAGGAGCTCTGTGCCAAAAATGGGGACCAAGACCAATATTATTATATAGTCTAATATATATATATATATATATATATATATATGTATGTATATATATATATATATATATATATATATCTTATTATAAACCACAATATCACATCTGGCCAATGTGATCAAGTGATCAGAATACCACCCTGTGGCCAGTGTGAAGTGCTTTGCAAGCTGCGTGGTCCAGATGGAGGCTAAGCTCTCAATACATGTTCATCATACACTGAAGATACTCATAAGGAGGAGAAAAGATACCTTCCCGGTAGTTATAGATAATTCCCAACAAAATTTCATCTTGATTTCTGACATATTGTACTTTTGACATTGATCTAACTAAGCCTCAAAAGAAAATGATAGTGCTTACCTAAGAATATTGCTGTGAAGAATAAATAAAATCCCATATGTTAAGTATTCTTCTTGGCACATGACATGACAGCAGCCCATAAGAATCGGACTTATCCTTAGGATTATTGCTATTATTGCATTAGTAAAGCATGCTCAATGAAGACAAATTTTAAAGCACAAATAACAACAACAAAAAACACTGCTAAATTAAACATCCATCTCTCAGAAACAATCACAGCTACCATGACCTCTCAAACAGAGTTTAGGAAGATGTGCCCATTGGTGACCACCCACCCCCACCACCAAAACAACCTAAAAACGTGCCAGAGCACCTGTGTTTGCATGGATTGATCAAAAAGCCATAACATGCAAGAGGTACCAGTTACACCACAGGCAAGAGATGCAAGGTCCTAAAAAAGAACAAAAGGGAAGTACAGTCCACAGAAAACCATGCAGAAAATCAGAAAATACAATTTCACGCAAATCAACTGAGGTGAGTTCCCAGGTCGCGTGCCCCCTCACCTGCCCCAGAACACAACCATGAAGCAAAAAACTGTGTCTACGTTGGTTTTCTGTCGTGCACAGCCAACCCCTGCAACCTTCCAGGCTTAAGCGTTGAGGTCAGTAGTTTGGGGGAGGGTGGGCGGAGTCTCATTCTGGCTCAGCTCAAAGATCAGAATCTCCTCATCTGTTCACACCTCAACAGCTCATGAGCCCAAAGTCCAAACTGTTGCCATGGATTATCATCCGGATCCAGACCGAGTGAGGCTCCTGGGTGCACTCCGTGAAATACAGCTCTTGGACCACAGCCGCTTTCCCTCTGTGGACTGGGACCGGGGACCATGTGTCCATCCACAAACCCCCACGGGCAGAGGACAACTCCTGGGGACGTTGTGGTTCTAAAAGGAGAGAAAAAGGAAGTGTCTGGAACTGGTAGTTCAGAATTCCAGCCAGGAACGTACGAACTCCTGGGTGGCTTTCAGCCCCTGGGAATGCTTCTCCCCGGCTCCCAGCTCTCCCTCTGGGCTCTGCGCCCCATCCACTGAGCCACACTTCCTTCTGCAGGAAAGGCAGCCTATGCTTCCCCCTGAGTGGTTTTAGCAGTCTGCTAAAAGTAGTAGAATTTAGGAGAATTCTAGTGGATTCTAGAATTTAGGAGTACAGTAGGCCTCCTGTCCTCCTGTTCCCACCTGGAGCTTGAGGTCCCGCTTCAAGCCGACGCATGTTGCTGCCAGAATTCATTTTCTTGCAGTAGTAGAAGTGAGGTCCCCGTTTTCTTGCTGGCTCCTACAGACTATTCTCTTGTCCTCGCTCCTGGCTTTTCTGTAGACTGTTCATCACATGCTCTTTGCCTCCTTCCGGGACCTACAGGAGAGCACCTGCTGATTTTCTTGTCTATTTTAAAGCCTCAGCTCATGAGCTCAGGTCCACCCAGGATAAATTCCCTTTGATTGGCTCGGAGCCAAATAATTAGGGACCTTAATTACATCAGCAACATCTCTTTTTTCTATGTAAAGTAACGTAGTCATGGGAGTGATATGCCATTGTGTTCCCAAGTCCCACCTACGCCAAAGAGAGGCACGCATTCAGGATCTGGGGCCCTGGGGAGCCGCCCTGGTAGGCTGCCTCACGAGGTACTTCAGAAATAAGTAAGTATTCTCAAACAAGCACACAGGGCATGAGAAACCACCTTCACCCCAAAATGCAAAGATTTCAAATAACAATAAAAGAAATGGACAAACACAGAGAAAATGTTTTTTTTAAATATTTATTTGTTTTTGAGAGAGACAGAGTGCAAGCGGGAGAGGGGCAGAGAGAGAGGGAGACAGACTCTGAAGCAGGTGCCAGGCCCCAAGCTGTCAGCACAGAACCCGACGTGGGGTTAACGGAAACAAATGTACAAAGAGCAGACCTGCTAATAACATGTAAACAGAAAACACAGAACTAAGAATATTAAAATCTACAAAGGTAGGAGCACCGGGGGGGGCTCAGTCAGTTGAGTGTCGGACTCTTGATTTCAGCTCAGGTCATGATCCCAGGGTTGTGGGATCGAGCCCTGCGTCGGGCTTTGCACTCAGCATGGAGCCTGCTTAAGATTCTCTCTCTCTCTCTCTCTCTCTCTCTCTCTCTCTCTGTCTCCTTTCTGTCGCTCTCTCACTTGCTCTCTCTCTCAGAAAAAAATGTATAAAGGTAAAAACTAAAACTAAAGTAAAAGCCCTCTAAATGCCCCCAATAACCAATTTTTTTCCTAGAGGAAGGGACAAAACAATTACACTAAAACCTTGGATTGTGAGTAACTTGTTCTGCGAATGTTCCACAGACGAGCAAACATTTCTAATAAATTTTAACCTGATAAACGAATGATGTCTTGCAACACGAGTACTACGTGATGCCGAACGTCACATGATCACAACTGAGCCAATGGTTCTGGAAACTCTCTTTGAGGTACGAGTGCTTTGGATGACAAGTATGTTTCCGGAAGGAATTATGCTCACACACCAAGGTTTCACCATATAACAAAACGTACACCATTATAAAATACTGTGATAAGTATAATATGACTAATATAAACTATTACGACAACGTTGAGATCAAACATGTCATAACAACCCATGTGGATGGGCTTAATTCACCTACGGAAATAAAAATATGTTCAATTTGATTCACAAACCAGACCCTGCTCTGTGCTGTGCATGAGAGAGCATCCACCATGGAAGACTCGACAAGGCTGGAAAACTGCATTGGGAGGAGGGGGACAAAGTCAACCAAGAAAATAAAACAGCAGGGCAATGTTGTTGACACCAGACAGCGTGGATTTCAAAGTTATTATCGTGTTTTTAGATGTGACAAGAACGGCACTTTTAACACTAACAGCGACAACCCGTGATGGGAATAAAACACACATGGATGTTTATGCACTGGCTAAGTCAGCAGTGTCGTGAAGAAAATACCAGGAGCGTCACGCAGAGGGAGACATGGAAACCCAGAGACAACAGGTGATTGCACAAGAGAGATCGGGGGCCAGGAGAAAAAGAGCTGGACGGTCTGAGGACAGGGTCAGAGAGCGACGCCACGGGTCCACACGCGGCCCCAAGAGCGATGCTGGAGAATATGGACTCCTCTCCCGCACACATTCACAGAAAATGCCCGTTATCAGTCGACAAAGAACACATCAGCTTTCAGAGAAGAGAAGCTTTACCAACACACGCTGAGATCACAGAGCGATGAGGCTAGAATGTATGACCAAAAACCAAAGACATGGTGACCCCTCCGTGTACAAATTAGGGAACTCTTATTAAACATACCTGCATGAAACAGGAAACACAAACTTCTTTAAAATGATAAAAATGAAAATACTACATGTTGGAATGTATGGGATGAACGCAGAGCAGCAATCAGAGTAAATGATGAACACTTTTATCAACAGGAATGAGAAAATAAAAATAAATGAATTAAAATCCCACGGTGGCGGGGGGGGAGGGAGGGAAAGAAAGGCTCAGGGAGGAAATAATAAAGGCAAAAAAGTAGAAACTAATTAAAAAGAGCATTAAAAATAACATTAACCAATAAATCAAATCATGTTTTTAAATTAACAAAACAGACAAACCACCATCTAACTTAAGACGGAAGGGAGAAATCACAGACTTAAGTAAGAAATGATATGTGTAAAGTAACCATTGGGAGAGGAGAATTTTTTTTAATGAGGCTATTTTGCAAATCTTCATACAAATACATTTGAAAATCCAAACTAAATTTACTAGGAAACTGTAAATTACCAAAATGGCTTCATTAGAGCTCTGAACCTTAAACAGAATTATTTTTATGGAATAAACAGAGAAATGTGCTAAGGAACTATCCCCCAAATTACACGGGGCCCTCATGGTTTCCAAGGGGAAAGCCTTCAAAGACCAGGTGGTTGCAATGCTCTACAAAGACTCTCAGAGCACTGAAAGGAAAGACAACTTTCCAAATCCTTCTGGGAAGCGAGGATACATTGATCCCTGAACCAGAGAAAGACCCTGCAAAGGAGACAAGCCACGAGCACATATCGCTCCCGAATATCCAGGCAGCATACCTCCTCAAAACGTTAGCAGGCAGAATCCAACACCACATCAGGAAAATAATACGCCACAACCAAGTAGGATGTGCAACGTTGGTTCACTATTAAGAGATCCTTATATATATCACACAACATGTTAACCAACCTAAGAACAATATGTTGCTATCTAATAGGTGTTGAGAACAACCTTGTCAAAATTCGACCTCCACTAATGACAAGCCATCTCAGAAGAGGGACCCCTGGGCGGCTCAGCTGGTTAAGCGTCAGACTCCTGATTTCAGTTCAGGGCATGATCTCGCCGATTGTGCATAGATCAAGCCCCGTGTCAGGCTCTGTGCTGACAGTGCAGAGCCTGCTTGGGATTCTCTCTCTATCTCTCTCTCTCTCTCTGCCTCTCCCCCACCTGTGCTCTGTCTCTCTCAAATATAAATAAACATTTAAAAACAAAACAAAAAAAAAAAAAACAAAACAAAAAAGAAGTCACAGAAATGGAGGTCCCTCATCTGTCGCAGGGGCCAGAGCTTCCACCCTGGTCATGGCAAGAGGACAAATGTGTAGGCCTCCCTGTCGTCTGCAGAGGCCCCCTCATCACGCAGGTGCAGAGACTCCCTGAGCCACTGCTTCTCCTCTCATGTTAACGTCTCCGTAAATACAAGTCAGTCCATTCCAACCGGCTGATGACCCAGTGAGTTTCCAACCTTGAACCCTTTGCTGAGCACAGATTCAGCGCGGTGCCTGGAAAGCTCTCTGGGGAATGAAGGGCCCCCAGGCCTGTTGGGTGCCGCAGAACTGGGTGCCTGAAGCAGGACGGAAAAGCTCTGAGACCTCGTCCCCCTGACTTCCAGGTTCTGAGGTCACAGGAACCGTATCAGCTCCCAGAACCTGGAAGCTGGGTCACAGGGTTACCACAGCGAGAACAGCAGCACTGGCCGTGGGACCAGGAATGCCCCGCCCCTCCTGGTTCACCTTCTGGAACGTTCTCTGAGATCAGAGTCCAAGGAGAGTCCCTTTGGGACATTACTGTAGTAATGACGGTGGGGAAGGTTCTGTTAAATATAAACAACTTGAACTGGCAAAGAACAAATGCCCATTTGCTATAAATGTTTCCCTTGCGTTTCCTCCAGCTGACGGCCCAGCCTGGCCCCCAGGGCCATTCACCCCCCTCATCACATTCTCCTGTCACCTCACGGCACCTCCTAGGCCCGGCCTGCACGCCCAGCTGGCCCAGGGGGAGCCCACCGCCCCCACGCCACAGCCACCTGCCCCGTGCTGTCCCCTGACCCAGGTCTGAAGTGCCCAAAGGAGGTGTGAAGACTGGACAGTCTCCCGAGACTTTGTAGAAAAATCTCCCCTCCCTCCTCCCTTCTGATCACCCATTCTCTTCCATACGAAACATCCCCAACACAAGATACATTTACCAGGAGACTAGAGTGCTCCCATCTGCTAAAACACTGTATGAACGTAAACCATGATGCGGGGCAGGGCGCTTGCCTGCAGAAATCCCTAAACAAACACGAAGGAGGAGGAGGAGGAGGAGGAGGCCTGTCCCCACCGCAGGGTCACAGATGTGGCCCTCACTCAGAGACGTGGCCGAGACCCCCGTCTTCCTGCAGACTCCCCCGCAACTGAGGAAGGCCCAATGCTGGAGCTTTACTTCTGGCCAGAACCACACCTTCTGATCTCGGAAACCTTGACGAAGAAAGAGGCTGAAGTGGGAAAACGAAGGTGACCTTTCCAGATGGACTCCTACCTAAGATGTCCCTCGTGAAATACAGGGAGAGAAAAGCCCCGGTCTGGTGCGCCTGGGCCTTGACTCTGTGAAATGCCACCAAAGGAACCTATAGTCACATGAATACAGAAACATCAAGGCCAGGCTCTCGGTTCTGAGATAACATCCTCCCATCCGGGGGCTGGAAAGCATCCTTCCTCTCATGGTCTTTGCGCATACTTCTGTCGTTGTGAAGACGAAGGTACGTGATTGGCTGGCACTGGGGGTGCGAAGGGAGAACGCAGGAAGCCACAGACGCGGCAATTGATCAATGACCTTGGGGACCTCGCTGCCCAGCTGCATGGGCACGCGTGGCTGCGGGCAGAACCCCTGAAGGAACTGGTCCTGATAAAATACTCATTTAATGAAAACGACTGGCACAGCCAGCGTGCATGAAGGTGGGCACTCTGCTGTGCCCACCCCACCGGGTCCCCATGACTGCCTTCGGAAGGAGGGAGTGGAAGCCGCCAGGGGAAGTGGGGGTCCCGGGAGGCTAAGGATCCCAAGGCAGCTTGTGACCTCTCAAGGTCATCGTCATCGAAGAGGCCAAGTGCAGCATCTCTGTGCCTCCCTCATGGCCCAGAACCAGACCCCACACATAGGGGACAGGTGCATCCTGGGCACAGGAAGCTGTTCTCTGCTCCAGGACAAGCGGTCTTTCTGCCTTCTGTGACCTAGAGGAAGCCTCAGTCCTTCTCACTTTTTTTCTGTAACCTCACTCATCAGAGGACCTCTGGGCCCTGTAGTCTGAGTGGGGTGGAGCCGGGGGACGGAGCAAGGACACTTGCCCAGGTCCCCGTTAAGAGATGGCGGACCAGACTCCCGTCTGAAGCCGATGCGCCCCAGGAAGAGCCCGTGCAAAGCTGAGGGTTTTGGTCTCAAGGAACTGGGTGGCCGGTCCCAGTCTCAAGGACGCCTACTGGACAAGGCGAGGGCTGTGTGAGTGACTGGGGGTGTGGAGCCTCCAGGGACAGTCGGAGCCGCCAATGGGAGCTGGGTGGCAGTCATGCATTTCTGGCTTTGAAGCTGCTGGTGGAGGAGGGGGTCTGCCAGGGGCACAGATAAACCACGACAGGGGAAAGGGACAGAAGGGAGGAGATCACCATGGCCCAGAAGCCACAGGAAAAACAAAAGTGTTTTCAACAGGAGACACAGCATCTCCATTGCCGGACTATAAGTAATAGAACTGACCCATGGATTTTAATTGTATGATTTTCAGTGACTTTGGGCAAATTACGCTAATGGGGTAAGAATGGGGATCATTTTCCATCGTCCCTAATGCTTTCCTGAACTTGTAAATATTTTAACTTGGCACTGGTAGCTTTGCCTGGGTTGACTGAATGGGCCCATTTAATTTTCAGAACATTTTCTGAATTTCAAAATGTGCTGACCATCGAAGGAGGTGAACATAGGGCAAGGAGAAAAAAACAGCTAGAATTCTGTTTTCACTCTTCTAAGAGTTTTATCATGGAGGGGAAATTGTATCTCTAATTACAGAGCCTCTAACCTGGATTAAACGGAATTTGAGCTAAGAACGTGTCTTTGGAGTTTAATAATTACTATTCCATTTCTTAATATATTCTGGAATGTCATATATTCTGGAATATATTCCAGAATATTATTCCTTATCCTGCCTCATATGAGAGTCCTGTGACACTGGATGGTTGGTTTTCTATTTGCTGAACTACCAAAGTGCCACTGAATTAGTTCTCCTTGGGGTTACCCGGTGCTACATGGAACGAATTGTATCTCCCCCCAACCCTGTCCCGAAGTTCATACGTTGGAGCTCTAACCCTCGATGGGACTGCATTTGGACGAAGGGCCTCTAAAGAGGTAATTAAGGTAAATGGGGTCATTAGGGTGGGGTCTGCTCCATCATGACAGGCATCCTTATAAGAAGAGAACACCGGGACCCAGACATACAGAGAGAAGACCCCATGAGGCCATGGGGACAAGATGAGTGTCTACACAGCAAGAAGAAAAGCCTCAGGAGGAACCAGCCCAGCCTTTCAAACAGGATCTTGCACTTCCAGCCTCCAGAGCCATGAGAGATAAATGTCTGTTGAACAAGCCACCCCATTGATGGCATTTTGCTATGACAGCCTCAGCAGACTAATACACCCAGGCATAAGCCAGTCATTCCAACCTTGGACCCCCCCTCAACAACCGTATGGTATTCTATATTCAGCAAAAAAAAAGTTTCACTTTGTAAATCTGGAGCTCTGTTACTCACTCCGTCTGTTCACTCGACCAACATCTTGACAAATGTGTATCGTGCAGTTGTTTTGTGCCAGGACATTTTCCAGGTGCTGGAGACACGGAAGAGAGCCAAGGCAGTGAGGAGTACGTTTCTGCACGTGCTCACGGGAGACAACCACAGAGACAGAGGAGGTGACTTCACCAAGGTCCAGTGACCCAGAGAGCTGGAGTTCAAACCCAGGATTCTGATTTCCAGCCCCGTACTCTTTCGAGTTCATCCATCTTCCTTCTGGAAGATGTCCACCGATGGTTGTTCAAACTTGATCCCCACCAGGAGACCCGAGGACCAGAGATTCTATCGCTGGAGATGCATTCACTCAAGTTATTTTTTTTACTGGTCTCCCCAGCCCCCATCCAATATTTTAAAAAATCATTTTATAAATTGTTTTACAAGTTTTGTCTTGAAAATAAAAGGGTGAATTGTTGTCTCCCTGGAGGAGTTGGCGTACTTCCTCATGTCCCCTAATGAAAAATACGTGTGTAGGTAGCTATGTATGCCTTTATTTCCTTTGATTTCTGTGAAGCTTGAAGCCAAGTTTTAGAATCACTTATGGCGAATACACTCGCATTGTGTAGTGTGTACGTTTTTATTATTCTTACTTTGATTTGCTTTTCTCTTTGTGCTTTAATTTGCTCTGGTCCAGACTGTACAGCTCCGTGTGTGTGGGAAGCTTCCAGTAGTGCCTTGGGACCAACATTGTTACCCCAGCTTGACAATGGTGGTAAAAGTGGACGTTCCCCCAAATAAAGGAACATCATGGCTGCCTGTTTTGATTTATTCGATTTATGACTCAGCCAGCCCCCATGATAACCAACACACGCTTTCCCCTCACCCCGAGTTGATACGCTCACACACACGACAAGTTTACACGGTCCGGTGATGGCATGGAGGAGCCCAGAGGTGTCAGAACAGGCAGGATGATGGGGGAGGACAGCACCCTCATGTTTGCAGAAGCAGAAAACGTGCTAACATCCTCCGGGGAGGAGACAGGAGAGGATGAACTGTCCGTACATCCATCTAGTGCCGCATATCTGGAGAAAGTAGACTGATGTTATATGTGAGGCTGTTCATAACCAGCCTTCACCAGCAGGTGCCCTCAGGGGTGGTCCTTTGTCCACTGGGACTGGCCGTATGTTCTTTACAGACCTCACCCCTGCCTTTTCCAAGCATCTCTGCTCCGACCCGAAGAGACTTTCTAAGAACAATCCTCCAGGGAGTTCACTTGTCAACAGGAAGCCTTTAAAAGAGGAAGGACGATGCTCCTCTCCTTGAATCGTGCCAACAATAAAGACAGAGAGGAAAAGAGGCTGGCGTGTCTGGTACGTTACAGGTGCTGCATGAAGGTCTACGAGTCACTAACCCGATGGCCCCTTCTCGTTGCAAACCCCGTTCACTCACAGACCAGAGCTTTGGAAGGGATGCCTGGGGTCTAATCTCTATGGCGCTGGGTGTGGGGAAAGGTTGAGCACGGCAGCAGTCAAGGGAAAGCGTAGATCCCGCCCACACGCCCCCCCCCCACCTCAGATACTGTCCTTTTTTTCTTTAATTTTTTTTAATTTTTATTTATTTTTGAGACAGAGAAATTTCATGAACAGGGGAGGGTCAGAGAGAGGGAGACACAGAATCCGAAGCAGGCTCCACGCTCCCAGCCGTCAGCACAGAGCCCGATGCAGGGCTCGAACTCACAGACCGTGAGATCATGACCTGAGCCGAAGTCAGACGCTTAACCGACTGAGCCACCCAGGCGCCCCAGATACTGTCCTTCTTGATTTACAGACCTCACTGCAGACACCGGCACAGAAGCTGCTATAGTCAATCTGTGACCAAGCACTGATGCATTCCCAAAATAAAGAGGGTTTTATTTTACCCACTTTTCAAGAAGAAAAATGGTGGTATCCATTATTTTGGTGACCGAGGAGAAGAACAATCCTTTAACTCTTGAAACTTCCCTGTAAGTCACTGGGGACCTGGGGGGAGGGGGCTGTGTGTGCCCGTGGCTTGAAAAGAAGTCTGCATTTCACAACACACGCCAGAGGAGGTAGAAATTAGCACAAATATTAAGAGCCTTCATGTGGTTTTAGCTCTGACATTTCGGCTTGGCTTTTCTCATCGAGTTGAGGTATCATAGCCCATTGTAAAAACGGGGAGAGAATGACCAATTTAATTACAATTGTGAAAGAGTTTCCACTATAAGCTTTAATTTGAGGACGCTTGATTTTTATGGGCAATTCCTGTTTGGTCGAAATTTTCCATCTTCAGCCTTTACCCCAAAGATGATTTCTTTGTTTGCTTGTTTGTTTGTTTTGGAAAAAATGAGGTTATTTGTTTGACCGTCAGGACATGCAAATATTCATTGTTGTTGTTTTTGGGGTTTTTTGGTTTTTTTTTTTTTACTGATTCTTTTGAATACTTTTATAAAGTTATTTCAAACGCTTTAAATTGCCCAAATTTAAGATCACGAACTTAGAAAGTGAGGCAAGCTTTCGTGAGAAATTATAGAAACGAGAGTAAATATTTGCTCTTACTGATTAAGATCTTACAGCAGAAGAATATAGAGGAAGAATTTAGGGCAAATTAATTCCAGCTCATGTTCAATCTTGTGTGTGTACAAACGCTGGAAACACACTCCCTGGGCTTGTAACAAATTTTTGCAAGTGAGAGACATCTCCAACCCCATCCTGTGACCAGCTCCCCCACTCGCTCCTATTCAGCTAAGGAATAAACCCACCTCTGGGGACGCCTGGGAGGCTCAGTTGCTTAAGCGTTGGACTGTTGATTTCAGCTCAAATTACAATCTCGAGGTTTGTGGGATCGAGCCCCGGCTCCAGATCTGTGCTGGCGGTGAGGAACCTGCTTGGGATTCTGTGACTCCCTCTCTCTCTCTGCCCCTCCCCTGCTCGTGCTCTCTGTCTCTCTCTGTCTCAAAAAATATAAATAAACTTAAAAAAAGAAATCTCTGGTGCTGGTTCCTGGATACGCATCGCGTTCATCCTCACAATAACAAAAAGCAAACAAATTACACTTCGATGCCTCTTCTTGGACCCCCCGGAAGTGGGCATCCAAGGCAAACTGTTGCCAGGAGGTCAGGAGAAAAAGCCCAGGTCTGGAGCAGAAGTCCTTGGGGCCGGTGAACGGGTCCGGACACCCCAGTAATAATTCTGAACACCTGTTGGAGGCCGGGCGTGCGCTGGCGTGAAAACGACTTTTAGAGGAGGAAGTGAAACAAATTGTAAAATAATTGTGGGAAAAAAACAACTGCAGAATCATGCAGAACATTCTCCATGGTCACGAACACTGTCGATGATCATTTTTTTAAATAAAAAAAGTAAAAACAAAACAACAACAACAGCAACAACATGACCAGAGCATGGTGGGGGGAGTATTATAACATAGGGACACCCGCTCCTGTCTTCTTCCTGTCACCTGAGAGGGAAGGTCACAGCCTGCACACCCTGGTAGCCGGACACTGAGTCTGAGACGGCAAAGGGCTTCCCCAGCCCTACTCCTGAACACCCACCAGCGGCTCCAGCACCACAGGTTCATGGAAGCTTCCAGAACACCAGGGACACAGACTCTCTCCCGGGAGGGCTATCTGGGAGCCCAGAGTCAGGTGAAGAGCACAAGAGGAGTGCTTTCCATCAGTTAAATCCTCGTAATAGCCGTGTGAGGCTCTGTTTCGAGGAGGAGGAAACCTGAACCCAGGGAGGCTTAGAACTTTGGTTCTGAATAATCAGTTAGCAACGGAGGGTTCCAGGCAGCCTCATTCCGGTTAACTAGGGCAGCTCTTGCCCTGAAGAGGACGTACTTGAAACGAATAAGAATTTCAAGCAGAATTTTGGGTGCATTTGCTGTGTCACCGTATGGATTATGAAGCAATTTTAGGTAACTACTGAAAATCACCCTCAGACAGATTGTGACAATTTTGTGCCCAACGACTCTGCGGGGAGGCGGGGGGGTGTCCCTGTGCCTCACCTTAGCGGTCAGGGCATCCTACCACCTGACACCCATCAGGTTGGTGAGAAGGTATTTAATTTATTTTTATCTGCTCATATTTAATTACAAATACGGCTCTGTATCTTTTCACGTGCATATAAGCTATTGTATGTCTTTTTCAATCTTTTGTAAACTTGGTTTGGTATTCTGTGCTCGTTATTTCCTTTTGATTGTTGATATTTTTCTAAGTGATTTCTAAAATCTCTGAATGTAATAAGGAGGTTAGCACATTGTCATCTGTATCACAAACGTCCTTGTTTACATGAATAACTAATTCTTACGTATATAATCCTACTAGTCTATGCCATAAATCCTGTTGAAAATTCTCTCCAGTGCTCTGGGGCATCTGGGTGGCTCAGTCAGTTGAGTGTCTGACTTCAGCTCAGGTCATGATCTCACAGTTTGTGGGTTCGAGCCCCACGTCAGGCTCTGTGCTGACGGCTCAGAGCCTAGAGCCTGCTTCAGATTCTGTGTCTCCCTCTGTCTCTATCACTCCCCTGTTCACACTCTGTCTTTCTGTCTCTCTCTCTCTCTCTCAAAATTAAAAATAAACATAAAAAAATAAATTAAAAATTCTCTCCAATGCTCACATTACTTATATATGTATATGTATACACATATTTATAAGGCTTTATTATAAGAACTTAATTTTAGGGACGCCTGGGTGGCTCAGTGTATTCAGAGAGAAGGACAATTATTTGGGTCAGAATGTGGGGATCTATGTAAAGAAAGGACGAGCACTAGAAAAGGAGCAGGTCTTGGGGCGCCTGGGTGTCTCAGTTGGTTAAGCGTCCAACTTCGGCTCAGGTCATGATCTCATGGTCTGTGAGTTCGAGTCCCGCGTCGGGCTCTGTGCTGACAGCTCGGAGCCTGGAGCCTTCTTCGGATTCTGTGTCTCCCTCACTCTCTGCCCCTCCCCCATTCATCCCTCTGTCTCTCTTTCTCTCTCTCTCAAAAGTAAATAAACATTAAAAAAATTTTTTAAACATTTTGAAACAAATAAAATGAAGATAGGATTTATTAGAATTTGTGCAATGTAGTAAAAGCAGTGACTGGGAGAAATTTATAAGCACTAAAGGTATATATACTAAAAAGGAAGAAGATCTCAAATCAATAACCTAAGTTTTCAACGTGAGGAATTAGAAATGAGAAGAGAAAATTAAACTCAAATACACAGGAGAAAGTAAACAGTAGAGCCGAAATCAAAACAGTACGGTATTGCCATAAAAACAGACATATGGATCCCTGGGAAAGAATATCCCGGAAATAAGCCCACACATAGAAGGTCAATGAACTTACCACAAAGGAGGCAAGAATAGGGGAGTGGGGAAAGGGGCGGTCCTGTCAGTGCATGGTGTTTAGAAAACTGGACCCCTGTCTCACACTGTACACGAAAATCAGATCACACTGGATCCAAGACTTGAACGTAAGACTTGAAACAAAACGGTTCTACTGGAGATGGCCAGTCTCAGCCCAGCCCGGCCGAGAGCCCGAGGAGAACCGTGGCCGGAATGAAAGACGCAGGTGTAGCCAACTTCCGACCACCTGCTGTTATGCTCGATGGGGTGGGGGTGGGGTGTTTTTGGCAAAACTCCTTGGATAAATCATGAGGACGGACATAGAGGCAAGAAATACTCTTTCCCCAAAATGCTAAGCTCTACAGAACACTTACAAAATCTTCACTGTGCTTTTACTCGAAATGACATGACACGCAAAGGAAAAATTCTGGTGCCCGAGCTTTGGAAAATCTGTCCGTTTAAAGGAGCGACTTCCATGGGCATTCAGCACGTGTATCCTCTCCTCCCAGGCTTGTTTTAACCTCAGTAACGCTACGGTGCTAATATACGTTAAACATTGCAAAGAAATTTCCAAAATTTTCCACTGTGCATCCGGTACATAGGAGACGCAGGCTTGCGACCAGCATTGCCGCAACACTTCGAATTTTACTCCCTAACGTGAGGCGTTGAACATACAAGCAGGCACACATGTGTATACTATTTTTCGTAGAAGTCAGTACGTATTTCAGAAAATAAAGTTTCTTTTCCAGACCACAATTCTGGCTGTTTGAGAAATCAAGATCCTTTTGTACAGAAGACCGTTTCAACTATTTTGTATGATTGACGCTGCGGTGGCAACCAGAGCATCTACCGGGGACAGTGTGGCACAGATCTGTTAGTGCCTTGTCCCCCCCCACCGTAGAGGCAAGCAAGGGAGAGGTCTGAGCCAGGCTAAGACAAGGCGACCTGGTTTGGGTCCCAGCACGGGGGCAGGGTGTCACTTACCCCCCACCCAGCAAAGGTTGACCCAGGCAATAGAAGAATCCCAGCCCGGCAACAGACAGCAGCTCCGTGCCCCCTCACCCCCCAGGGGATAGATAGCACGTGAGCCCCTCTGACACCATCATGCTATCCCCCACCACTGGCAAGGAACGTCAGTGGAGGCATCAATTACAATTAGTGGCCAGACTCTTGGTTTGGCGCAGGTCATGGTCTCACGGTTCATGGGATCAAGACCCTCGTCGGGTTCCACACTGATGAGCCTGCTGAGGTCTCTCTCCCTCCCTCTCTCTCTCTCTGCCCCTCTCTTGCTCATAATCTCTCTCTTTCTCTCTCAAAATAAATAAATACACTTTAAAAAATGAGTGGCCAGAGGAAGCACTGTCCTCTTCTGTGAGCCTGACTTCCTTTACGTCTGACAGATACAGAAAGGGTCGGGGTGAGCAAGGGAGACCTAACCACGGCTTGATCTGGGCCGCCTCCCTGTCTGGTGGACCGAGACCCTTCATTTCTGCCCAGAGACACCAGGCAGCTGAACGGAGACAGCCATAATAAATGGCCCAGTCTGGGAAACCTCTTGGTCCTTGTAACTCTCCTGCCCAGGGACACCGGGAACATTAGATGGAAAAGAGACCCAGTCACATTAAGGGCCCTGGTCCAGAGAGCCTCATAAGCCTGTAGGCCGAGATTTTCCTTGTCCTTCCAGACACATGGGATGAGTAGGTAGAGCTGGAGAAGGTACTCAAATCCAGAAAGTGGCCTGGTCAGGGGAGGCACTGTGTCTATGCAGCCTGATGTAGCTATAGGACCCAGATAGGAGGATCCTGCCACTCTCCTCCTTTTAATGAAAAAGATATTTCATTAAAGAGGATGCACAGATAAGAAATGAGCACATGAAAAGATGTTTAGCCTCATTACCCATTAGGGCATGTCATTTAAAGCCACAACCAGATACGGCCACACTCTTACCTGAGCAGCTAAAAAATAAGATAAAATAAAATAAAATGCTAACACCAAAAATAAAATGCTAACACCAAATGCTGGTGAGGATGAGGAGAAACTGGTTCATCCCTCCATTGCTGGTGGGGGTGTACAATGTTTCAGTTGCTCTCAAAACCTGGCATTTTCTTAAGAAACTAAACATGTGACCAACACACTACCCAACATTTGTACTCTTGGACGTGCATCCCAGGAAAATCATGTTCACACAAAAGTCTGTACATGAATGTTCATTACAGCTTTATTTGTGGCAGCTGACAACTGGAATCAGGACCGATGTCCTCCCACAGGAGAATGTTTAACCACAATGTTACACACAGCAAATAGTACTCACCGGGTAAAGGAGAACAAGTTATTGAAATAAACAACAACTTGAATGTAACTCCAGGGATTATAGGGGAAAGCATGAGAAAGCCAATCCAAAACAGGTTTTGATTGTTTCCTTTATATGACGTTTTGAAGATGACAAAATTTGAGGCATGAAGAACAGGTTGGTGATTGCCAGGATACATGAACCCACGCAAGCGGTCAAATGTAGAGAACGTGATACACACACATGCACACAAATGAGTATCCAGTAAAACCAGGGAAATATTAATAAGGCTGGTGGATGTATCAGTGCAGTAGTCTGGTGGTGATTCTAGGGCTCCGCAAAATATTACCACGGGGGGAAGCTGGACAACGGATCCCTCTGAATTAATTATAACTGCACGTACATCTAGAATTATCTCAATCGTGTTCCACGACACCAAAGGATTTTCATGTGATATGAAAACCCGGTGTGGGTTGGATTCATTTGGCCTCAGAACTTGAAATGAACTAAAGACAGGCTATTTATAGTCTCCCTGTCTGCATATATTGTGTAAATCTTGTCAAGTGTTTAAAAATCAAAGAATTCTACAGTATAAGTTGCCTCAAAATTTTCAAATAAGGGGCCAAGGACAATAGACCTGAAATCAGCCCAAATCAACAGCTGTTGGGTCTGGGAAGGTTTTGCATTGGCCAGAGCCAGAAATCCATTGTCTTTTTGACATCCAAAGGGCATGGGATTTTTTTTAATGTTTTATTTATTTTTTGAGAGAGAGATTGACAGAGTGTGAGCAGGGAGGGGAAGAGAGAGAGAGGGAGATACAGAATCCGAAGCAGGCTCCAGGATCTGAGCTGTCAGCACAGAGCCTGACGTGGGGCTTGAACGCACAAACAGCGAGATCATGACCTGAGCTGAAGCCTGATGCTCAAACAACTGAGACACGCAGGCACCCCGCATGTGAGTTTTTTGAAGCAGCAATCAAAATCTCTATTCGCTCTTCATTACTCGTTCCTGCAGTCATTCAACAAACATCCACTGAGCAGTGACTGCGTTGGGTGACGAGCTGTGTGCTTTGGTGAACATGAAATGGTTCCATCTTCCCAGCAACACAAACCCAGATGAGCATCAGAGCCCATGTTACAGAGGATGAACAGAAGCACAGAGAGCTTCAGGGGCGCTTGGTGTTGAACAGCCATGACGCTCATACCCGGCATTCGCACCCAGGTCTGCCTGGCTCTGAAGCCCATGTTTATAATCCCCAGACGGAAAATCGGCAGACAAGAGACCAACTTACTACCTCCAACTCGTACCTGCTTGCAAAGATCTAGAACAATTACAAGGGACCCGATCTAACAATTTTATAAGAATCAAATTAAGCTTAAGAGAGAATAGAAATCAGGGGCGCCTGGATGGCTCAGTCGGTTAAGCATCCAACTTCGGCTCAGGTCATGATCTCGTGGTTCGTGAGTTCAAGCCCCGCGTCGGGCTCTGTGATGACAGCTCGAAGCCTGGAGCCTGCTTTGGATTCTGTGTCTCCCTCTCTCTCTCTCTGCTCCTTCCCTGCTCACACTCTGTCTCTCTCTCTCAAAAATAAATAAAAACATTTTTAAAAATTTTTCAAAAAGGGAGAATAGCAATCAGTGCACGTTAGGAAACTGAAAATGAACACGTGAAGAGAAAGTGATTGTATTTAGGGGGGAAAAACGAACAAATGTGGGATGAAGAGACATTTGTAATAAGAAATGGATGGTAGTAAAATTCATATCTAACTTGGGCGATTTTCCGATGGCTTAGAAGGCCAGATTTCCTTGCTCCTTCGGAGAGGACAAGTCCACACCTCTTCTTCCAGTTTAGCAGAATCTCGGTCTAGCTGGACCCACAGAAGCCAGAGTCAAAATCTGCCCACAGGATGAAACACAGCCCAGTGTCATCAGATGCAATACAATGAAATATGGGACAACAATGAAATAAAAACCTCAATAAGTATCCCCATTCATCCCCTTCCTTCTTTTCAGGATCCTTTTCTTCCTTTAGCTGCCCAGCCTTTGCCTCCCTGGGCAGATCTTCCACGAAGGGAATCATCTACTACAGAAGTTTGAAAAGACGGTTGTTCCATTTACAATAACTTTCCGCGTAGCACATCAATGCACCTCAGCCCCCACCCCTCACTCCAACACCCAAAGTATCCCCTGGTGGAGTCAACTCTAAATGTGCAAACATTGTGCAAACGTGAGGGCGTTGAGAAGCCCTCATATTCAGTGTACAGGAAACGGCTGGCAAGAAGGGGTTTGGAGTGAAGGATCCTGTGGGAAGGAATAGAAACTAGAGGAACGCCAGGAACCTGTTGGGTTCAGCACAGAAGCTTCGAGGCGCATATTTTCCCAGTGGTGCCCTCTCTGGGGTTTCTGCAAACACATACAATCTCCTGTAGAGAGACTGGGCATTCTAAGTGTTTTTTTTTTTTAAGTTTATTTATTTATTTTGAAAGACAGAGAGACATGCACAAGCAGGGAAGGGTCAGAGACAGAGGGAGAGTGGGAGTCCCAAGCAGGCTCTGTACCATCAGCACAGAGCCCTATGCGGAGCTCTATCCCGTGAACCAGGGGATCATGACCTGGGCCAAAATCAAGAGTTGGACACTCAACCGACTGAACCACCCAGGCGCCCCAAGAGAGTAGGCATTCTAAAGTGAGTTATCTTTTGGGGGGCACCTGGGTGGCTCAGTTGGTTGGGTGTCCAATTTCGGCTCAGGGCATCATCTCACAGTTTGTGAGTTCAAGCCCTCCATCGGGCTCTGTGCTGATGGCTCAGAGCCTGGAGCCTGTTCCGGATTCTGTGTCTCCCTCTCTCTCTCTGCCCCTCCCCTGCTCACACTCTCTCCTTCAAAATAAGTAAACATTAAAAAATTTTAAGTGAGTTATTTTAAAAATCAGGTGAAGAAACTATATTAAAGCAGGACAGTGACCCTGTAAGGAAGCATTCCAGGGTTTGAGGACCGAGTAAGCTCAACGAAATGTGGAAACAACACCGGGGCTGCATGAGGGCGGGAGCTCCACACCCAACATGACAAGTATTTCCTCCCAAGTTCGCCGCCCTAACCGGGCAATATCCTGGAGAATGACAGGAATAACGTTTGTTGGAAATGAAGCATCACGGGGCTTAGAATCAGCCGTTTGTCTCCGGAAAGGCAAGGTACGTTCTACCTACGCTGACACAGAGTTGAAACGAGAATGTTGGATGGAGATAGACAAAGACAGCTGCATCTCGGTCTTATGGAACCGCCTCTGGCCGTGGGTGCAAACTCAGTTCAGCACGTGCATGGCTGACGGCGCACAAGGTAGCCCCAGCTCCGCACCCAGCTGTCTCCTCTGCAAACACTCGGCCTTCTCACAACTGTTGGGCCCCTGCAAGATAGCCCAAGGACTTGGCTAATCGACTGATGCCTAAAAGTAGACATCAGTATAAAAGCCTTGGAAAGATCTAGAAAAGCCAACAACCAATCAGATGAAAATGCCAAGTAAAACCCACATAGCCTACCAAAGGTTGCTTTACTTTTTCAGACAAGACAGCGAAAACCCAAGGATATGTATGGGTGGATGCATTTTCCAGCTTTGTTGAGATATTATTGACATACAACATTGTGTACATTTAAGGTGTCCAATATGGTGCCTCAACACATGCATATCTTGCAAAATGTTTATCACAATGGGATGAGTTAACACATCTGTCCCCTCATGTAATTTCCTTTTGTGTGTTTGGTGATAATATGTAAGATCTACTCTCTTAGCAACTTTCAAGTATATAACACGGTATTAGAGTCGCCACGCTGTGCATTAGACCCCCAAACTTACTCATCGTCTCCACTCACCAGCTGCCAGCAACCATCCCTGCAGTGCCTCTTTATGATGAGTTTGTTGTTTTAGATGCCACATGCAAGTGAGATCATACGGTATTTATCTTTCTGTGTCTACCTCATTTCACTCAGTGTAATGCCCTCTGGATTCATCCGTGTTGCTGCAAATAGGAGGATGTCCCTCTTTTTCAGGGCTGAGTAATATTCCATTGTATGCCTAGACCACATTTCCTTCATCTGTTCGTCCATCCACGGACACTTAGGTGGTTTCCCTGGGTGGCTGATTATGATAATGGATGGTGATGCTGCCATGAACATGGGGTGCAGACATCTCTTGGAGATAGTGATTTCATTTCCTTTGGCTCAATACCCAGAAGTGGAATGGTTGAATCATATGGCGTCCTATTTTCAATTTCCCTAGAAAACTCCACAATATTTTTCATGATGGTTGTGTCGGTTACATTCCCATCAGCAGCCCTCGAAGGTTCCCTGTCTCCACATCCTCACTCACCAACGCTTTTTCCTTGCCATTCTGAGAGGTGTGAGGTGCTATCTCGTTGTGGTTTTGATTTGCATTTTCCAAACGACAAGTGATGTTGAGCATTTTTTCAGGTACCTGTTGGCCATTTGCATGTTTTCTTTGGAGAAATGTCTACTCACATATTCTGCCCATTTTTTAATTGTTTGATTGATCGATTGGCTGATTGCTCCTGAGTTATGTGAGTTCTCTGTATATTTTGGATGCTAGTTCCTGATGAGATATATGATTTCCAAATATCTTCTCCCATTCTGTAGGCTGCCTTTTCATTTTGTTGATGGTTTCCTTTGCTGGGCAAAAGCTTTTTTGTTTGACGTAGTCCCACTTGTCAATTTTTGCTTTTGTTACTTCTGCTTTTGGTGCAAAGATCCAAGAATGATGCACAACATGATGGTGGGTCAAATGAGCATCTATATGGAAAATACACCACAGAGAAGGATTACAGATATAAATACAAAAAGAAGGAATGAGATTTACGGATCAGACCAGGGAAGACCATCTTCATGAGCTTGGTGAAGTGAAAATACTTGCAGTAAGGCACAAACACCAATAATAAGAAAAGAACAATAAACTTGACCATATTAAATTAAGAACTTCTGTTCACCAAAAACACTGAAAAGAGAATGAAAACTCAAGTCACAGAGTGGGAGAATGGCTTGTGAAAGCATATGACTGACAAAAACAATGTCTAAAATATAAAACAAACTCTTACAAGTCCATAAAAAAAGAGTCCAAAGAAAAACGGGCAAGAGACTTGAACCACGGGTCAAATGAAGAAGATATTCTGGTCAAAATTACACCTGCTAACAGGTACTCAAATGCATTAGTCATTAGAAAATGCAAAATCAAATGTTACTGAGACACGGCTCTCAACCCCCAAGAGTGGCCAAATCCAAATGACTAGGAAGTCCAAACATCTGCATGGAATCAGCTCAATGGGAGCTTTTTCACCATGTTTGTGGGGGTACAGCATGGTGTTACCACCCCAAAAAGCCGAGCATTCCCCGCCATCATGGAGAATGCCTTTCGTTCCCCTGGAGACTCCCCCAACATAATATCCAATAACAGAGGGATTGTCGTATATCGTGTTTGGTTTCGTAACTCTGGAGAAAAGCGTATGTAATCTTCACCTTTAAGTGATGATGCTCACTTAGCATCTTTGTGGACAAGCTTTTCAAGTCAAAAAGCGCTTGTTTATTTAATTTTTAGTTGGCTATGGTTTTTTTTCCCTTAATATATTAATGGATGTCGATCTCTACCAAATGCCTTCTCTTCCTTTTTTGAGATGGTCGTGTTTTTTTCCTCTCCTTTATTCTTATAATGGGTAAATTGTGCTGATGACTTTTGGAATGGTAAATCAAACCTTAATTCTTAGGATGACCTCAATCTGGTTATGTTTTGCGTTCTTTGTGTATATTTGTTTTGCTGACTTTTTCTTTAATATTTTTGGCATCTTTCTTGTGTTTCTTGATTGTTTGTACAAGGCTATTCTGTCCTCAAAATGCAAGTTGATTATGTTTTACCCAATACAAAAAAAAAGAGAAAGAAACGACTTCTTTTTAATTACTTTAACACATGACTAGATACTGTCTTTGTTTGCTAGTTATGTACACTCACATCACTGAATAAAGACTATTTCTCTGTGCTCTATTTATAGAAGAAAAATCTATGCTTCAGCTGACCAAACATCCCCAGTATTTTCATATAACATCTTCAATGATGAGATTCAGGAGCTGACTTCCACATTAGGAAGAGCTCAGAGGTCTCATTGGTCTTTGATGCCCAGTGGCTTCCAGGATAAATGAAAACTTGTGACTCCCCTGGGAATTGCTCGTTTCCATTTTTATCCCATAGTGCTTGACTAAACACCACAAGAAAATGAAAAACCTATACCAACTTTCCTAATTAAAGCTGTGTCTGATCCTGGAGGCACTAAACCCTAAAAATGGATTGCACTTGCCCGCTTTGGGCATGGGATTCAGGCACCACTTCTTGCCGTGAGTCCTAGATGGGGCAGGACCAGTCAGTGCCACACTCCCAAGTGATAATGAAATGTGCAATGCTAGGGCTCTTCATTTTCAACTGACATCACTTCGCCACATTTCAACAAAAAGCATTTTCCTGCCATTTCACTGTCACCCATGTAAGCCCATCTAAGAATTTGAGTTTACGTGGGGCACCTGGGTGGCTCAGTCGGTTGAGCATGTGACTTGCACTCAGGTCATGATCTCGCAGTCTGTGAGTTCGAGCCCCGTGTCGGGCTCTGTGCTGACAACTCGGAGCCTGGAGCCTACTTCGGATTCTGTGTCTTCCTCTCTCTCTCTGTCTCTCCCCTGCTCGTGCTCTGTCTCTCTCTGTCTCTCTCTCAAAAATAAATAAACATTAAAAAAAAAAAGAATTTGAGTTTATGTACAACTGGAATCTAAGGAACAGGTTAAAGTATACAGTTCATCATGGACTTTGTTTTGCTAGCCAAGGGCAGTTGGCTCCACCTTGAGACTTCTTAACTAACACAACTATGTGTCTAATGAATTACTAATTCTTACAGTGTTCCAATACAGGAGAACCCTAACAGGGGTGACTCAGGGATGTGTTGGATGATATCCACACTTTGGAGGAGGCGTGTCTGCAGTTGTCATTGTTAATGTGCAACAGAAATTAAAATTTTATAAAAACTGCAGCTCAAGGAATTGACCCTTGTAAGGTTAATGAAGATAATGACAAGCTATCAACTTTAGAACTGAAAATGGCTTAATTTTCTATGAGACTTGGGAGGTGATTGAGAGAAAAAGAGATCTGTGCCCGGCCTATGGGTGTGTGCAGTGCAAATCCTCTGAGTTCCTGGGAAGATGACCCTGAGTTCACACTGGGAGACGTGAGTTCACACCAGTAGATGTGAGTTCACACTGGTAGACATGAGTTCACACCAGTAGATGTGAGTTCACACTCATGTCTCTCGAGCGGGGGGGGGGGCGGGGGATGGGGGTGGGTCTCAGCCCATGAGGGAGTGGGAAAGGCAGAATCGATGCTGCACAGAGAGAGCTCTTTGGAACCTCCCAGATGGGTTTCAGATCTCCGCTTTGCCACTTACTAGCTCACCCGTTATATCTCTTGTTTCGACTAATGCATTAAAAGGCATTTTATTATTACTTTACTCTCTAACAGCTTAGTAACTGCAGCAGGGTGCATTCTCTTGGACTCAAGACGGCAAAGGAAGCGCAGGATGACATTTCTCTTGGACTTGGGAGAATTTGGTGCCACGTCTTCAGGAGGACGCAACGTCTAAGGGCAGCTGTGGTCCCGTCCACCCAAGTAGCCGTGGTGAACACTGGCAGAGAATGTTGTGCTAAGTTACTCGGTCATGGTTCTCGTGCAACATGCTCACCTTTCTTTTCCCTCCAGCACTCAATCACACATTTCTCCCTGCTGTGCTCGGGCTCTGTTCTGGGGCTGGGTCTTGTGTGTTCCCGGGGACTGCCCACCAAAGGGTGACCACACCACTGTCCTGCCATCCGGTGTCAAATCAAGCTCTGCTTTGCAATTGTGGTCATCTGGAAGGGAAGGACAAGGCAGATTTATTTTTTAAAAAAAAGACATAAAGCCCTATCACAATTTATTCATTCCCATCCTTAATGACACTGAGGTGTTCTCCCCTTTGGATTGGAAATACGTGCCTGAGGATGGACTTCTTTGACTTCATCTGTGGAACTTACTACTATGGTTTAACGAGACACTCTTCAGGTGCTCTGCAGAAGGGCGCTGGGGAGACAAATTGCTTTTAAATTCTGCTTCCGGGTTCATCCCTGAACCGCTCCTCCACAAGCCTGCCATTTGTCTCTGGGATTTTATCTCTTCACTTCAGGTCTCCTATACACAACACTGAAGAATTCCACCTGCAAGGCTGTCTTCAAAACAGATGATGGGGTGCCTGGGTGGCTCAGTCAGTTGAGTGTCCAACTTCGGCTCAGGTTATGATCTCGCGGTTCCTGAGTTCGAGCCCCGAGTCAGGCTCTGTGATGACCACTCTGAGCCTGGAGCCTGCTTCAGATTCTGTCTCCCTCTCTCTCTGTCCCTCCCCTGCTTGCACTCTGTCTGTCTCTCTCTCTCTCTTTCTCTCAAAAATGAATAAATATTAAAAAAATTAAAAAAAAATAGATGAAGCCTCATGGAAGAACCATGTCCTTTCTCTCCTGAAGGCAAAGTCAGCACTGGAAAAAAAAGCCATGTGAGACCCCTCCCAGAGATGCAAACCCATGGTTTCTTTTCTAGCCCCTGATGTGTTTGAACTTGGTTAGTCACACAGACGGGACTGGGGGCTGCAAGGGGAGCACTTCAAGGCTCTGGAGCTCTCCTTTCACCCCAAGGAAATTAGACGCTCAGCATCTTTCCAGTGCGCTTTCCTGAGCGCTGGTCACTGTGCTGGGGCCTTAACCTACCTTAGGTCATTCAACGCGATGGTCACGGACACACACACAGCAGCTCACATGCACCAGATGACACTCTGTGTGCTCTGCGTATCCCCGCGAGACCTCACAAAGCACCCACCCTAGTCACCCCCATTATATGCAACGAGAACGGGGTGCAGAGAGGTCGCAATGTGGAGTGCAGGTGACCATTTTTTATTGTGTTGTCTCAGCTGTCGTCATAGCCTCATTCACGAGAGCAACCTGCCCGTCCCCCCAGGATTGGAGGCAAACCAGAGGCTGCATCTTGTGGGCAGAGAGACCTAGCCCCACGGGGTGAATGCGCGCCAGTTACCCTGGCCTCGTGTGCCAGCCACCCAGTTCACCCAGCTCTTTTGGGTAGAAACGCCTGGCATTAGAACAGGTTCTTGTCCCCCGCAGGACTTGAAATCCCACATTTGTAGAGTGATTCCCAAACCAAGTGCGAAGAGTCCACCATTCAGCCTTTGCTGGGGATTCCCAGGTGTGACCAGGCCTGACCTCCGTCACCTTGTGGGTCGTCTAAGGGAGCCCCTGGGGGCTGGCACACTGGCCGCGAACCAAGTAGCCTGCACAGCGCCTCCCGCGGGGGATGTGCTGACACCCGTGGGTCCCTAGTGCCGTCCTGATGGCTGTTATCTCCAGGCCTTAAGCGGCACTAAAAACTGTGCATTTCCACGTTCCTCTGCACCTGGGAGGAAATGAAATCCCAGGCGGGTCAGGCAGGGGTTTCCGATCCTGCGTCCTGACCCTGGGCAGATCCTCCTGCAGTCTGAGAGTCTGCAGACGTGGCCTGAGACTGTGGCACATGCATGGGCGGTGGACATGAGCAGGCCCACCCCGTGCAGGGCCGAGCCCAGGTAGCTGCACTCGTGAGCATCGCTGCTCCCGCTGTTGCAAATCTACCCTTCCCCGGGTCCCGTTCTGTCCTTTCGGCTTCCCTAGTTTCCAGCCTGCGTGACCCCCAGGGCTCCAGGAGGATCTGGAGGAGTGTGTGCCCGCGGGGCCCCTGGGACAAAGAAGCCTTCTGTGCCACCATCCATGAGAAGGGCCGGACCCGGGACCCTGACTGCCCAGCCGGAGAATGCGGTCACCATCAGCTCCTTGAGGATCCAACGGCCGATCCAACTCCTCTTGGCTGAGCCGGTGGAAAACGCATTTGTGTTTGGCAAATGCCAGTACAACTGGGCTTTTTAAAATTCCAGAAGACTTTAATTGCAGAAAATCACTTAAGTTTAAATCCCTTATTGTCTTTTTTTGCTCTTGAAGCCGAGCACTGAAATGAGACCAAACCAGAGTTTAATAAAAACTAATTCCCACCAGAATCCAGAGCCGTCTCTAAACGGCCTTAAATCTTCTGTTCGTGAAACGCCGCCCAGCTCGCTGCCAGAGGTCAGCAACCTGTTTCTAATTTGCACTTTTTATTCCCTTCAAGAGATGGAGGGAAAAAGATCCAGAAAATAATGTCTGCAAAGTGCGCACCATTCCCGCACTCCCGCACAATTGCCAGACTCTGTGGGACTTGCTGTAAAGAGGGAGGGACCTCAGGGAGACAGGAGGGGGACACGAGGGTCCCCGAGGACCTCTGTGCAGAAAGCAGAACTGCTCCCACTCGCTCGGCACCTCCCAGAGGCCAGGCCGCCCGAGCCCAGTGTCCCTCAGTCCTCGGGCGGCTCTGAGACATGCCTGCCTCACCCGTGACTGAGGGAGGTCAGGCGGCGGGCACGCACCGAGTGCACAAGGTCAATGTGACAGCAGTTCGAGCAGGTTCACCTACCCCCAGAGCAGCCCCCTGCCAGACAGAATGCAGGATGCTCGCTTAAACTGGACTTTCCGGCAACCCGCAAGGGTCTAGCAGCCCCAAACGCAGGATGCCTTGTGAGCGTGTCCCAGACCATGTGCGGAGCACAGAGGTACCGAGGAGGGATCCACCGTTCACCTCAAATTCCAGGGGAGGTGGGCATCCCATGTTTCTGTTTGCTAAATCGGGCAGCCCCAACATCAGGAGATGCGTCCTGGCCAGAGCCAAATGTTGGCTACCTTGTTCTTCTTTTTTTCTTCAGTCCACTTTTTTTTTTATTGCAGTGAAATTTACATGCAGGAACATTCATCTTTTTTGGTGCACGGCTTTATGATTTTTAAAAACTTTATTTCAATTCCAGTGTAGTTAACATACAGGGTTGTGTTCGTTTCAAGGGTACAATTTAGTGATTCACCAACCCCGTACGTTCTTCAGCATTTGTTCCGTGTAAGTATGTTCCTAATCCCTTTATCTACTCCACCCATCCCCCACCCCCCTCCTGGTAACCACGTTTGTTCTCTGCAGTGAAGAGTCTGGGTTCCGTCTTTTGTTTGTTGGTTTGTCTGCTTTGTTTCTTATATTCCACATACTAGTGAAATCATATGGTATTTGTCTCTCTCTGCCTAACTTATTTCGCTTAGCACGATACACTCTGGTTTCATCCATGTTGTTACAAATGGCAAGATTTCATTCTTGTTCGTGGCTGAGTAATATTCCAGTGTGTGTGTGTCTGTGTGTGTGTGTGTGTGTGTCTGTGTGTGTGTGTGTGTGTGTGTCCGTATACACCACCTCTCCTTTATCCATTCATCACTCGATGGACACTTGGGAGGCACCATAATGTGGCTGTTGTAGATACTGCTGCTATACTATCTTGTTCTCTTAATTGCTGTAAAATTCAATTCAGTTCAATTCAAAGAAAATTCAATTACGATAAAATAACGTCTATTTGGCAGGGTGTGCTTATAAAAAGGAAAGAAGAAAGGAAGAAAAGAGGAAGAGGAAGAGGAGGGGGAGGAAGAGGGAGAAGCAGGTGGGAGGAGGGAAGAAGAGGGAGGAGGGAGGGGAGGAGGGAAGAGAAGGGAAGAGAAGGAAGAAGGAAGAGGAAGAGGGAAGGAAGAGGGGAGAGGAGAGGGAGGAGGGAGGGGAGGAGGGAGGAAGTGGAAGGAAGAGAAGGAAGAAGGAGGAGGAAGGGGAAAGAAGAGGAGGGAAGAGGGGAGGAGGGAGGAGGAGAGGAGGAGAGAGAGGAAAGGAAGAAATACGTTGTCCAGAACGTTTCCTATTAAACAGCAAAACCCGTGCTGTGCCGCAATAGTTACAAAGTAATTCAGCTCAGGGGCGCCTGGGTGGCGCAGTCGGTTAAGCGACCGACTTCAGCCAGGTCACGATCTCGCGGTCCGTGAGTTCGAGCCCCACGTCGGGCTCTGGGCTGATGGCTCAGAGCCTGGAGCCTGTTTCCGATTCTGTGTCTCCCTCTCTCTCTGCCCCTCCCCCATTCATGCTCTGTCTCTCTCTGTCCCAAAAATAAATAAACGTTGAAAAAAAAAATTAAAAAAAAAAAAACAAAGTAATTCAGCTCAGAACTAGAGTGCACGACCCCGGCTACCGGACATCTCTTTAAGAGGGTCATCTGCCGGTACTGAGTTGGCTCATGTCGACTCCACCATGCGGACCTTGTGCTCAGCAAATTACGGCGATTAATGCCATGTTTCCCCAATGCCGCCATGACCAAGCCGACCTTCGAGAAGCGGAGCACGGCGAGCCGACTGAACGCAGGCAAACTCCGTTTCCATCCTCCCAAAACTTCTCCCGTGAGGCCCGAGTGTCTGGCTACCTCTGACCAACGAAAATGTCGGCCCTTTTCAGGCAGGGATTTAGGTTCTTAGAATATTGATCCAGAGGTTGTGTCTCTCCACGGGGTTTCCGTCCTTACCATGCAGAGAGGCTGTGCGGCCTCCGCAGGCCCCGGCCTTCGTTCCCAGGGAGGAGGCTGGGCCCGCCCCCCTGACAGCCCCTCAGGCTCAGATCTTCTCTCTCTGAGCGGGGCTTCCAACAGGTCCCCGCAAGAAAACGTACACCCTGCTTTCTCAGGAAAGGTGGTCGGAGAAGACATATGCCACACATTTCATTCTTGTCTGAGGCCCCCGGAGTGTAAGCCACGGGGTTCCTCCCCGGATGCACGGTTACTAACCCCACGGAAACACAGGGGAGGGGGTCTAACAGATGGGGGTGGGTGTTAACATCTCACCATAATCGTTTCTGTTTACTTAAGGCTCGTTGCATTTGTTTGAAAATCCCAGTGGGAAGGGAGACTGAGGAAAATACAATTTCCCTGAGGGCTGACTTCACAACGATTCGTCTGCACCATCCCTCCCTTCCTCCTTCTGTACTCTCTGTGCGCCTCCAAAATGGAGAGCTCCTGTGTCACGGAATCCGGGGGCCGCACATACAAAAAGACACACTTCTCCCGTGAACATAGATGAGCTCCGTGTGGCAGCTAGTTTTATGACACTGGAGACTGAAGAGCTTTAGGGGAGCAAGGAAGAGGGAGACCCAAAGGCTCGGGGCGTCAGAGGTGACAGCAAGGCTGAGCTGACATGGACCGTGGCCGTGGCCACTGTGCCCAGAGTGGGAGCGTTTTAAAACATCGCAAATTAACAGACAACGCAAGGTACACTCGGCCAACAGATCGGGAGCCGACTGACACGGACAGTGGCTTGTGACAGTTCCCAGGAGGAGGGACATGCCACCCCATGGGGACCACTCCTTTGTTGTGGGTTCCTTGGAAGGTGGTGAAGCAGGTGCACACATGGGCTGAGGGCTGGTGGGAGGGGGGCAGGACATAGGGGCCACCCAAGCCGTCAAGTCCCTGGCCCCTGGGCGGCTCCCGCAAGGGTGAAACGGCTCATGGGCCCAGCACACTGCAGGGAGGCGTGGGGGGTTGCCCTGGAGGGGGTGACCCCCACCTGGTCCCGCAGACACCCAATCCCCCGTGGGAGCACCCCTTTCCTGACAATTCCCCAGGGTGACCAGGAGGCCACCTGAGGCACCCAGACCCAAGGACACATTTTCCCTGTTTTCCTCTTACGTCTGGGAGTCAGGCTCACTAATGACAGGATGAACAGAGGAAATGTGTCATTAGTGAGCCTGCCTTCCGGACGTAAGAGGAAGACAGTCACCACCACCTCCGGGAAAGGGGGGACCTGGTGAGCCTCAGAGGGGGGCAGGAGAAGGAGGCTGGGTTTACATGGGTTAGAAATCTGGTGGGGAAGTGGGAGGGGGGGTGTTGACATCTCCCAGAGCCCCGTGGACTAAGTGCCACACGACAAGGTTCTGGGGGTCACAGTTACCCCAGGACATGCTCCGTCCCAGACTCACTCCCAGAAGAACATGTTTTCTCACCCAGAAAGCTGAGACTTCTGGCTGTAAAACACCAACTCCTTCTCGCCACTGCCAAAAACACTATCCAAGCGAAAAGCTGGGATGTCACGGAACATTTTAAACGTGTATTCAGGTACGATTGCCCAACAGGTACTGGCTTTTGAGAGATAAGTGAGTGACAAGATGGTGAATGGTGTCCCCCAGACTCTCATGCTCACGTGCTAACCCCGCCCCCACACTTCAGGTCATGGAGGGGAACCCAAACCCAGTGTGACAGGTGTCCTTATAAACAGGAAATCCAGACTCAGAGATGGACAAAGAAGAGGGAAAACATGAAGTACAAGGGAAGACAGCCATGGACAAGCCAGAGAGAAGAGAAGGTTCTGGAACAGTCTCCCTGGCTGCCTGGGGAGGAACCCACCTGCAGCCACCCTGGTCTGGGACTCCCCGCCTCCACAGCAACACCAGAAAACTGGTAGGGACACGACCTCAAGATGACCATCATTACCCCACGTGCACCTGTCCACACCTCACACCCCAGCCATGGAGGGCAGCGGGAGGCAGGGGCACCGTGTGGTGACGGGACCATCTCACCCATGCCAGGAACTGTGGAAGCAAAACAAACGAGCAAAAGAAAACAAGAGAGACAGAGAGGACAAACCAAGAAACAGACTCTTAACTACAGAGGACACTCTGACGGTCACCAGTGGGGAGGAGGGCAGGGGAGGGGGAACAGGTGACGGGGACGAAGGACGCACCTGTCGTGATGAGCACGTGCTGAGTCACCGGACTGTGCACCCAGAGCTGACGTCACACTGTGTGGTGACTGGAATTAAAATAATAGAATAGAATAGAGTAGAACAGAATAGAATAGAATAAAAATAACATGAGATCTACAATAAAAAATAAAATAAATAAAAAATAACATGAAATATAAAATTAAATTAAATTAAATATAAAAGAAAACAAATAAAATAGAAAACGGAAAATAAAATAAATTAAATAGAAAATAAAATAAAGTAAAATAAGGGGCGCCTGGATGGCTCAGTCGGTTAAGCATCTGACTTCGGCCCAGGTCATGATTTCATGGTTTGTGAGTTCGAGCCCAGAGTCGGGCTCTGTGCTGACAGCTCAGAGCCTGGAGCCTGCTTTGGATTCTGTGTCTCCCTCTCTCTCTCTCTCTGCCCCTCCCCTGCTCGTGCTCTGTCTCTCTTTCTCAAAAATAAACATTAAAAATTTTTTTTAAATAAATAAATAAAAATAAAGTAAAATAAAATAAAAATAACATGAAATATATAATAAAATATAAAATAATAAAAAATAACAGGAAATATAAAATTAAATATAAAATTAAATATATGACATAAAATAAAAAATTTAAAATAAAAATAACATGAAATATGAAATTAAATTTAATAGAAAATAAAATAAATAAAATAGAAAATAATAGAAAATAGAAAATAGAAAACAAATTAAATGAAATTAAATAGAAAATAAAATACTGTACAATAAAATAACAGATATGGAAGAGTGGCCTGAGACAAGTCCGTTTCATAAGATAAAGTGTTTTCTACGTGTATATTTAGTAAACAAGTTAGAATTCAGAGACGTTATTAAAGGATTACGAATGTTAATGAAGAGGGCAGTGATTATTTGGTGACATAAAGTAAAATTCAAGTGATTTTTGTCGATATTGTCGAAGGTCTCCGCGCTAGAGACTGTGCAGGGAAGCCTGACGCCCCTACCCTGTCGCCGTTGAGGCTCATGGATGACAGTGGAGAGTGGCCGTGGGGACGCACACACGGAGGCAGAAAACAGCAGACGTGAGGCGGTGACACTCCCAGCGGCCACATCACAGTACTGCTGGGACCCTGGTTTCCATCCAATGGGCTGACCTGTGTCACTTGGGACCCTACCAACGGCTCAACCTTGACATGACCACCTTTGTCCTTGTCCACAATTATGAAGCCACTTTCAAAGATGTCCCCAAGTGGGAAGACAAATCACACGAGCGGATGGTGATGCGTGGAGGCTGGAAGGCTAGAGTCGCACACCCGTGCGGGGGCCCCCACGCCAGTGCGTTCAGCGCGGACTGAGAAGCAGCGCATTTATGAGACGTCCCGGAGCCTCATCGGGATGAAGTGTTGTCGGACAGCCCGCCAAGCAAACAGCTGTGGGCTTGACCCGGTAGAGGCCATGGCTAATTTTGGAAGGGAACACATGGGAGCCAGCCCCAGCGCACGTCTAAAGAATCTTTCGCATGAAAGCAATAAAATATTAACCATAAAAACCTAAGAAGGGGGGCGCCTGGGTGGCGCAGTCGGTTAAGCGTCCGACTTCAGCCAGGTCACGATCTCGCGGTCCGTGGGTTCGAGCCCCGCGTCGGGCTCTGGGCTGATGGCTCAGAGCCTGGAGCCTGCTTCCGATTCTGTATCTCCCTCTCTCTCTGCGCCTCCCCCGTTCATGCTCTGTCTCTCTCTGTCCCAAAAATAAAATAAACGTTGAAAAAAAAAATTAAAAAAAAAAAAAAACCTAAGAAGGTACAAGTCATGGCAGTGAAAGCTCTGTGGTTTGGCCGCACACTGGAAACGAGGGTGTTCAGGTGGGAGTGACACACGGTGGGACCCAGGGTGGCGCGGGGGACGGCACCCCCACTGACCAACACCGGCCACCTGTGTGCAGCCTGCCGCAACACCCCCGTCTGTCACACGCTGCCCCCCCCTCCACCTCTCAGGTCCCCATCACAGATGAGGTACAGCCAAGCTAGGGAAACGCGGACGAGGCCAGGCACCCACTCGACACCCCTGGCCTCCCCAGTACAACTGGCTTTTCAAAAGCCACTCTGATCTCTGCCTTGTTCCAGACAAAGATTTCCTTTTAAAGACGACAAGCTATCGTCTTTCCCCTGTCCTGTGTTGTGAATATTGAGCTCAAACTATAGCACAGCAGGTAATGATGTAACTGCCTACTTCACAAGCAGGGTGTGATGATTCCTGGACCCCCGGGAATGTTTGCAAATGCAGATCGAACCCCGAGGCTTTTGCAGACCTGGCCTCCAGGGGCGGAGAGAGGGAAAGGGGCTGGGTATAAGCTGACATCACTTTAACAGATTTCTAAAACGGGCCACCGGAAGCAAACCGAAAACCTGCCCCAGGTACTTCAAGGGCAGAGGGAAGGGAATGGTCTTAGAAAAGGTGTTTTGTTCCCCCCTCAAGAGGTAAGAACAGGTATAGCTTTAAAATGGAGGGTGGGGGCACCTGGGTGGCTCTCTCGGTAAAGTTTCTGACTCTTGGTTTCAGCTCCGGTCATGATGTCACGGGTCATGGGTTTGAGCCTCATGTCGGGCTCTGGGCGGACAGCGTGGAGCCTGCTTGGGATTCTCTCCCTCTCTCTGCCCCTCCCCTGCCCATGCTCTGTCTCTGTCTCTCAAAAATAAATAAATAATTTTAAAAAAAAATTTTAAGAAAATGCCCAAATAGATTCCACATACGTCTCCCTCTGAATTTTTGTTCTGCTCCTTATGCTTCTACTAAAGATTGATCATAAGATAATTGAGATATTGAAAAATCTTTGAAAACAAAATTGAGAGGCGTCTTCCCCCTTTAGAGGTCGCCCCCCCCCCCCCGGAAAACACCTGCTGACTGAGTCAGGTCAGATTTCCTCTAAGCCATAAATGTCGAGCGCTTCTGTTCTCCCAAGTGTTTGTGGCAGTGTAGTTAAGCAAGAGCGTGAAACATTCCCTATAAGCGCAGCAAGGAAAGTATGTCTTCTCTATTCGGTACTTGCTAGATTTTGCTAATTGTCAGAACTATCTAGAAGGGTAGCAAAATGGAAGCTAAATGTAAGAAACCACTGTAAGAGATCAGTTTCCTCGGAAAGAGAAAGAAAGAAAGAAAGAAAGAAAGAAAGAAAGAAAGAAAGAAAGAAAGAAAAAGAAAAGACAAGACTCCCCGGAGAGCAAAGGAAGGAAAGTGTGTAGATGGAGAGGAATATGGCTTTCCTGGCAGCCCGTGACTCCTGGCACACGCCACACACAAGATGCCGTGTGTGTGTGTGTGTGTGTGTGTGTGTGTGTGTGTGACCTTGTTACAAAACAGCCTGAGAGGCAGGTGAATGGCAAGGGGGCTTCTCAGATGAGTAAACCCAGTGCGTCCTGGCCTGGAGGCCCCGGGCCTCAGGTCTCCCTCACACCTGCCTCCAGGGCGTTCCCTGCCCCAGGCCCCCTGCTGACTTCACCTGACATTGATGTGAACACCCCAATAGCGGGGGTGATCTGTTTGCTGATGATCTCCAGCAAGTGTGGCTCCTACCATATAATTCTCACACTCGCATGTGCAAACCACCATCCAGCCCCAAAAGACACAAATGAAACACAAAGTTTCGGAAGAACATGTAGGACGCCCACTCTGCATGGGCGCAGCATTCATCAGGCAGCCTCTGTGTGCCAGAGAGGTACACCCGCCAAATGGACCTAATCTCGCAACGGCTCTATTAACTACATTATTATTTTTCCCCCATTTTTCCAGGTAAGAAATGAGGACCTCACAGAAACTAAAGGCCAAGATCGAGGAGCCATACTTATTTGGAGAATCCAAGTTTGATTCCAGGTCCTTCTAATCTCAAAGTTCATTCTGCTACCTCACGGGCAATCTAGGAAGGGCTGCGTTTGCAAAGCTGGCCTCTTCTAGGTTGCTCGGGAGAGCCGAATGCCTTTTCTCATTCACAGGCTTGTCTTGCTACAATTCACGAGTTCCCAGAGGAAAAGGAGGGCTCGCACAGTGTGTGTGCCTCAGTGATACCCAGTCATGCCTGCTGCTCACGGTGCATTGTGGTGGCGGAGACAACAGGGTGACTTTCCTCCAGGATTTGCACTCCCAGGGTAAAAAGGAAGGAAACAAGTCTTCTCTTGCTGAAAAAGCCATGACTGACAGCAGCACCACATCTACGACATGAGACGTCCAAACACAGGCTTTTAAAAAATATGTTTTCAATTACAGTTTATAGCCAAGTCATTACAAAATGTCCATTCTCCGGATAAGATAAAACTGGCAACTTCCTGTTGGAAATGCTTCGACGTCCTCGACCCTGTGTCCGGAGCTCCAGATTTGCTCAAGCTGGCACGAGCCATGGGGACATGTCACTGGCCCTCTGTCATGTTTCACGGACTCCCATTCATTTGTGTCTGTCACATCTCTAATTTTCTCCACCACGGCTGATAGCCCAGGGAACATCCCTCCCACACACCTTCAAGAATGCCTTCCCCGTAAACAAACCGGATCGACCCCCCTCCGGAGCCCGAAACAAACCAAACCACGTCCAAACCAGATAAACCAGAACTTCTGATGGCTGCTGCATGGTGTTGGGGGGCTGGTGGTACCCCACCTGGGACACGGCCCCGGTCTTGCCTCTGGGCTTCCCCATGTGCTCGTTAGAGGCTGAACACACATCCTTCTACAGACCACCTCTGTGTCTGTCCGGTCGCCCTGATCTGCTGTCTCACGGGTCCCTGAGGGGCCCTGATCTGAAGAAATGCCTCAGGTCTTGGCTCAGACATGCAGATGAAAACACACCCCTCCTTTGGAGCAGGGCAGCTGTGACTCTGTGGGGCTCTCCGTTGTAGCCGCTGGATGAGACTGGGCAAGTTGCTTAACAAAATCAACCTCCATATTCTCCTCTACAAACTTCTCGAAGGGCTGTGGCGAGGACTGATGTTCGCAAACACTCAGCACTGTCTCACACAGAGCAGCTGCTCCGTAAACCAGTGACCAAGAACTTAGGCTGTGGAGGCCAAGCATAGTTGTCCAAACTGTCCAAGCGGCCGTGTGAACTTGACAAGTTAACCCCTCTGAGCCTCAGTTTCCCCATGCATTAAATACAAGTGAGATGGTTGCCCTTACCTTGGGACTGGATTCTAGCTCCATTACATCCACATATACTGGGGCCGGCACATTTAGAAGACACTTGAGCAGAAAGCGCAGGATCCACAGTACTTCTCCATATAAGTACTTGTCCATGTGTTAACTCAGTCCACATTCACCGAATCGGTGCTTAGTGGTGTTCACTCCTGGTGGCACCAATTGCTCCCGTCGTCACTGTCATTGTCATCACCACCACCATCATCACCATCCCCGTCATCATCCCTATCATCATCCTCACCAATGTCACCCTCATGATCCATCATCATGCTCATCATAACCTTCATAAATGTCATCATCATCATGGTCACCACCACCATCACCATCATCATCACCATCACCACCATCACCACCACCATCATCATCACCATCACCACCACCACCATCACCATCATCATCACCACCACCACCATCATCACCACCACCATCACCACCATCATCATCACCATCATCATCATCACCACCATCATCACCACCATCCCCACCATCACCACCACCACCATCACCACCATCATCACCATCATCATCACCACCACCATCATCACCACCACCACCATCATCACCACCACCACCATCACCATCACCACCATCATCATCACCACCACCATCATCACCATCACCACCATCCCCACCATCACCACCACCACCATCACCATCACCACCACCATCATCACCACCACCACCATCACCACCACCACCATCATCACCACCACCATCATCACCACCACCACCATCACCACCACCACCATCATCATCACCACCATCATCACCACCACCACCATTAGCATCATCACCATCACCACCACCACCACCATCATCACCACCACCACCATCATCACCACCACCACCATTAGCATCATCACCATCACCATCATCATCATCACCACCATCATCACTATCATCACCACCACCATCACCACCATCACCACCATCATCACCATCATCATCATCACCATCACCACCACTACCACCATCATCATCATCACCATCATCATCATCACCACCATCATCACCACCACCACCATCACCATCATCATCACCATCACCACCATCACCACCACCATCATCATCACCATCACCACCATCATCACCACCACCATCACCACCATCACCACCATCATCACCACCACCATCATCATCATCATCACCACCACCACCATCACCACCACCATCACCACCATCATCACCATCATCATCACCATCACCACCACCACCACCATCATCATCATCACCATCATCATCATCACCACCATCATCACCACCATCCCCACCATCACCACCACCACCATCACCACCATCATCACCATCATCATCACCACCACCATCATCATCACCACCACCATCACCACCATCACCACCATCACCACCATCATCACCACCACCATCATCATCATCATCACCATCACCACCATCATCACCATCACCACCATCATCCTCATCATAACCCTCATGAGTGTCATCATCACCATGATCATCATCTTCACCAGCCACACACAACACACTGGCTCCTCCGTGCACACCCCTGCCTTGTCACCTCATCATACTACTGTGGTTACTGCACTTTGGAAATGTGCTCGCAGGCCCCTCAGGCGTGATGAGGACAGTGTGAAGGGAGCCTGCCCATGCTGCAGCACGACCATGACATCATTCCTTTGAATCCAGAAAGCTGGTTGGTCTCATCACGTGTACCCCACTGCCCCCGAAATCTCTGGAGAAATACTAGTCTTATGAGATGTTCTCAAGTTGAAAAAAGAGAATTTGTCCTGTGGTTAAAAACTTGGAAAAGAGCATATCCTGTCTTTCTCTCAAGATCCAGTAATTCAGTTTAGCAGGAGAAAGGACTGGAGATACGCCCCAGGGAGGACATGTGTTTACTAATCAATAGATTTAAACTGAATCCTCCAGTCTGCACGATCGACAATTTCCCAAATCCATGACTGGGGAGACTTCCCCTGTGTGTGTGTGTGTGTGCACACATGAGGGGACAGGTAAGGTTGTGCTGCTCATTCTTCTTCCCGCATAGTCATGCATGTGCGTCTGTGTGCTGGGTTACAGGGTGTCTCCTCCCCAAGAACGTGCGTGCGTGTGTGCATCACCTAGGCCGTGCAAAGGGTGTCACACGCCTCCTCTGTGTGCACCTGCAAATGCCAGTGTGTGTACTGAGAAAAAGAGGAAAAAGAAAAATACCACCAGGTGTGGCGGGCAGAAAATACTCCGTGCCTACTTGCTTTCATGTGCTCTCTTCCTGCTCCAGGGCTCCCCTGGGCCAGCTCCACTCCTGCACTCAAACCAGGTCTAACTGGCCTGACTTGAAAACCTTGTCTCCCTCTTAACCCTTTAAAACCTCATGAAATCATCCCCCCTCAGAAAATGACACACACATCCGTGTCCTAGACCCTTAGACGTCAGATCCATGGACCAGAGTCAAAACAGATGCTTCACAAGGACAGCGACCGCCGTGCGAATCCCCGAGTCCTGAACACTGGCACAGGGCCCGGGCAGGAAGCAGGCACCCAACAAATACTGAAGAAAAGAGATGAATTAATAAGGATCGCTCCACAGGGGTCCGTACCCCTCGGGCTCACATGGCATGTTTCTTGGTCGGCAACATGTCCAGCAACAAAGGACAAACTTGTCCCAAGTGCCCTGATATGTCCAGGTCTACTTTCTCTTCCCCCCCTTTCAAAAATACTATCCTCCTAAATTCCCCCTGCTTTCCTGTATAAATTAAGTCTCCACCATCTAGGCTCAGGATGTACAGTTACACAGGTTGCACACTGGTATCTGTCCAATGAGGACAGGAAGAGTTGAAACCTAAGTTTGCCTGCTGAGGCGGGGCGGGGTCTGCCCTGAGGAAGAGGCACCAGCTGGTGGCACTTCCATGCTTGCCAGAGAGGATGCTTTTTATAATTCACTCAAAGATGACGTGCGGATTTGAGACTCCCACGGGCCACACAAATCCCTGGGGTCCTCTCCTCCCAAATCTAGGTCAAGAGTTGAGGAAGATGGACATACGCTACCTACTCATCAGGACTTACTGCGTGGATCCCAAGGGGGAACATTCCGGAAAGAACATTAGCAACAGACACCGGCTTTGACTGGACTGAGTCTCATACAATTCTTTCCTACACTGACCACAGAGTGGCTGAAACGTGGAGGTGAGCCGAAGACAGAGAGCCCCAGACGGAGTGGGCAAGTAAAGCAGGAGCAGGGGTTCAGGCACCAGAGCACGTGGGTCCCTGGCACACAGCTGTGGGCATGAGTTTTCTGGAAGGCTAGAAGCTGCCTCCGATGGGAGTCTGCAGTTCTAACCTCTTCCCCACCAGGAGCCCACAATGCCTACTTAGAGGATCCATGCAAACGCTCGGGGATCTCCACCCAGGAGACAGTGGGTCTCCCCCTGTGCCCTGGAAAGTCCCTCCCAGGCCAGACCCAGCAAGAAGGCTCCATTGTCCACGGTGCCAGGCGACATTCCTGTGCGCCAGGAGTGGGGTCGGCACTTGACCTGCCCTGTCTTTTCATTTGTCACTGCAAACCTCTGTGAAGTCACTTAACATCTCCCTCTGTTTTCTCGTCCATAAAAGAAAAACCACACCCCCGTGTTGTAGGAGTGTAACCATCATGAGAAACGCTGTGTAAAGACACCCCAAAGGGTGCTGGGCCAGGGGGCCGACGGCTTCCTGTGCTGGGAGCTGCGTCCCTGTGAGACCTACACACGCAGCGCAGACACGAGGGCCCCGTTCAGACGTCGGTGAGGGATTGTCCCACCTGGAAGAGAGAGGTCAAAACGATTTTTAATATTCTATCCTTGGGGCTGAATCCTACTCACCGGGCAGGCTTTTGAAACTTAGAACAAGTTGTCATCTAGGACATTAAAATGATCTCAGCCCGAGTGTGTTTCCTGCTGTTAGTTCACTCGGAATGTTCTGGGCTGTGTGTCAAACGCATTCTCATTGTGCACTGCCGGAGGGGGAAGTGCCCATTGTCTTGACTATGGCTGTTTTTATTTAAATCGCTGTCCGACTGTTAGCAAAAAACTTGAAGGCTGTAAATGTGAAGTGATGGGTAAAGCACTCTTGAAAAAAGAAAAATACATCGTTTTGATAAAAAAAATGCATGTTCACTTACTTTTGAGAGACAGGGAGAGACACAGCATGAGCAGGGGAGGGGGAGAGAGAGAGGGAGACACAGAATCGGAAGCAGGCTCCAGGCTCCGAGCTGTCAGCACAGAGCCCGACGCAGGGTTTGAACTCAAGAACCACGAGATCATGACCTGAGCCAAAACTGGACGCTTAACTGACTGAGCCACCCAGGCACCCCTACATATACCTTTTTCTAAACATAGCCACTTTTTAAATTTTGGTGAATCTTTAAAATCCAGCCATATAGGCAGGTAGGTAGACAGACAACAGAAAAGACACAGACAAACAGACTTGATACACAGGGATGTGTGTGTGCACATTTAAACGAGTGAATACGCACATATAATTGGAGATGTGCACCTGCACGTGCAGTCGGTGTGATGAGTGTGCCACATGCACACAAGTGTGAGTGAAAGGAATGACTGGCGCTCTGGAAGCCCATATTGGTGCCCTGAACACACTTCTGCGAATCTGCTTTGATAAGCCTCATATCCCAGCAAAAGCAGTATTTTGGCTCTTATAATGTTGCTCATGATTATCATTTTTTTGTTTTGTTTTATTTTATTTATTTTAGAGAGAGAGAGAACGTGATTGGGAAGAAGGGCAGAGGGGGAGAGAGAATCCCAAGCAGGCTCCGTGATCAGCACAGAGCCCGACACGGGGCTCGATCGCACAACCCTGGGACCATGACCTGAGCCGGGATCAAGAGTCAGACGCTCAGCCTACTGGGCCCCCCAGACGCCCGGTTATCATGTTAATTCCTGCAATACGCTACAAAAAAAGGGCATTTCAGAGGTTGGCAATGACATTCTTCCTACGATTGGAATTTGAGGTTGCTCTCCAGTCCGAGTTTGTTTAAAAACTGCAAGAATAACGTCGCTGCACAAAGAGTCACTTATCGCTTCTCTCTGTTAGGACACCTTTCTGCACCGTACACTGTGGGCTGCAAGAGCGTGGGTACTTAGGGGAGCTCAGAATGGTCATAAACAGCATCACATTGTTTATTTCATTGTTTCTGATGGCGTTTGATCAATATCCCCACCCGGACATCGACACTTTGTTTCCCTGGGCTCTCCCAAATGCAAGGCTCGCCATCTACACACCAATTTGTTTTCATATTTAAACTATAAACAATGTACATCCAGTAGGTTGGAAGCCCATCGGAGCATAGCTAAGCCACCAGAAAAGGCCAGGGGCAGCCCACGTTCTGGTCCTAGGAGAGACAGCACGGCCTGTGATGGCCATTCGTCCTTCACGCAAGGAGGTCACAGCCACCTAGGAGGTGCGTGGCTGCACCCCACCAGGAAGACGGTCCCAGTCTCTGCAGGTGCAGAAGGGCCGAGACCGTGCCTCCAAAGAGTTGAGACTCGCTGGGTTTCCAAAGGCTGGCGGATGTGACGGGAAAGCGGGCACCTGCAGACACGTTCTCGGACAGTAGCACCCAGCCAGCACAGGCACGGGAGCAGGTTGGATGGCGGCCGCTGAAGATGGGGTTCCGAAGGATCAACACACCCGGGTGGGGGTGTCGGGCTCTGCCGTGTGGGTCACGTGGACTCGGAAGGAGCCACAGAAGGGCAGGGAGGTCCCTCTGCAAGCCTTGCGGGCGCTTCCTGCTCAAGTTCCATGAGCAGGGAGAGCAGGGAGGTGGACCACCATGGGGGGGACATCAGGTGGCTGCGAGAGTACAGTGGCCACAGGACTCGCCGGCTGACAGCGGCGGGTGGCAGGCAGGCGGACAGGGAGGGTCAGGGATGCAGTTCAGACTCAGTGGGGTTCGAGCCCCACCACATCCTAGGCTGGGAACGTTCGGTGGTAGAACGGAGGGTGATGGAGATGTCCGAGGGGTCTCCAGTCTGTGTGGACACGACCTCTCCCCCCGTGTGAAGTCCACCCTCGGCCACAGCTAGAGGTGCCTCTAAGGCCCGCAGATCCAAGGCCTCCCGCTCCCCTGACCTGCCCAGGGTGCTCTCCGCGTGGGGCCCACGGCCATGGGGTGGGAGTCACTTCCAGCCCCAGCCCCCCAAATGCGGCTGCCCCTGTTTGCCCGAGAGGCCGGGAGAGGAGGCTCCCAAAGAAGACGGAGGTCTCAGGGGACCCCGGTCAGCGGTGGAGCTCCAGAGGCTCAGGCAGGGGGACAGCAGCTCCCAGAAGCAGATGGGGCCCCAAGGCCGTTCCGGAGGACGAGGTGCATGGTCAGGTCCCTGCTGGGGAAGCGCCCTCCTCCTACAATCCAGGAAAAGCAGACATTCACTAAGAGAAATAAGAAATGTGGCCAGAGGGCTGCTGGCGGGGCTCAGTCAGTTGAGCACCTGACTCTGGATTTCAGCTCAGGTCATGACCTCGCAGTGTCATGGGTTCGAGCCCCACGTCAGGCTGCCCGCTGAGCACGGAACCTGCTCGGGATTGAGTCTCTCCCTCTCTCTGCCCCTCCCCGACTCGTGCTATCTCTGTCTCTCTCAAACTAAATCAATAAACTTGAAAAAAAGAAAAGAAACGTGGCCAGAGAAGGGCCAGGCGTGATAAATGAAATGCTTACAGCTGCTCCTTCCTGGAGCGGGGCTCGCGTTTCTGCCGCGCCTGAGAACTGTGTCCCCATCGCCTAAACATAGCTGCAGCCCTCACTAGCGAGTTCCCTGGAAAGCAGGAAGGTCGTGGCAAGTCCCATGTTAACGGACGTTATCGAATGGGTGACGCCTTTGCCGCCAGAGTTCCCGAAGCGCCCTGGGGACAGGCGTGGGGGCCCGGGAAGCAGCGAGTAGCTCCGGGAGCACGGCCAGGAACTCGAGGGGTCGTGGATGGGGCAACAGCCGTGGAAACAGTCTGCAAGTGGCCACAGAGTCCCTTTCTTTCCCGGAACAGGGAACGTTTCCTTAAGACCCTGGTGTGCGTGTCCCCCAATCCCGGGGTGCTCGGCGTACCTGGAGCCACAGCGCCCTGCTCCTACGCCGCCAGGGTCCTGGACGTGGGTTGTGCTTGTTCGCCAATGTGCCCGTGGATCCTTGTGCACAGAATGAGCAGACACGTGCAGGGCAGAGAGAGGCTCGCACCCCTTTCTCTGTGCACAGAGAAGGGGGAGGGTCTGGGAGGTGCATGGTCCTATAAGTAGTGGCGGAAAAACTGGGAGTGTTGTGGAGTTAGAAAGTTCTCCAGTGCCTCCAGGTAAGACAGCCATCTACCCAGTGGGCGCCAACCATGGGGCATCTGCCAGGAATGCACCAGAGAAGCAGACCCGGGATGACGGGAGAGAAAAAGTGACAACGTAAGAAACCAGACAGAAACACAAAACGGGCGCACAAGCTTCTGGTTTAATATGTACATGTATATGCACACATAGACACAAACACGCACGCCCGCACAGGTGCAAACATACACCCATACCTGCAGACATGTACACAGAGAGACACACGAACACACGTGCTTGCACATGCAACACAAGCCTGTGCGTGTGTAAACACAGGCACACGCAGACGTGCAAGGCACTGACATGTGTGTGCACGCGTACACACATGTGTGCACGTGTGAGCACACATACACACATGTGTGCACGTGTGAGCACACATACACACATGCATGCACACATGCATACGCATGTACACACGCACGTGCGTGCACACATATATGCAATGCACACACATGCATGCATGCACACATGCGTACATATATGCACATGTGTGTACACATGTGTACATGTGTGCGCATACGTGCACATACACATATGTGCACACTACAAACATGTATGCACATGCATGTGCATGCACACGTACAAAAATTATGCACATGTAAAAACATATATGCACACATAAAATATATGTTCACGTACAAACGTGCACACGTACAAAGATATGCAAACGTACACACATGTACGCACACGTGTGCACGCACATACACACTTACAAACATACGGACACATACAGACACGCGTACATATGGTTTAGTTTGCCCTCAAATCTTTTCAACTAATTTTTTTGGGGGTGTGAACAAATCTAAAGTTAAAAACATAAGAACAACAATAAACATGTTACTGAGGAAAGGAATCTGAGTTTGGGGCTTCCTGCGACCAGGAGGGAAAAGTCAAAACATGCCAAAAGGGCAGACGATTTTGAGCATGAATTCATTATGCATATTTGATTAATTGACATATTTGGGATAGTTCTGTGTCAAGCACCTTGTCAGCTATTTTTATAAGCAATCGCAGCAAGAAAGCCTCGGGAATACAGTATCGCCATAGAAAATAAATATTTAGAGCAAGACACAGGAGAGGATAAAGTCTGCCTTATCATCAAACCCCGGTTTCCCTGAGAAAACAGAGGCCACACGCCTGCAGCCAGGCACGGTGCCCACGCATAATTACTGACAAGGCCATGTCCCAAAGCCTCAGCCCTTTGACACGGGGGCCGGTGCTCCCTTGACCAGGACCCCCACACCCCCTGATTTCGGCTTCCTGGAAACCCCCTGGGGGCGGAGGCAAATACTGCAGGTCGCAGAGGAGCGTATGAGAAAGTAAACAGGGTGCACTTCCCCAGGCTGTGGTCCCCGCCAGGACGTGCGCCTCCCAGCTCTGGAAGTTCACCATCGGCCTGAGGAAGGCGGGAGCTTGCTACATAGAAGCACTGTGCTTCTGGGTCTTTGTATCCAACTCCTATGGGAAAGAAACCCCAATCCCACTTCAAGTAAGGCACCCCTGTCATCCGGGTGGAGGCAATGAGGCCACGGTTCCCAGGGCTTCTGTCCAGCTGCACCAGATGCAGGGACCCGACCCTCAACTGCATGCCAAACGCTGGTGGGCCCTGAGCGGATCGGCCGTACAACCCCAGCAGGTGCGCTGGCTCCCTGAGCTACGCTCTCACGGTCCTGCTTGGATTGGGGTCCCCCCTCTGCACGGCATCCCAGGATGTCCCTCCCCTCCACAGCATCCTGGAGGAATAAACAAGGTGACACAGAAGAAGCGTCCAGACCCCACTAAGCACTCAGTGTGTGAGTCTTACCCCGACTGCCGCCTCGGAAAGACGCGGCTTTGGCTGGCAAACCCCAGATATCGGGGAAACCAGATGCAGTCATCAATATGGGGACGAGGGTGGGGACGAGTGCAAGGATCAGAGAGGCAGAGGCTCAGACCAAGGAAGGCCGGGGAACATGGTCTCAGGCACCATGAAACGTGCATTTACCATAATCTGGGATTAGGATCCGGTTTAAATTTCTGAGGGAGGAAGGAGGGGACCAACAGTCCCGACCTCGACCCATCTTCAATAGCAATTTGGTCACAGAACTGCGCTCCAAACAGAAAAGAGAGTTGAGACACACATCACCAGAAAGAAAACTCCACGGGGAAACTTGTCGCAAGAACATAGTCTGATCCGGACAACTACCGCTGACTTGGCGGGGATGGAGGGGTGGGCAGGGAGCGCAGCAGGGGAGTGTCGGCCAGCCCAGCATGCTTGCTGGGAAAAGAGGCTCCTCCAGCCCCCCCACTCCCAGGGCAGGCGAGCCCCTCACCAGGTCACACAGTGTTGCCGTGTGTCTGCAGATGGCAGGGCCTGACAAGCTCCTGCACATGCGGACCACAGATGGGAAGCTGGTCAGAAGGAAGGGCTGGACACACAGGCCAGAGTGGGCGTGCTGCTGAGACGGGCCCTCAAGCCCCTTTGGAATCAGGAAACGCAGCAAATCCACGTTATAACACATATTCAGGCAGGTATGACAGTAGGTCCAGATATGGAAGCAAAATTGCGGGGACAAGGAACACCCCAACCGACCAACAACGGGCCCTGGTCGTAGGCTGGATGGCGCAGGGTCTCGGGTCTGGGGAAGCCAGCAGCACGGTCCCCCGTGCACCCAGCAGCTTGCCCAGAAGGACGCATGCATGTTTGCTGCGCTGAGCTTAAATGTCAATAAATCTGATGCTTATTATTTAATTCTTACAACAACTCTGGGAAGGAAGTAGCTGTCCCCCCATGAAATAAGAGAGGAATGGGGGCTCAGGGAGGCAGGGTGGCCTTCTAGAATCCAGAAACACGGGCGCCTTTCAGGGCAAGCAGCTCAGAATCCCCCAGAAGCACCCAATGCGGACTCAGCTTGAGAGTCCGGTGAGAAAATGGTCGGACGTTGTGGGCAGGAGAATAGGCAGTCGCCCTAGAAGGACGGGTCCTCAGGAGCAAGGTGCCCGGACCCTGGGTCCAAGGGCCGAGCGGGAGACACCCCCTCAGCTTCTTCATCTGCGTGTACCTGTGCCCAGGACCCGTCCTAGAGAAACACTCCCAGGCCCTTTACAGAAAATATGAGGAGGGGCTACCTTCCCTTGGAAGCATTTTGCAGAACCAGTCAGGGTTTCCAAGTACCCTCAGCTCACCAGTTGTCCGGCCACAGATGCAACCATGCCGAGGTACCCTCAGGACCCCATGGGAAGGCCATACTGATGTGGCCGCAGGAAGACAGATGGGGCTGTCCTCGTGGCCAGAAACACAGGTGCTCCCAGAGGCTGAAGGGCCCCTCAGGTGTCGCCTTGCAGAAGCACTGGGACCAGGAGACACAGCAACTCTGAGGTCATGGAAATCTACCCGACCTGCCCTGTGCTTCCTGGCCCCCATCCCCACCCTCCCCCTGCCCCTCTCGGCCTCACGCCCTGACTCTCAACCTCCATTGTGCCACTGGGCTCGTGAACATCACGTGTTCTCTCGGCTGCCCACCCTGGCCACAACGTAGGAAAAGGGAGTTTTATTAACGTAATGGTGGGTGCAGTACAAACTGCGTGTGCCCCCTGGCCTGGCCACCAGCACCTGGTCAAAACCTCTGGGCGTGCGGCCCACAGCCGCCTCTTATGTGGAAGGACATCAGCTGAGCTCACAGAGCTGGGTTCTGAAAAGACACAGGAGATGAAGGGTAGGACAGGTGGCTGGTGCACAGAATCAGATAGCTTGACCATCCCCTTTTCCTTCCCATTTCTCTTCCCAGACATGTGTCCCCTCAAATCGGACAAGCCACTGCTCCTTCCTGGCTGGCTGGACCCCCTTGGGGCCACCGACTTCATCTGCCATCTTGCTCCGAATGTGGTGGTCCCAGCCCCCAGATTTCTCAGGGCCCAGAAGCCACCCCCATAGCTCCAGAAGGACTCCTCCTGGGCTCTCAGTCACCGACAAAAATAGTATCACCTTAAGTCGTGCAAAGATGTTCTGAGGGGCGCCTGGGTGGCTCAGTCGGTTAAGTATCTGACTTCAGCTCAGGTCATGATCTCGTGGTTTGTGGGTTCGAGCCCCTCATCAGGCTCTGTGCTGACAGCTCAGAGCCTGGAGCCCACTTCAGATTCTGTGTCTCCCTCTTTCTCTGCCCCTCCCCTGCTCACGCTCTGTCTCTCTCACTTTGAAAAAGGAATAAATGTTAAAAAAAAAAATTAAAAGGGGCGCCTGGGTGGCTCAGTTGGTTCAGCACCTGACTAAGCTCAGGTCATGATCTCACAGTTTGTGAGTTCGAGCCCCGCATCAGACTCTGGGTTGACAGCTTGGAGCCTGGAGCCTGCTTTGGATTCTGTGTCTCCCTCTCTCCCTGCCCCTCCCCCACACACGCTCTGTCTCTCTTTTTCTCTTTGGCTCAAAAATAAATAAACATAAAAAATAAAAAAGTGCGAAAATGAGGAACCTACCCAACCGGGACCCCAAGAAGAAGGTCCTGAAGTTTACATGAGGTTAGTTCAGAGGTGTGGGTGTGGGCTGGGACAAACTTCATGGTAGGCAGTAGAGCGAGCAGTGTACAGGACAGAGCTGTGCTCACGAGGGCTGGGTTCCCTGGGGTTGGGGGCCGGCAGAGACCTCACAAGGGAGGGGAGTTCAGGGTGTCTCGTGCCTTCAGACTGCACCCCAACCCGGGGAAAGGGCCCAGCACCCTCCTTCACCTCTTACATCATAGTCCACAGGGGCGAATGACACAGGACAGGAATACACAGATAACATAGCTTCTTCACACATCCCAAACCAAGCACCAGCAGATGCAAATCCTGTGGTGGACTCAAAACCACACGGATGGACTTCGTCCCTGGCATGTACATGGTGCCCCCCAGAGGCAGCTACCATCCAAGTATTTCTATACATATTAGGGGGGCTCAGCCTCATAGAGTTGGACAGACAGGGACTGCTCTGGTCACCTGTTACAGGTGAGGAAATGGAAGTAGGTTATGTAAGGAGCCCAACGTTCATGGAGCCACATGGACAAAAATGGAACCCAAGAAGCCAGCCTTCCAAGCCCTCGCTCTTAACCACTCCTTACAGAATACCCATGCTTTAAAGGGTGTGCTTTATATTTGGCAAAAATAAACAAGAAAACCCACTGCTGGGTCCTGCAGAGTGATTTCAGGTATAAAATATTAAATTTTTCAGAATTATTTTTGAGTCATCTGTACCTTCAACGTGGGGCTCAAACTCACAACCCCTAGATCCAGAGTCTTGTATTTTTTCAACTGAGCCAGCCAGGCGCCCCCTATAAAGCCTGTAAAAGACAACATGCTCCAAGTGTTCCTAACATAAACTGTGAAAAATAAATTTTTAGGGGCACCTGGGTGGCTCGGTCTGTTGAACATCTGACTTTTGATCTCAGCCCAGGTCTTGATCTCAGGGAGTGCTGGGAGTGAAGCCTACTTTAAAAATATATATATTAGAAGTAAATAAATAAATAAGCCTTTTTCTTAGTTTTTTTTTTAAGTTTATTTATTTATTGAGGAGGGAGGCACAGAGAGAGAGAGAGAAAGAGAAAATCCCAAGCAGGCTTCGCACTGTCAGCACAGAGCCCAACACGGGGCTCGAACCCACAAGCCGAGAGATCATGACCCAAACCAAAATCAAGAGTCAGACAGACACTTAACTGACTGAGCCCCACGGGACTTTCTTCAACTGAAAGTCCCATTCAGACAACTGTAGGTTACGTGCGGTTGTAGGCAACAGTACAGAGAGATCCTTGCTAGCTTTTACCTGCTTTCTGCAACCAGCTAATATTTTGCAAAACGCCAGCACAACATCGACTGTGAGATGATCCACAGTCAGAACTGTGGATCCACGTTCAGAACTCCCCTCTTACGTGTGTGTGTGTGTGTGTGTGTGTGTGTGTGTGTTCGGTCCCCCACAGACCTTCAGGAGAAGGTTTCATCACAAGAAGAGTCTCTTTTGCAACCACACCATCCCCGCACATCCCCAAACCCTCACCATGGCGACCCCTAACCTGTTGTCCACTTGTAAAAACGTGTCATTTCGATATCGGCACACGAATGGACTCATCCCCGTGTGGCCTTTCGGCATTCATCCGTCCTGCCCTCAGTCCCCCGCTTTTAGCCCTAGGGAGCCCGTCTTGCAAATTTCTTATTCACATTTCTAATAGTGACATTTTTATTTCCATAATTTCCATTTGATTATGTTTCACAATTTCTGTCTCTTTGCTGAGACCCTCCGATTTTTGTACCTTGTGGGGACATGCTTAACTGATCGCTGAAACATTTTCGCGACTGCCACGGGAGAGACCTGGTCAGGGGATACCGCCTCTGGTTGCCTTGGTTTTGGCGTCCGTCTGCCGCCTGTTCTCGCTGGGCCACCCCTGCTCGTTGTTACAAAAATAAGGCAATTTAAAGGGCACCTGGGGGGCTCAGTCCGTTGAGTGTCTGACTCTTGGTTTTGGCTCAAGTCATGATGCCAGCGTCGTGAGACGGAGCCCCGCGTCAGGCTCTGCGCTGGTCAAGGAGGCGGCTTAGAATTCCCTCTCTCTCTCTCTCTCTCTCTCTTTGTCTCTCTAACTCTCTCTCTCTGTCTCAAATTGAAAATTAACTAATTAATTAAAAAGAAAATAAAGCAATTGAAGACGCTGCTGTCGACTAGGGTGGGGACACCCAGGGGAAGAATGTTCCCTCCAGCCACCCCTCCCCGAGCAGATCAAGGGGGTATTTTACTGCCCCCCCCCCACCTCCAGGCTTCGGGAGGTGTGCTATCCTTCGTAATTGCAGTGTGAAAGCGAGAACAGATCTGAGGAGCTAGGGTCTAAGGTCTGAGTGTCTGACCCCGGCTGTCACCTCACGGCTCTGTCACTCGGGGCAACTCACCTGGTCTTCCCGCATCGTGGTTTTCTCTGTCATCCGAGGATCACCACGAACATGGTATGAAGGTGTCCCTGAGTTCTAACGCATGAGATGCAGATCATGTTCATCTGAAGCAGAACTGGGAGGAGACACTGCTGTGGGGTAGGAACTATTTAATTTAAGGCTGTATGATTTGGGGCACCTGGGGGCTCAGTCGGTTGGGCGTCCAACTTCAGCTCAGGTCATGAGCTCGTGGTCCGTGGGTTTGGGCCCCGTGTCGGCCTCTGTGCTGACAGCTCAGAGCCTGGAGCCCGTGTCCGATCCTGTGTCTCCCTCTCTCTCTGCCCCTCCCCCATTCATGCTCTGTCTCTCTCTGTCTCAAAAATAAATAAACATTTAAAAAAAAAAAATTTTTTAATAAGTAAATAAAGCATTAAAACAAAAACCTCTACGATTTGATCTGTCAAAGCATCAGGTAATATTTCAGACACAACAGTAATCTTATCATTACTCCAAAGGCCAGGAGATGGGGTTAAAAAAAAAAAAAAAGCTGAGCAGCTTTCATGAGATAATCACTCACATCTACGTTAGTTTGAACAGTGCGTCACAGCAAGAGAAGTGATACAGGATTAATAATGTCAAGAAAAAACCCAACGGTAAGGGTGGTAGGATCTCACGGACCCTGTGTGCAGAGAACGTTTCAGGTGTGAATTTAAGAGCAGGGGCTGGTGGGAGGGAAGAGAGGGCTCCTGATGTGACTTTGGGGGGTGGCAGGATCGGGAACGGCCGTCGGCCACAGGGAGGCCACAGTGGGCAGACGAGGCGGACTGAAGCCAGCACACGCCCTGTTATCACGGCTTCAGCAGTGGACGGCATCCCGGACCGGGACGTGGGGGACAAGAAAGTAGCATCTCAAATCGGCATCTCCAGAACCCGAGGGCCACTGTCTTTTCCTCACAGCGCAGAGGGACAGGGGAGAGGACAAAAATAAAACGGTCTAGGTAAGTGGACACGATGCCAGACCAGCAGTTAACATCGCAAGAAAGGGACCCTGCGGAGCTCTCCCTGGGAGCATCAGGACCACGCGCCCCCCACCCCCACCCCGCATAGGACTCGGCTCAGACTTCTGGATGCCTCTGATCACCGGGGACGAGGCCACCGGCCCCCAAACTCCCACCCTCCATCTGGTGAACTCAGCCAAGCTCCATGTCCCACTGACCAATCTGGACGGAGTGTTTGCCGACCAGACCTGCCCCATCTCAACTCGGGCTTCCCTCCTGCCCCAGACCCCCACCGTGAGCACGCCAGTGAGGGACAATCCCCCCTGCTCCTGCAAGAACTGGCTGACCTCAGGGAGGCCACCGTCTGGTCACTGGTCATGGTCCCCCTCCTGCCCCCCTGGCTCCTCTGACCGGAAGAACCTTCTTCCACTCCAGTATGGTTGCAGGGTTGAGACCTGATTTTCACCTGACAGAAGTTACCCCCAGCCAGGAGGAGACCCTGGGACCCGCGTAGGGCCTGACGACACGTCACCAGATGAACCCAAGGAACACACGTTGGCAGATCAAGGAGCCCGCCCATGGGGATTCATCTGGAAGCTGTTGCCAATGGTTGGCAAGAATGTTCCAGAGGCTGGTCGGGGAGCCACAAACACAGACCACGGCGGTGACACGGAACCAAAATGCCAGGCTTCCCTGAAAAATAAAAACGGGTAAGAATCCGTTGAGTGTCTGAAAATCAGTTAAATGTTAGAATCGTTTGAACCTCTGAGACGTTCAACAGCACATCTAATGACATTACAGGAATGGAGACGTTGACTGGGGAGTTTACTCACTGGCGAGTGTTTGAAGCACCCTGCCCAAGTGGGGACATTAAAACAAACAAACATAAGATCACAGACAGGGGCGCCTGGCTGGCTCAGTGGGAAGAGAGTGAAGTTCTTATCTTGGGGTTATGAGTTCAAGCCCCACACTGGGCGTAGAGAGGACTTAAAAATAAAAATTTCCAGGGGGCGCCTGGATGGCTCAGTTAGTTAAACATCTGACTCTTGATTTTGGCTCAGGTCATAGGGTCACGGTTCATGAGTTCGAGCTGCGCATCGGGCTCCGTGCTGACAACGCGGATTCTCTCTCTCCCTCTCTCTCTGCTCCTCCTCTGCTCTCCCTCTCTCACTCAAAATAAATAAACTTTAAAAAATAAAATAAATAAAAATCTTCAAAAAAAGAGAGAGCCACAAATAAAGGGGGTAATTCAATACCACAAAGATTGCTTTCCACTTACTTGTAAGCTAGATATGTTTGTAAATAATAGGAACATTTAAAAAAACTATCGCAAAATAAAGGGGAAAGGATTTTTAAACCATTTTTAACAAGACAAATAATGAAGCGATAAGAATCGAACACAAGACATACTTTTAAGTGAGTTCTACAGGAAAGACCGGAGCTCCTAAAAGAGAGTTTCATGAAGATGAACAGATTTCACTCCATATTTGTCATGCAGCCTGCCCTCCAAGAGACAGACTTATTCCTCAACGTGTTCCCTCTAATTTGGAATAAAAATGAGGAAAGAAAACCCACATTTTGCAAAATTCCATTCCTCCTATCATTTTTTATCTCTGGAATCCTAAATAAAATAGAAACTTTGGGAGTTTAGTTCTTTATTTTTGGCCAAAGCAGTTTGTATCTAAGAGCCTCAGAACACAAATGAGAAAGATCGACAGGTTTACAGTTTCTCGCAAATCAATACACTCATTCCAGGGTAAACAAACAAGAAAAGTGTCCCTGAACTTTCATTTCCTAGACACATTAAAAAAAAAATCCTCAGGCTAACTAAAAATGAAGTTGGCTTGTTTTAAACATAAAAATTCAGAAAAGAAGGTTCCTGGACGATATTAAATGCATTCTGATGCACCTTCTCTAGAACATTCCCACAGGAGAGCAGCATTTTTCAGGCCTGTCTTCTTGACACCCTAGGACTGAGGGAGGGTTCCAAGTGAGTCACGATTATCCACTAGACTGAGGTGATGAGCGGTTAAGTTAGGTACTTAACAGTTCTCTGTTGATATGGAAATTACATTGTAGCAGAATTTAGGGTTTTCTGCAAAATGAAGGAAACCTTCGAGCAGATTCCAAGCCCCAGATCCCAGGATTGGTCTTCTAAGGGTGAAAGCTCACCCTGCCCCCTTAGCTGTTGAGGGACGGGAGCTCCACGGGGGTGAGGACCTTGCCCCGGGCAGGTGTGAGGGCCCTGGGCTGTGGTGTCTGATACTCAGGGTGCCCGCCGTGGGAAGGTGCCTGATGGACACCACAGGACCTTTGCACAGACAGGGAAACAGGATGAGCAAGGGGCCCAAATCCCCAGGCTCCTGTGGGGTTGCTCCAACATTTGAACCCTGGCCACACGGCTGCTGTGGTGATGCCGTTAGCCACTACTGAGCAGAGTCACTGCGTCCCAAGAGAGGAAGTGCCAGCCCGGAATCGCTCGCCTCTCACCCTGCGTGGGAAAACAGAGGTCCCCGGGTACTCCGTCACCTGCCCAGCTCGTCTGCTCTTTCCGTCTCGAAATGGGTGACTCTGTGGTTGTCGCTAGCTGCCGAATTCCACGCGGGCGGGCCTGAGCCGTGTCCCGTCTCGTGCTCCTCCCGTGTGCCTTCTTCATCCACTGGACGCTGGAGTAGCCCGCAAAGCGCAAACAGCTAAGCAAGTGAAACCTTTTTTAAACATTAGGGTGCTCATCTAGAGGCAAAGTGTTCTGAATTTTGTTAACTTTCCCCGTAGAATAAATGAACCTGGAAGAAATTAACATGGCAAAAGGCCTCAGTATCAGAAACTCCAAAACAAATAATAAATGTTAGGGGAGCCTGGGGGGCTCAGTCGGTCGAGCGTCCGACTTCGGCTGAGGTCACCATCTTGTGGTTCGTGGGTTCAAGCCCTGTGTCGGGCTCGGTGCTGACAGCACGGAGCCTGGAGCCTCCTTCGGATTCTGTGTCTCCCTCTCTCTCTGTCCCTCCCCCGCTTGTGCTGGGTCTCTCTCAAAATTAAATAAACCTTAAAAAAATTAATAAAAAAATGTCACATCTTTTTTTTCTCCTAGATTTTCTATGAAACAAGGAAACCCAATCAGACATAAATCTTCTTTCCATAACTGGAAATCAGTTGACCCCCCCCCCCGGAAATGAGCCAAATGGCAGCACAGAGGCCTCGGGCACCTCACAAGCCCCCCGACTGCAGATGCCTGTGTCTGAATACGCTCCCGACAAGCCTTTGGGTGAGCAAGAGTTCTCGCTCACGCAGCAATACACGGACGCGCACAATGGGGTTTACGGGGCACGCGCAAACTGTATCCAAGGCACAGCTAACAAAATAACAAGAAGTGAGCCACACGGTTCTTGAATGTCTAAGAATTACAGGAACTTCCCAGGAAAGAAACAAAACTGTTATGCTTTGTGAAACATCCCTGAAAGCCGGCTGCCGTTGTTTGCTTTGGTGAGTAAACGTGGTCATGTTTTGCCCCCTGACGACATTGGCTCAAACTCCCAGGGACTGAGCTGCGTCTCGACGAAGCAGGGCCGCGTCCCACAGCCGGCCCTCCGCCATCTGCGAGGCTGACGGTGGGAAAAGGCAGGGGGCCCTGCTCCCACGTGTGGGGTCTGCCACAGGGGCCCCCGGGGCTGGCCTTCTCCAGAGTGAGGCAACCAGTGCCGGTCAGCCTTCGGGGCCAGCGTGAACCAGCACGGAGTGACCCCGGGGGACAGCACCCCCAACGCGTCCACCCTGCTCGCCTCCCGGAAAGCCTTTCTACCACACAGGGTCATCCCCAAAGACTGCCCCAGGCTTCATTTTACACAATTTTAACAAGAACCCCACGAGTCGGGCCCCCTTCATCCAGCACTGGGCATTGCATGAAGGCCTGCTGAGCATCGCACACAGTGTCCTTATGAAGACGCAGGGGCAGGGGCACCTGGGGGCTCAGTCGGTGGAGAGTCCAACTTCAGATCAGGTCACGATCTCACAGTTCGTGAGTTCGAGCCCCGTGTCGGGCTGTGTGCTGAGAGATCAGAGCCTGGAACCTGCTTCGGATTCTGTGTCTCCCTCTCTCTCTGCACCTCCCCCACTTGTGCTCTATCCCTCTGTCTCTCAAAAATAAATTTAGGGGCACCTGGGTGGCTCAGTCGGTTAAGCATCCGACTTCAGCTCAGGTCACGATCTCACGGTTCGTGAGCTCGAGCCCCGCGTCGGGCTGTGTGCTGAGAGCTCGGAGCCTAGAGCCTGCTTGGGATTCTGTCTCCTTCTCTCTCTGACCCTCCCCACGTGTGCTCTGTTTCTCTGTCTTTCAAAAATAAATAAATGTAAAAAAAAATGTATACATAAATAAATAAATAAATTTAAAACTTTTAAAAAGCTTTTTAAAGGAGCAGGTGCCCCTCCCGTGGTTCCTCGGCGTGGGCAGCTGAGAGAAATGGGATCCCAGACCCTCTGAGAGCAAGTTCTGTACCGTCAGACTACCAGCCATCCAGCCCCGGGTCCTCATCCCGAGGGACAGAGGCGGCCATGTCCCATGCTCCCGGCAGTGCTACTCACGCCAGCCAAGAGTCGACGCCACCCAAGTGCCCCCCAACCGGCCAAAGGGTGAAGAAATGTGGTGCGTGCGTGTGCGTACGTGGGACATGACTCGGCCGTTAACAAGGACAGCCTGAAGTTCGCAACAACGCAAATGGGCCTGAAGGACGCCTGCCGAGTGCAACAAGCCAATCCCGGGAGGACAAACACGGCTTAATTCCACTTCCAGGAGGAATGGAAAATCGGCAAAGCCACAGAAGGAGGGGGCAGGTGGGACCGGGTGGGAAGTTACGGGTGTGCAGGTGCTAGACGTCGGGGGAAGGACGCCCATGGTGAGCACACTTGAGGACTCGAGGGGGAGCTCGGTGAGGAGTGGTCCCATCACACGCACGCACACATCACACGTCACACATCACACACACATCACACACATACACACACAGGCAAGGAGAAGCCCGGAATCTCAGGGAGGCGACACACCTGGTTTCTACTTTGTTCGATGATATCACAGGTGTGTGTGCACCTGCCCAAACTCACCGAAAGGTACACATTGAGTACATGCAACTCTTCGTATGTCAAGTAGACGTCAATGAAGGTGGAAAACACAGAAATGTCAACGAGTCTGGAGTTGATTTTATTTTTTTTTAATGTTTATTTATTTATTTTGAGGGAGAATGGGGGGGGCGGGGGCAGAGAGAGAGGGAGAGAGAAAATACCAAGCAGGCTCCGCACTGTCAGCGCAGAGCCCGGTGTGGGGCTTGAACCCGTGAACCGTGGGATCATGACCTGGGCCGAAACCAAGAGTTGGACGCTCAACTGACCGAGCCCCCCAGACGCCCCGAGTAGGGATTTCAAGTAAGTGGATATGTTAGTGTTCGTGTTTCATGACGTCTGGACGGGCTGAAGCCGCTAGGGGAGCCCCTGGTAAACCAAAGAAACTTGATTGTTTCAATCTGCACAGGTTCCTGTCGTGTAAGAATTGGCAGGGAAACAGAGCCAGAAGACAGGCCCCTCGGAGGGACCGCCCCCGCCCAGCCCGGGGCCTCTGTGATCAGGGCGGACAAGCACTGCACCCCATTAGGGCCCACGGGGCTCTCCCCTCCTCTGTGGGAGACCCCGCCCGTGGTCGGCAGCCGTGCACCAGAGAAGACGCGGCCTCGCCCAGTCAGGTCCTCACGGCCACCAGCCGGAAGACTTGACCGGGCTGTCAAACCACAGCGGTTTTCCACTGCAAGGAAGACCAGAACGATGTGCGACACGGGAAGAAGAAATCCAGCAAAACCTGGAGACAGAGCTCCTGACCTTAGGGAGGAGCGCCGGGTCGCCAACAGCATGTCTGGGAAACGGTCCACCTGGTTTTGCAGCCTCAGACACAACAGACCCCGTGAGGACTCAGACTGGCCGGCCTAACCCAGAAGCAGTCGGTTCACACGGGAACCCGTCTGGCGGCCGCTCGCGCACTTGCGGCCGCGTTGCTGAACCATTCTGCACGGCGGAGCGAGGGCCTGGGAGGAAACTCCAGGACAGTCAGGAATGTACTGTTCTTTGAGCCATTTCCTTTAACAAGTTGGAAGAAATAATAACGAACATAAACAGTAGTCCCCGGACCGAGTTTCATGCAGGAGAAAGTGGAGCACCAGATTTGCAAGGATTCAAGTTCAGGCCCCGGCTGTGGGACCGGGCCCCGTCCGGAAGCGCTGGGGGGCCTGCTTCCTCCCCTGTAACCTTAGCAGAGACTGGCCTCCTGGGCTCTTAACTAACAGCTCAAGTGCCCTGAGGCCTCCTTACTATTATTCTTTAACCTGCCACTGGCCAATCCTCAAACAATGAGAAGAAAGGACAACCAAAACCAGGTTGTGATTCCCAGGAGAAATCTCCAGTCTCGCCCAGTTTACCCTCTTCGAAGAGGTCAAGCGACTAAACTCATTCGTATTTTGGGGGGAACGTTCCCGCCCTTCCAGAATATGTAAAAAGATATTTCTTAAAAACTGCATCTATTTCGCCCAGCACACCTGTCTCTGGTCTCACAGGATAATTAACGCAGACACAATAGGAAAAGGGCAGAACTGGTCTCATACGACAGTGACTGAAATCCCCAGTCAGCAGGTCATAAGTAGAACTTGACCTTCCGAAAGGCATCTGCCCAGCACGAGGAAGGGGACTCATTTCAGAGAGGCTGGTCCTAACTCTGACACCTGGGATGGTCCTCGGGGTCACGGAGAGTGCGGGGGGCCGGGGGGGGGAGGGTTCAGTGTCACCCTGACGGGGCCACGCCACCCAGCGAGCTGTGGTCGGTACGGCGTGGCTGCAGGTGTAAATGTTGGAAAACAGAACCCCGTGTCCTCTGTGGGTGGAGTTATGCAGGTGTGCAAACGGGAACACTGGAAACGCTCGGGACCAGAAGGGAACCAGGACCCAGTGGTGCTGGTGGGTGGTTCCTGAACCTCCTGGAAACCCCCAAATCACACCCAGAGAGAAGAGACAGCAAACCTAAACCGCATGAACTCTGCCTACAAAGCGCCAGGTGAGCCCTGAGGTAGGAACAGGTGGATCGGGCGGGGACAAGCTGACATCAGCTGGGGCCTGAGCGGGGGAGGGCCAGTGGGGTCACAAGGTAGGGGGCAGCTGGTGGGGTTACAGTGTTGGGGGGGTTAGTGGGGTTCACAGGGTCGGGGGGCTGGTAGGGTTATGGGGTCAGGAAGGCCACGAGGCTCATGGAGTTGGGAAGGCTTATGGGGTCACAGGGTGAGGATGGCTGGTGGGGTCAGGAACCCGACTTGGTGACACCAGGGAGGGTCCAGATCAATGTGGCTGGGACATCCTGACATCTGACAGAGCAGAGACCCTACTGAGGACGGTGTGGGGCACTGCGGACCAGTCCCCGGGGAGGGAGCAGGACCCAAATGGGGGCTGATGAGGAACGAGGACAAGAAGGTCTGGCTTGAACTCAGGGTGGAGCTGGGCACCTGTGCAGCAGGGGGACTGAGCGGGCCTGTGCCAGCCGACTGAGGGTGCCCGGAAGACCCGGCCACCCACGGGGCGAGGGGGGAGGGGTTTAGGCTTACCAGCCAGTCACCGTGCAAGCCCTAGAGTGTCGTGTGGGGACACAGCCTGAGAGCCAGCACCACCAGACCCGCCCATCGGGGCCTGACTGTGTCCCTGGGAACCCCAGGTGGAGGTCCCAGCGGTGGCGGACAGGGGGAGAGGGTCCTCCCGGATGGACTGGGCGCCCTTGTAAGAGGTCCCCAAGGGCCCCCTCCCCTCTTTCCAGCCCATGAGATGAAAGACAGCCGTCAGACCCCAGAAGAGGCCCCTCCAGCCCTGGGCTCCACCCAAGGCCACCAGGACAGTGAGGATGGGAGCGTGGGAGGCAGGAGGGCAGGGGGCTGAGCTGTGTCACACACACGCACTCGAGCACGGCCTTCGGCCCCACAGAGGCCTCCAGAACGTCCTGACGTCAGCCACAAGCAGCCATCCTCCAGGCCACACAGGCCGTGCTCCGTGGATTGGTTAATTCTCTAAAATGATACACTCCGCTCGGCTTTCTCAAACGCTAAACTAGATTTTAGGACGTTCTCCAGAGGACGTTTTGGGTTTCCTTACGAGGTTGGATGTCCTAACCTACCTGAAATGTGCATCCGTCTCTGTTTGAGGCCTGTAAGAATTTAGTAATTTTTTTTAATTTTTTTAATGTTTATTTATTTTGGAAAGAGAGAGACAGAGAGCAAGCGGGGGAGAGGCAGAGAGAGAGGGAGACATGGAACCCGAAGCAGGCTCCGGGCTCCAAGCTGTCAGCACAGAACCCGACGTGGGGCTTGAACCCACGAACTGTGAGATCATGACCTGAGCCGAAGTCAGATGTGCAAGCAGCTGAGCCCCCCAGGCGCGCCCCAAATCTAGTAATTTTTAAAAAATTGTTCTATGTCCCCTAAAATCCAGTGCAAATAATAACATTCAAATTCTAGTTCTATAATTTTATATTCACTCAATTCATTTTGCTTTTGAGCCCTTGGGAAACATACTGTCCAGGAAGTCACCACATTCTTGACTCCCAGCCATGGGAAGGGGCACAGGGGGATCCAGTCAGGCGTCTGGCCTCCTACACTGAGGCTGAGCATTCGATGCGAGAGATGGCAGGCTTTAAAACTTAGCTGGGGTGCCTGGGGGGCTCAGTTGGTTAAGCATCCAACTCATGGTTTAGGCTCAGGTCGTGATCTCACAGTCTGTGAGTTCGAGCCCCGTGTCGGGCTCTGTGCTGGCAGCTCGGAGCCTGGAGCCTGCTTCCGATTCTGTGTCTCGCTCTCTCTCTGCCCCTCCCCCACTCATGCTGTGTCTCTCTCTCTCAAAAATAAAATAAAAACATTAAAAAATTTTTTAACTTTAAAAATTAAAAAAAAGAAAAAAACCCCTAGGTTAAGACATGGGCAGACTCATGATTTTTCTACCTTTAATTGGCAAATTGAAACTTCACATTTTCTTTCCAGTTCTTTGACGGCCATGGAGCAGAGCTGCCCTCGCGTCCTGAGAATTCACTCCTCTCCCTGGTTTGTAGCGGACAAGCATCGACCTCCACTTCCCGGGAGCTGCCTCCAGGTGCCATGGCGGCTGCCGGCAGGAACGCAGTGGACAAAGGGTCCCCAGCAAGGACAGTGGGGACTGTGCTGGGCCAGGCCCTCGGTGTCCTGGCCCCACGCTCCACGGGCAGGAGGCCAAGCCAGCCCGCTTCTGGGAAAGGCCTCCAAGCCCCCAGACTCTGAAGAGGAAGGCACTGTCCTGGGCTTCCTCCTGCAGGAAGGAGTCACACAAGAGGGAGTCGCCAAAGGCGGCCTCGTCCACCGGCCTCCTGGAAAAGGAAGAGACTGAACTTTGGGATGAGCCGGTTCCTTATTTACAATCTTTTAAAGAAGTAAACAGGCTTGATGAGTGCATTTGAACGGAACCCGGAGACCCCATCCTATGAGCAGAGGGACAACAGAGACCACGCTGTAGGAGAGTGAAAAGGCAAGGTTCAAGTTCAAGTTCAAACAGGAAAGAACTGGGTAATTGGTTGATGACACAATCCTTGGCCACTGACAAAGGGAGGCAGAGCGGACGCTCATGTATTCTATGGCCTTTTTGCTCTCTTTAAAGATTAAATCTGAAGGGCTCCTGGGTGGCTCAGTCGGTTGAGCGTCCAACTTCAGCTCAGGTCATGATCTCACAGTCTGTGAGTTCGAGCCCCGCATCAGGCTCTGTGCCGACAGCTCGGAGCCTGGAGCCTGTTTTGGATTCTGTGTCTCCTTCTCTGGCCCTCCCCCGTTCATGCTCTGTCTCTCTCTGTCTCAAAAAAATAAATAAAGGTTAAAAAAAAAGAATTTAAAAAAGAAAAAGATTGAATCTGAGAAGATGGTATGATTTCTCTCGGATTTTCCCCCACTGCCTGTGGCTTCCAAATCATGGCGCCCGTGTGAACCCAGCTGATGAGGAATTGCTCGCCTCGGACGTGCCTTTGACCCCTCTCCTCACTGAAAAACCAGCGTGCTAATGCAACGCACTTCACAAGGTCGTTCTGGGGGTAAATTACTAGCTGACTTGTCAGGGGTTTGCCTTCTGGGGTCCTGACACTCGAGGGGCCCAGTAGCAGGAGGCCTGAGAGGGCGAGGGGCTCACCAGTGGCCACCTTCACCCACATCCTCTCTTCTTCCCCTGGCCCCCCCCCAAGATGACACTGTGGCTACTCCTTGAAACCCATCCCTTGAGAAAAGCAGGAGGTGGCTCCGTGTGACCCCAATCTTCGTGCAACTTGGAACCCCAGCCACCTCGGGCTTAAGATAAACTCTCTTGGAAAGCATTCGCAGGAAACGCAAATATTTGGACCGTGGAAAGAACCTCTAAATAACAAGGTCAAAGGCATGGTTTGTGTTAGGCAATTTCCCTTATCTCCCGGCACCCGGGCCTCTCCCCTGGGATCTCCAGCCCGCTTACTGCGGCTGCTGCACGGGGACCTGGCCGGCCAGATGACTGTCGGCAAAGTCAGCAAAACTGCGTGCACCCCAGCGTTTCCCTTGAGGAGCCGTGATCCCCTGCTTACAGGCAACTGCACCCTTTTCTGTGCGTCTTCTCCCGGAACCCAGGGCAGGCATGAAAGGTCTGCTGTGGAGGAGGGAGGGACGGAAGGACAGTATTCCACAGACACTCCTGCACGATCTTTCCTTCTCGATCCCTCCTGACCATGTTTTCAGGGGGTCCGGGCGGCTTCACTGAAGCAGATTTGAGAATTCTGAAAGTATTCTGTGATCACGTGCTTAGAACGGTAGAATTTAGTCTTTCAACAAACGCACTGAGGATTTACCGTATGGAGCTACCCACAGTAATTTGTCCGTTCCCTGCACATTTCTAGTGCTTGCTCTGTGCCAGGCACTCCTCGGTGGGCTCCAGTGCTCTATGACCCTGGGGCTAATTTTCATAGGAGCTGCAGTCAAGAGTTGCCAAGCACTGGGGCACCTGGGGGGCTCAGTGGGTTGAGCATCCGACTTCCATTCAGGTCATGATCTTGCAATCCATGAGTTCGAGCCCTGCATTGGGCTCTGTGCTGACAGCTCGGAGCCTGGAGCCTGCTTCGGATTCTGTGTCTCCCTCTCTCTCTCTGCCCCTCCCCTGCTCTGTCTGTCTGTCTCTCTCTCTCAAAAACAAATAAACATTTAAAAAAATGTTTAAAAGAGTTTCTAAGCACAGATTAGGTGCAAAGCTAGGCACTTCTCAGGACGCTCTCGTAAAGCTGACAGGTACGTCGTCCCGTGTGGCAGAGCCCAGCTGGGGTCTGGGATGTGCTTTGGGGCTCCCACTCTCCACTTCCAAATAGTAAATGCTGAGAGGAGTAGGTCTACCCACACTTCCCTTGTGTGTCCTAGAAACACAGACGTGTGTGTGTTCAAAAACATAACTTAGGGGCACAAGCACCCCAATGTTTAGAGCAGCACTATCAACAAAGTGTGCCAAGAGCCCAAACGTCCATCGGCTGACGAATGGATAAAGATGTGAATTATATGTGTGATGGAGTATTACTTGGCAATGAAAAAGCATGACATCTGGCCATTTGCAACAACACAGATGGAACTGGAGGTATTATGCTAAGCGAAATAAGTCAGGCAGAGAAAGACAGACACCATGGGATCTCACTCCTATGTGGAATTTAAGAAACACAGTAGATGAACATAGGGGATGGGAAGGAGAAAGAAGGAAAAACCAGGGAGGTAAACCATAAGAGTCTCTTAAGGACAGAGAACGAAGTGAGGGTTGATGGAGGGGAGGTGGGGGGGATGGGCTAGATGGGGGATGGGCATTAAGGAGGGCACCTGTCGGGATGAGCACTGGGTGTCGTATGTCAGAGATGAATCACTGGCTTCTCCTCCTGTCACCAATACTACACTGTACGTGACCTAACTTGAGAATAAAACAAAAATAGCTTAAGCCTGAGTATTAAAGATCTTTCTTCGGTTGGTCCCGTCACCACCCTAAACCTGAATTTCGCACAGACTGCTAATTCTGCACAGGCTCTCACTGCTACCGTGTTGCTGAGCTCTGGTCCATCCATCCCTTCGTTGCTACCTACCTCCCGATTTACGTCAGGATGTCAGGCATCAGGTTCAGCTTTCTCCTTCTCAACGGGGTTCCACAAGCCCGTCCTTCGCTTACAAAGTGGCATATCAAAGCACTCGGGTGAATGCACGCATGGATATCCGTCCGAAAGCGGGAAGCATACCTCCCCCACCCAGGACGCCCATGAACCATGGCACGGGTCCACCCGACACACGGAAACCAAAGGCAGTCACCGGGGAAAATGGAATGCTGGATGCAGGCGTGCCCGGGACTGTGCGCTGATTCCCACAAATACCAATGAAAGAGCTCAGAGAAAACGCCAAGGAATGGGGACAGCCCACCGTGTTCACAGGCTGGACGATCCAAACTAGGGGAGACTGTACTCGTCCACAAGGTGTCCACAGATGGGGGCAAGTGTATCCTAAACTGCGTACGGGAAGGCAGAGACCCTCTGGCTAAAACAGTCTTGATGAAGAAGGAGAATGCGACGGAATCTCTCCTCCTGATGCGAAGGCTTATTATACAGTCACAGGAATCAAGACTGTGTGGCACTGACGGAGGGCTAGGCGTCTAGAGAGGTAGAACATGATGCGTGACGTCATTAGCATTCTGGGAAGTGCAGGTCAAAGCCACAATGATAGCACACCACACACCCGCCAGGGTAACTACAGCAATGGTTTAAAAACAGATGATAACAGTGAGTGTCGGCGAGGGTGTGGACAGACTGGACCCATCAGACGTTGCTGGCGGGAACGCAAAATGGCGCACTTTGGAAAACAGTCTCAAAGTTTCTTAAAAGGTTAAACACCAATTGGCCATTTGACTTAGCCATTGCATGCCACACCCAGGAGAACTGAAAACGTATGTGCACACAAAAACTTGTGTGTCAATAGTGCAAGCAGTCCAAACGTCCTTTAGCTTATGACTGAATACAAAATATACGGTAGGGGTGCCTCGGTGGCTCAGTTGGTTAAGTGGCCGACTTCAGCTCAGGTCACGGTCTCACGGTTCGTGGGTTTGAGCCCCATGTCGGGCCGTGTGCTGACAACTCGGAGCCTGGAGCCTGCTTTGGATTCTATGTCTCCCTCTCTCTCTGCCCCTCCCCTGCTCATGTTCAGTCTCTCTCCCAAAAATAAATAAACGTTAATATATATATATATATATATATACACACACATTGGTATATTCATATAGTGAAATATAGTGGAATTGTATTCAGCAATAAAACAGAAGCGGGTTATTGGTGCATGGTACACGGATAACCCTGTAGAACATCTTCCCGCCAGGCAGATGCAACACTACATTGGGTATGATTCCATTTACATAAAAGGACAAGAAAAAGTAACTAGGGATTTACTGCGAACAGGAACAACGGATATTTCTCAGGTATCGGAAGGATTCTAAAACACCTGTGTTTGGATTGTGCACAATTCCATAAATGTCCGGAAAGCATCCCATTATGCCTTAAAATGGATGAGAGTTGGGTGTGGAAAATTATATCTCCATAAAGTTACTACTATTACTTTAAAATTAGTCTTTATGACGGTTCCCTGCCAAAAGGTGGCAAGGCGCCTTGAGGAAGAGTTACCCTTGTAACCTTCACAAGGGCTCCGTGAACCTCGGGGTTCTGAGATTGAAAGGGTAGGAAATGGACCGGATTGCAAAGGGTCCTGGGCCCAAACGACATGGCTAACACCTGACTCTTGAGGTGATGGGAGCCGGCCTGGGGCTGTTAGGCCAGGGATGGGTCTGATCAGAGCTCAGGTTTAGAGACCCTATTTGCACATCAACACAAAAATGGATTCAAAGAATTGGAAACACGTACGCCCTGTGAACATAAACTCTCTCAGGGCGCCTGGGTGGCTCCGTCGGTTAAGTGTCTGACTCAGCTCGTGTTCTCACGGGTTGTAGATCAAGCCCCGCCTCGGGCTCTGCACTAAGCAGAACCTGTTTGGGATGCTCTCTCTCTCTCACTCTCTCTCCCTCTCTCTCTCTCTGCCCCTCCCACCCATGCTGTCTCTCAAAATAAATAAATAAATGTTTTTAATACATAAATAAATAAATTCTCATGAATTGCTGATACGACATCTCACATGCGCACACGCACACACACACACACACACACGGGCGCACATGAACACGCGAGCTCACACACACACACGTGCATGTGCACACACTATCTTAACGCTGGTTTAGCTTCTGGGAGCTCACCGGGCTTGAAGCCAGAGGTCCCCCCAGCGAATCTCCTACCTCTGTCATTGCCAGCCGTGTGAACTTTGGGGGCGTTCCCTAATCTTACTGTGAGATTAAAGTTCAAGTTGAGCACTTGGACAGGTGGTGTGGGAGACGAGGCGGGAAGGAGAGGCTTCCTTCTGGAGGCGCGTGTGCCCGCACGTCCCCGCTCAGAGGCCTGGACATCCTCCGTCCGGCCAGGCTGGCGCTCTCACACAGCCCCTCCCCAGGATCGCCCCGCCCCCAGCCACAACCCCCCGAGTCCTAGAGTCACGTGCTTGCGTCTGGTGCCCCCTCAAAACAGAAACATCCTCAAAACAACCACCTTTAATAAATGCTAACTCCCCTTCACCGTAATCACTTTCCTCTCCTTGGGGACGAGCTCCGCGTGAACCCACCGCCCCCCACCCCCACCCAGCCCCTGCTTCTGCGGCGCCTTCCCCACCGTGCCCTGCAGCGGCCCTCGCTCAGAATTACGTGGCCTCCGCCCTTTCTGGGACCGCTTCCCAGCCGGCTACGACCTTGGAGCTGCCCCAGATCTTGCATCAAATTCCACTCATGCTTGGGGAGCCGGGCCTTTGGTTTTACATGGAGTCAAGAAAACCTCACTGGCCTGCTAGGCAGCTATGCCACAGCCTTTGAAAGGGGTCCCCTGCTGTTCCTCCTGCTGTCGGGCTCTGGAACCCTGGGCTGGGGTCCCTCCTTCAAGCCTTCCCCCCGCCCCAGCTTGGCCCCCAAACACCGGCCCACAGTGAGGATCCCCCGTCCCGATCTCCAAAGGGGAGATGGAAGCATCTTCCTGCCACAGGCACCTGCAAACCCTCCTGGGTCCAGATTCTATCTGCTTCCCCCACGCTCTTGACCCCGCATGTTCCCTGACGCTGGGGTATCCTGGACCTTGCGTCCAATCCTGAGGTCCAGCTGGGGTCCAGCTTGCATCGAATCCTGAGGGTCCGGCCCCCCAAGAGCTTTGCTGTGCCACGGACCCTCAGCCGTTGACCCCCCCCCCCTCAGGATGTCTCCCTGCCCCGCCAGCCCTCCACTGGCTTGACTGACTGGACACTGTCAGTGTCCTTCAGATTGTCACTCCCCGTTTTCTGTCCTCCACCCCCCAGCCCAAGCACGCCTGCTTTCTTGACCCACACTGTAACCAGAACGATTCTCCTTCACAAAACACACGTCCTCAAAGGTGCTGGCTGATTCCAAATTGTGCAGCTTCTATGCGCTCAATCCCCCATTACCCTCAGGATAAAGGTGAAGTTCTCCAGCAGGATGTTCAATACTTCATGATGCATCCCAGCATGGAAGCCGTCCCTGAATGCACCCTGCACTCCACGCACAACTGGGGACCAGAACTTCTGGGACTCCACCTGCTCTTGTCTCAGACCCCAGTGCCTTTGCACATGCAGTCTCTTCTGCCTTCAAAAACCTCCTCCTCCCCTCTTCTGTCACTTCTCTAGCTCCTACTGCTCTTTGAACTCCATCCATGAGTCTAGTTTGGGAACTGTCCCCCGGTCCGGAACATGCCCACCTCCCTAAAACGTAAGCACTGCTGCCCACATGTGTCGTGTCTCCACCACGGTGGCGATAAGACCTCCTTTGGGAGCAGGCACCTGCTCTCCAGCCTGCAGCTGGGTGAACCGAGAGCTCGTGAACCCCAAGTCTGGAATGTACGTGACAGTGGCATCATCCCATGCGTTGACATGACTGATCTGCATGACCAATCTTGCGCCCACCTGACCTTGGCCGCCCCGTAACGTCTCCTGTTTCGTTCTGGTGGGAAACTGCCCTTCCCCCTCCCTCATCGTGGACCAGAGAGCACTGGGCATCCCGGGGAGGGCAGAGAATGGGGCGGGAGAAGTTCTCAGGCCCGTCTGCCTCGCTGGTGCAGCCTCGCCTGCGACACCAGATAAACACGGGAGCGGCTGACCGCCTGTCTAGTGCGCCTTGACCTTTCCTGAGCCCCAGTGGCGCATATGCTACAGCTTTGCCTATATTCTTCTTAATCTGTTTGGTCTGGAGCCGGCTCCGGACTCCGGGCGACTCTTCAGGCGGGGACGGGCGGCTCTGGCAGGGGGCCTGGAGCCACCCTCCTTGGCGGGCCTCCCGGCGTCTTCGAGGTCTGAGCAGAGGGCACGGCTCTCCTACTTGAGTTTTGGCCTCAAAACTCAAAATGCTCGGGGGTGTAATGCCTGACACGAGGAATGTCCAGCACAGAATTCAGCATGCAAACTTCAGCCCCGGTTCCACGCAAAATCACAACGCAAAATGTGGGGTTGGCCCGTTATACCGCGAGGGTGGGAGCCTCATCGAATCTCACGTCCGGGGTGGGCCCTCTGCAGCAGGGGACAGACCCAGCCGGTCAGTGAGGCGGGGCCACCCCCCTGGATTCTCCCAGGAGAACAGCGCGCGGCCACACAGCCTGAGGGCCAGGCGCCTCTGAAGTCTGTGCGCTGCCGGCCAAGGGGATTATTTTTGAAACTGCATGTGAACGTTCCACCAGCCCCCTAGCTAGGTGCTCCCACCACCGGATTCATTTAGACCCTGGAGCTTGGCCCGCATTTTATGCAGGAAGACACAATGGAAGGCCCAGGCTGTGGGAGTAAGTGGGAGTAAGAATCACTGGCGATGGGGAGGCCAGGAGGCCACGGAACCCAGGGCATCAGCTTCTTGCCAGCTCGCCCCTGCCTGTGCTGTCGTGACTGCACCAAATCCCACACACAAAGCTGGCCCGGCCCTACAAACACTGGCATTCCTGCCCAGACTTGCAGGAAAACACAGCCCCTGCACGCTCACCCCAACCCCTGTCCACCCACACACGCGATGCAGCCTGGGCGTGACAGAGTGGACCGCTGTGGGGTCTGGGGGACACAGAGACTGGGGAGGGCAGCTGGGGACGTGGCTGGGGGGCCGGGGGTCAAGGGTAGGGATGAGGAGCCGGTGCGGAGGCCAGTCAGGCAGCGTAGGGCCCGGAAATGGGCCCTTCAACAGCTGTGGTCACCGGGCCCACGTTCCCCGGCGGGAGGGCAGAGGCAGCACAAGGTGAACTCGTCCCTCATCGCAGGGTCCCTGCTATCATGGACGCGGTGATGCCCAGCGATGCCACAAGTCCCCCACCTGTTTGCACCCCTGCTGCCTGGCGTCACCCGCCATCGGTGCAGGCGCGTCCACCCTGCGGCCCCCGGAAAACCAGTGTGGACCGCCAAGCTCCCCATTTCTGAAGTCTAAGTCACAGAAAGAAAAGTAGAACAGAGAGAGGCCTCCCGCGGCACGAGGCAGGGTGTGACTGTGGTGCCAGAGGCTCGGGGACCCGGCTGGGGACAGGGCTCAGGCCGACCAACTCCTCCTCGGGGCTGTACCCGCGAGTCACCTGCACATCTGTGTCACTGTCACCAGCATTTTGAGATAAAATGAAATAAGGACACAGAAGACAGTGCACACGTGGGGGGGACACACGTGGGAGGGAAGCCCCCCGAGACGCCGTGATTTCAGTCCCATGTGCGGCTATGGGGGTGCTGGTATGTGTTGGAGGTGAGACGCTTTGTAAACCGTGTTTCACGGTAAAACCATTTTGGAGTCAAGGATGTGCACACTCCGCCCCCCACACCCCGCTCCTGAGAAGCACACGGGGTCCCCCTCCCCCCAGGAAGTCACATGCAGAGCAGGCTGGCTCCAGTGGCAGCCTGAACTTCACTGCCAGCCTCCCCATTCTGGTAGACAAGTACTTTCTAAAATCCAGAGCAGTGCAGGAAAATAAAGGCTGAAGCCTTGAGCCAAGCAAAACATTTACAGGACTCCTAGGAGACAATCAGCAAACACATCGACGAGACACAAGCCAGCAAGCCCGGGGACATCTCAGCCAAGCCCCGGCGGGGCGGGGAGTGGGGTGTTCCAGAGTCCGGACAGCCCGCGTCCATGCGCACGGGGCGGGAGTCCGAACAGCCCCACGTCCACACGCACCTGGCGGGAGTCCGGACAGCCCACGTCCATGCGCCCCAGGCAGGCTGGATGGCATGCACTGGACACTTGCATGCACACAAGAAATGACATCATCTCGGACGATAGCCCTGGGACCTCAGCCCTGACAGCTCCCTGCACGCTGGACCAGAGGTGTGGGCACGGAGGCCAGTCGGGCGCCACGGTGCCCAGGAAACCTGTGGAACCCAGAAGGGACAGAAGTCACCACCCAGAAAATAAGTCTGCATCTGGGCCATGATAACGGAATCCCTCGACAGATGTGGAAACACAAACATTAAAATGTCCTTACAATGAGAATACTCGCCACAAAGATAACAGAGGGTAAGTTCTAGAAGAGCCAGCTCACCGTGAGTCTCCCAGGGCTCCAGAGCCAGGACCACTTACAACACCACGGCAGTGGCAAGGGGGCTGGCAGCACACAGTCACATTCTTACCTAGTTTTGTATCATTTTTCCTACAGATTTTATAAGCTTCAGGAACCAGAACACCGGAATCCATCGCCAACGTCCAGAATAAAGGTAACCGATAGATCAGTAAGACACAAAAATAAACAGTTCAATGGAAACTGGGCCCAGGTATGAGCAAGCAGCTCTTAGAAGCAGGGGCGCCTGGGGGGCTCCGTCGGTTAAGCGTCCAACTTCGGCTCAGGTCATGATCTCACAGTTCATGGGTTCGAGCCCCACATCGGGCTCTGTGCTGACGGTGTGGAGCCTGCTTCGGATTCTGTGTCTCCCTCTCTCTCTGCCCCTCCCCCACTCTTAAAATAAATAAATAAACTTTAAAAAAAATATACTGCTAAGTTGGGGCCTCTGGGAGGGTTTACTAGAGACTAAAAACTGTCACAGTCCTCAGCCAAGTATCATCCTGTCCCCAGGCCTACTGGCAGTGAAATTTCTGTTTCTCACGGGCTCTTTGAACCATTTTTATGTATATAGATATTTTTTACTATGTCTTTTGGCCCCTTTGCCAGTACAATTTTTACTTTTCCAACCTCTTGAAATTTCCTCCTATCCTGGGATACGCACTCACCAGGCAACGTGACTTCACTCTTAAGTAAATGCACTTCTGGAAGCAAGATCTGGGGTCGCCTGCCTTGCGATCTAAGCCCGTGGCTCATGCCATGGTCTTTGTTCAGTGCCGTGAATGCCGTGAACCTGTGTAGTGTTTGTGCACCTAGAGTAGCAGACGGTCTCACATGCACCCCTTGGCCACGTTCACGAAGAGGGTCCCCTAGGTCCCAGTCCCGCGTCCTGCACCTGCTGACTCATTTACCTCTGGTTTGCAATAAATAGGTTAACGGACAGAGGTCCTCAGCCCTGTCCTTGTCAGCAGCCAGCAGCTGCAGCTACAGCATGGCTGTAGACTGAAGCTATTGTTACCGTCACCTGCTTGGCGCCCATGACACCTCCCGCCCAGTCGTCTCCCAAGATTCCTTACATGCAGGGGCGACACTGAACCTCTAACCTCGGCCCCGGATTCTGCCCCTCACTGACGGCCAGCACCTTTCCAGCCGTCCTTCCTGATGTCCGTCCACCCGTGCACACCTTGCCTGCCTCTGAGACGCCCCCTGCGTTACACGCGATAACACGTTCGCTCATTCCTTCTGGAAAGAACGCTGTCCGTCCGCGTCTCCTCGATCCGTAGGGCTGGTGTGGACTGAACCGGTAAACCAAGACAGCAGGTGCAAAAGGTGAGTGGACACTGGCCGGACGGTTCCAGGGTTGTGTAAGCTTTACGGAGAGGATGCTGGAGGCGTGGCGCAGAAGGAAGTTTGTTTTGCTGAAGCAGTTTCAGAAGTAGAAATTCATCAGGGTTCGAGGATTTGAGGATAAATTGAATGGCACGAGACTACATGTTTGTGGTGGTAAACTGAGATTTGTTCTTGAATAGGGACCCTCCCCCCTGCCCCTCCCCCCGCCTTCCTCCTGGATCACGGTGGCATCTTCTGTGACTGTGGTCCCTGCCACAATTCAGGATGGGCGGGCGTCAGTTTGGCTCCCTTTGAATCTTTACGGTTTTCTCTCCCACGGCCCGTTTTCCGACCATCTCAGCCACGTTTCCTTGTGCCCTCGTGACCAGAGGCTCCCTGGAAAGAGTGGCAGGTTGAACCAGAACATCTGATCAAAGCTGCCACTCGTTGGTGACTTCAAGAGGCTCTGAGCTGCCTGGTCCCAGCCTGGCTTCTGAGGGCTTGTGGGCGTGGGCGTGTGCACAAGAGTACCCGAGTATGAGTGTGAAGATATGTACGTGAGTGTGTTAGTGTGTGTTTAAGTTGGTGTGAGAGCACATGAGCTTATGTGTGTGTGTGTACGTGTGAGTGTACTGGGTATGAGGGTGTGTGTGAATGTGTGCGTGTGAGTGTGTACGTGAGAATGTAGTGTGTGTGTGTGCATGTGTGCATGAGTTGTGTGTGAGCACATGCCGTCTACACACCCAAGTTGCCCCCGAGCCTGTGAGAAACTACACTGGCAATTTGGGTCGTCCCGCCGTTTACCAGGGGCGTGCGTCCGAACGTCCATCCGTCTGAGAGAAACTAGCGTCTCTTGGCCTGTCTCCTACTATGTGAGGTGAGGTCTCGCCTCCTCTCCCGGCTGCGTCTGTGGGACGAAGCGTCATTCTGCTTCGTCACCTGCAGGCACCAGCACAGGTCAAACCCCAGAACCGTCTAAGACACATGCAGCCACGTGTGAACGCTCCCGGGGCCGCTCCATTTCAAGGCATCACTGACTCGTTAATTAGCTAATTAACCAAATTACCCTCTGGGCTCTAGAATGTTCACAAGTGCGCACAAGCACGCACCCCTGCACGCGGTTTGCCCGCAGGATCCTGGACCCTAAGTGTCGACCACCACTTAAGCAAGTTCCAATGACCCTGGTGTCTTCTGTCCCTGGGTCTCGGTCACCCGTTCTTTCTTCGGGAGCCAACGAGCTCCAGTTTTCAGAAGGAAGAGCATGATGTCTTCAGAAACCATCCCAGATCTGCCCGCTTTAATTCAGGGAACCCCAGTGGGTGACCACGAGGCCCCAGAAGCCTGACGAGGCCTGAGCCAACACTGACTGGATGATAAGGCACAAACATTGGCCAGATGCCCCGTCACTCCCCCAGCCCCACAAGGTCACCCTCTCCTCACCCATCCTCCCTGGCAGGCAGAATAGGAGAACTCTTGAATACCCAGGGGATGGAATTCAGGACCAAAAGCTGGGTCTTACGTGAGTGGATTGCCTCATAGGATGACAGGATGTGGTGATTTCTCACTTCTATACCCTCAGATCCAGTCTAGGACTGAGCGGGATTGCAGAAAGCCCTAGATGGCGGTCGAAGTCTGGGTGTTAAAAACCCTCCCCCTACTAGAAACGTGCCAAGCAGGAAAAGTTGTGATTTCTCTGGCCCTGGTCTTTATGTGTCTAAGATGTAAGGGTCAGTAATGCCTCGGGTCACGTAGGGCCATGACACCCGGGATCGTGCAAGTAACATGGGCTCTAATGAGCAGTCTCAGGGTCTGCTTCCTTTGAAAGAGGAAACAGTCCCTCGCTGAGAAGTTCAGCGATCACAAACCAAGGTCAAAATTCCCACAATATTTATGCATTTAGATCACGGTTCAGAGAATAAAACAAGGCCACTAAGCTTCAGGAAGAGGACCCTGGAGCCGTGCACAGTGACCAAGGCTCTGAGGTGGAACAGAGCCATGGAGCTCGGGCGCTGCGTCCTGAGGGTGCGGGACAAGGGGCCCACGCAGGGAGCATGAGCTCTGAGCCTGGGCTAGAAAAGCCTAGTTCTGGTGGGGTCTTAGGGATGCTGAGAAGCATCTCTGGCAAAATGCTGACGTCCACCAGAAAGCATGCACACCCGCGGCCTCATGAGAGCAGACGCGGGAGGGCTTGGTGGTCCCACAGGTGGGTCTTGGCAGGGTTAGGAGATGGGACAGCTCATTTAAGATGCCAATTGTTTAAAATGGGCAAGAGCCTCGCCACCAGACCCCCGTGTCACACACACACACACACACACACACACACACACAATTCCAGGACACTTTTCTAAAGGGGGTACGTCACAGCATCACTACATTAACTTCTTCTCGCAGGAAGCATCTCAAAGAGACACTTTGATCTTTTTTTGGTTCAGACCAATAATGTTTCAGTTGTCCTCATCTGAGCACCCTGGCCACGCTGCTTATGTCACACCGTTGAGTATGTCAGCTACCCAAACCCAGAATCCTTAGAGCCTCAGATTTGCATTTTATGCCCCAGTTGACCAAACGATCCCAGCCGGCCACACACCACCACTGGGGAAAATGATCTCCGTGGCCGTTAGGCAAGTGCCCATCCAACGGCTGGGGACAAGTCACAGTGCGTCCAAAACACATCCAGTTCTGCCACTGGACCGACACTTTAGGGACAGGAATATGCCTCAACTGTTAAAACATTCTAGACTTAAAATATGTTACATTTGGATTTTTCCCTGAACATCTGCTATCCATTTGCCTCCATTGAAATGGACATTTGTGGACAGCGCTTTGCCTGTAAAATCCCACCATTTCTTTTTCTTCACTTTGCTTTGCTTCGCTTTAATTTCTTTCTTTTTTTTTTTTTTTTTTTTGGTGGTTATGAAGACCAAAAGAATTGAACAGAAAGAGTGAGACAGGAAAATTAGAACAATCTGAGACACAGGGGGGTGGGTGTAAGACCCTCGACGGGAATAAAGAAGAGAAGGCAGGTGTACACGTGGATGTAGGTGTCGATTTGCATATACTTACATATGATCGATAGATAGATGATAGATAAATAAATAGATGATAGATAGATAATAGCTAGAGAGATAGATGATAGATATACAGATAGATGACAGATAGATGAAGTCTAGATAGATAGATAGATAGATAGATAGATAGATAGATGACAGATAGATAGATAGATAGACAGTAGATAGATAGATTAGATAGATAGATAGATAGATAGATAGATGACAGACACATAGATGATAGATAGATAGATAGATAGATGATAGATAGATAGTAGCTAGAGAGATAGATGATAGATAGATGACAGATAGACAATAGATGATAGATAGATAGATAGATAATAGCTAGAGAGAGAGATGACAGATAGATAAATAGATGAAGGCTAGATAGAGAGATGATAGATAGATAGATAGATAGATGATAGATGATAGATAGATGATAGACAGAGAGAAAGAGATAAACATATATTTGTTATGGCATCATTTATAGTAACAAAAAACTACATAGAACCAAAATGCCCAAAAAGAGAAGTGAGCCCATTAAAATGTCTCCAACTTGTTGGCATTTCTATCCATCCTCTGCCATTCAGCTCAGATGCAAACACTTCGTGGCTGAGGATCCGAAACCCTCGAGCCGAGTTGGATGCTTTTCTTCCCGAAACTCTAAACATATTCATGCATTTCTTAATGAACTTGTCACATTCCACCAAAACAACGTTTCGCTTTCCCCCTATGGAACCATGAGCTTTTTGGAGCGGGAACCAAGTCAGTTTAGCAAACTGCGTGCTAAACGGGAACGCGGGAACGCCTCTTAGAATGCAGAAACACAGTAACGGCTTGCAGAACACACGAGAAAAATTAAAATCCTGTATCGTTACACGTTCCCATGCAAATCCACCATGAAAAAGAATTGTAAAGACTCCAGACTTGAAAGAGCAAAGTAACTGTGGAAAGACAGAGCCAGGGAGGGCATTAAAGGTCATGTGATGTAATCCCCACACTTTACAAACACAGAAACCCAGAAAGCAGGGGTCTGAGGAGCTGGGACTCACTCAACAAACATCTGAGCTTCTGAGCCACGCACGCCCCCTCCCGCTGTTCCAGATTTTTCTGCAAAAATCCCAGGAAACAGACACCACTTGGGAACCGAGCCGAGAGCTCCGAGCCACTCCAGAGACACTGTGGGAGAGCACTGCTCCGTGCCACGGGGTGGCCGGCTGGTGTGGCGCCAGAGCCCCCAGTGGGGCAGGACAGCCTGCCTCCAGGTCCCCAGGACCACCTGCCTGCGCCCCTGTGCTCCGCCAGGTCACCTGCCTTCCATCCGAGGAGGGAGCTGTGTTCAGGAAAGTGCAACACGTGAGAAGAAAATATTCAGATGCAGATGAATCTCTCTGCTTTGGGGGCACACCCAAGCCCCCAAAGCCCCGGGTCCCCCCGCCCCAGTGGTTCCCACAGTGCAGACTGTGAAGTTCAGCAAACCACAGTCCGCGTCCCCCAGATTTCTCCCAAGGGGACCTCTCTGAGCAAAACCAGGTTCCCAGGAAGGTGTGGTCCTCCTCGCACTGGGGAGCCCTCAAGGACACCGTTTTTGCACCTCGATTCCTCCGTTCTGGCCACGGCATTTCTGACGTGGGGTTTGTGCTAGCTCTAAGGACCAAACACTTCAAAGGGCCGGTAAATCAACTCCAGAAACCTCATGCGGTGGTGTTTAAAATGAGATCAAGTGCTTGCTATTATTTCAAGCTGTTTGGGGGGATTCTGTTGCTCATCACGCGTATATGTTCGTGTTTCCATTTATATTTTTGTCTACAGTTTGGTTCCTAAAACAAATGTTTCAATGTGTTTTGTGGAAAAGATGTTGACAGCCACAGCATAATTTGATGTAATAATTAAAGGGCACGGCATAAAAATAGCATCTCAAGATTATTTATAGAAAATGGAGGTGCACACGGGTTTCTTTGATTTTTTTTAATCCGCTTTCATGAAAACTGTTTTTAATTCAGTAATCAGCAACATATACTTAGTTCACTGCCTAAAGTAACAAAACATTCTAGAAATGCAAGACCCACGGCTGACATGTCCGTAGAAAGGGCACCGCACACCTGCTGAGTGGACGGCAGGGCAAACCGGCACAAAGGCACGCACTTTGCCAGGAAGTCTCGGGGACAACACCACGCGAACAGGCAATACAGCACTTGGAGCTCTATCCCAAGAGTCAGGAAATGTGCTGGGCACAGAGATATTCCCCACAACCTTCTGTTTAGTGCAGAGAAACTGACCACGGTTATGACCACCAAAGAACAGGGGCGCCTGGGCAGCTCAGTCCGTTGAGCATCTGACTCTTGATTTCGGCTCAGGTCATGATCTTGCGGTTCATGGGTTTGAGCCCCGCGTTGGGCTCTGTGCTGACAGCTCAGAGCCTGGAGCTGCTTGGGATTCTCTCTCTCTGCCCCTCTCCTGCTGGCTCTTTCTCTCTGTCTGTCTGTCTGTCTCTCTCTCAAAATACATAAGAATAAGCTTTAAAAAAAAAACAATTGAAGAATTAGATAAAGTCATTTTCAATGAACCTAAACTGCGTAACTGCAGAAACTCTCTTATTTATTTGACACCAGCTTCAGCCTTTGGGTCACCAGATGCTGTTAAAATTCACTCTCACTTTCCAGGGAAGGTCCTGCCCTGTCGTTTTGCCAATTCCATGCACTGTGTCTCTCGATGGCCCTTCGTTTCTGGGTGCCTGTGCAACGTGCGTCCCTGATGTGTGCGTGTCGAGACGTGGCCCGGCTCTGCTTGGAGGAAGTCCTGGGCAGGCACGAGCCAGGGTGGCGGGAGTGAGCAGATGACTGGACTGTCCCGGGTCCCCCAGGGCCAGGAGGGAGGAGGCAAGGACTGATGTGGCCTGAGTAGAAGACAAAAGTCCCCACAGGGAGGGAGTGAGGGACATGCCGGCAGACCTCACATCCGTCGGAGGAATGCCGGGGGCCATGACAGGGCAGGACACTCACAAGAACCAGGCCAGGGTGCCGGTGGGGGAACTGACACAGACCACCATGAAGCCACCAAGCCAGATGTGGGGGACAGAGAGCACTCAGCAGACTTGCACCCCGGCTCCAGACACAGCCTGTGAGCGGTAGGTCCTCCCAGGGCCCACGAGGGTGAGGAGGAAGCTGGTGCCCGTTCTCCTCACTGCCGGGCTCACACCGACCACGGGCCGGGTGGTGGGTGCACTGAGCAGGCGAGGAGCTGGTAAGGGTGCCAGCGCGATGCTCAGTGCACAGGTTAACACAGCTGCTGCGGCGACGCCCTTCCGAGCAGGTGCACCTGCAGCTGTGGGGGCTTGTCCTTACAGACGAACACCGGCCAGGAGATTCTCCAAGCCGCCAGAGGTGCACAGGGTAGTGGTACAGGACCAGCACCAGCCTGGGTTCCAGAAAGAACCTAGCTGCAGGTTCCGAGAACCTTCATGGCGCTCACAGCTGTATTCCCCTCACAGCATTTGTAAGGGTTTACTCTAGGACACTTTCTGAGAAGAGAAACATAAAAGATTTCATACATAACGGTGAAGGATTAGAAGAACTTATGTTCTACATAAGAGAAGAGGTCCATTTACCTGGGATACATCTGGAACATTACATTACAGGCGAGTATAATGCATTTTAACAACTATTTTATAATAATATGAAAAGTGGATGATATCATGCATTTTTGAAAATGAGGATAAAATTACATAGATGATAAAAAAGTATATATAATGTTATTTTCACCTGATTTTCATCACATAACTATAATTCACATGTATACGCAGAGAATAAAATTATGTGATTACAGTAAAGCCTTGGTTTGTGAACATAATTCCTTCTGGAAACATGCTTGTAATCCAATGCACACGTGTATTACTTGAAAGTGAATTTCAATAAACATTAAAAAAAATTTTTTAAGTGAATTTCAAGAACCATTGGCTCAGTTGTGATCACGTGACTTTCAGTGTCACAGATGACTCATATTGCAAGATGCCAAGATACCTCTCGTTTATCAAGTTAAAATTCGTTAGAAATGTTTGCTCATCTTGCAAAACACAGAACAAGTTACGCACAATCCAATGTTTTACTGCACGTGCATATTTATAACTACATAAAAACCTTCATAGCAGAAAAATTAGCAGAAATTTCACCCCCCAAAAAAATGGCCCATAGGTATCAGTTACTACTACTGTAATTATTTTTAAGCTATGTGCTTTTTGGAAAGAAAAATCAAAAATGATAAATAATCAGCCCGTAGCGTGTCTATTCCCTGGTGAAAACTGAGCCAATGGCATTAAAAACCGGTAAGTAAACATCGCCCCCCGGACTCAGCGTTTGGCCCCCGCCCCATCGCCGTGGCCTCATCCTGCAAGTGGCTGAGGCTGATTGGATGCTGGGAAAGAGACCACGCGGTCCTGCCTGCAAAGCACATGGCACAATGGAGCCAGCGTTCCATCCTTCCTGCTCCTTGACCGCCACCTGCGAGGGAAGACAGTAGTCAGTGGTACTGCTGAGCCCACAGCCCCCAAGGGCAGCATGACCAGGGGAGGCTGGGCTGCACGGAAGCCTCAAGGTCCCCCTCATCCCCAGGGATGCTTCTCCCCCATGCATCCTTCATGCCGTCTGCAGGGTCTCCCGTGCCAGGGACAGAGCTCAGCCACCCCCGTGTGCCTCTGTGCAGCACAGAGCAGCTAGAGCCCAAATCCAGGTGGGAAACAGGAGATGTGGGGCTCCACCCTCCTGACCCCTTCAAGTAAAAGCTCTGGATAGAGGCAAGGGGGCCACTGAGCCCCACAACTCCCCCACCGTCAGGGGCTGTGCTCCCTGCCCAGCTCTATCCCCCCACACTGCGGTACGAGCCCAGTATTTGTGGGGCTGGTCCCTCCAGGGCTTGTCCGTCTCAAGATTCACTTGGCCATTCTGGGCCCTATGTATTGTGTTCAGATTTTATTCTCTTCTATTCTATTCTATTTTTGGAGCAGGGAGAGAGAGAGAGAGAGAGAGAGAGAGAGAGAAAATCTAAAGCAGGCTCAATGCTCAGCATTCGGCCTGACACGGAGTCAGTCTCATGACCCTGGGATCATGACCTGAGCCGAAATCAAGAGTCAGATGCTCAACTGACTGAGCCCCCCGACGCCCCTTCCGTTGAGATTTTAGAACCAGCTTGTCACTGTCCCCTCCAGAGAGACTGCCGGAACGTAGACTGTGCCTATCCGTTTGCTGATAACCTCAAACTATTCCAGTAACTCGACCTTCAAAATATCCCAATTGAATGTAGCACATCCTTGTGTTACTCGGGAAGCGTTAGTTGATTTCAGTCCTATTTTAGAGCTTGCTGTGTAGACAGATGTACATCACTTCTTAGACTGCATCCTGGGGAAGTGGTGTCTTTATGCTGTTAGGTTCTTTTCACATACTAAGGATTAATTTTTAATTTGTTGTTGCTGGTACATGGAGGTATAATTGATGTTTCTATATTGACCTTTTACCCAAGGATACAAAATATTACCAAGCTCACTTATTTTGATAATTTCCCTGAGAACTCTTCTAGATTCTCTGCATCCAATGCTCCCTTTTTCAGACCTCCTCCTGTCGCCAGGTTTGAACGTGCCCTCCATTTGCTGGCAGCCAGCAGGAGCACGGATGCTCGTATCTTCTCATTTTCCACCTCACGACGGAGACGGCAGCCACACAGAGCCGGTCTGCGTTTCTTCAAGCGATTGTTGGGAAGAAGTCAGTCTTTTTGTAATTGCTGTGTTCACGGACCGGGCTGCTTGCAAGCCTGCAGCTCACAATTTGTTTTTGCCACTATTCCCACGGCCCCGTCGCCCTTTCCTGTTCCCGTCTCGCCTCGTTGTGAATTGATCGAGTGGTTTGTGCTCCGTTCTCTCCCCCATCGGTTTCGTCATCGGGCACTCTGTTCCCTCCTTGGCGTTACCCAGAGGTCGTGATGTGCTTTCTTGACCCGGCAAAGTCTCGTGTTGGCTTGTCCCATAACCACCTGCCAGGCAATGTGGGGACCTCAGCACAATTCAGTGACACTTGTCCACTCCTGGGTTTTATGCCGTTGTTGAAGAGAAGTTCACTTATTTCTTTAACTTTTTAAATTGTGAAATCATTTCAAACTTATTAAAAAGTTACAAGAAGGGGCGCCTGGGTGGCTCAGCCAGTTGGGCATCTGACTTCGGCTCAGGTCATGATCTCACGGCTCATGGGTTCGAGCCCCGCATTGGGCTCTGTGCTGACAGCTCAGAGCCTGGAGCCTGCTTCGGATTCTGTGTCTCCCTCTCTCTCTGCCCCTCCCCTGCTTGTGCTCTGTCTCTCTCTCTCTCTCTCTCTCTCAAAAATAGATAAATGTTAAAAAAATTGTTTAAAGCTGCAAGAAAAATACAGAGAAATTTTATATTCCCTCCACACAGGTTTACTGTTTGTTTAAGTTTTTGTCATTTGTCTGTGTAGATAAATATTGTGTGAAGTGTATAAGAGTATCTGTGTTTATTATACCCCTCAACTCATTAATATTTCAGTGCCTATTTCCTAAAACAAGGATGTTTTCTTACAAAACTGTAACACAGTTTCAAAGTCAGGAAATTTATCATGTATGTATTATGTTTAAATGAGCTATGGTCAATATTCCAACTTTTTTCAATTATTCTTTATAGCCAGTCTCTCTCCAGCACAGGGTACCGCCGGATGGCACGTCACATCTGTCCCCCATGTGTCTTTGATCTTCTTGAATCTGGACCACTTCCTGCCATAACACTAACATCTTGGAGAATATAGATGAGATATTTTAGATACTTTCTTCACTTGACTTACCCGATGTTTGTTCACGAATTCCCCACATGACACAGTATGGTTGTGTGTCCTTCTCAGGGTGTCCTGCTCAAAGGCAGGTGACATCCACTCATCCTTTGCCAGTTTGGGTCACCCAGGAGAGCTGCGGTCCGGTGTCCCCTCCTCTGCTGATTTTTCCCTTTAACTGCTAAGCGGTTCGCGGGGAGATGACCTCTAATCAAATTCTGCTCAAGATCTGGAACCCACCCATGACTCCCACTCAAACCAATTATGATACAAAGGCCTCAAAATCATCATGGTAGAAACCTCCACTCTCCACGCTTGTCAGTTCCCAGACCACCTGCTTGCTGTCCGTGTCAGTGTATTTCTCCCACAAGCTTTTCATCTCTTAAGCCAGGTCAACTAATCTGTCTGCCGTCTCCTCCGGTCTGTCTCACGCATCTGTGTGTTGTCTTATGGGCTCCAACACTGTCCTTTCCTTATTGACACTGATGTGCAAATCCTCCCAGAGCCTGCAGTGGGAGCTTTCTAAAACTCAGTGCCTTTCGAGATATTTTCATCATAATTTTGTAGGCAGACAAAATGTTCGGTCTCCTTGGAACCTCCTTCCCCAGACCTGGAGACCGCCATTTCTCCGAGGACCCCTGATTCCCTTCTAGTGGAAAATGGGTATTTTTTTCTAATACCAAGATCTGGACCCTAGGAGTGTTCATCGCCCCTGAGGCATCATTGCTTCCTGACATTTTCACCAGACAAAAGTAGTGTGTGTGTGTGTGTGTGTGTGTACATGTGAGCGTATACACACACACACACACACACACACACAGGTACATACACGTTCCAGTCCCTCCTGTACCACGAAGGTCTCCCTGTTTTTTTCTTGGCCTGTCCCTGCTTGTACATCTCTGATTCCCAACATTACCGCTGCCCTTGGTTGGTGCTACCCTGCATTAAGGTGGTTCCCAGGGGGGCCAGAGTGGCTCAGTTCGCTAAGCAGCCAATTCTTGATTTCAGCTCAGGTCATGATCTCACGGTTTGTGAGTTCAAGCCCATGTTGGGCTCTGTGCTGACAGTGTGGGGCCTGCTTGGAATTCTCTCTCTCTCTCTCTCTCTCTCTGCCCCTCTCCCACTTGCCCTGTCTCTGTCTCTCTCAAAATAAATCAACAAACTTTAAAAAATAAATAAGTAAATGGGGCGCCTGGGTGGCTCAGTCGGTGAACCGTCCAACTCTTAATCTCCGCTCAGGTCGTGACCTCACGATTTGTGAGTTGGGGCCCCACGCCGGGCTCTGTGCTGACAGCTCAGAGCCTGGAGCCTGCTTCGGATTCTGTCTCTGTCTCTCTCTCTGCCCCTCCCCCCACTCGTGCTCTGTCTCTCTCTCTCTCTCAAAAATAAATATATTAAATACATAAATAGGGGCGCCTGGGTGGCTCAGTCGGTTAAGCATCCCGCTTGGGCTCAGGTCATGATCTCGCGGTCCGTGAGTCGGAGCCCCGCATCGGGCTCTGCGCTGACAGCTCGGAGCCTGGAGCCTGCTTCGGATTCTGTGTCTCCCTCTCTCTCTGCCCCTCCCTGACTCACACTCTGTCTCTCTCTCTCTCTCCAAAATAAACATTTAAAAATTTTTATTTATAAATAAATAAATAAATAAATAAATAAAATGTGATTTTTAAATAGAAGACATAAAGTGATTCCCGAGCGGCTACACACACATCCCACTACGGCAGCACAGCGTCCCGAGAGCTGTGGGATTGCACAAGTTCGTTCCGAAGATACTTTTACCACCACGTCTCCTACCTCGGCCGGGTTACTCACATTCAGTCGTTCCCCCTTGCGATGAGGGCCAAGTAGAATTATACTGTTTTGTTTGTGCTTGCATTCAGCCTTAGTCCCCCAGCCCCCATAATTGCTGATTCAACGCTATTTTCTGAATATGTGGAATCCTGACGTGTTTCCAAAAGTCAGACCTTGAAGACGTGCCCAGAGATCGACGCCCTGCCCTGGTCCTTCTGCGACCCTGTTCCCTGCCCGGGTCAAACCAGTCCCCTCGTCTTCTGGTCCATCCTTCCAGGGCTTTGTTTTGGGGTTCTTCCCCCAAAACTGTTGGATATGTGTATATTTCGTGACTTCCCCTTCCTTCTTACCGGGCAGGCTGCACGTCTTTCTTCTTTTACAAAACTGCTTATTTCTCCTTGTGTGTCAGCAACGTATTTTTTAATCACTCTGCTATACTCGGACATTTTGGTAATTTCCAATATTTTGCAATTATAAACAACGTTACAATGAATAATCGTGGGCACATTTTGCATTACTAAAGGTGTGTCTTCAGGGTAAATTTCTGGAGGTGGGATTCTGGGTCCAACTATGTATGGGTTCTGGGTATTGCCAAGTTTGTGTCCCCAGGGGGTTCCTCCATCTGGCTTTCTCCAGAGCACAGCAGAGCAGTTCCCGTTTCACAAGAGGCTCAGCAAGTATACGGTCCACTAAATATATGTATATATTTAATGTTAATTTATGTTTGAAAGAGACAGAGAGAGACAGGGCGCGATGGGGGGGGAGGGGCAGAAAGAGGGAGACACAGAATGGGAAGCAGGATCCAGGATCCAAGGTGTCAGCACAGAGCCCGACACAGGGCTCGAACCCATGCACCATGAGATCATGACCCGAGCCGAAGTCGGACGCTTAACCGACTGAGCCCCCCCCAGGTGTCCCCAGGTTTGGCATACTTGCCTGTGTAACCACCAATCAGTATGACTACAATTTGCGTTTCTCTTACCAGGAGTGAAGCTTGCGCATCGTTTTGAAATGTTTAAGAGTTATTATTATATATCTTATTTGTGTGTGAATCACCTATTTTTATCCTCTCTGTAGCCATTTTGTAGGGCTTTTCATTTAAAAATACCAATTCCAAATCATTCCGAATTTCTTGTACAAGTATATTTGTCCAGATGTATGTCCAAAAGACAAAAGTTGATGAATTTGTGACTCTCAATCTGCCTTTTGGCCAAATTCAGGAAGCTTTGAAGTGATGTACATGGGAACGAGCGTCTGAACTGCGGCAAAGATTTAAGATCAAAGGAGAAAACCGTGAACATCTTTGTGCATGAGTCTCATGGCCAACAGCAGCCCAGGCAGCACAGAGATGACCCTGTAAGCCCACAGCCCCAAGGACCCTACAGAGTAATGTTGCGTGTATAATTCACGAGTCTCTAATTGAGGACGAGGCTAATACAGTCATAAATCCGTGTTCTGGACTCTCCTTCATGCGAATAATTGCCAGATTATCAAGGGATAGTTCAACATAGTTAAAGTAGCTCCATAAAAAAGTTTTTTGAATATGTCTTCTATGTACTAAGGATATCAGTTCCCTTATCTGTGACATAGGTTGCTATACTGACTCAGGATTATTATTGGTGCTTTTTGCCAGGAACACATTTTTTTTTTTTAGGAAGTCAAACCAATCAGCCTTTCTTGGTTGCCCCTACATCAAGACATTGCCAGAAAGCCTTTCCCTACACTGAGGTTTTGAAGGCATTCACACGTATTTATTGCATATTTCCTATTTTACATCACTATCTCTAGCTCATTTGGGCGTTCTTGCAGTTATGGAGTGCAGGACGGGTCTGATCATGCCTTTTCTTAGTGGCTCTCCTGCTGGCCCCCCGACCCTCCTTCTTCCTCAGGTGTTTCCTGCGTACCCTCTTGTGTTTACTTTTCCTTATGAACTTTGGTGTCAACTTTCCAGGTCTAGGGAGAAAAGCTTGTTGGTGTTTTCACTGGTTTTACACTGACTTTATGAAGTAAGAGTGGAACAGTCATTCATTTCATGTTCAGGCATCACGGGAACCACAGTGTGTCTGTATTTTTGAAGGCTACTTCTGTGTTTTCCAGGCCTTCATTTAGCTCTTGAGTACTTTTTTTCTTTATTTTATTCGTATCTTTACCTGTTTGTCTGATTTGATAGAAATTACCTTGTTGTTCAGTGATTTTTATTAGAAACTGGGTTGACTTTTACCAAAAGTTGTCATCATCCAATGGGGAAATCACGTGACTCTTCCTTAGCCACGTTTATAAGATACATAATATTAACAGATTTCCTAATATCGAATCACCCTTGAATGAACCTCTAAAACCAGTTGGTCTCAGAATATTCCTAAATATTTATTGGTGCTGGAATTGTTTTGTTAAAATTTTGATCTAGGTTATTGCTTGGTTATTTAAAATTAATATTGGTTTTCAAATTCCTTCTTTATGTTATTTTATCAGGTTTAAGTATCATTGCTATTTTGCTTCATAAAAAAGAACTAGAAGTTTCAATCTGGTCTCTAAAAGCTTGGTCTCTAATTCCCCTGGGAACTGATGGCTTCCTGTGAAATAGTCCTCCACAACTTTCTCCAGTTTTCCTGTGAAATGGGTCTGTTAATGAATTCTGTTACTACTTGCCTGGGCTTTCTGATAAATGTTCTGTTTCACTAAGGTCTCCAGCTATAACTGTATGGACACAGGCAAGGCTGTCTCTCCTGGTTCTCAACTTTCTGCACATTCTCTCCCTGAGCCTCTGTCTCCCTGTCTGTCTCCCTGTCTGTCTCTCAGTCTGTCTGTCTGTTTCCCTGTCTATCTCTCAGACTCTCCATGTCTTTCTCTCTGGCCTCTGTATCTGTGTTATCTCTCTCTTTGTGTCTCTGTTTCTCTGTGTCTCCCCATAGCTGTATCTCTGTCTCTCTCTCTCTGTTTCTGTCTCTGTATGTCTCTATCTACCTGTGTCTGTATCTCTGTCTCTCTGTCCCTATCTCTTTGTCTCTGTGTCTGTCTGTGTCTCTGTCTGTCTCTGATTCTTGATACCTCTGTCTCTCTTCTTTTTGTCTGTTTCTATCTCTCTGGTCTCTGAATCCGGGTTGTCTCTCTCTGTCTGTCTCTGTGTTTCCCTTTGTCTCCCCATAGCTGTATCTCTGTCTCTGTCTGCTTCTATCTCTGTGTCTCTATCTCTCTCAGTCTCTGTATCTGTATCTCTGTCCCTATCTCTGTCTCTCTGTCTCTGTCTCTCTCCTTTTTGTTTGTTTTTATCTCTCTGTCTCTGTCCCTCTGTGTCTCTGTCTCTCTGATTCTTTATATCTCTGTCTCTCTCCTTTTTGTCTGTCTCTCCCTCTGTCTCTGTCTCTGTCTGTCCTGGTTGTGTGAGTCCCGCCAACGGTAGACCAGAACCACACTCATAACCAAGCGATTTGCATGAACAATATTGTGCCAACAAATGCAGTGTTACAACCATTCTTTTCCTGGAAACTCTTTTCCTCCCGGACATTTGGGAGACACAGATTCAGTCGAAAGGAGCTGAGTTTCATCATCTTCCCAAGTCTGTTCCCGGGATTTAGCCGATGCTCCTTAGGAGGGGTAAAGACAGCGGCTTGCCGGGCGGCTGGCTGCTACACGGCCCGGCCTTGGAAAGTCCCTAGAACTCCTTAAAAGAAACAAATTGCATTTTTAACCCCAAATCCAAAGGAACAAACACAAGTCTGGCGTCTATCCACCCTGGTGCCCCGGAAGCCAATCGAGCTTAGACACTAACTCGTCCACACCGAGGGCAGGAGTCCCCGCTGAAAACATCCCAGCCCCAGACAGGCCCGCAGGCCCCTGCAGGCTGACCAAGGTCCGCAGAGGGAAACGAGTCCTTGGACGATGACCAGACGACCCCAGCCGACTGCTGTCCGTCAGAACGGGCCCAGCACGGCCGAGCCGACTGGGAAGTCAAAGCTCCAGACTTGCCCTGCAAAACTGCTGGCCAAGTGTAAAATACAACTGACAGAATGAGAATAGCATAGTGGGGCCCAATCAGGCTCATGGGCCCCGATTCCTGGTCTCTCCCTCCACCGTGTCCCTCTGCCCACCGCGGGGCGGCTCCATCCGAGAAGCCGGCTCCAGTCCCTCTACTCCTCGCTCTGCTGTCCTCACCCAGAATGTGAGGCCACGCCTCGGTCCTTCCCTCCCAGGCTCTCCACCACCCGCTCCCCGTCCGGCCACCTAGGCCCCGCACCTGGTCGCATCCCTGCGTGCTCTGTGTCCTCCCTGTGCACCTGCCCAGCCAGGAGCAGCTCTGGGGGGGGGGGGGCACAAATCCGCTTTCAAGGAGGGGCGTGGTTTTTTTGTTTTTTTTTTTTTTTAATGTTTACTTATTTTTGAGAGAGAGGGAGAGTGGGAGAGAGATTCCCAAGCAGGTTCTGTGCCATCAGTGCAGAGCCCGACATGGGGCTCGAACCCACGAACTGTGAGATCGTGACCTGAGCCGAAATCAAGAGTCAAATGATTAGAGAATGGAGCCCCCGAGGCACCCCGCAATTATTTTATTTTATTTTATTGAGTTTTTTTTATTCCCTGCAATTATTTTATTTTATTTTATTGAGTTGTTTTTTTTTTTATTCCTTGCAATTATTTTGAAAGCATGTGCTTTGAGATCAGATCAAGCCCTCACTGACCTCTTAACCTGGGCCAGTTACTTGGTCCTGAGTTCCGGGTTCTTCGTCTACCAAGTGGGAGCAGGGCTGCAGGGAAGACCCGGTGATTCTCGCAGGCACCAGGCACGGCTCCCGATGCCCGTAGAGCAGGCCGTCGTTGTTCTGTCGCTGCTGTTATTATGGCTCCAGGCAGCTAAGGGCATCCAGCACCCCTGCACCCCTGCACCGCTCCCAGAGGGGCTCGTCACACCCACCCCCCCTCAGGAACGGGCACCGGGGCCGGGTGACCACGATGCCGTCAGGGAATAACACAATCCAGGCTCTGGCAGAGTCAGCCCCAAGACACGGCCGGGCCGGCACTCTGTCAGCTGCACCTGTTCAGGCTCGTGGGGACCCAGAGTCCAGGCGGTCGGAAAGATGCGCAAGGGCCTTGCTGTACCCACCCTCTCGCTGGCCCTGGGAGCAAGGAGATTGGGGAAACTGCCAGAAGGAAATTGGACTTGGCCGCCCCTCCCCCACATGACGGGATGAGAGGGGAGCCCTCGGTGCATGGACGGCCACGGGCACACTGGCGAGATGCTGCGGGAGTCTGCACCTCACACGAGGGGCAGATGGACAGGTGCATCCGGGGACGGGCAACCGGGTAGGGAGCCGGGTGCGGAGATCCCGCCCCGGGAAACCCAGGTCCTGTGGGGCGGGGAGGGCGGGACAGGCGTTAAATCCTAGGGTCAGACGGCTGGGTCCAGAGGGCTCTGACCTTGCCCAATGGGGGAGCTTGGGCAGAGCCCACTAATCCTCTGTGGACTGAGGTGAAGACCACGCCAGCCTGGATGGATAGCGGCGAGAATTAAGCAGAACACGCACCACGCCTGGCACATGGCGAGGCCTGGACACATGCTGGGCCCATGCTTGGTTGGCGAAGGAGTGGGTAGAGGCGGGTTGGGTTGGGGACCAGCAGCAGCTGGTGGCCAGATGAGAAATAAATGGAATCTTCCAGTGAGAGCAGGCAGCAGGCGGAAGCCCAGAAGGAGGAAAGGGCCTCACGCCCCCCCCCCCTCACGCCGTGCGTCCTGGCAGAGGGGCAGATGGAAACCCGGGGCCGCCAGCCTGCCCGACCCGGGATGGGTTTCGAGGCTGCCATCAGAGTTTATAGGAGGGACCTAAGCCATGGCATTCCTCAAAGCAAAACAAAACTATGCAGTCGTGACATTCAGAAACTAGCTCCTGTCACCGTGTCTGGCTGTGGTGAGGTCATCTGAGTTTTCCCCCAGCGGGGCCGGTGCTGTCTGGACCCCTGGCCCTGTCTTTCCCACTCAATGGCCTGTAACAGGGGCCACCATCTGGCTGAGAGGGCACAGGGTGTCACAGCCCCCTCTCCACCTAGAGTCACCATCCATGCACCCTGTGCTCCCGTGAGGGCCCTTTCTGTTTGCTAGGACACCGGCCAAAACTCCGGGAAAACAAGTGACTTGTTAATGACTATGTTTTCATTCTACCTGCATTCAAATGCCAGCACCTTAATCTTACTTTTGTCTTTCTTCTTCGTCATTATTTTTCCGTGACCCACGCTTATTCAACCGCCTTATCAACCCCGTCCGACTGGACGTGTTTCCTTTCCCAGAAGGTTGGCCACAGATGCTGGAAAAGTCAGCTTTTGCAGGTGCCGGGGAAGGTGCAGGCCGGGTGGCCCCAGACATGCAGCCTTGGGGGGACGTCAGCCTCGGTGCCCCTCGGCGGACAGAACAGGCACCCGCCCGTCCAGTTACCCGCCCGCGGCACAGCCCGCTCAGTTGTGCACAGACAGGGCTGAGTGGGGCAGGGTTAGGGGCCGGAAGAGTGTTTTCCTCTGGCAGGGCCAGACCTTCCTGCTTCCTTCCAGCATGCCTCCATCACAGCAAGAGCCCTTCGGGACAACCGGGCTGGCCAGACACACAACGGTGCCCTGTGACTGCATCCTAGCTGCCCAGCTTCAGAGCGACCCCTTCCCTGTCCCCCCTGCTGCTCCGCCCAGGCCGCCAGCAGGTGCCTCTGACCCCCAGTGGGAGACAGGCAGGTCTGGGCGCCCTGTAGCACCAGCTCTGAATCCCGGACCGGCCAATTCCACGGCTGCTGTCACAGGTCCCACAGACGGGGGCTTACATAGCAGAAATATATTTCTCCCCAGCTCTGAAGGCAGGAGTCCCAGAGCAGGAAGCTTTTCACCGGTGGGGCCTCCTCTGTGTCCTTGCGGGGTGGGAGGGGCTGGGGGCTCCCCAGGGGTCTGTCAAAGAGCACTAATCCCACCCCGGGGCTCCACCTGCCAACACCATCACTCTGGGACTCGGTCTCAACATGTGAGCTTTAGGGGGGACACCAGCATCAGGTCTGTTGGAATCCCCATGGGAACGAGTTCAAGCTCATCCCTCTGCTGTCAAAGTCTTTGTTTGCAAAGGGGGACACTCTCCGTGAAAGAGAATATGTTTACGCATGAAAACACATACCCAGAAAATAGTGCGTCTTAGCTCTCTAAAGTTGACCTGACGACAACATTCAGCTGGAGAATGACTTCCACGGGGGAAATGAAAGCCCTTCATGGGAATCCCAATCCTTGCAAATCCGTCCTCGACATCATTTCTTCTCTCTTCGGTGGTTGTATCCAACTCCACAACTTGCGGCTGTTTGCCAGCCCCGATTGTGCCCCAGAAATCAAGAATCACTTTCTCAAGTGACCCTGAAGTTTCCATTGCCCATGAGAGGGTGTGTGCAAGACCCCTGTTTTCTGTTAGGGTGAGAAGTCCCATCCCGTCCCAGGTTGGCCCCTCTGGGAAGACAGAGCTGTGGCCCAGACACAATGGGCATCCAAGGGCAGATGCCACCAACCTCCGCAGAAACACCCCTGAACTGGGGCACCTAGGTGGCTCAGTCAGTGAGCGTCCGACTTCGGTTCAGGTCATGATCTCGTGGTCTGTGAGTTTGAGCCCCGCATCAGGCTCTGTGCTAACAGCTCAGAGCCTGGAGCCTGCTTCGGATTCTGTCTCCCTCTCTCTCTGCCCCTCCCCTGCTCTCTCTCTTTCTCTCTCTCTCCCTCCCCTGCATGTGCTCATTCTCTCTCTCTCTCTCTCAAAAATAAATCCCCTTGTATAAGGGGATGAGAGCCTTCTTATTCCAGAAACTTCCATGGTTCATTCCCCAAAGCCGTGTGTTCGGAATGGGTGGTAAGCATCCCTGTCCCTTGCCGACACACCACCTGTGGGCTCACAGACCAGCGCCAGCCTCTAACTACTCAGCACAGGTCATGCAGCCACTGGTGGGCCCACACATCTCCTCCTGGGGAGCCCACGGGGTCTGCTCACCGTAGTCACTAACGCCCTGGGGTGATCACATTCCACCTCTGAGAAACTGGTCAGTAGAAGCAGATTAAACCTGACCAATCCTCACTCTGTTCAGCTCACACTTGTTCTGTAACAAGAGCACACTTGACCGTGATGGGCACCGAACAAGGCATACGAGTGCTGAACCACGATATTGTGTCCCTGAAACTAATACCATGCTGTATGTTAACTGCACTGGAATTAAAATAAAATGTCTTTTAAAAGGTTGCTAAGCTGACATTTAAGTCACTTCTGTATTTATTTTTAGAGAATGAATAGCATTTTTCTCAAATAACCCATCAACAACCACAGGACCCTATGCATTAACGGCCTCCTTCCTGCCACTACGGTTGAAAGATTGTAAATAATAGAATGGAAAAAACAAATTTCTTGGGCATTATTTGGGGATACGCTTTATGCCTGAGCAGGCCCCCGGTGGACGGGATAGAGGGTGGACCTTCTGTGCTTGCTCCCATTCTGACTGTGGCCTGAGTCAACATCAGAAATGACGGGTGAGCCTGATGCCCGGAACGCCAGAAAGTATCTGAGCTGTGTAAGTGACAGATGGCCATGGGGTGGAACTCAAGGTTCCAACTGGGGCCCCGTGACACCGTGACACCGTCAGAGTCCCTACTGCTGTGCGGTGTGGGTGGGGACCCAGGCTCCCTCATGATAGCCACTGATGACGGTTCACACTTGACCATCTCGCTGCCACCCTGCAGGGGCGTCGGGAGCCCCTGAGGGCGGGCGAGTTCCCTTGACGTTTCTTGTGGTTCTTGTAGGTCTTCATTTCTGAGCTATCCTTGCACAGATCTAGAATTCTGGGTGGACAGGGATTTTGTTTTCTTTTCTTTTTTGGTGATGCTTTGCTCCAAGAAGGTGGGCAAGTGGGCCCGTTGGGGGTTGTTTTTGTACGTTAAGGATGTTGGTGTGTTTCCAACAACAAATCTGCTGGCATCTTTATCCCCGTTGGTCTGAACCAGCTGCGTTTAAGATCTTCCCTCCCTCCATCACCGGTTTGGGGCCCTTGGGGTAGGATACACTTCAGGTCATGGAGCTCTAGGGATCTGTGGTTTCACAGCTTCCATCGATTTGGAAAATGCTTATCTCTCCAATACTTTCTTGGGGTGCCTCTCCACCCACCCAGCCCCAGGGACTCTAGCTACACATGTGCCTGAAGTTGCCCCCCCACCCGGACCCCCTCTACTGCAGGTCAGAATTTCCTGCTTATTGCATGGTTGGTAATTTTTATTGGATCTCACACATTGTGAATTTTATTCTGTTGCATGCTGGATATTTCTGTATTCCTGTAAATATTCTCAAGCTTTGATCAGTTAAATTACTTGGAAACGGTATGAGGCTTTGGTTTGGTTGTGACCAGAGTTGCGCTTGGTCTGGGACTACGTGTTCCCCTCCCCAGGCAGGGCCATTCCGGCTACACCGCGCTGTTCTTCATGGATCCTGGGCCTTTCCAGGCGGCCTGAGCTGGGAGGACCAGGCGCTGTTCCTTCTAAGCCTTCCAGGTGCTTCTTTCCTTGGCCCTGGGGCGGGGGTGGGGGGCTTCTTTGTGATCCTACACTCAGTTGAACAAATTGGTGCCACTCTGTCCCCCCAACAAGTTCTCTCCAGACGCTTTGTCTCCCTGGATTCTCCTCTTCGCCTCCACTCAGGAATCCGAGAGGCTCTGCCTGGCGCCTTCCCGTACCTTCTCCTGGAAACTCTGCCAGGCCATGAGCTGGGCTCATCCTGGGCCCACCTGTGTCACCCCTGTCTTTCAGATGATACATGGATAGATAGATAGATAGATAGATAGATGATAGAGAGATGATGGATGGATGATAGATAGATAGATGATAGATAGATAGATAGATAGATAAAAAGATATGATGGATGGATATGATGAAAGGATTGATAGATGATGGATGGATGGATGGATGGACGATAGATGATAGATAGATAAATAGATAGATAGATGATGGATGGATAGATAGATAGATGATAGATAGATAGATAATAGATGGACAGATAGGTAACGGATAGATAGATGATAGACAGACACATATAAAGATGGACAGAAAATAAAATGACAGGGAAGACATACCTCTAAAGCATAACAAAAATACAGAACAGAATCACTGAGAGAGTAAGCACGTGGCATTTTTGGCATTTTTGGCAACACAGCAGCTGCCATAGCAAAAGGGAAGAAGACACGAGTGTCCTTCCAACCACAGGAGCTCCCACCCAGCGCTGGTGCCCGTCCCTTCTGCTGGCACATCACTGGCTGAAGCAGTCACACAGCGGTGCCCAAGTTCAAGGGGGCAGACTTGCAAACGAACCCGGTGCCGGAGTAGGAAGAACCAGAAATGCTGGCGAGCGCCACTAAAGCCCGTCAGCAAAGCTGTAAAACGGAGGATCTGGCTGAGGTCGCGATTAGACCAAACCCACCGTGGTTCCCTGCCTGGGTGCAGGGCATCATCTGTCACAGAATCAACGTCCTCAGGCAAAGAAGGATGGGCTGATGAGAAAGGCAGCACCCATACGCCACAGGGGTGAAGCCCTCAGTGTCCAGCCCTGTCCACAGCGTGGAGGGTAGTGACAAAGGGACCCCTTGCCGTCCCAGAAACGCCATCTGCGTTAGAGGCGTTCCTTTTGTGAGCTTCCTACCTCAAACACATTACAGACATTTCAGATAAATAGTTCTTACGTGAGCTCCTGCCGGCTGCACCTGCCCTCCGCCTCCTGGAATGCAAACGTGAGAGCCTAGGACACACGAGATAACGTCATCCGATAATCCTGAGCTCACCATCATCCCCTCCCCTGAGAACCAACCCCTCTCTGCAAGGTGGGCTCATTTTAAAGGTGTCTTCTTCCTCCCAGAAGCTCCCAAGCCCCTGGCACAGTGATGTCTAATCCAGAAAATGGGTTTGAGCTTGACCAGTGCTGGCTCGAGACTTAGCACACTGGGCGTGGATGTCGCAGACCTCCTAGCTGGTGAACTGGTGCAAGTAACCTCATCTGTCAGACCCTTAGTTCTGTCACTGAACATTGAAACAGGATGTCTCTCCTTGAGAAGGGCCTGATGCGTGGGGAGAAATGCGTCAATGGCGGCCCCCATGGTCGGAACAGAAAAAACGTCCGCTCTGACGTCTGGCTCCTCCCCACAACACCACGTGGCCTCTCACTGTGCATCTCAGCGCTTATCATGATTTGTCTCAGGACATATCAAAGTCAAAGTAGACACTTTTCTTTTTCAGTATACAGGAAGACCTTGGTTTGCCAGCACAATTTGTTCCGGAAACATGCTTGTAATCCAAAGCACTTGTATCTCAAGGCAAATTTCAAGAACCATCGGCTCAGCTATGATCACCCGATGTTCAGCACCATGCACAACTCGTGTTGCAAGACATCGCTCGTTTATCAAGTTAAAATTTATGAGAAATACTTGCTTGGCTCGTGGAACACTCACAGAACACGTGACTAGCAATCCAAGGTTTTACTGTGTATGTTCTGGCCCTGGATGGGAGGGGGACACGGGGCTAATAAAATCTGAAATGGAATTAACAGAAAAACTGGTCAAGGAGCCTTTCAAAAGCAGAATCATAACGTCCTCACGAAAATCCAAACGTTCAAAATAACCCCTGGTAGAAATTAGTGCTCAAAGAGTCCAAAAATTACACGTGGGGGTAGGAAGCTTTATCATGGAAGGCCAAGCCCAGTCAAAAGAATGCGAGCTACTTTTTTTAACGCTTGCTTTTTCTCCCCAGTCAAATCTTGTTTTTTCCCTGGGAGTGAGTCAAACACACAATGCTGTGACAGGCAGAAAGAATTCAGTGTTTTTCCCACTGGTGTGTGTTGAGTCATTACCGGCAATACATAGCTGTTTTGTTGTTCTGTTTTTGCATGAAATATCCGCATTTCCATCTAGGAAAGTTGAGTTCTGACAGGTTTCCATTCATGATCAAAACAAGAACCATCTTCCTACTGCCTCACTTCTTGATGAGCTCTATTGTCTCTGACTTGGGTCATTCTCCATCACGGCCTCTGAGGGGACAGATGACGGCGACTCTGTGCCATATTCCGGGTAAGCATTTTTTCCCAGTGCTATCTCAGAAGCTGAATTTAAAATTCTTAACTGTCTGGTGCGAGATTATGTACTCGCACTTTGCAGGGGAAGGAACGGAAGGCCGCTGACCTTGGCCGCACCACAGGACAGCCGTCAGCAGGTGCACGGCTGGGGCCCGCGGACACCTGTGCTCCACCGTGCCACCTCTCTGTTGATGAGGTAGAGACTCTCCTTGTGATGAACAAAGCATGTGTCTGTCCCTTGTTATACTGGGCATCATGGGTTGGGCCGCGCCCCCCAAAATTCACATCTTGACATCCTAGCCCCTGGAACCTTGGAATGGGACCTTATTTGGATATAGGGTCGTCAAACAGGCAGTTAAGGTCACATGAGGTCGTTCGGGGAGCCCTGTCTGATATGACTGGTGTGGATCAGGTCACAGAGGGGCGACCCCGTGAGGACACAGGGAGAAGCTGGCCACCCACAGTCATGGAGGGAGGCCTCAGGAGGAAAGGGTCCTGCCCACACGTGCAGCTCAGACTCTCAGCCTCCAGAACCGGGAGCAAGTCGATTTTATTGTCTAAGCCACCCGGTTTGTGGCGCTTTTTGTCACAGCCCCTTGAGCAGACTGAGAGACCGGGTGGCATCTGTCATTGTGTTTCCATGCAGCCGGGCCCAGGAGAAAGAGACCTTGAGCCTCAGCCCTAGAGACTGAGCCGCTGGCCCCACAGACAGGGCCCCCGAGAGCGCGTCCTCACCCACCCACGTCCGCGCCTCTAGCTGGCTCCCCTCCCGGCTGTGTGTCTGGGCCATGGCCAAGCACAGCCTTCCCTCTCTCGAGGAATGTGCCGCTCCCCCCTGGCGAGGATGGGATTGCCCGAGGGGAGGTGAGCCCTGGCCTCGTACCCCGAAACGTCAGGCAGCTGCCAATGCGGTCACGAGTGCAGACGCGGCTGCCTTGGAGGGAGTCCACCCCGCGGCACCTGGGAGCCGGAGGGGCCCCTGGAGATCCATGCTGGGACCGCAGGATGGGGCCCCTGGACGGACGGGACACATTGGCTCAGCTCCCGGCAGAGGTCAGTGTCGCTATCACGACACAGACTTCCAGGCCCCCCGGTCTCGGGGTGCAGCCCCCACAGACTTGCTGCCGCTCTGCAGTTAGGGTTCCTTCCTTGACTCGCTTGTGTGATACTTGTGTGTTTGACATGCGCTTAGGCGTGAGGACCTTCTCCCTTGTTCCCTTGTGTCTGAGCCCGTGCATTATTTTTAACCCTGGATCACTGTCCTGGAAATGATAACTCTTAGGAAACCTGGCTCCAATTATTTCCATTTAGAATTCTATCGACAGCAGTAATCCTCACGGTTGTGCTCAAAAATGCGTCATGTGAGGGGGGCCGGGGGGGCTCAGTCGGTTGAGCATCCGACTCTTGACTTCGGCTCAGGTCTTGATCTCACGCTTCGGGGGTTCGAGCCCTGCGTCGGGCTCCGTGCTGACAACGTGGAGCCTGCTTGGGATTCTCTCCCTCCCTCTCTCTCTGCCCCTCCCCTGCTCATGCTCTCTGTCTTTCTCTCTGCAAATAAATAAACTTTAAAAAAAATGCACCGTGTGATAAGAATAGTCCTTCTTACACTGCTGCGTCAAGGAATACTGGCAGCTTGTGGTGTTTGGTGATTCCCTGTGACTTCCCTCCAGTTGTCACACTATTTCACACAGGGCGTGGTGCCCCCCCCCACCCCACTCCCTCACCCTCCACAAACAGCTGAGGAGTGTCATGAGATAGCGTCACTTAAGAAAGTAGTTTTGCAATTCCAGGAATCCCCGAACGTCCTATATCCACACACGAGACAGACCCCAGACCCCAAGTCCCTGCATCCTTGGTCCTTAGCTGGCTGTGTTGGGTCCAGAAGGGTGGATTGGGTGGAAATGGAACAGAAAAGGGGACAAACAAGAGTAGCATTGTGAGGAGAGGGAGGGACAGGAAAGACGAAAAGGAAGGCTCCGGGTGATCCAGATGAAGACACGGAGGGCAGTGGCCGGGTGCAGGGAAGGGGGCAGAGCAGGAGGTGAGCAGGTGAGCACAGCAGGAAGACAGGGGAAGAGGGCCATGCTGAGCAGGAAGATGTGCTCTCGGGGACAGCACCGTGGGACAGGGATGCCTGACACACACGTGGCCACAGAACACCAGTGTATCTCCGGGGACACGAGCCCCTCTGGAGCCACGGTGGCATGTCCCATGCAAATGACCCACAGGCAGTTGGAAGTTTCCGTCCACAAGGGAGTCTGGGTGACAGGTGTGTGTTAGCCTCGAGAGGACACGGAAGCCAAAGCCAAGAGAGAGGCCCAGGTGACCGTCCATCCATCCATCTGGACTGGGACAGAGACAACAGGGACAGATTTCCCGCAGCTCTGGAGGCTGGAGGGTGGGGCCGGAAGATTCGGTGTCTGTGTCCTCATGGGCGAGGGGGCGAGGGGGCCTCCTCTGGGGAGGGCCCCAACCCCTCCTGAGGTGACCTCATCACCTCCAAGGCCCCCCTCTGACCACCACCGCTGTGTGGTTCAGACTCCAATGCACAGTTTGGGGGACACAAACGTTCCGTCTACAGCCACAACCTTAGAGACAATGGACAACATGGAAAGGGAAAGGGAAGAAATCCAAAGCTCGGAATCTGAGGACAGTGTCCTTGGAAGGGCTGATGGAGGGGACAAAGGATGAAGAACCCGAGTGTCACACACCCAAGCACACGAGTGCTTCATAAAGGAAGGGGCGTCAGGGGGTAAAATGGCACCAGGGAGTCACAGGCGACAAAGACAAGAGATGGGAAGACAAGAAAGCCCTCAGTCACTCTCCAGTCGCGTGGCTGTGGGAGCCGACACGGGGCCTCACTTCCCCGGAGACACAGGAGACAGTGGCTGATAAGAAGCAGCACACGTTGGCTGCTCTCTCGGGGGGTTGGCGTAAGCTGGGGTAGAAGCAGGTCAGAAAGACGGGCTTTAGTCCAGTGCAGCAAGAGGACAAGAACTCCCGAGATTCCTGTAGAGACGTCTGTGTATCAGGTGCCTCAGGACGCTTGAGACCCTCTGACCAGAACTGACGTCTCCCACCTGCTTCCAGGTCTGGAGAGGACCGCCCACGCCAGGTACGCGCAGGGGGACCCAGGGACGTGAGTGAGGGCACCACCCGCCAAATGGTACCACCGGGTGGCCCCCAGGACAAGTCCCCTGCCCGCAAGGTGAGGTGTCTAGGGGGCTGCGGTAAGTACGGCTGAGGCACAGACGTGCCTGCAGCCAAGAAAGCATTTTCACCATGATATTTGTCACCAAGGAGCCATCATATTGCTATGACACAATATGGAAAGAGAACCAGGGTCGTTTTAATCCAAATTGGGGTAAGAGAACCGTGGTGGTTTTAAAGCCAAAATCTGAAGGACTTTCCCCCGAGCTCTGTGCCAGGTAAGTGCGTCTACACGGCCAAGGCCACCTCACTTTGGGATGAAAGCTTGTCTGTCTTGAGCGCAAGAAACTTGAAACAACCACGTTCCTCTATTTAGCCAGCAAGGGCAGTAGCGGGACACTTGAATGCCTCTTGGAGACTCTTTAGTTAGCACTTACTGAGAATAATTACTCCCATACGTTTGGCAGTATTTGTGTTTTTATGTTACATACATTTATAAAATTTTCAAATTCTACAACACATCACCCGTGATGTGATAAGTGCATTTAAAGCACTTAAAATCCCACCACCAGGGAAACATGCTTTTCACACTGTGTATGTGATTTTCCAGATATTGATACAAAAAACTAAGTGAAAATATCAGGGCGCCTGGGCAGCTCAGGAGGTTAAGCATCCGACTTCCGCTCGGGTCATGATCTCGGGGTTTGTGGGTTCAAGCCCCACGTTGGACACTGCGCTGACAGCTCAGAGCCTGGAGCCTGCTTTGGATTCTGTGTCTCCCTCACTCTCTGCCCCTCCCCCACTCATGTTCTGTCTCTCTCTCTCTCTCTCTCTCTCTCTCTCTCTCTCAAGAATAAATAAACATTAGGGGCCCCCAGGTGGCTCAGTCGGTTAGGCGTCCGACTTCAGCTCAGGTCATGATCTCACAGTCCGTGAGTTTGAGCCCCGCATCGGGCTCTGTACTCACAGCTCAGAGCCAGGAGCCTGCTTCGGATTCTGTGTCTCCCTCTTTCTCTGCCCCTCCCCTGCTCATGCTCTGTCTCTCTCTGTCTCAAAAATAAATAAAAAAACATTTTTAAAAAAATTTTAAAAAAGAATAAGTAAACATTAAAAAAATTAAAACAAAAAATAAAAAAGAAACTCACACGATGTACTTCAAATTTAAAATAAACATGAATTTTCAGAAATACAGTTTCTCAGGAATTAAAGCCCACATCTGAGAAAGAGTAGTGGACTCCCCATAGTCGAATAAAATTGTTTTATAATATCAGCACTTAAGGTGCTTGAAGACCCCGGGTCCCTGACTCCTCACTACACCCTTTTCCTCATGAGCCCTTTGAGCCCCAGACAAGAACAAATGTGTCCCCGGTCACTCAGCTCCGGGATAACAGACAAGGTTCTCACATCCGGGACTCCGGTACTTTCTACGTATCCCAACAGGTTTCATGTCAGAAAATCATAGACATTAAAACTGAGAGCTCAATGAGAGGCTGTCTAGTTAAACACCTTTATTTTTTTAATCCAGAAAGAGAGCTGACCTGTCCAAAAGGCAGACCACATCTTAGCCAGTGACAGACCTCGAACCCAGATGTCCCACGTGCCCTCCTCTCTCTTTTTAATTTTATTAAACCCTGAGTATAATTTTGCTGCACATGCCATGATATGTTTTCATTTTTTAAAAAGCCACACGATGTTCTATAAAGGAGGGAAACAGCCTCAAGTGTGGTAGCAAAGCTAATAGTGTGGCATCAGCTTTGCTGTCCCCAAGCCCCACGCTTTACCGCATACACCTGTGCCTGAACACACGAGAACCGCATGGGCCGCACAAAACAACTGGAGGTATTCCAGAGGTTGCACACCCCTGACTGCCGGGGCGGGGGGGGGGGGTGAGCGAGGTCGCGGGCGCTCCGTGGCCATGCTGTTTCATACCGCCTTCTTCTTAAATGGTTTTTAACATTTATTCATTTTTGAGAGACGGAGTGCGAGCAGGGGAGGGGCAGACAGAGAGGGAGACACAGAATCCGAAGCAGGTTCCGGGGTCCGAGCTGTCAGCACAGAGCCCGCTGCGGGGCTCGAACCCACCAACCGTGAGATGTCATGACCCGAGCCGACGTCGGACGCTGAACCGACTGAGCCCCCCTGTGCCCCTCATACCACCTTCTTCTTAAGAATTTTGTAAGGATATAAGCATAATCCTACTGGATGAGGGCCCACCTAATGGCCACATCTTAACTCCACCCAGAAGCCTGTCTGCTATTCTGTGTTAGAACCAGTAACAGTGGAGATGACATTTAGCTTTGTAGACACAAACCTACCAGCCAAGCACACACAGCCGAGAGGTATAATCTTTTAAACGTTGATGTATTTATTTTGAGATGGAGAGGGCACAAGCAGGGGAGGGGCAGAGAGAGGCAGAGAGAAGCCCCAGCAGGCTCCGCGCTGTCAGCACAGAGCCCGACGTGGGGCTCAAACTCATGAACCCTGAGATGGTGACCTGAGCTGAAATCGAGGGTTGGGCCCTTACCCAACCGAGCCAGCAGGCGCCCCGGCGTGTTGACTTAGAGGAACCCTGGAATCAAAGCCAATAGAACCTTGAGTTCCCATACATTTTCCCTCAGTGTAAGCAAACCGTAGAAACTCCCTGCCTCCAAGCCACCTCTCGGTCAGCCTGGTGCGGAGGGCCACGTCCCAGCTGGGTCGCTGCTAAAATTCAAGGAGGGACGCACAGAGGGACATATCGATGGGGGGCCTCCATCCCACATTCACACAACCACCTACTGCATGCACGACTTTGCGACGTGTGAACGATTCTGTCCATTTTCCTGGGCAGAGCCCAGGGAAGCAGACCTCCAGCCCCCCCCACACACCCCCTGCACAGAAGGCTGGGCACCACAGGCTCCAAGAGGCCAGGATTTTGTGGGAACACAGCCAAGGCTCCATCTCGACTGGACCCTCCTGCCTAGGACTCTCCCAGGCCCCAAGTGAGCCATCCGCACACACACAAACACACACACACATACACGGGGCAGGAAGGACGAGGCTCACAGCACTTTGACGAAGCAGTATCCTCTCTCGTGTCCTGTTCTCAAATTATCACGGCGGGCCGTGTCCTGGGGAAGCCGAGCCCAAGCTTTTCTGCCGATGGACGCCCACCGACCACAAGCAAGGACTGCGGGTGAGCGAGACAGACTCTGGGTCCCCTCCCGTCCCGGCAGCCCGCAGGGGAAGCCCCAGCTGAACAGAGGCCACGGCTCCTGACCCCTGCAGACCCCTGCCCGGGCACCAAGCTGTGGGGCTAAGGGGTGGAGAGCCCACGCTCTGAGGAAGGATTTAACCCAGGGAGGAAAGCTGGTCAACTGTGCAGCATGAAACACACGCTGGGGGAGACCAGCCAGCCCGGGGCTGAAGTGGGTAATGACAGCAGCTGGGAGGAGGAAGATGCCCGCAGAAGCACGCGGAGAAAGAACCTGCCGGAACCTGGCGGCCGGATCACCACGTGAGAAGCAAACCGCAAGAGGAAGGAAATGTCTGTGCATTTTGAAGATGGCCTGGAGAGGCCTGGGTCCTGTCGCTGGGGTCCTCGTCATGTCCTGTAGGACAAGCACACACAGGGGTGAGGGGTGGACACCAGCGTGCCAGGGTGCCGCTTGGATTTGGGCGATTGTGGTGAAGAGGTGAGCGCTGGCGTGAGCGCGGACAACCAAGAGGGAGGGCGTCTGATGTTCTGCAGGAAACTTCTGCTCTTTCTTTTGGGGATTTTGGGGTCGGAGAGAGGCTACCGAGCTTCTGCACCTCTTTCTGGGGTTGGGGACCCCCAGCACGCCACACTTCCCCGCAGATGGGACCCTGTCTCCCGGCAGGGGAGCTGGGCCGGCCGGTCACTGCTCGCCCGGCCCCAAGCAGCCCCGCAAAACGGGCAGGCTGTGACACCTTCTCCAAGCAGTCACTGAGGGAGCCCTCCCGCCACACTCGGGTGCCCCTCCCTGCACACGGACCCCAGGATGTAGAGCCTCTGACCCGGGGAGAGGACGGGGACCAATCATCCTGCCCCTCGCAGGGGAAATCGCCTTCCCCCGCTGATTCTGCCGAGTCACGCACGTGGCCAAGACAGAGAGCCCCTGGCTGGCCGCCCCTGTCCCCGTAGCCAGAGTGCAGGCGGCCCAGGAGCGGGGGAAGGGAAGAGAAGGGGAAGGGGTAGCCAGGACGGGGCCCTCGACTTCTCCTCTCCTGCCGCTAGAACCAGCCAAAAGCCCCCCAATGCCCCCGCCCCATCCCCGCTGCCCGAGCACATGAGTAGCAAATGTCTTGTTTTCTCTCTGGGGAGGAACCCGACACCCTCCACACTTGTGAGCCAAGCCAGCCGTCACACGATCAAGGACACAACACCTTATATTTTCTAGGAAAACGACAACATACAAATCCGGGTGGATCCGGATCTCCAATCTCCAGGGAGACAGCACTTCCTCTTTGTCAGTCTGTAGGGAACAATATCTAACATCTCTTGACTTGGGTTTTCTCGCTTATCCCAGGAAAACCCTCTCCTTCTAGGGGGAACTGGAGGGGCTGCTCCACGCGATTCCCGGTCAGAGACCGCCACCTGCTGGACATAGGACGGGCTGGGGCTGCGTGATTTCCGCAGCCTGGAAAATACCCCGGACAAGTCTATTTCTTGCCGGGTTTGGACAGATAAACGAGCCTCAGCCACTATCTGGTGCCCGTGTGGAGAGGTCTGGAAGCACCTGAGCTGTCCCTCGGTGCAGTGGCCCAACCGTGAGCATGTGTCAGCATGGAGTCCCCAGCCCTGCCTGACTGTGCTGTGTACTACAGGACGGCGGAGGGGGACCACGCCAAGGTGACCCCAGTCACGGCCCAGGGATGACAGAGGTCTCACAACAGGAATGAGCCTGGGGCCGGCCCATCTGAATTCCAGCCCCTCCCTGGGTCTCTGGACAAGCAGAACCCCCACACGAGGGTGGAGACCTGATCCCATCACCCCCCACACTCCCCACCTCCCACAGACAAGGTCTGAATTCCTCGGGGGACCCAGAGCTCACCCGGCCCCTTCTGCCCACAGTCCTGCTCACAAGACACGGAGATGCCAAGGAATCCACCGACTTCAGAGGGGAAAGGACAAGCAAAGGCCCTGTGGCCCCAGAGTCACAGCCGGTGCAGTGGACATCCCTTCCCCCACCCACCACCGTCCCCAGTGCTGGCAGAGACCTGGGCCCACAATCATGCCATGTATGTGACAGCAGCTTAGTGCGCGGGCATCTCGCTCGTTGTGAAAAGCAGGGATAGGGGAACGTGCTCTGAGAAGGCCGGTGGTCAACACGGAGGCCCCAGTGTCTGTGACAGCCCTCACGGCCACCGCTGCAGCAGGACGCAGCCTCGGGCAGTCCCCAACGTTGGAAGCCAACGTCCCCACCACCTGCCTCCACGCCCGCTGGTTCCATGTGACCCAGAAAAATCAACAAACAACCTGCATAAAACAGGACCGTGGTGCCGGGGGCTTACTTAAATGTCCCCGTGTGTCCCTGTGCCAGGTGAGGCTGGGCGGCCATGCTGGGGACGGGCCACGGGCAGGGGGGTCTCGGCCTCATGGACGGGGCCACTGGGCCACTGTCTTCGCCTTGGCCAGTCCTCCCCAGAGTCATCCTGCCCTGTCCCACCGATGGGGAAGCGAAGGTTCAGGGAGGCCGCCCCACAGGACACGGAGCAGCACCTCCGTATCTGTCCTGCTGTGCACGTGCCCCCGAGCCCTCCTCCCGCTGGGTCCTCCCTGGGCACCGCCTTCCCTCCCCCAGCAGCCCTCACACGGCCTTGTTTATAGCTTCCACCAGCTGGCCCACGAGCTGCCTGCAGCCTGCCAGGGACTTTCTGAGATCGCGGCTCAGCAGGCGCTCCCCTGCCCCGCCTCCCCGTCTCCCCGTCTCTCTGTCCCCTGTCCCGTTGTCTCCCTGTCTCTCCCTCCCTGTCCCCCTGTCTCCCGGTCTCTGTCTCTCTCTTTCCCCAAAGGCTGCTTCTCAGCCCCTTCCCCGAGGGGCCGCAAGGTCTTTGATGACAGCTGAGGCAGACAGGAAGGCCGCCACCACCGTGGAGCTGGTGGACCTTCTGGGAAGAGCGAATCCAGCCTGTATTAAAACAGCCGTTTGTGGGCGCAGGGGGGCTCAGTCGGTTAAGTGTCGGACTCTTGTTTTCGGCTCAGGTCATGATCTTACGGTTCGTGAGTTCAAGCCCCATATCAGGCTCTGCACTGTCAGTGTGGAGCCTGCTTGGGATTCTCACTCTCCCTCTCTCTGTCCCTCCTCTGCTCTCTCTCTCTCAAAAAATTAAATTAAATTAATAAAAAAAATAAAATAAAACGTGCCATTCGAGGTCGGGTGCACAATCAGGGAGAGCATTGTGATGACCGCCATGCAGGTGCCAGACTGTGACCCAGGGACGAGCTGTGCCTTCTGTCCATGGGGGCCACGTGCCCAGAGACACACAGCCTCACCCTCCAAGGGGCCGCGGCCCGGGAGCTGCGGGTGCGGGCAGATGGGGGGGGGGGAGGGGGACGTGTGCCCAGGAAACGAAGGAAGGAACCCCTCAGAATAAATTTATTGCACACATTGTCATGTAGTCCTTACCCAGGACATATTGCAGAACAGTACAAGCAAAACAACTCACCACACCCACGGGCCAACGAAGGGAGATCACGCCATCACGCCAACTGATGCGGAAAAGTGCGCCGTCTGCAGTGACGTCGCGGAAAAGCGTCAAGAACGTCCCATCGAGTGAGGAAACGAGTTGCGGAAGAGCCGACGTGGAAGATCCCCGCTGCGGGAAGTCTGCAGGCCACCCGGCTGTGCGGCGTGTGCGTGAGGGTGCACGGACAGGAGCCGGCTGTAGAGGAGGTCCAGGACGGCGGTGGCGCCCCTGGGGGAGGCGCACGCGGAGGCCCTGGGGGTTTGCACGGGGCTTTTACGGGCTGCTGTTCATCAGTGCTATTAATGTTTTCTTTTTTTTTGTTTTTTTTCATTTATTTATTTTTGAGACAGAGAGAGACAGAGCATGAACGGAGGAGGGTCAGAGAGAGAGGGAGACACAGAATCTGAAACAGGCTCCAGGCTCTCAGCAGTCAGCACAGAGCCCATCGCGGGGCTCGAACTCACCTACCGCGAGATCGTGACCTGAGCTGAAGTCGGACGCTTAACCGACTGAGCCACCCAGGTGCCCCAGTGCTTTCAACGCACGTAGACGTTCAGGGTAGGACACGTTCACGGTTAAGGAGTCACAAGTAACAGGAGTCCTTCTGGCTGGGCGCCTTGTGATGCGGGCACAGTGCGCCGGCCACGTGTCTGCGGGACCCCTGGTTAACCATTTCCTTGCAGGAGGAGGAGGTGGGAGCCAGCACCGAGAGCAGGATGGTCTCTGAGCCCCACACCGCTCTGTCACACAGACACACAGAGGCCATTGTCCTGAGGGCCCCAGTCACCGTTTCCTTCTTAACATTTGTGTTGCCTGCCGCCTTACCTTTCGGGTTTCTGGCACTCAGAATGTCTTCTGGCTGAAAGGAGGGGACCCACCTGCACCTGACAGCCTCCGCTAGGCCCCTATCCACCGCCATCCGTGAAGATAGCTCCTAGGGTGGCTGAGGGACACCCCATTAAGTGACAGTGACCTGCTACTGTGTGCTGGTTCTGGGGAAGGCCGCCTGACCGGGGAAGGAAGCCATGGACGCAGAGCCTACAAACGGACAGCAGGTGGACAGTGACAGGCCAGGGCCAGCTTGGGGCAGGTGGGAAGTAGGCTCTGGGGCGCAGGGGCCACCTCTCCAGAGCAGGTGCACCTCAGAGGGCTGGGGAAGGCCTCAGGCTCTTCCAGGCAGGTGCACTCCGGCCAAAGGGAATCCCGCTGGGACCCACCTTATGGACTTTCAAACAGCGGCCACCTTCCTCCGGCTCCCTGGCATCAGGAGGCAGGCATACAGCTCCTTGATTTGTTCCTGAGCAAAACTGTCCATTTCTAGCCTGAGGATCGTGCTCAGGGTCCCGTGTGCTGCTGGGACATCTGTCTTCTGTCACCATCAATGCTCTCCTCCAGCTCTGGGCCTTCCAGACCGGGTCTCAGAAGCGTGCACTGAGCCGGGTCCCCAGGTTTTGACCTCCACAGGCCTCCGCTCTATCTCTGGGGCGTCTGAGCTCAAGCCTAGCTTACATCACGACCGGGCTTCCTGGGGTCTGGTCCTGGTGACCCTCAGGGAAACCTCACGGGGCTGCTCAGCTCAGATAGAGACTGGAGGGCAGGGCAGACCGTCTGCCTTTTCTCATCTTCCACCCCCTTCCACACTCACCCCATGGCCTCTCTGCACATACAAGGACCCAGTGGCAGTCCCGCCACCGGCTGAGACCCACGTAGGCCACTGCGCGCACCTGCTCCTCCAGGTCCGGCCTCAGGGACCGTGCCGTCGGCTCCCAAAAGGAACACCCACAGCACATCCTGCAGCGCAGCCGACCCTGAGCCAAGCGCGGGTGGCCTCCCCACCACACACCAGCTCTGCCCGGTGCCCCTCGCCTTCCCGGGCACGGGCCTCAGAGAAAAGCCTCCTTCTAGAACTGCCTGGGACGTGGTCTTCCCAGCTTTCCCGGCCCGTGAACCTCAAGGCTTCTGGCAAAAAACACCTCGACACCCCCGCACCCCAGAGCATTTGCTGCCCCCTTCCCGAGGACCTTCAAGGCTGTGGGCATCCGTGGTGGCACCTCTCCTTGCCCGCCACTGCTGACCGGCCATCCCTCTGTCTGCTGCCCACGGGGCCGCACACGCCTGGTCCCGTGTCCATGCAGGGAAGGTGGAGTCAGGGAGAGAGCGCCTTCGTGCACAAACCCAGGAGTGGCCTGTCCCCGGGGCCACACAGACTGTCGCCTAGCCCCGGGCACACCGTGTCCACCCTGGGCTTTAGCAAACGAGCCTGACTGTGTGCAGAAACCCCTGGATGTGCATCAACAGACCCGCTTCTGGCTCCACTGCCCTCGCTCAGGCGTGACCCCGAGTGCGCAGGTTCCCTCCATGGCCTCATCAGACAGAGTAGCAGGCATGTCCCAGGGCCCCCAGCACGTGCTTCCTTGACTCCATAAAGTCTTTCCAAGCTTCCAGCACGTTCTCCTGCTTCTCCGCAGGTCCCGAAGGAGGGACACCCCAGCGGGCCCAGGGTCAGCAGGCACCACACGCACGGTGGCCGTGCTGGGCTCACGTCTTAGGAAAACATCAGCCGTTTGTTTCTCTGAGGACTGGAGAGAAGCACGGTCACCATAAAAGCTCATAAAGGAACTGGCAGAACACAGAGGAAAAGTTAAACCGAAACACGTGGGAGAGCACCACACAGGCCAGAACTCCTTCTCCCCTTTCCCTCCAGGCATGAGAGGGGTGCCAGGTCCGAGCCGGGGCTCCGTCCATGGGCAGCACTGCAGAGATGTGACTGCAGAGACAGAGGGAGACAGAGACAGAGACACAGCGAGGCACGGGGGACAGACTCAGAGACGGACAGAGACAGGGAGGTGCAGAGAGGCACAGGGAGAGTGGAGATGGAGATCATGGGACAAGGCAGACAGGGTCATGTTGTAAAAGTGAAATCTGGGGGCACCTGGGCAGCTCAGTCGGTTAAGCATCTGACTCTTGGGTTTCAGCTCAGGTTGTGATCTCACCGTTCGTGGGTTCGAGCCCCGCGTCGGGCTCTGCGCTGACAGCTCGGAGCCTGGAACCTGCTTCTGATTCTCTCTCCCTGCCCCCCCTTCTCTCTCTCTCTCTCTCTCTCACACACACACACACACACACAAAATAAAATAAACTTTAAAAAACACTAAAATCTGTACGAACTCAACTTTTCAGGCTATCACATCTCACTCCTGATTTGTGTCAGAAGTGGAGGTGACGATGACATGTGACAGGAGGTGACACGGCAGCCACCCTGCTCTCCCACCACCAGGAACTGGCCTCAAAGCCCAAGCTGGTGCTGGGCCTGGTCTCCTGCCCGTCCCTGTGAGCTCCATCCTGGAACTCGGCTTCCGTTCCTCCATCCGGCCGTCCCTCCCTTCCTCAGCCCATCCCGGGTCCCCTGATGACAGGACTCTGGCCGCCCTGACCGGCCACTCGCACACGGCGCTCGCCCCTTGCCCTGGGCAGTTTCCAGCTTCTGTTTCCAGCAATGGGAGCGTCTGCATCGGGTCTGCTACACAACATCCTGTGCCCAGAGGAGGGTCCCCTATCCCTGCCTTGGGCCCCGTGTCTCAGGCCAGAGAGGAATTCTACAGCAGACACAGGAAGGAGAAATATCGTCCTACCGAGCTGAGCTTGAACCCTAATTCTTGGTCATTTAACGCCACTGAACCTGGGAACAGGTCATAGGTCAAGCTCACACAAGGTGCTGTTGGAACCTGAAACATCACACGGTGCTTAAGGGTTTGTGCTCTGGGGCGCCTGCGGGGCTCAGTCAGCGGAGCTCCCGACTCCTGATTTCAGCTCAGGTCATGCTGTCTCAGTTCACGGGTTCAAACCCCTCGTCGGGCTCTGTGCTGACAGCACTGAGCCTGCTTGGGATCCTGTCTCTCTCTCTCTCTCTCTCTCTGCCCTCTCCCCTGCTTGCTCTCTCAAAAATAAACAAACATGAAAAAAAATTTTTAAAAAAGAGTTTGTGCTCAAAGGCCCATTCAATCCCCTGCACATGTTGAGACCCTGACCAAAGGGCTAGCCTGGCTGGGTGCTGGTGGGGTTATTGCAGATGCTGTCACTGTGATTAGTGTCATCCTGTCATTATCAAAGGGCTCGACAGGATCAGGACCCCTTTGCACAGAACTCATTAGCAGGCTTCTGGATGGTTCTCCTTCCTGTGGATTCGTGTTCCCTCAGATTCTTACAGGGGCCTGGTTTCCATCACAGAGATCCCGAAAGCACATCCAGGGACCCTAGGGCCCAGCCCCCAGCCTGTGGGTGTGGCTTCCCCAAGCAGTGAGGCCACGGGCCGCCCAAGGGCGGGAGTGGGACCTCAAGCCCGGTGGACCCACCTGCTTCTGGCCCTCATGTCACTTGCGCTCACCCTGAATAATTGGGAATTCGGCATTGCATCAGCCACGAAAGCCACGGAACAAGGGATTAAGCGTACCCGACAGGTGTGGGCCACCAGCCCCGCTGAACGGCCTGCACAGCCCCCAACAGATGGGGATGCCGGCCCGGCCCCTCAGTGTGACCCCCCAGCTGATCACTTTTCACAGGGGAGGCACCCTGTCATAGACTCTCTGTGGAAGACGGAGGTAAAGTCTCCATCCCAAGGCAGCCAGCCAGGTGCAGGCAAGAGTGACCCCCACCAGGCACCCGTCCAGCAAGGGGAGGGCTGGACGGGGATGTGACTGTGACGGGTGATGACTGTCCCTCTCTACATAAAAGGAATGGCCCAGCTATCAGGCATGGGGGGGTGGGAGAGCCTTTCCTGCCCATGGGCTGACTCCCCTGGCTGGCGCTGGTCCCTGTGAGGGACCAGGGTGCTCCTAAAAATTGTGAGGCCAGGGTGCCCATGGATCCCCAAAGAACTCGGCGCCCAGAGGCCCCATCCTCAGGGGAAAAGCTGGGAATGTCTGCCCAGCAGAGGCCCGAGAATGGAAGCTCCCTGATGCTCCTGTCCTCAGCCAGCATCCTGCCTTCTCTCACCCAAGGCCTTAAGAGAAGGCCCCGGGGTAGGGAACGGGCAGAGCCTTCGCGTCAGAGCACGGGGCTTAAATTTCCACCCTGCCTCTCTGTGGCTGCGTCACGCGCAACGAGTTTACGTGAACTCATGGACTTCACAAAGCAGATCACGAACGTGACTCTTGGTGGCACCTGGCGCAGGGAGGGAGCGAATAGTCCCCCAAGACGCTGCCGTTCCCGTGAGGCCGACAGTCTGCGTTCTGTCCCCACAGAAGTCACTGCTCCTGGAAGCCAGCGTCCAGCTGTGGGCTCTGGGTACCCACGTGTGCCCACAAAGCCACTGGTGACTGACCCCCAGCTGTCTGGAGAGGCAGATGCAGCAAGCCCCCTGCATCTCCATGTCGACCACCAGATGGCCCAGAAGCTTCCAGGGGAAGGTGGGAGTAAGCAGGTGTCCCTGTGTCTGGCGGGTTTCGGGCCCTGAGCCGAGCAACCCTGGGGTCAGTGGCCGAGCCCTGCAGGAGCCTCGGGCCGATTCTGAGTCCCCGGCCTGACGGTCCATCCCCAGGCCACCTGCTGCCTGAGATCTCCAGGGTTCCGGGCGGGCTGTCACTGAGCTGAAGGCAGTAACCAAGGAGGGCAGGTCTTTACCGGTCCCCAGGACTCTGCTGGCGCTGAAGGCCTCCCCTCCAGCGACTCTCTGGCGACAGGACAGGAATGAGGTCTCAGGACGTGGACCCACCTGTCACGCACTCTCTAGAACCAGCTTAGCACTGCTGCCTCCGTTTACCGCCCCTCCTTCTGCAGAGATGTGAGACGTGGCGCACTTGAAGGGCACCGATACCTCTGAGCACCACCCAGCTTCCTTCCAGTCTTCCACTTGGAACCTTTCCACTGGGGGACGCCGGCTGAGGGGTGAGGTGACAAAAGGCCCCGTATTCCCACCTGCCTATGTCTGATGTCTGGGGCTCCAGCCGCCTCCCTCCAGCACGAGGGCCAGGGGCCACAGAACATTCGGTTTTGAAGCTCAGCCCTAGTGAGCAAGCACCCTTGAAGACACGCAGTGAAGACGCGCCTGTCCCCTCCGCGTTGTGAGCCCGCAGCTGTGGCCTTGAGGACCCTGGGATGGGGGGGAGGGGCTAAAAAAAGACAAGGACCTTTCGCAGTCTTCCACGTTTTCCTGGCAGGTGACCGCCAAAGCCGATGGACTCAAACAAGGCCCCTGAAATGAGTCGGATTCAAAACGAAAGGCTCTCCTGGGGGCGTGGTCAGCGCGCGCGCCAGTTTGCACGCACAGAGACGGACAAACGGGAGGTTTCCGTCTCTCCGGGGCTCGGCCGCTTTGATCCCCCGGAGAAGCTGACTTCTCTGGTCAGACGTGAAGCGAGACCGCGCACCACCCGAATTCTGCCTACCGGGCGGGGAGACGCGCGTTGGCGGAGCTGTGGGAGGGTCACGGTGTCAGGGGCGGGGAGAAAGCAGCCCAGTAGACTTACTACCCCCCATGTCAGACTCTGCACCATGAACACGCTTCTCCACGCGCAGGCGAGTACTTTATTTTGCACGTCTGAGCCCCTGTGCCGGCGGGTCCCCAAGCTCCAACCTCAGCGCTGGTCTAAGATGGACCTGCCTGGGGCCAAGTGATCCTAGGGGGTGGAGGAGAGTCATTTGCAAAGTGGTCCTTGTCAAGGCCTGGCTTCCACCACCGGGTCTCTGCTGCCTGGGGTGAGCGGGGGCCCCGAGCCCCGCGTGGCTCAGAGCTGCGAGCAGGGCGCCGGAGGAGGGCTGGGGGCCAAAGCCCTCGTGAGCAGGATAAACCACGTGTGTCCGATCTCGTCCTCGGAGCACACGTCAGCGCTGGGAAGCCGAGCGGCCGTAGGTGGGAATGGAAAACACCAAAGCCGTCTCGGGTCATAAAGAAAATGCTTTCGGTGCTCAGAGCTGTAAATCAGCAAGAGCAACAGGCCGTGTCCTGGCCCGGCGCGGAATGTCGTGGATCCCACATGTGCCTAGAGATGGCCCGTGACTCACAGCGGGAGGCTCGCGGCCAGGACCCCGCGGCGGCTGCCGCCACATCGACCGGTGGTGGGGGCTTCATGTCCCGCCAGCTCCGCTCCTCGGGGCCAGGAAGCGCACTTGTCCGCCTCTCCGGCCTGGCCCTGCTCCCTCGGAAAGACCTTCCCTCTCCAATTCGTCTGCTGACTCTCTTTGGGGCAAACACGGCGTATTTCACATTCCATCAGCCAAATAAAAAGAGGGTGGGAGAAACACAACTCTGAGAGACTACACTCACTTTGAGGACACTGCGGAATTCTTTTCACGGGGCAGTCCTTTGACTTGGCAGAAAATTTTGATTTTAGAGAAAAGTGCCATCACGGCCTGTGACTGCTCATCTCCTACTTGGGCAGCAGGTGGGTGATGTCCATGGTCGCCTGGTGAGTGTCCGGTGGTGCAGCCGGTTTTAGGACCCCTGAGTCCCCCACTCGCAGGCATAGACATGGGAGGTCATCCCCAGGTGGTCTACACTGGGGCCAGTCCAGCACCAGGAATCGTGATGTCTGCATGGATTCCCACGTGGTAGAAACTAACAGCTGTAAGGGTGACTCCCGGGGCCCACAGGAAGCGCACTTGATGGCCAAGTGTGGGGCAAAGGTCAGAGCCCCCAGCTTCCGATGGGGCTCTGACTTCCCACACAAGCACTAAGCCCCCAATTTGGCTTTTTGCATTTCCTGCAGGAATGAGAGAATTTCCCCAGCTTCTTTCATTTGGAATTGTTTTTAGGATAGAAGAAACAGAACATAGTGGAAAATGATCATGTAAAAGAAAAGCCAATATTCTGGGGTGCCTGGGTGGCTCAGTCGGTTAAGCGTCCGACTTCGGCTCAGGTCATGATCTCGCGGTTTGTGAGTTCGAGCCCCATATCAGGCTCTGTGCTGACGGCTCGGAGCCTGGAGCCTGCTTCAGATTCTGTTTCCCTCTCTTTCTGCCCCTGTCCCACTGGCACTCTTTCTCTCTCAAAAATAAACATAAAAAAAACAATTAAAAAAAAATCTATTCTCACAGCAAAGTGTCCAGTAAAGTACTGTTAACCCCACCTTCCAGGCAGGGACCCTGAGATCCAGGGGCCTCCGGAGCACAGTCCTACCGCCCAACACGGGGCTCCCCCAGCCACCAGTGAAAGCCGCAGGCTGGGCGTGGCACGTGATGACTGTGCCCCCCACCCCTGCTTACACATGGTTGCAGGCCACCGCAAACCTGCACCGTAGAACCTTCCGCACGGCCGCACAGGCGAAGAGCCGGTAAGGGACACCAGACGGCTCTGCCCCAGACGCCGAGGAGCTAACATCCCCTTGCCACAGTCACCGTGGGCGCGAGCGCGCCATGGGGTCAAACATTTCCCCACTCCCTCTCCTTGTGTTCGTTCGTGGTTTTAGTTTCAGAACGGATTGCGCTCTTCACGCATCTCGAGATTTAACTACTTGGGTTAGAAAATGGCCTTCACTGAATACCCCCTTGCAAGAAAGGGAGTCCTTTTAGAAGTTGTAATTATGTTGATTCAGTAGCCATAACGTTAAATTGACACATTTTTTAGTTGTCAACAGAGATCTTGCCACGTGGTGGGGTTTGCGGCTTCCAGGCTCCCGATCCAGTCGGCTTTGCGCAGAGAACCTCGATGCGGGATCTGGCTCCTGTGCGTCTGCGGCTGCCCCGCTGGTCCAGCCCCCCTGCCCCCGTACCACACACTCACCCGACATCCGCCAAGGGTCCGGCGACACCCCCTGTTATTTGAAAACCACTAACGCCCCCTCTGTTCACACCCTTCTCCATTCCCCGAAGGGTCGCCCAGACCTGGACCACAGGGAGGAGGGTGGTGGTCCTCGTACTCCAGCCAGGAGGGCGGACAGGCTGCTTCTAGAGGGACAGACCACAAAAATACACCCTGCGTCCATACGCCCCGGGACTTCAGCCTCCCCGCCTCCCCTCCTTACCCTGTACCGGGAAGAGAACTCAAAATGACATCAGCAGCTTTCAGATGGCTTTCTATACATCCAGCACATTCATCAGTACCCGTGACCTGCACCAGTGCCCTAGCCCCCAGGAATGCTGGCATTTCGACTTCACAGATAGGAGAACAGTGGCCGAAGCAGGGGGAGCCCTTCGGCACAAGTGCCCTGAAGCAGGACCCACGGTCGTCCAGTCCACCGCGACCCGCCGCCCCACTGCTCCTTCGTGACCCGGGAGACCCCGCACGTCCGAAGTTCTTCCGGCCTTGCTTGCTTCCTGCATAAAGTGCAGATTATGATGTCTGCATCCAGAGACACAGAACCAATGGGATATACAGAGGGAGAGATCTGAGTTAATTTCATAAAGACTCGGCCCACGCCTAAGTGGAAACTGGCAAGTCTGGAACGTCAGGGCAGAGGGCGAATGAGGCTGAGCCACGAGGGGGACCAGCCGGCAAGAGCAGGGACAGCTTCTTCCCCAACAGCCTCAGGGCAAAGGGGCTGCTTTGGGAAGCCCCAGACCTTTCTCTGACCCATCGCAGGAGACCCACCCATATGACGGGAGGTTATGTGCTTCAGCGGACGTCTGCGGACACGAAATCCCTCCCTGGCCGCGTGCACACGGCAGTGTGAGCAAGCAGCGGGGCACCATGGCCGCCTGGCCACGCTGGCACGTGACCTTCACCTTCGCTGTGTTCAGAGGCCATTGCAAGGTGGGGTCCAGAGTGTTCTCCTGCTCAAGGTGCCTGCCCCTGACAAAGGCAGCCACAGCCTGGAGTCCCAGCCAGGGGCAAGGGCCAGGAGCCAGGGGCCAGGGGCCAAGAGCCAGGGGTCAGGAGGGACCAGGGCCAGATGTGAGGGGCCAAGAGGGGCCAGGGGCCAGGAGGGGCCAGGGCCAGATGTGAAGGACCAGGAGGGGCCAGGGCCAGATGTGAGGGGCCAGGAGGAGCCAGGGGTCAGGAGCCAAGAGGCAGGCGCCAGGAGGGGCCAGGTTCCAGGGGGCAGAGGGCAGGTGAGGGGACCTCCAGCTCAGGACCACCCCCTGGACAGCCATCCCCACTTGAGCACCAGCTGAGGACACGCCCCGACGGCCTTCCACGCTGGGGTCTCTTCTCTCCATGTGTGTTTGTGTTTCCTCATGTTTGAGCATCTATTTATTCTGTCCTAAAAACACTTCAGCCCCCGGCCCGCTGCCTCGTTTTCCGCTGCCCGTCCCTGCTCTCCTCACGCCCCTCACCCCCGGCCGCCCGCCTTCCACATCCTGAGTGCCTGTCACTGCTTCCTGAGCAGCCTCGCTGTGCCCACGTGCACAGGTGCTTTCTCCTTCTGCCCCATCCTGCCCTTTCGCGGCCTCCAGGCCTGCGCGGTGGGAGCACTCGGGTAGCTGATTCGATTTGATTTTGTTCACTTCACTCTTTCTCCTTTTCATCATTTATCTCTATGTTTTCATTTTCCTACTCCATTTGTAAAGCCTTTGCTCTAGCGATTCTGTTCTCCAACCTTCATTACTTGGAGGGGCTCCCTGTTTGCTAAGTATTTTCCCATAGGTCTGTGTCACCTGAAAACGGGTCTGGGATGCACAGCGAGTCCTGTCACGGGTGCCAACTTAGACCCTCCCGAATTCTGCACCTGGTGCAGGCACACACGGCCCCACCTGGCCCCACCCAGCTCCCACTCGGCCCCACTCAGCCCCACTTAGCTCCCACTCAGTCCCAAAAGGCCACATTCCAGGTCTTTGCCAGATGAAGGGGCTTCTGAAACACTGTCTCGGTGCTATGGGGTCTGCACCCCTGTCTGCCACTGGAGCTGGACACCTGAGACCCCACCCAGGCGTGTTCTGTCCAGATGAGGTGGCCTCCCGGCTCTGGCGCCAGACCTGCCTCCTTCCTGAGGGCTGTGCTGCCTGCTTCACCTCTCTGTGCCTCGGTTTCCCCACTCTAATGTGTTCCTAGTAACGCACGGGGAGGCAGGTGTGCAGACAGGACCCCTCCAGAGTCTTCTCAGCACAGCTGCTCGCTTCCTCCCGACAGTGGGGGGTGTGGAAGGTGTGGTCTGTGGGCACAGCGGGATGCCATCCAGCCCCGAGAGGGGGATCCTGCCCTGTGACACCACGGGTGAGCCTTGAGACACGAGGCTAAGGGAGGGAAGCCAGATACAGGAAAACAAGTAGCGTATGATCGTCCCTACAGGGGAAGGTAAACCAGTAGGAACCATAGAGTCAGCGAGCCAGTGGGGTTGCAGGAGGTGGGGAGGGCACTGGAGTCACTAATCAACGGGGGTAACAAGGTAGAGCAAGGGAATCAGCTCTAGAGCACCGCCCAGGGCTGTGCCTGTCGCCAGCTGTGATGGGCTGAACCTGTGTTAGGTGTTCCCACCACAACAAAATAAAATTAAGGGGAGAGAGAGAGACAGTGTGTGTCTCCAGGCTGGGGCTTGCTTCTCCCAGGGACCTGCTCTCTAACTCAGTCTCCTTTCTAACTACTTCTAGTCCTTGCTAAACGTCCCAGTGTTGACAGAGCCTCAGCACGCCGACTGCCACGCCTGACCCAGTTACAGAACACAGCAGCCCGCTTAACCCTAATCCCCCCCTGGGGCTTACATCCCACCCGCGAGGGGCCTCTCTTGGTACGCAGCACCTCGGCCCCTCACCTGACAGTGTGGACCCACGATGAGGCTGCCACTCCCGCCCCTCGCCCCCACCCCTGGCTCGCCACCGCGCCACCCACCCGGCAACTTGACCGCAGGCAGCTGTAACACATTACAATTATTTGCAGCAGGAAGGAAGCCTCCCCCAAAGCACTGACTTCTAGGAACCTCCGTCTTGATTCCAAGAATAATATTTGTGGCTGACACCATGAGTATGCTATGATGGCCACGAGCTGCCTCTCTTTCCAGCTCTCAAGGCGGCGCCAAGGACTCTGCACGCTGTCCCCTGCTCGGTTCCACCCGTTCTGCCGTTTAGCAAATTGCTTTCCTGGTGAGTGTCAGAACTAGCTATCCTCTGGACAAATATCCCTCTAAAAATGCCTGTCCTCCGGCACAAGCCAGGAGCTGGGCTGAGACACCCACCCCCACCATCGGCTTCCATCTTCTGTGAACTATCTTAAAAAAGATTCAGGGATAGACGGGCGCCTGGGGGACTCAGTCGGTTAAGCATCCGACTTCGACTCAGGTCATGATCTCGTGGTTCGTGGGTTCAAGCCCCGCATCAGGCTCTGTGCTGACAGCTCGGAGCCTGGAGCCTGGAGCTTGCTTCGGATTCTGTGTCTCCCTCTCTCTCTGCCTCTCCCCTGCTCGCACTCTGTGTCTCTCAAAAATAAAACAAACATTAAAAAGAAATAAATACTAGTTACAGGGAGTTTCAAATGCCTAGCAAATGCTTGAGGTATACCTTTTAGCCAAGTAACCATAATGCTCCTTGCATATTCAGTATGATCTCAATTATATTTAAAAAGAGAGAGAGAGACAAGAAAATTACCAAACTGGCCATCATGTTAACAATGATTGTCTCCGGGTGGTGAAATTAGGAGTAAATTATGTGTTACATCATTTTATATTTCCTGTTTCTTTTAACTCCCTACAATAGCATAAATTTTATTAGGAAGCATAGGGAAAAAAATGAAAACAAACAAAAGCTTTCTGTATCTTCAATACAGAATCAATGACTCCAAGAAACATCCCTGGGTTTACCTGTTTCGGTCCTAAATGTCAAAGAAATGTCTGCTCTCTTTCTAACAAGAGTCATGGACAAGATGGTCGCGGTTTTCCTTGTACGTACTTTAATGGGCAACATTTTGTGTTGACAAAGATGTTTTATTTTTGTAAGGACACATCCAGCTTATTCCTTTTTGCTCCATACTAATCAGACTAGATTTTACCCAAATCAGAAGAGAATTCGGTTAACATTAACTTTGGGGTCTTTCGTCAAAACATTTCCAGCTGTTGTGCCTTGAAACTCCTTTTTTACTTCACCAAGATGTAATTCACATACCATAACATTCACCCTTGGAAGAAACACAACCTAGTGATTTTAGTACATTCACAAAATTGTACAAGCAACACCATTCATTCCAGAACATTTTTATCACCCCAAAAAGAAAGACGATCCCACCAGCAAATACTCCTCATCCCCTGCCCCAGCCCCTGGAATCCACTAATCTGATTTCTGTCTCTGTGGTCTTGACTGTTCTGAACGTTTATATAAATGCAATCATATGGGATGCAGCCTTTTGTGTCTGGTTTCTTTGGCTTAACCACAGTGCCTTCAAGGTTCATCTATGTGAAGCATGTGTAAGCACCCCATTCCTTTTTCTTGGTTGAATGATATTTCACTTTATGGATGTACCACATGGTCTAATCTGCTTCTTAATTGATAGACATTCAAGTTGTTTCCACTTTGGGCCATTATGAATAAATGCTGCTGGGAGCCTTCATGTACAAGATTTTGTGTGGACACATGTTTTCAATTTTTCCATATGTATGTATCTGTAGAAGTGGATTTGTTGAGTCATATGGTAACCGGATTTTAACTTGTTGAGGATTTTCCAGACTCTTTTCCAAAGTGTCTGCACCATTTTACATTCCCACCAGCCATGAATGAGAGCTCCAGTGTCTCCACACCCTCAGTAATTAATATTTGCCTATTTTATTCTAGCCATCCTGGAGGACTTGAGAGGACTTCTCATTATGGTTTAGCTTTGCATTTCCTTAATGACTAAGGATGTTGAGCATCTTTTCATGTGCCCATGGGCCATCTGCATTTCGTCTTTAGAGAAATGTTGATTCAAATTCTCTGTCTCTTTTTAATTGGGCTATTTATCTCTTCATTGTTGGGTTGTAAGAGTTCTTTGCATATTCTGGACACTAGACCTCCAACAGATGTATGATTTGTGATACCTCCAACTTTGTTCTTCCTTTTTCAAGATTCCCTTAGCTATTCTTGGCTGCTTGAATTTCCCTATAAATTTTGGGATCAGCTTGTCAATTTTTACTTAAAAAAAAAAGGCAGGGGCACCTAGGTGGCTTAATTGGTTGAGCGTCTGACTTCAGTTCAGGTCATGATCTCACAGTTCATGGGTTGGAGGCCTGCATCGGGCTCTGTGCTCACAGCTCAGAGCCTGGAGCCTGCTTCAGAGTCTGTGTCTCCCTCTCTCTCTGCCCCTCCCCTGCTCACACTCTGACTCTCTCTCCCAAAAGTAAATAAACATTTAAAAAAGATTTTTTTTTTAAAAGGCAGCTGTGAGTTGATAGAGATCGTGTTGAATCAGCAGATCAATTTAGGAAGTTTTGGCCCCAAACAATATTAAGTCTTCCAGGCCACAAATACAAGGTGTCTATTCAGATTTCAGATCTTCTTTAATTTCTTTCGATGATATAACTGGTGTCTGTGGCCCTGCAGATGTAATGTAAGTGATGTAATCTGGTGTATAACTTGTACACTTTTTGTTATATTTTCAGAAGTATTTTATTCCTATTTATGTTATCGTAAATGGAATTGTGTCCTTATATATAATTTTGGATTGTTCGTTGGTAATATATAAAATACAAGTTACTTTTGTACATTTATCTTGTATCTTGCAACCTTGCTGAACTTTTATTAGCTCCAATTGCTTTTGCGGAGGTCTCTGGATTTCCTACACACCGTGTAGAAATGGAAATGCACACGTCATCTGGAAACGCACATAGTTGTGTTTCTTCCTTTGCGATCAGGATGCCTTTCGTGTCTTTCTTTTTATGAGCAGAGCTTCATTCAACCGCGTGAAGCATTCCTGATTCAAACAAGAACATTTTCCAATCTACAGGATTCAGGGTAAAGCCGCATTCCCCTCGTGGGAGTCAGGATGAGTCACAGCCTCAGGGTGCCCACATGCCTTTGATCCGAGTCACCGCCCCACCCCCACCCCCCAGCCTGTTCCCCAGCTGACCTCGTTTATAGAACTGGGCTTCTCGGCTGGTTTTCTTCCCATTTAAGATGTAAGACTGGGCCTCTTCCAGCAACTCAGCAGACGCCTGGTCTCAGCCCCTGGAGGAGGTAGGGTGGAGGGGACCTCTGTCCTCGTGTCTGCTGGCAGGGGTGGGGGGAGGGGGTGGTCTTGCTACATTCAGATTCTGCGGGGCCACAGACTCCACTACCTACCTAGTCAGAGATGCCAAGTTGCCCAGCACCACCCATACCTCGGGTCGTGGACCCAGACCTGCTCCTTCTCACAGCAAGAGCCGAGCTATTCTCACAACCCGCTTCCTCTCCCTGCTCCACCTCCTTGGGACAGAGGCCGGTGCTCCTGGGGCCATCCCAGAGCAGGGGAGGGGAGATGGTACCGTGGAAAGGGGCAGGGGAAAACCCACACATTTAGAGAAAACGTCAAAAGGAGAAGAGAGGAAAGGAGAAGGAGCCGGAAACAAGTGAATGTCCCTTTGGAGCCAAGCGTGTTACACACTTCATTTCATTTAACTGACACACGGGAGGAGGACCTGTGTTCTTTCCATGGGTAAAACTTATGTTCTTTCCATGGACAGTCTTTAACATGTGTTTTTAATTTTTTTGATGTTTGTTTATTTGGGGGAGAGAGAGACAGAGCTTGAGTGGGGGAGGGGGGCAGAGAGAGAGGGAGACACAGGATCCAAAGCAGGCTCCAGGCTCTGAGCTGTCGGCACAGAGCCCGACCTGGAACTCGAACTACAAGCTGTGAGATCACGACCTGAGCCAAAAATCCAACAGTTGGACGCTTAACCAACTGAGCTGCCCAGCCACCCCTTAACATGACTTTTTAAATAATGTGCTCAAGGTCATGGACCTGGGCTTACAACTGAACTCTCTCCTCACAGTCACCTGACTCCCTGGCCCAGGGTCCCCACAGTACCTCTAGGAGTGATTTTCCCGAGGTAAGTGCTGGTGACAAAGATGCCTAAAAACATGAAACAGCAGGTGGCATGTGGCTTAGAGCTCTGGGGGTGTCCTGTGTGCCACACACAGAGTGTCCCCATCAGGTGCCTTCCCTGGTCTCCGGTCACAGGGTTGAGTCATGACATCCTGTTCACTGAGAAGGAGCCGCTCCTTTTAGGAACGTACCTTTAACCTCAAAGCACAGACAGGCTGTATGAGCCTTGCGGGCGCCTCTAACTCTCCAACTAGCCCTGCAAATCCGGGCAACTCACCGATCCCCTCCAGATGCTGCCTCCCGTGGACAGAGTGGGTGTCGGAAGACCAACCTCGCTGGTTTGCTGGGAGAACAGCCCGAGCTTCCCAGTCCCCCAGCTACCCGACCAGTATAACCCACAGGCTGCCGACTGTGTTCCTGGGGTGCCGGAGAAGATCCACCCACTCCGAGTGCACACACGGGGGCCTTGGTGGGGCCTCCACATCCTCCCTTAGGAATCAAATCAAAGGCCTCCCCACCCGCCCAAGGCGACAGCTGATCTGGTTCCTGCCCTCACTACTGTCCCGCTGGGTACCCTGGCCCCCCTCCCCGGGGCACCTCTGGGGACACAGGTTGCCGCTGGGGCCTGGGCAAGATAGTGCTGCAGACCCCCAGACCAGCATGCTCCCTGCAGAGGAACGAACGTGTTCCTCCCCAGGGTACGTGGCGCCTTGGCGCACGATCCCTGACGAAGGCTCACAGAATGTTCCGGAACACGAGCTTCCTCGATTTCTCCTCGTGCCATCCCACCCCCAGGGATCCTGACGGCAGTGCTCAGGGCCTAGGCTGGGGACCCGATGTAGGGACAGGTGCCACTCTCCGCTCAGAATGTCAGGCCGGCCCGGTCCGCCTCGGCGTGATGTTCCCCCACCCGACCCTGCTGCCCAACCTGAGTCGCAGCCAGCTAGGAGGAGGTGAGGCAGCGCCCCGGGTCCTGAGCTGCCACAGTAGCTCCGAGCCCAGAACAAACAGTGGCGGGAAGCCAGGGGCGGTCACGCAGCGCCCGCTGCCACCCGCCAGGGCTGTTCTCAGCAGCACCCTGTGGTTGCTCAACAGTCCCCCCCACACACAAGCCACCCCAGCCCACCCGCTCCCGCTGCCGGCAGGGACACCAGGCGCCAGCACGGGCTCTGTCGCCGGAGATCGATGAGGAAGGTGTGTCCAGGCCTGAGCCCCAGTGACTCACACCCCACCCCCGACCCGCTGGCACCGAGGGCGGCTGTCGGCAGCCAGAACGGGGTCCCTCAGAGCAGGAAGGACAGCGGGTGGGACACTAGATAAACGAAAGCACAACATGTCTTTTATTCCTGTTGCTGTCACTTGGCTCCTTACCTGGCCCCAGGTCCTCTCTCGCGGTGAAGTATGGTTGACGGGAGGCATACGGGACGCAAGCAAGTCACTAGAAGGCACAACACATGGAGGAGGCCCAGGGTTTGTTTAAAACAGGGAAGGTGTCAGGAACAGTATCTGACCCTAAACAGGAAGGGGAAACTGACGCCTGCTCCAGCGCGATGAGCCGTGATGCCCCATGAGTAAGCCAGACCCAGCAGGACAAACCCTGTCTGCTTCTGCCTCCAGGAGCGGAGACAGTGTAGAGGGTGGGAGCCCCGGGCAGTGGGGGGAGCTGGGGAGTTGGTGTTCAACAGGGGCAGAGTTTCGGTTTGGAAAGACAAGAAAGTTCCGGAGGAGGACCGAGGGGGTGGCCATATGACAGTGTGAATGTGCCGAACGCCACTGAATTGTACTCTTAAAAATGGTGAAGATGGTAAATGTTATATTAGGTGTACGTCACCCCAATTTACTTTTTTAACTTTTTTACATTTATTTTTGACAGAGAGAGAGAGAATGAGCGGGTGAAGGGCAGAGAGGGAGACACAGAATCCAAAGCAGGTTCCAGGTTCCGAGCTGTCAGCACAGAGCCCAACGCGGGGCTCAAACCCATGAAACTTGAGATCATGACCTGAACCGAAGTCAGCCACTTAACTGAGCCACCAGGAAACACTTTTTAAAATTCTCATTACATATTTAATGTGTTCTTAATAATGCGCTCAGTGGGGGGGGGGGTATTTAATAAAAAATAATAATTATGTGCTCAGTGGTTGAGACACATACCTGCCCAAGAGGCAGGCGGTCCTCACCTGGTGGCCTGACCCTGGGTGATGGATCAGGGGCCCAGGGACAGCTTGTCCTGCAACCTGACCTCTAACCCCGCCCATCCCGCCTGCAGCCCTCCTGTCACTTGCTTCTGGGGCAGGTATAAGGAAGACAAGACTCCCTCCACACCTGGGACCTCGGGTGCTTCACCTCCCTGTGGGCGGGGACGTGGAGAAGGGGAGTCAAGCCCACCCTGCCCTACCTTCCAGTCAGCACCACTTCAGGGCAGGGAAGAGCCAGCCCAGAGCCCGCCTGGTGTGCCTTCTCCCTGTTGTCGGGCCGGCACGTGGGGTGTGTGCAGCCAGGCAGGTAAAGGAGCCTGGCATTTGCTGGCGCCACCGGTGCCCCCAAGTTCCCATGACCCCACTGCACACATGAGCCCGGAAGGCGCCTGGAAGAATCCGAAGTGCAGGCAGGGAGCAGGGACCCAGTCTGTGGCCCGTGCTCCATAGTCAGACAAAGCGAGCGTCCTCCGTCCTCTGAGAAAACAGCCTCCTGAAAGTACCATGCAGACACTTTCCTGGGAGGAAAGGGACACTGTCAAAGCCCCTGGCCTTCTGAGGGCAGCGGAGGGTGGCCCAGGTGGGGAGGGGAGAGGGGGTGAGATCCAGCAGGTAAAACCACCAGGCTTCCATACCTGTCCCCAGCTTCCAAGGGGCTGCAGGCTGGGACCCTCCCACCCCCACCCCCACCCCCACCCCCACGCTGGCCGCCAGCAGCCCTGCGTGCGCCTGCCTCCCGGAGGTTAAAGTTACGTTCCTTCCATGCAGCACCTCAAGGTCAGCAAAGAAAGAACTTCAGACCAGACCAAGCGGGGCCGCACACTCCACCATGTGCATGGGCTGCATCTGGGCGCGTGCATGTGCACGAATGTGGATGTACCTGTGTGCACACGTCTGTCCGCACGTACGCACGCACCTCAGCTCTAAGTCTGTGGGCCTCAGGTGCTGGCGTCACGACCTGCACACCTCGCGTTGCAGCCACACCCCCCCACCTGGCACGGACGCAGAACTCTCATCCATCCCCAGGCTTGGGCTCTGGCTGCTCTGCCCAGAGCGAGGCCAGCCCGTTCTCCCCGTGAGCCTCTGCTCCTCCACGGTTTGGAAGAGGTCGGGCCCCACAAACTCAGGGGGGAACTCGCAGGACCCTAACTGGGCATCTGAGGACTGGGAGGGGCCTGGAGGAGGCAAGCTCCCAACAGGGAGCTGGGTTTCAGAAAGGAAGGCTCAGCAGGGCGGACGGAAGCAGGCATCGGCATGGCTGGAAACCGGAGACCAAGCCAGGCCTAGGAAGGGGCTGCCGGCCAGCTGGGGAGGCAGGGGCCTGAGGCACAAATAGAGGCCGTGACCAGGCATCAAGGCAAAACTCATACATACATAGACTTGGAAATGGAGTCCATGTGGGGTGGGAGGCCTGGGGCATCTTCGGCTGAGCCAGAAGCTGAGGGTCCTGAGATTCTGGCCTCTCGGTGTCCTGTCCCAAAAGACATTGGCCCAGTAGACGCGCCAATATTTTGAGTGTCTGCCTCCATCCTTTGAGTATAGAATGCAGAAGGAAGCCAAGCTCAGTGGAAAGTGAAATTTAAATCCACTACAACCCTAATCCATCCCGGAAGGAGCTGATCAACAAGCATGCATCTTTCCTAAAGCAAAAACAAAAGGAATAAACTAAAAAGAAACCCCCCCCCCACAGAGGCCAGCAGAGACCCCCAACCATCTCTCTACTGTAAATAATGCAGCGTCCACGTGAAAACGTGATGCACCTGACTCAGAAGCCGCCACTAGTGGCCGAAAGGGCCTCAGCACGGAGTCCCTGACCCACACCCCAGACTCCGTCCACGCTGTCCCAGGAAGCACAGCAGAGGCGGAGAAAAGGCGCAGAATCGAAGCCAGGAACTCAGCTCCGTTTGCAGAAACTGTGCCCAGCGTTTGTGTGCGTGAGTGCCGGCCCCATACGGGAGCAAATCCCAGGAGGGTCTGTGCGGAAGGACTCCTGGCCGGTTCCCCTAACCAGGGGCAAGGAAGACGTGTTTCAAGCATGAGGCCAAAACGTAAGAAGAAAGATTAAAAGCCATTTTCATCACAACGCAGTCCGTAGGTGGGAGTTCGGGGGCTGACCCTGACCTCAAAGCTGCTGTATCACTGAGCCCACAAGCCGTGCGTGCAGCCTCAGAACTTGAGACTCCGGGCCACCCATTCCAGAAGGCCCCTCAGCTCTGCAAGAGTACAGTGTTGTGATGCGTTTTTGACCCCTCAAGACCTCTAAGTCAGCCCGACAAAACCAAATTCTCTCTTGAGTCCAAGAGGGTCCCGTCCTTGTTAGGGGCACCAGCAGCCACGGGGTCAGAACCTGAGAGTAATATGAGACCCCATCATTTTCCCTAGACACCCCCCCCCGTCAGCCTCCTAGTCTTGTGTCTGCTTCCTAGACACCCCCCGCCCCAAACCCCATCCCTTTCTGTCTACCCTGCCGTCAAGGTCAGCATTCAAACCATCCTGTCCGCTCATGTGCACTTCGGGAATGGACTGGGGCTACTTTTTCCGTATCCCCTGCAGAATAAGTTTATGAAAGTAGCGTCAGCAATAATAGTGTGCAGAATTTCCATTTCTGCAAACCCACACTTAAAATGGTAAAGATCATCAAAGCATCACAAAACTAGAAACCAGTTACCAAAAATCTAGGTTGACAAGATATTCCCGAACCAACCCCCAAACTAGAGTGAGTCAGAGACACAAATTCTAAACAGGTTTTCTCAGTCTCTGCACTTTGGAAGTGTTGAGCCAGATAATGATTTAAGGCGGGGGAGGGAGGAGTCTTGTACATCCGTGGCCTCCACCTGCTGGATGCCAGCACCCCCGCCCCCCGCCCCGAGTCATGACAAGCATTAGTGACTCCAGACATATCCTCTGGCACTTTGAATATTGCACGGCTATCCAAAATGGGGAGACTATGGGGAGAGCAAATGCAAAATACAGTTTAACTTTTTTTTTTAAATTTTTTTTAACGTTTATTTATTTTTGAGACAGAGAGAGACAGAGCATGAACGGGGGAGGGTCAGAGAGACGGAGACACAGAATCTGAAACAGGCTCCAGGTTCTGAGCTGTCAGCCCAGAGCCCGACGCGGGGCTCGAACTCACAGATTGCGAGATCGTGACCTGAGCCGAAGTCGGCCGCTTAACCGACTGAGCCACCCAGGCGCCCCTAGTTTAACTTTTTTTGGTAAACATATCAGTGAGGGTAAAACCACCGTTGTTAGTCTGATGGTGTTGCCTGAGTTGTGGAACAAGCAACAAAAAATGGAGATATTCTAATCGTCTCATTTCTATATCCTTGAGAGCCAAGATTCCCAACGTGAAAGAAAGGAGCCACAGATGTAGTAGAGAAGAGAAAGCACAAACACCAAAGAATTCTTGAATTTGGACAGAACACATTAGAATGAACTCCTGGGCTATTTGGTCTTTAAAAAATTTTTTTTGTTTAATGTTTATTTATTTATGAGAAAGACAGAGAGACAGAGTGCAAGCTGGGGAGGGGTAGAGAGAGGAAGGCACAGAATCCAAAGCAGGCTCCAGGCTCTGAGCTGTCAGCACAGAGCCCGACGCAGGGCTCAAACCCACAAACTATGAGATCATGACCTGAGCCGAAGTTGGACACTTAACCGACTGAGCCACCCAGGCACCCCAGCTATTTGATCTTTTGAAAAGAAGTTTCTGTAATTCTTGAGCTCAGTTCAATGAATGTTCTAGAATAATGACCAACCAGGTGCACACATGGACCATAGATTGCTGTCTTGAAATGCTTGAAATACCAAAATAACTAGGGCTTTTAGAGATCTGACGAATCCCACGCTGGGGGCAGGAAGGTACCCGAGACACCTTGTAAAATCAGATAGCAAGGAAGCTATTTGAGACCATCACCATGGCAATACTAGAAGGGACCAGAAGCCTTGATGAGTCTCCTGCTGGTCAAACATGGAGAGTCTTGAAGTCGATAAATACAGTAATTTCCATTGGATTGAAGGCTATAATATGTGTTAAATCCAAGAGTTTATCCTAATATTTTTAAAAGTAATGAGTCATCCTTCAGAGAACGAAATGACCCTCATGCTCTTGAAAATTAGTAAATACAGGAGGGAAAAGAATCCAGCATTTTTCCTACCTTCCCTTTATGAACGACACCACCACTGGGCCCACGAAGGGAAGTTTCTCTTAATAGAAGTATTCCAACTAAAAAGCGAAAAAAATAAGTGCTAGAATTAGATTATCCCCAGGTGGTTACAAACTGATGAATCGAGGCATTTGGCATCAAGGTCTGATAACATCACAAAGGGAGATAAGCTGGTGTTATAAGCTCTGTGATTAAAGAAGAAATCATGGTCCATTTTCTTACCGAAGGCACCAAACCAGAGTCGGATCATGGAGCCCCAGGATCCATTTGTCAAGCAGGAAGTACAGAGGGCAGTCGAGCTACACCATGAGTGTGCAACCATTAGATACAGATGGTGGGAGACTACAGGTCAAACAACCCAGATTCTTTTACAAAGAGGCTGCAGGAATAAGGAAGGAATGGAGGAGGACCCACATTTTAGAAGACCTTTCAAACATATGTAAGTTGTTTTAAATGCACAAGGCTGAACAGTGTCTAGGAAGCACCCTTGGGTGACAGCACCATGACAAAATGGCGGACGGGAGCTCCCCTTGTGGGGAAGAGGGCTGTAACCAGGATAGACATACGGCTGGTGTCTGTGGGGGCTGGGACAGGGCTGTTTATTGGCCTGGGTGGTGGTTATAAGTGTTTGCTTCGCGATAGCTTGTGAACCCACGTATTTGTGGTTCTTTGGGCGTGGTTTTATGTACTTGTGTTTTATTTTACAATGAAAACAGTAAAATATAATATATTGATATAACCATGTCACCCTTCCATCCTCTAGGGGGACTGGAACCTTCCAGCGATTTCCCTTGAGCTTTGCCGTAGAGTTCACCCACCCCATCTTCACCTGAGAGAACTTCACGTAATGCATGAGTATTGAGGTGTCCGTCTGCCTCGAAGACGACCCCCTTCGGCTAAGTGGTGCGCTTCCTGTGTGTGGCTTCCCCCTCTGATCAGACCAACGGCTGGGCTGGATTACTGTCCTTGAAGTGGGGGCGGGGGGCGTGCTGCTGATTTTTGCACACTGCTTCTGGCTCTGTCCTCCATGGTGCTGGCAGGTGGGGAGAGACCATCACTCATTTTGTTCCCTGCGTCCCTGAGTGTACCTGCTCTTCTGATGCCTGGACCATGTGCGTTTTATTTCCATCCCAGACCTTCGCATGGCACCCGTGAATTTCTCCACGCTCTTCGTAACAAAAACAAGACAAAAGCAAAGAAGCCTGTTAAGTTGGGGGTGACGTTGTCAAGTCAGAACCAAGTACCTTTTGGGTTCTTCTGCTATCTTGGTCATTATCTGGGATCTCTCCCACATGTACTTTTTCTCCGAGAGATTTCCCAACTCCTCAGGAATGGAACACACTGAACCTTATGCGATGGGAAAGTTCTGGCACAGTGCTCTCCTCTGACGGCCTCACATTCCTGTGTCTAGAGTGCACCGAGGACATGGACCCCAGTGGACGCCAGTTCATGCGGGAGGCAGGAGTCTGCTCAGGAAGGCTGCTTCGTCTACGGCCGTGATGAGGTTCACCCAGCGCTTGTGGAACTTTCAATGTTGGTAAGGGATTGTCCCAATGAAATACACCATATTTCCCAAAATATGCCAAATCCACCAAGTGTGCCAAAACGTCCTTTGCAGAATTCGCTTCACAGTGCGTTTCAAGAGATTTTAAATGTTCAGATCCTTCGGCACGCTAGATTTACCTTTCAAAGCATATCCTAAGGCATCCAGAAATGCAGGGAAAAATGCAAGAGCGGGCACGTTCTTACTGCATCACTCAGACTCATAAAGCATCTGGAGACCACATAGTCAAACATGAAGGAGTGATCAAAAAATGAGGTGGCCTTCAGCCAATTAAACTGAATCTTAAAGAGAATGTGACAATAGCAGGATTCGTAATACCATATTACCAGTTAGTGAAAACTAGAATCCACCTCGGAAGGTCCCGATCTTTCTGGGGGTGAGTGGGGGGGGGTGGTCTGTAAAATTGGCTGCACCTTACTTAGTTCTAGGAAGCATTTCTGGATTACACAGGTATGTAAAATAAAACAAGATTACAAGAATTAAAAGTGAAGCAAAAGAAGGGAGAAAAAAGACCAAATAGCATGAGGGATGAGGAGGAAAACAGTGCTTATGAAAAATATACAAGGGCAGGCGACAAACGCTGCCATAAAGTCACTAGCGGCCAACAAATTATGAGAAGGTGCTTCTTCGTATCTGTCTCAGAGCCAAAACTTTTTAATGGGAAAAAAAATGCTTGAACAGATATTTCCCCAAAGAAAAGACACAGGTGGCGCATGAGCACACAAAAAAGATCGTGGGCAAAAAACAGAAAACGTGACGACGCTCAGTGGACACAGAACTCTCGTTCCTTGCTCGTGGGGATGCAAAACGGGGCAATTTCCTGGAAAGACGCTTTGTCGGGGGGCGCCTGGATGGCTCCGTCAGTTAAGCATCCGACTCTTGATTTCGGTTCAGGTCAGGATCTCATGGCTCGTGAGTTCGAGCCCCGCGTCGGGCTCTGTGCTGACAGCTCGGAGCCTGGAGCTGTTTCGGATTCTGTGTCTCCCTCTCTCTCTGCCCCTCCCCTGCTCACACTCTGTGTGTGTCTCTCTCTCAAAAATAAACATTAAAAAAAATTTTAAAAACCATATGACCAGACAGAAAACTGCACATGAATGTTTATAGCAGCTTTTCAGACAGTCATAATAACTAGAATCCACACGATGTTATCGGAACGGTGAACACATACTACATGATACATGACATAACCACAGTCCCTGCGTACCATGGAACAGCCGTCAGCGGTAAGGAGGAGCACAGAATGTGGACAAGTCACAAAAGCGTTCTGCTGAGTGCAAGAAGCCACACTCAAAAGGCTCCATTTCTGTGATGTTCTGGAAAAGGCGCTACAGTGGGGACAGAGAACTGACCTACGACTGCCAGGAGTTCTGGCTGGGGGACAGGCTGGTGGGAAAGGGGTCCCATGAGGCAATATTTGGGGGATGGGATGGCTCAGTGACTTAATCAGGAGATGAATCCTTGATTTTACTTGTTTCTCAAAACCGATAGAAGTATACACACAAAAAAGAATGAACTTTACCGTATGCCAATTTATAGCGGGTTTTTTTTTTTTTAGTTTATTTATTTTGAGAGAGAGCTAGAAGCAGGGGAGGGGCAGAGAGAGGGAGAGAGAGAATCCCAAGCAGGTTCCAAGCTGTCAGCACAGAGCCCGATGTGGGGCTCGATCTCACAATGAGATCATGACCTGAGCCGGAGTCAAGAGTTGGAGGCTTAGCGGAGTGAGCCGCCCAGGCACCCCTGTTGCCACTTTAAAAATACATGTTTTTAAATGGACATAAGCCTTTCAGAGATTTGTGGTAGGTGGGGGGGGACATGAGGACATGACAAGACAATGGGAAGGGTCTGCAGGACTGTGTCTGCCACCAAGTGGAGACACTGCCTTCGAGCGACAGGGGGACTTCAGCCTTCAAAGTGCGGGTAAGAAAGGATGGGAAGACTTTGGTTTTCAGAAAGCAGGCTGGGAACACGCGCACGGGACGGGAGGGAGATGAAGGCCGTGTCACAGACATGAAAACGCCAGCGGCTGACTTGCTTTACTCTCTGACCTTTGTCTGTGGGGCTGGAGGACAGGCGTGCCTGCGGGTATGTGCACAGGGATGGCACAGCCACACCAACAGTCGTATCACAGATGGCGAGGATCTGCGCCCACGCCGGCACTCTCTCCTTTGCGCTCACAGCAGACATCACTAAGTGATCGCAGATTCTCTCCGTGGCCTGGGGCTGTGGCCCCAGGGGCTTCTCAACACGGGCCACTCCCACAAGAGCTCCCAGCCCGACTACGTACAAGTTCTGTGGTTCGCAGAACGGGTGAGCAGGTGGAAATCGCTCTTGGACCGACACTCCCCGACACTTCCCTATGTCCTACGGGCAAAGTTACGTGGGTCTCAGCCACTCCCATAATCTGCTCAACTCTGATTTTTCACTGGAGAGAGCGCTCCGCTGAAGCAACTGCACGCATCTGCACAAATCCGAGAAAAGATATCTAAGGATGTGTCCTCATTTTGCTTCGGGGGATCAGGCCTTCTCCTCTAAGCCTCGGGATTGAGATGTTTGTCGTCACCGGCAAAGCACGACGGTGGGCGGGCCAGGTTTTACACACCTGCTGCTGATGAGTCAGAGGAGGGCCTTCTCACACTTCCAGGAGGGGGGGCACGTCAAAAATATATCTTCAGCATCGCACTGTGACTCTCTTCTTTATGAATTCAGCTTTGCCAATTTCTGTCGGCTCAGACTTCAAACCATTTTTCCCTGGGCCACGTGCTATCACCTTAATTATATTAATCCTTAATATAACTATATAGATCATTAGTATGTATTATATACATACATATATCCTTGCACATATTTATTTTGTAAGCATCCAGACACTCTAAAGGGATACTTTAAAATTTCAGGGGGGGTGGGGACAAGACAGAATATACATTCACAGATGCTTGAAACAAATACAGCATAGCCGCCAAAAACACCGATAGCTTGAAAATTACCACGGAAACCGCCAATGGCGCTCCAGATGCCATGCGCAGACGCTGACCATTACTTGAGTAGATGAAGTATCCCAGACCACGAAGCTTCCCCACCGTGTCCTCTGTATATTAAGAATTACCTGGGGGCACCTGGGTGGCTCAGTTGGTTGAGTGTCCGACTTCGGCTCAGGTCATGATCTCGCGGTTTCTGAGTTGGAGCCTCGAGTAGGGCTCTGTGCCGACAGCTCAGAGCCTGGAGCCTGCTTTGGGTTCTGTGTCTCCCTCTCTCTCTCTGCCCATTCACGCTCTGTCTCTCTCTCTCTCTCAAAAATAAATAAATATTTTAAAATAACATAAAATAAAAAGAAACCCCACTTAGGCAATGCCTGGCACGACACGGTGGAGAGCTATCGCCAGGGTCCCTGCAGAGACCACACAAACTACCCTCTGAAGGCAACCTTCTCGCTGGGTCCCCTGTGGGCCCTGGCCACCTGCCAGCCACTATGCCGCCCCAGCAAACGTCTACACATCTCATCGGCTGACTCCCTGCTGTAAACATTGAGTAGTTTCACATCCTTCTTCCCTCTGGGCGTGGCCCCATCTCAGGTCCCCGGGAGCCTCCCAGACTCTCAGCTGAGTCAAGGTCAGCACCTTCCACCGCTCTTGCCAGCAGCACACTCTGCACCCACGTGGTGACTCTGACATCCGTCCCCCTCACTAGGCTGTGGGCCCCGCTCTTGGCCAGCCAGGCCGCCACAGCAAATACCGCGGACCGGGCCACTCAGACTTCAGGTGCTGATTCCTCCTCCGTTCTGGGGGCTGCGGCTTCCAGGTCTGGGGAAGCCCCCTTCTCGGTTCATGGACGACGCCTTCTCACTGTGTCTTCACATGGCAGAGAGAGGGACAGAGCTCTGCTGTGCCTCCTGAGAAGGACCCTGGTCCAATAGAATCAGGGCCCCAACCTCAGGACTTCATTCAACCTTCGTTACTTCCTTGAGGTCCCATCTCCAAACGGTAGAGCCATCCTGGGAGTTAGGACTTCAATGCCATGAATATGAACTTGGGTACAGAGAGCGGACGCAAACACCCTGTTCTGCAACAGTCCACAAAGGTAACATGTGACCTGTCTTCTGCTTGTATTTTGTCACCAGTGCCCAGCAGAAAACCCGGCACTAGGTAGTTCATAACCACGCAGAATAAAGAGACAAAGTAAGCAACGATTCTTCTAGAAGACCCGTAGATAACATAATTTTGACATGTGTCTGATCTGCTAAGCCTGCTGTGGGGAAAACTCAAAAAAGTCTCAGACATGGAAGGTTCTTGAAGGCGGCCATCTAATTTTAGACCAAAGGTCTTACGGGCAGACTTGCAGCGTATTATAACCCCTTTGTGATTTGGTGGGGGCTGTGCATTATTATGATTCTGATGAGAAAGTAGTTGAAATAGAAAGATAGTACAGAGTCTTGCAATGAAAGGTGGGCTCTTCTTTTGTGAAAGCTTCAGTCAAATACATCCTTTGGAGCTACACTTGAGGTACGCATATCCTGCCTCAGGGGTGCCAGGATATATCACCATACAAATAAAATATTCCAGGATCTCAGGAGGCAGAAGGTCTCCCGCATCGCCTACCACAGCGACTACTTACTACTGCAGGTGGCAGAGGCCGGACAAAGGGGGCAGACGGCTGCTTGGCGGGCACTGACTTCAAGGTACAAAACATCTAAAGCTCTGAACCAAACTGAGAGGCAGAAAGCTGGTCTGATCTTGACTCATCCACAAATAAGCTTTGTGACTTTGGGCAAAACATTGCACCTTTCCATCCAGCTCCGATATTTTATAACTTTATGACCCTGTTTCTCGACAATATTTATATTGGTGAGTCAAACCACCACATTTGTTTTCCGGAGCAAGCTCCAAACAATGACACAATGGCATTACATCAGGAGAATGAGGAATTATTGAAAGTCCCACTCTATTCAAAGTCCCCTCCCGCGCGGCAGGAATGACCCTCTGTCTTCTCACCCTGCCTGATCCGCTCAGTGACACTGGAGTCAGATGTACCAGGGGGGACCCCGAGCACCAAGAAGAGGCCGGGATGGCCACTTGGCCTCTGTCCTCAGCTTATCTACTCATCTAAGAGTCTGAAGAACAAAGCAAAAGGTGTCAAGGGAGATGGAGAAGTTTATTTTTCAACGAACCAAGTGATTACTGTGATGGGAGGTGTTGAAAGGTCATGAGTGGCTATATTTGTAGTATTTCCCTCCAGAATATTAAGGGCCAACTCTTGAGAAACAGAGAAAGTCGAACAGCTTCCCAGTCTATTCCAATGTATTCAGAGTCTGGATTATCTCAGGAGGATTAGAATGATTCTAGGTACAATATTCGGGCAGTCAGATACCCATGCACTTTCTATCATGGACAGAAATTCCTGCGGAAGGCTTTCTATCATCCCTTCCTATATATTTCTATCCAGGAGGGAAAGGCCTCAAAACAAGAAATGCACTGATTACAACAGAAGTGAATCTCACTGGAAGTAAACAAGGTGCCTTGAAGAGATGGAATCCAATCTTTGTCGAGGCCATGCCATGTGCCCCACGAAGGCATTTCACATATGTCACCCGATTTAACACTCATGATAGCCCAGCGATGTCAGGACACTGTCCTCTCTGGCACAGGAGGAAGCAGGGACTCAAAACACCCCCTCGCCTCAGACGGCACGTCGGCTGCGAGGCCCACTGCAAACGTGTGTCTTTGCCTCTAGGAGACTTGGGAGCACAAAGGGGAGCTCAACCCAGCTGCATTACTCGGGACAAGAAGACACCCACTGCCGTCTATTAACTCATTCAGCACAAATTTCGCGAGGCCCCGATCAAATCAACGACTCCCAAACTGTGGTGAGCATGTGAATCCCCTCGGGTAGTGTCTACAGTGAGAGCCAGATTCGGCAGCTCTGGGTGCCTGGTCACCTGCACTCCACACGCTGCCAGGTGATGCCCGTGCTGCGGTCCTTGGGCCACATTTTGAGTGGGAAGTGCAAGCTGGCCAGAGAGAATATAAAAATGGATAAGACCCAAGTGCTTCTAAGGTTAGTAGAAGAAGACACGAGACAACTACAGTCACTGAAATGCCGCGGTCATCAGGAAACCCCCAGCCGTCTGGGGTGACGGGGCTGGAGGACACCTCCTCGAGGAGGCTTTGACGCTGAGCCTGAGACAGAAGACGCATTTTCCCACAGCGAGCCCCTGGGGGGAGGGGGGGCACAGCTCGTTGCTGGGGGGAAGCAGAGGGGCAGCCAAGGCAGAGAGAGTTAACAGGACAGCAAACGGCAGAGAAACTCATAACCTCAACGCTATGAGCGGCACGAATGACAAGAAAGCTGGAAACCATAATCCCAGATTAATGATGAGGAGGCTGGGGCAAGTTCAAAATAAGGGGCACTGTGTAAAACACCTGGCCGAGGCTCCTCAAGACGTCAAGGTCATGAGAAGCAAGGCAGAGCTGAAATGCGGTCACAGACCAGAGCAGATCGGAGGGAAAGGGTGACCGAATGCCCCGTGGCATCTTGGACTGGATTCGGGAACAACAAAAAGAGAACGTTGAGAGTAAAAGTAGTGAGCTGGGAGGCGCCTGGGGGGGGCTCAGTCAGGTGGGCGAACGACTCTTGATCTCAGCTTAGGTCGTGATCTCACGGCTCATGAGCTGGATCTCTGAATCTGGCTCTGCACTGACAATGCAGATCCTGCTTGGGATTCTTTCTCCTTCTCTTTCTCTCTGCCCCTCCCCCCGTCTCTTTCTCAAAATAAATAAATAAACTTAAAAAAAATAATAATATGGGGCGCCTGGGTGGCTCTGTCGGTGAAGCGTCCAACTTCAGCTCAGACCATGACCTCGCGGTTCGTGAGATCGAGCTCTGCATCGGGCTCTGTGCTGACAGCTCTGAGCCTGGAGCCTGCTTTGGATTCCGTGTCTCCCTCTTCCTCTCTGTCCCTTCCCTGCTTGCACTCTCTCTCTGTCTCTCAAAATTAAATGTTAAATTTTTTTTTAATCTGGTTCTTCGAAAAGATCAATAAAACCCTAACAAGACCAACAAAGACCTAAAAAAGACCCAGATTACTAACGTCAGAAATCAAAGAGGGGACATCGCTCAGACCACACAAATAATAAAAGGGTAAGAATGGAAGCGTCTCTTTCCCTACACATTTAACAACTTGGATGAAGTGTTCCAGTTCCGCGAAAAACAAAAGCTATCGGAACTCATTCATGAAGATAAACCCTGACCAGCACAACATGTATTAAAGAAATTAATTTTTAGATTTAAATCTTCTAATCCACGTAGAAAATTCCCAGGACTCCACCAAAAACATTTTTTCAAGTTAGAGTCGAACTAGCTTACCGACATCACGGGGTCCGGGTCAATGTTCAAAACCCAATTGCTTCTGTATATACAGTTAACCCCTGAACGACGCAAGAGTTGGGGTGCCAGCCCCCCCCACGCACAATCCAAATTCCACATATAACTTCTGGCACCCTCAAATTTCACCACTAACAGCCTAATGTTGGCCAGAAGCCTTACTGGTAACACAAACAGCCGATAAGCACGTCTTTTGTGTGTTATATGTATCATATACTCTACCGTGCTCTTCCAATAAAGCAAATGTCACTACGGGAGCGTATTTATCAATAACGTCAGCTTACGTTGTTTGTGAGATGAGCCGTGAGCACCTACATCAATACCGTCCTCTATGATACAAAACACTGGGGATGTTATACGCATCGCACTACACATCAAAAACAGAAAGATGATGTGGGGTCACCCGGCTGGTTCAGTCAGTAGAGCATGTGATTTGATCTCGGGGTTGTGAGTTCCAGGCCCATGCTGGGCACAGAGATTACTTAAACTAAATAGGGGCACCTGGGGGGGCTCGGTTGGTTAAGCATCCGACTTTGGCTCAGGTCATGATTTCGTAGTTTGTGAGTGCGAGCCCCGCGTCGGGCTCTGTGCTGACAGCTCAGAGCCTGGAACCTGCTTGGGATTCTGTGTCTCCTTCTCTCTCTGCCCCTCCTCTGCTTGCGCTCTGTCACTGTCTCTGTTTTTCAAAAATAAATAAATGTTAAAAAAATGTAATAGAACATGCAGAGAGAAATACATCAGCCCCCACACCCGGAACCCCATCACCACAGACAGCCTCCCAGGGAGCCCCCAACGTCCCTCCCCCAGGGACCCCTGCAGAGCAGTGTGACAGGTGCATGACACAGGATCCTGTGCCCGAGGGACCCTGTGCCCAAGAGCCCCACCAGGTGAGGCAGCTCCCAGACACAAAGCACCCCATTCAAGTCACTGGAGCCCAGGAGCTGCCCCTTGGGGCGTGTTTCCTGCTTCCCTCCCAGGTAGGGCTGGGCCAGCCAGGCCAGGCCAGGCTAGGGAGTCACCCCCCTGAGGCCAAGAGAGACCGATTCCAAACCCTGTGATTTTTGGGGGGGAGGGGGTTCCTACAGGCTCCCCACCAGCAGCGCCGGCATGTAGAACCTTCCTGGGCTGGTGCAGCACGATGAGGCCGTGCTGGGTTGTGTCCGACCGCTAGTGATCACTCCTCCCTCCAGGGGACACTCCACTAACTCTGCACCAGGCACAAATGAGCGCACAGGGATGGCCGTGTGCTCGCACGTTCGCATTTGTCCAGCAGCCACTCGTATAAAAAGATCCTGGTACACCTGGCCTATCCTCCTCGTCCGTCGCCCTGTGCAGATGCTCACCTTTGTTCGGTTTCTAACGCTTATTCCGAAGTTATATCTCAGCTGACCTCCTTTTGTTGATTTTTCAGAGGATCCTTGTTAAAAAAAAAAAAAAAATACCACTAACACAGTCTAGGAAAGTTGCATGTGTCCCAAACCGAAGTGATCTGTTATTTCCAAATTTGTTCTTCGTAAATGTGGGACTTTTTCTTTCCCCTTCCTAAGCTTTTCTCGAGGGGTTATACTGTTCCAGATCTTTCCAGCATTTGGAAGAGCTGAGTGGCACACTTAACATTCCTCTTTAATTATGAAGCTGGAATAAACATCAGCGCTCGCCAGACCCGATGGTCGACCAAGGGCCGCGCGCGTTTGGCGGGTGGGGTCCTGCTGGGTCCTGCTGTGGGCTCCTGGCCCGGCTGATGTGATGGATAAGCCCCAGGATTGGCCTCTGAAGGAAGGACGAGGCAGCAAGCTTTCCATTTTGGCAGCTTCTTTGTTTACACAAAAGGGAAGGTGGAGAGGCCTGGGTCCCCACAGGCCTCCCCAGTGTTTTGCAACTTCTCCGAAAAGCTACTAGTAAGCGAGGCCTCTGCTCCAGCTGGCTGCCGGTCCGGGTGCCGCATGAAGACCGCCCCGGGGTCACTGGTGGTGCTGCCTGTGGTCAGGCGGCAGGAGCCACCCTGAGGGCGCCGAGGTGGCCCTCAGGCTGATCTTCAGGCACCAATCACACCTGGTTTCTCCTCTAGTTACACGCTGGGCACCTTCCTATCCCCTGCAACGGGGCTTCCTATGCCCTGCAACGGGGCTCATCCCTTGTGCCTTAACGCCCCTCACTCCCAGTGGCTGGAGGACACTGGCATTATCTTAGGTCACCTCACTGGGGCTGGGCCACCCGGAGCCCAGCCCTCCTTCTGTTTGACGCCCGTTATGGACAGATTGTGCCCCCCCCCCCAAAATTTCACAGGGCAAAGCCCTAACCTCAATGTCCCCAGTGTGAGTGTGTTTGGATTGAGGGTCTCTGAAGGATAACTATGTTAAATGAGGCCACTGGGGTGGGCCCTCACACCGTGTGACTAGCATCCTCCTAAGAAGAGGACATCAGGACACAGGCACACACAGAGGGGATGTCCGTTCGGGGACACGGGGAGCAGGCAGCCATCTGCATGCCCAGCAGAGAGGCCTCAGGAGTGCCACCGGCCCTGTGACCCCTCCATCCAGGACTCCGACCCCTAGAACCACAAGAAGACCAACATCTGTTGCTTAAGCCCGTGCTGTGGCACCTGGTGACACAGCCATAGCTGTCTGGCACGTGACCATCCCTGTCCCCGGAGAGGCCCCTCCTTAGGGCAGAGGACACCAGCATCTCAAGTGAGGAGCAGGGGACTGACTCTGATAAGTGGTTCCTCCTCGGTGACCTGCGAGTCAATCCAGCAGAAGCTGGTCTTTCTGGTGAGGCCACCACCAAGCAGAGAAGTGATGTCTTCATGCTCCCTGGGGTCCCTTCCAATGCCCGAGGCAACTGCCAGGACATGTCAGCTCCAGGCTGCAGGGGAAACGAAGGGATCTGGGGGAACAGGTAGACTGGTCTGGGTTCTTCCTCCTGGGCGCCCAGGACCCCTGTCCCTTCTGCTTCTCTTGGACACTGGCCCCACTCTGTTCTGATTCCAGTAGAACGGCCTCAGGCCTGGCCCCTCACAACGCCCCTCTGGCCACGGACAGACCAGGAACAGGTGACCCTGTGTGAGTCAAGGAGGACCAGCGCAGAGAAAGGGAGGCCAGCGAGGGATGCCCAGCAGGAAGGACTGTGTGGTTCCCTCCTGCTCAGACCACGGCTTTGGAGCTGGGTGAGCCCCCAGATGCCTCTCCTTCCCTCTCCTTTCCTTCCGTCCAGCTGAGGTCAGGTTTCTGCCTGGGCCCCTGAAAGTGTGTGGAGCGGGGAGGGGGGCTTTTTTCCTGGCCTGCTTGCACAAGCAGATGCTGACCACTGGGTCACAGCCATGTGCCTCCTGGATGGGGTGTGGCCTCCGGGCCCTGGGACGGTGCCCCCACCATGTCACTTGCCCTGAACCAGGGGCAGACGTGCCAGGTGACCAGCCCGTGCAGGTGCTGTCAGAGGCATCCTCTTGTTGTTCTGGGGCTTTCTGGTGCCTCTTCCACGAGGATGGGACATCCCAGACCTGCGTAAAGAGGGCAGAGCTGGTGTGGAGCCGGGCCAGAGCCCCCGAACTGCGGTCACGGCTGACCTGAGGCCGCAGGACAGAGCCACAGGCCCCCACGGGAACGTGGGGCATGAATGTCACCTCTGTTGGCTTCTGTTGTGTCCACAACGGGCCGAGGGCCACCGTGTTGACCGGTGAACCCCGACCCCAAGCAGCCCTCCCGCCGCACAGAACAGGTATCTTGTGGCTGCTGGAAAGTCTCCTGTCCTGGCGTTCCCTTCTGGAAGAGTCACCTCCGGAGCCCACGGCCAGTCCACACTTCCCGAAACACGTGGTAAACGCAGAGTCGAAACTGGTCACACATTTTCCCTCATTGTGTCCAACCCGATGTTTTTATCACGACAGAAAGTTCCACCTTACTGAAATGTGGCCGTGTTCAGGAAAACGCGCGGCGTAGAGTGAGGAGAGGCAAGGGCGGGCTGCATGCGGAAGCCGTCGGGTAAGAAGACGGGGATCCGTCCCTTCCGTGGCTGGCTGGCAGACGACAGGATTTGGGAGAGCTGCCAGCAGCCGTACCCAGCAGAACTGGGCTCCGTAGTAGAAACGTGGCCTGGGGATAGTTGAGAATAGCCCACCCCAGCAAGGGACGGACACACCGGGCAGCTCTGACATGTGTCATTCACCCCAAGGTTCTCTCAGCGTCGCGGCTGTCCCTCTGCGCACAAGACCCCCCAGCTGTGGGGCTGTGGTTTATAGGAAGACAGATCTGGTCTCCAGGCGCGCTCCCGGCACAGCTCCCAAACCCCCGGGGTTTCCTAAGTGGAGGAGCAGAAAGGTGTCTTTAGTGCTAACGGGAGTTTGGAAAAGCACCTGAAGTGGGGGCTGGTTGCCACGGAGACCGCCCACGTGGTCACAGGGGCGGGGCTGTCAGCCCCACCCCCTGACCTCGGGAGGAGGGGCTACAGCGGGACCGCCCACGTGGTTTACAGGGGCGGAGCTGTAGGCTCCACGCCCCGACCTTGGGAGGAGGGCCTGCAGGTTGGATCCATCACCAATGGCCGATGATTTCATCAATCACGCTCCTGTAATGAAACCCTCATAAAACCCAACAGACAGGGTCCCTAGAGCCTCCGGGTTGGTGAGCACGTGGAGATGGGGGGACAGCGGGCTCCGGGGCGGCAGGGAGCTCTGCGCTCCCTCCCCATCCGCGCCCTGGGCAGCTCTCCCTTTCCTCTGTTCCCGACTTAATCCTTTCACAACAGACCAGGGATCTAGTGAGCGATCTGTCCCCCGGAGTCCTGTGAGCGGCTCCGGCCAGTTCGCCAAACCCAAGGAGGGGTCGTGGGAGCCTCTAGTCTGTAGCTGGTCGGTCAGAACCCAGGTGACACGTGGATTGGCGTCTGGAGGGAGGAGGGGCCGTGCTGGGGGCCCAGCCCCTTCCTCTTGATGGTCTGTCTGTAGCCCCGAGCCACCCCTAAAATCCCATCAAAATCCCTCCACGTAAATCTGGCTTCTCCACCAACTTCCTGATGCCCTCTTCCCAAAGCCTCTTAGGTGAAACCCCCGAGCCCACCCTGAGGAAGCCTGTGGTGTCCTGGGAGCCAGCTGGGGGCTCCTGAGTCTTTAGGCCAGGGAACGTGGTCAAGTGGGGGGGTGGGCGTGCCCCACCTGAACTTGCTGGTTAGAGCCCACCATTCAGGGCAGAGACAGCTGAGCTCAGGTGGGCACCAGCAGGGGCCGTGGCTCCAGAGGGGTGATGACCCAGCCCTTCTTCACCATGCAACCCCTGGGAGGTTGGGGTTTTTTTAATTTCTTTTTTAATGCTTATTTATTTTTGAGAGAGAGACGGAGAGAACACAAGTGGGTGAGGGGCAGAGAGAGAGAGAGGGAGACACAGAATCGGAAGCAGCTCCAGGCTCTGAGCTGTCAGCACAGAGCCCGACTTGGGGCTCAAACTCATGAACCTGAGCCAAAGTCAGACGCTTAACCGCCTGAGCCCCACCCCTCTAGGTTTCCTGGCACTTGCTTTCGCTCACTGCCCAAGGGTTTCTGTTCACCTCCATGTCTGTCCAAGTGTTCCCAGTCTCCCCACCACACACACATCCCAGTCAGCTTCTTGTCCAGAAGCACACGGCCACTTGTGCTGGGTCCGTCCCTCCCACCGAGCCACACAGCAGCCTCCTCTGGGTGCCCTGGTGCTTCCTGGGTGTGGGCCTCCCCGAAGACACCGAGGCCACCATCCCAGATGCTCTGAGCCCCAGAATGTTCCTCAGTGGCTGCGTGGAGACAGGTAGATGCTTCCTCCTGCACGTGGCACTTGGTCACCTGGGCCCCAGGCTAGTGCTTCCCCCTGACCAGCTTTGCTATTGGCCGTGTCCTGCCCACCCCAAGAACCGCCACGCAGCTGGGGGGGGGGGGCTTGCGTACCCATGGGGAGAGCTTGCCACATCTGTCTCCTTGCCCCTAAGCCCACGCCCAGCAGGTCACTAGGGCAGTCCTAGTGGCCCCTCCTAAGTGGCAGATGTGTGTGGACCCCGCTCTGGACTCCGCCTTGAGCTTGCGCCCCAGCAATTGCGAGCTGGCTCGTACCACACCCTAAATTAGCCTGGGCAGGCGGCCGGAGAGCTTGGCCAGGGTGGCAGGTGGGAGGTGGTGTCCAGGGAGGGGGGCCTCAGGGCTGAGCCCAGTGACAGGAAGACAGACCCCACCCCCGCCCCGGGGAAGATGAACCTGCCCGTGGTGCCAGTCACTTTGCAACTCTGCGTGCTCGAGGGGACATGACCTCATGTCTCGAAATCGAATGTGACATGAACCAAGGCAGGCAAGAAGCCCATCGCTGTTACTGGGGATCCCTCCTCACGGGCCACACAGATTCCGGGGGACGTCGGGCAGGGCTGAGGGCCACTCAGCTCCCCTCAGCATCCCCCGTGGCCTGTGCAGTGAGCTGGGCTGTCTGCCCTGCGCCAAGCTACCTGGTCCCCCAACGTCATGCTTGCCCGGGCTGTGAAGCCTCTCTACCAAGCCTGGGGGAGCCCCCTCCCACGTGTCTGGGACCACGCAGCCCCACCCTCCAAGGATCCCGTACTGTGATAGACAAATCAGCGGAGGGAGCACATTCCGGCAAATCCTGCTTCCCATTCTACCGTCCAAAATGCCCGCAAACTCAGGAGCCCAAATGTTTGGCTGCCCTACTGGAAGGGAAAGCGTTTGTATCATACAAAACACCTTTAACCGCTCAGGAAATGTTCCCCCGAACACGTATCCCGGCACAACACTGCCAGAGGTCCTCCGGGACCTCCTTGCATGCAGCCGCACAGTGGAGCCATCTGCCATCAGACCCAAGTCGTGCTCTGGAAAAGTGAGGTAAGGTAATTATTTATTCCAATCAACAGGAGCCGTGTTTACTGACCAGGCACCTTCCAGTGGCTCCCTCTCCCCCTGTACGGAAGTCAGGAGTAAGTGCCCCCTACTGACAGGTGGCGGTAGGGAGAGCTGACGGGCCTGGGAAAAGGCACTGATAGCGTGTGTAAATCAGGGGGCGGCCGGAAAACCAAGCGGATCTCGGAACTTCAAGAGAGAAAGCTTCATTCAAAGACCTGGTTAAAACAGGGCAAAATCCAAGAGGCAGCTATGCGGTAACCCGGAGATGAAGAAGATCCGGAATCTGCTGGCCACGAGGACAGGATGCCCCACAGGAGCCAGACGGCTGGCCCAGCCCAGCTTCGAGCCCCACCAGAGCCCTCCCTGGTGTGCATTCCACGTGTCCACATACAGTCATACATCCAGAAACGACCTCTCTGGTCCCCAGCACCCAGGGGCAGGAGCAGAGAGACCTCAGACCATCAGGCAGCCCCAATGGAACAGCATGTTGGGTAAAAAGGCCTCAAAAGCCCCACTCAGGTCCTTCACTCTTGCTCTCCAGCCGGCAGAGTGGAAGTTCACTGAGAGTACCATCCGATCACTACAGGGAGCCCCAGGGATCCAGGGGAAACTTCCGGTCTGATTCAGCCCACGGGGCTCTGCAGATACAACCTCTCAGGGGCCAGGACAGAACAGCACCAAGCACACAGGGCAGGGGGACCAGGAAACGGGAGGCCCGCAGAATGGCCCGCCATGGGCCCTGGATAAATGCAACAGACCCTCACAAAGCCCTCAGGTGAAGGAGAAGGAGGCTCAAACCTGGGCATCTGCAGTCAGCCTGCTTCCACCCCATCCCTGGGGCTGCCCTGTGCCTGCCAATCGGATGGGGGCAAGGCTGGGGTTGCCTTGCGTCCTGGACACCCACAGCTGCCCTCAGCGGGGACCCAGGCTAGTTGCCAGCATCAGCAAGTAACAGTTTAGGGAGGCCTGGGTAATGCGGGCAAAGATTGTTTACTGTAAGTATGTCCCAAATTCTGCATGGGACATACTTACCCTACCCTAGTGCAATGTCACAGCGGCCTTCCTTCAGCAAGAGGATCCTCCTCTTTACGCAGGGGGATCTGAGGTCCAAAGTGTTGAGACCGCAACATGGAACTCAGGGATGGACATTCTGTTTTCCCTCCAGGTCTGCGTAGACACGCAGTGAGACCACATCTGGGTGGGGCTGGCTTCTGACATTCTCTTCAATGCTGCCCAAAACGGCTCTGTGAGCTCTGAGCTCTATAAAGAGCTCAGAGAGTCCCCAATCAGAATATAAACCTAAAACCGTAATTTAAAAAAAAGGTCGGGGGGAGGGGGGGTGCCTGGGTGGCTCAGTCAGTTGAGCGTCCAACCCTTGATTGCAGCTCAGGTCATGATCTCGTGGTTTGTGGGATGGAGCCCCAGGTCAGGCTCTGTGCTGAGCACTGAGCCTGCTTGGGATTCTCTCCCTCTCTCTCTGCCCCTCCCCTGCTCGTGCCCTCTCTCTCTCTCAAAATAAGTAAATATTTAAAATAAATTAAAATAAATTAAATAAAATTTAAAGAGGTGTAATTACAGTGCGAAAAACAAAATCAGAAACACCATGCCAGGACCCTGGTCATTCTTGGGTCCATGTTCCCTCCCTTCCTTATTACAGAAGACCAGGAGACCAGGAACCCACGTGGGTTTGCAAAACAAGACCACCTCTTCCTGGACAGTGCCTCCTTTACCAACACCATTTCAGACTCCAGGGACACAGGATTGAGCCACTGGTTCAAGGTGACGCAGCTGGGAAGCTGCTGAGGGAAGTCGAGGGGGGGGGGTGGTTCCCAGGGCCCAGTGAGCACTGACCACACCCTGCTCTCCCTTGCTTTTCTCACCATACCCTTCATATGCTCCCTCTCTTTGCTCCTGCAGATGACTTCCCCAACTTACCCTCTTACCAAGCATCTGGGCTTATTTTGGTTCGAGCATCTCATTTAATCCACATAGAAACACAGACTTAGCACGAGCTCTAGGTCAGGAGACCGGTCCCGGGTGGCACAGTGAGAAAGCCCAGAACTGCAACCACATCCTTCCATATGTAAAATCTGTGGTCTTCCCACCAGATTACTCTGCCTCTCCAAAGACTCTGAAAACCCACTCATTCATGCGAGATTCTGTTTTTCAATGGGATGAAATAAGCACGAAATGAACACTGGCATTTTAGTACATTCACAGTGTTGAGTGATCAGCACCACCATCTAGTTTCAAAACTTTTTGAAACCTTGTACCCAGTAAACAGCCGCGTTCTGTTGTCCCCACCAACACCCCCCCCCAGCCCCCTGGCAGCCACTGGTCTGCCCTGACTCTAAATTTGCCTATTCTACACACTTTAAATATAAACAGAATCCCATATGTGATCCTTTGTGTCTGGCTTCTTCTACTAACATATTTTTGAAGCTCACCCACACTGTAGTATGAATCAGTGCTCATTCCTTGCTGGGGCAAAATAAAGCCCACTGCACCAACAGATGTCTTATCCACACATCAGTTGATGGACACCAGAGTAGTTTCTACCTTTTGGATATTACGAGTGTTTCTGCAATGAACATCCATGCACACATTTTTGTTTAGATACCTGTTTACAATTCCTCACGGTATATACCCCAAAGGCGGGGCACTTCTGGGTCACAAGGAAGTCTGGAATTGTAATGGCCATTCTGGGGAAACTCTGATTTAGATAAATCCACCTTAAGAGGCGCCCTTAAAAGAGAGGACCCCAAACCTTTCAGAGACAATGGAATGCATTCTTCCGTAGGTTCTCAGAAGCTTCTAAAAGAACATCAAAACCTGCTCAGAAGGGATCCTTACAGCATAAATAAATCTTTAGCTAAAAAAAAAAAAAAAATTGGCCACCTGGGGTCACAGGCCTGTGTGTCCACCAGCGTTTTAAGGCTCCCTTCTGTCCCCCAACACAGGGTCCCTGCAGGAGCCCCCACCCCACTGGAGCAGGCTCTGAGCAAGGAGACTTTCTGTACACGCCCCGGCCCCCCAGCCAGCACCCTGGCCAGCACAGCCCAGGAAGCACCTGCGCCCGCGACCCCGCTAGGTCCTCTTCCCCGGGCCCCGCCCCCTCTCCTTCCCCGTCTCCGTCCTCCGTGTGGACCCAGGCCTTCTCTTCAGGGCTTCCCAAAAACCCCAAACCCCCAACCTCCGTCCTCCCGGAGGAACCCCGACCCCGACCCCTCCTCCCCGCAGACTCCGCCCCCTCTCCTTCCTCCACGCTGACCTCCGCCCTCTCCTCAGTCTGCGCCGAGGACCCCCGATCCCGCCCCCCCGCTCCTCCCCGGTCCTCCACGCGCACCCCCGCCCCATCCCCGTCCTCGGAACAGACCCCCCCACACCCGCTCCCACCTCCATCCTCCGCGCGGACTCCAACTCCCAACTTCCGTCCACCCCACGACCCAGGCCCCAGAGCGGAACCCCTACCCCCACCCTTCTCCCATCCTGCTCCCGGACTCCACCCCTCCAACCTCCACTCTCCTCCAGGACCCCCGCCCCCACCTGCCTGCAGACTCCGCCCCCTCTCCTTCCTGCGCGTGGACCTCCCCCCCTTCCCTCGTCCCGACTTCTGACCTCCCTGCGGAACCCCCCTAACCCCCTTCCGCGCCCACTCCATTCCCCCCAACCTCCATTCTCCTCGAGGACTCCTGACCGCTCCCCTTCCTCTGCTTGGACCCCCGCCCCCTCCCCAGTCCTCCCAGGGGACCGCGCCCCCGGCCTCCTCCCCTCCCGCCTCTCGCGTGTCGGGGAAGGAGCGCGCGCGCCGCCTGCCGGCCGCGCCGGCACCCTGCGCTCCCCGCGCATCAAGGGGCTTATTTACAGTTTTCCTTAAGGTAAAGGATTCTAGCAGCGTTATGGCCATTTCTGAAAATCCAAAATAATTAAAAACGAAGGGAAAACTCTGACCGCTGTGGCACAACTACAGGTAGCCATCGTGTATTTTCCTCCACGTTCTCCTGCGCTGCACGTGTGGTCCCAGGGGAGGACTGGCCGGCCTGGGAGGGCAGCCCAGACCCCAGGACAGGAGCCAGGTGCAGCCGCGGGGTCCCCCCGCCACCCCGGGAGCCAGGGGCAGTTTGCACCCACCCACCCAGGTCCGCAAAGGCCATGCCCACTGCATTTTCTCTAAGTCGAGGTTGAAGTGCCCTGGTCGTCTTAAGATACAGGCTCTGTGAGGCACTCATATCACACCCGCCCACGGGAAGGTCCTGGGGTCGCAGGTGTCCCTCCCAGCCGGGTCCCTGACGGCCACCGAGGAGCAGGGAGGCCCCTGAAGCTCTGTGCTCTGCCGCTCCTGGCCTACCGCTGTCACTAACCTGCCGGGGCTCGAGGGTGATTTAGAAAGACCCGACACACATGCACACGCAAGCATGCACACGCATGTACACACATGCACACGCATGTGCTCACGTGCACAAACATGCACATATATACATGCACGTGCACACAGTAACACTCATGCACACACACTTGCACGCAAACACATACACTCTATAAAGCAGACCCACCAATCCAGACTCCCTGGTGCGCAGGGGAGCTGGGGGCAAGAAACATGGGCAGGAGGTGGGGCCCTCTGTGTGCAGGTGCACAATCCCTTCCATGAGCGGAGCCTCCCACAGAGCCAAGAAGAGGTCTCCTGGCTGTGGGCAGTGGTGCTTTCAGCCCCACACACCCCCTGATGGAGCACAGGGGACTTCTCCAAGGAATACAGAGCAAAAGATCAGCAGTCCTCCAAAGTCCCTTCCATGCCCCCAGCCTAGCAAATGTTTGCGCCCATACAGAGAATATGCATACCTTGTCTAGTATCTAGGCCTGGGGGTGTATGTGTGCCTCAGTCCGGTCCTGGGGAAAGGGAAAGGAAGGAAAGGGGGAGGGGTGCGGGGGCAGTCCTGGGAGCAGTTCTCATGCTCAGTGCTCATCGTCCGGGGTGATCTGGGCTGTCTGGCAGCCAGAATGGGATTTCTCAGCTCTGCAGTGGGGTCTAGCTCTTACTATCCACTGCCCCCCCCCCCCCCCGGGTTGTTTGGAGGGTTGTATGAGATGATGCCCAGCACAGAGTAAATGCCTAGTCAAGTTTAAACATTAATATTGCTCAGATAACTCCCGTTCAGAACCCTCCCCTTACTTTATGTTTATTTTAAAATTTACATTCTTTGTTACCCACCGCCTAGTGGAAGGACACCGGTCGTTGCCCGTTTTGGGCAGTTCTGAAAAGCTGGTATAGACCTCCCTGTATGAGTCTTTGTTGAAGACACGTTTCTTTCCCACTGGGTAAAAACTTTAGCACAAGCTTGCTGGGTTATAAGGTATACATATATGAGAAATTGCCTATGAAATAAGAAAAGTGTATCCGAAAGTAGAAGAAAATGACAAACCGTTCCGGAAAAGACCGCATAGCGTTTGCGTTCTGCCAGCGGCATGAAGACGTTCAGTAACCCCACGCCCTTCTTGGGGTCCTCGGCTGTGGTTTTCACCACGCCCGGAGAGACGGGGTGATGGCTCACGGTGGTTTTAATGTGTATGTCCCCGACTCCTAACGATGCTGGGGTCATTTTCATGTGCCGATCTGCTGGTTGCGTATCTTCTTTGTAAAGCTCCTGTTGAAATCACTTCCCCATTTTCCCCAACGTCCGCTTTTAAATGTAACCGTGTCCATTTTCCGCAGATCTTCTCCTGCTTTCCTCTGGACAGCCGGGAGGCGAGAGGCCCGCTTAAGAGCCTAAACCGCTCAGATACACACACCTGCTCATGGCCGCCCACAGGCTGGGAGAGCTAGTAATTCTGGACCGTGGTGATGACGATGATGGTGGTGACAACGGTGATGAGGACACAGCACCACCCACGGAGAGCTCACTGTGTCCTGGGCTTCACACCAGCTCTTTACGCCTCACCTCAGCTTATCTCCGTTGCAACCCTGTAGAGAAATGGTGTCTGCGGCCCCTCATCACACAGCGGAGCCTGAGCAGGCTGCCCCCCTCCCCTGCATGCTGAGCACACGCCTGTCCACACTGCTGCTCGGCACCAACCAGAGCCACCAACCTCTTTAGGTGCCATGGAAGCACCTTCCCCGTGTCTCATTCATCTGCTGTCTCTGCGCTCCCAGCTGCAGCGGGAACAGCTCCCGTGCCCTCACGGTTGCAATTTGGTGGATGGACCCCTCTCCACACCTGGAGAGGTGATTCTCTGGGCAGGGCCGGCTTCTTCAGGAGGACAGTCCTCCCCACCACCCGCGCCCTCCTGCCGCCTCCTGGAATGCCAGGCCCCGGGCCCCCCTGCTGGACGTGACAGCTTTTCTGGCCACGGCCAAGTAGGCTCGTGGGGCCGCTGCAGAGCAGCCTGGCTCCCTCGGCCTTCTCCCTCACACCTGCTCCGGGGGGAGCACAGGCTGGCTGAGAGGTCAGGCCAGCCCCGCCACGTCTCTGGCCATTTTTACACGGTGAGATGCCCCCACAGATGTGGCCCTGGAAAACAATCCGGTTTGGACAAGCAGGTCCTAGAGTTCCAGTTCTCCTTCCCCGAGGATTTGCTGCTGAGCCCTCTGGAAGGGGCCGGGGAGGAAGTGGGACAGGAGGAGAAAGGTGCCCCACCTGGGCTCTGACCCTCCTGGCCCCCAGCGAAGGCTGACGTCTTCTGGGGGCTTCTGAGGGTCTTCAGAGCCTGTGCCCCATTGCCCCGCACCTCCCTGGACCTGGGCAATCACTGCCTCTCTCTCTTCTGCGTGCTCAGAACTGTTTACCCTGCCGGGTGGCGGTGGGGACAAACGCACAATGGAAGACCCCATCCACCTGGTTGTCTCCCAGAGTCAACTCCCCCCCCCACCGCCTCCCGCATCAGGGGCCGCAGTCCAGGCCCAAGCCCCACCCGGCCACGTGGTCCAGCCCGTGTCTCTGCCAAATTCTCACCAGCCTGCCCTGCAATGTGGTCAAGAGCCCGCCCCCAGATTCCCAGTGACTGACAGAGGCTGAGGACAGACGGGCTCTTCCGTGCCCGCCTGTGCACCCCTGGGAAATCCGACCTGCCGAGTCGGATTTCTTCATCCGAGGTGATGTTGGAAAGCTCGGCCCAGGTCTTTGGGAGAGCTGGCCGCCCCATTCGGAGCCCCCATTATGTCTGGGGAACTGCCTATCCCCACGTCTCCCGCAGTCTCTCGGCTCTGCCGGGCCTCAGAGCAGGCGCCCAGGGCCTCTGGGCACAGCAGAGAAGCCTGGCACCAGCCTACAGCCTCATCCTCAGCAGACAAATCTCATCTCTTAAAATCAACACTGGGCAGAAGACTGACAGAGAAAGGCTTTTTTTTTTTTTAACTTTTTTTTTTTAATGTTTATTTATTTTTGAGACAGAGAGAGACACAGCATGAACAGGGAAGGGGCAGAGAGAGAGGGAGACACAGAATGTGAAGCAGGCTCCAGGCTCTGAGCTGTCAGCACAGAGCCCAATGCAGGGCTCGAACTCACGAACTGTGAGATCGTGACCTGAGCCGAAGTCAGATGCTTAACCGACTGAGCCACCCAGGCGCCCCCAGAGAAAGGTTTTTGTCCAGCCTCCCCAGTCTCGCCTCCCAGACCGCTGCCCCGGGTGACAGGCAGGGCCTCAGCCCATCCAGTGCTGGGTGCTGCAGGCCAAGTCCCGGCTCCCTCCTCACCGGGATGCCTGGATCCCAGCTTGGATCTCCGAGGATGCTCAAGTCTGTCTTTACTCTCCTCCTGGATTCTCTTCTGGTTTTACTTTTACAACTGTGTTCTTGAGATACAACGCACAGCATGTCACGTCACCCACTGAAGATGTAAGACTGGGTGGTTCTCAGTAGCTTCCGTGCCATCCACCAACACCACAGTCAGGGGGCATCTCCATCCCCTGGGGAGGAAGCGTGTTCTGGTTTTCTCCTGGGATTCCTCTGTGCCTCTCACCTGAGCACGAGGATGGCTTGTGTGGAGGGAAGAGAGGACGGTGCTCCGTCCTCCCCTCGGAGCTCATCCGCCCCCACTCCTGGCAAGACGGAGACGCCCAGGCCAGACCAGCGCGCTCGCCTGGGAGGGGAAGCTTCTGGAACCAGCTGCTGGGGGTCTACCCCCAGCCTCCCCTGTGCAAGCCAGCACACCAGCCCCCCACCTGAACTCGGAAAGGCTTGCCCGCCCCTGTCCTGTGTGTGTGTGGGGGGGGGGGCGGGGAGTGTCACCGCTTTCGTCACTTTTCACGGGGCTCAGCTTTTCAGGGTTGGAAATGCTGATGGTCCACAAATCTTGTGGATTCACCTAACGGGGGTGACAGACCATCGACGATTTGCAAGCACAACTGTGGCTAGAAATGACGCGCACGGGCTGTGCTAGCCCATCCGCGTGTGTTCGCGGAGTTCATTCTCAGGACGACCTTGCAGGGAAGCACTACAACCGTTCTCCTCGGACAAAGGAGCCGGCTCAGGTGGCCGGTCACAGCCGCAGAGGGAATGCGCGTCCGTTTCCGGCGCCACCTGCAGGCCCGCGGCTGACAGCGCAGCGCGGTTGGGACGGTGGGGGGGGGGGGGGGGGGGGTCCCGCCCTGCTGCAGTAAGCCGCGCTGGCCACCAGGGGGCAATGCCGCCCGCCATGCGCTCAGCAGCGCCCCCCCACCCCCACCCCTCCCGGCTTAAGCGCAAATCCCTGGCATCTTCCGGTCCAAATGCAGGGCAAAGCGCAGCAGGAAGAGCCAGTTCACGGGAATCGCTCACTGGGGGAGAGGTGCAGGGACGGGGCCTCTCAGGGAGGACACAGGCTCTGGCCGCCCAGCTGGGGCACCGAGAGAAAGACACTAAATCAAACACAAGGGCGACCACAAACTGCGATTCTTCTTTTTTTTTTCCAGGCCTGTGTCCCGATCAAGCTACTGACCCTTTCTGCCGCCGATCGTCATTGTCTGTAAATGGGCGAGGGCCACCTGCAGCTGTGTGTGTCCAAGCAGGAGGGTCACCTCGCTCGTCCCCACCCTACCACGGGAACGACAGGGGCACGGGGACAGCTCCCGGGGCCGCCCACTGGGGCTGTCTGCAGGCAGTGCGACAGATGGTCACCCGGGCCATCTGTGTGGGGCCCTATCCCCCCGGTACAGCGTGCCTCAAGTGGGGACTGCCTGGACTCTGCAGCCCAGGAAGGGCGGACCCATAAACCAGCAGGTGCTGGCGCTGTGCTTGGTAAACAGTAGGCACTCAACCAATGTCTGCTTTCTTGTCCCAATTACACCTGCTGTCCCTCCAGAATCCGGGTGACCGTACACGGTCTGCAGAACCATGAGCTCCCCCCGACAGGATGCATGCCCTTCCCTGGATCCACCCTCCGCTTGTGGGTCAGATTATGGGCTGTCTTGGCCAACATCCACAGTTGCTTCAAAACGTGTCTTTTGTTGCTGGTGGGCAGGCCCATGTTTGTCCATTCGATCCCGTTGGCTGCTCGTGTTGCCTGGGGTCCTGCGTCCTTTGCGGAGCTCCCCCCGTTGCCGAGAAGGGGGCGTTGAGCCCCCAGCCACAAGTGTGGGTTTGCCTCTCCTTCAGGCTCCACCAGCCTTGGCTTCCATCGCTGAGGCTCTGTCTGGTGGGTAGGCGTCGAGGGTCGTCATGTCTTCCCCGGGGACTGAGCCTCCACGGCTGTATGACGGGCCTCCTTGCGCCTTGCTGTGTCCTGTGCCCTGAAGTATGTGTGGTCAGACACTGGTACAGGGCCTTGGCGTTTTAAAATTAACGTTGGCAAGATAGTCTCAAATCCTAATTTCAACCCGCTGTCACTGAATCCGAAGCATAAAGCATGCAGTTGGGTCGTGTTTTGGTTCTCTTGTGCCAAGCTCTGTCCCTTGGTCGGTGTGCTTAGTTCAAGTGTTTTTATTTATTTATTTATGTGCATTTATTTATTTTTGAGAGACAGAGGGAGAGCACGAGTGGGGGAGGGGCAGAGAGGTGGGGGGGATTAAAGCCCAAGCAGGCTCCGTGCTGTCAGTGTCGAGCCCGACTCGGGGCTCAATCCCACGAACCGTGACATCATGACCAGTTTAGGGACTGTAGAATTCACAGCAGACAGTTGCACGGATTTTTTTGCTGTCGTTTGTCTAGTTTGGGGCTCACTCAGCTTCTTGCATCTACAGGCCGGGTCTTTGTGGATTTGGGGTCTTTGGTGGCTGCCTCAACTACTCTGTAGCCCCCGCTCTCCTGCTCCCCTCCCGGGACTCAAGAACACTGCGGTTGTGTCTTCCGTGACTGTCCCCACGGGTTCCGGAGGTGGCCCACTTCTTGTGGCAGGCTCCCTTGTTCGGTCCCAGAAGGCAGGGCCCCTCTCCTGTCCCCTCCATCCGTGACCCCACCTCCAGTGAGTTGTTGTTTGTACCTTTCCGTTCTGTAAGGAAACTTCCGTCTGCTTCGTTTCCATCGCCTGTTTCTTTGCTGTGCTTTTCTGTCTTTTCACTTGCGTGAGGACGGCTTGCATGTGCCGGCTGAAGCCTCGTCGGCTGCTTTGTCCTCGGCCGGGGATTCTGGCCTCGGATTCATCTGGATGTTGGGGGCAGAGGACTGTCTTTTCTCCTGTCATGAGTTTCCTGGTTCCCGGTACATGGGTCGTTTTGGGGTGGTTTTCTACCGTCGCCAGGACGCTTGGACTCTTATGTTGGGAGCCTCTGGCTCCTACTAACCTCTGATCGGTCAGGCGGTGACCCGGTGTACGTGTGGCCCCGGGTCCTGGCGCCACACGGCTGTGCCCGCACGGATGGCTCAATCATCACTGTGTTGCCGCAGCATTTTGGTCTGTGTGGTTTCCCTGGTGCTGAGGCTCCCGTGGTCCCTGCGGCTGCTGCTGGCAGCACAGGTGTCTCAGTGGTAGAGACAGTGGAGCCGTGGTTCAGGGAGACTTCCGTGGCTGAGCCTTTCTGTGGACCCCATGACAGCGGGAGACAGTGTGTTCCCCGGGAGGGGCACAGCCTCCTCCTGGTGGCCCCCCACCACCCTGATGTCTCAGATCCATGGGGACAGAGAGGCCTCGGGCCAGGTCACCTGTCGTGGCATCGAGCACCCTCCCACAGGCAAAGGGCTTTGGGGTCCGATACCCCCCACTGCTGCCCTGGCCCAGGCACTGCAGACCGTGATTCCTCAGGGACGCTAAGGCCATTTCTTCTTGGATCCTTTTCTTGTTACCAGCCCAACAGCCTTGCACCCAAACGTGTTTGGATACAGCCAGTCCCGCGTCATGCAATGTCCCTGCCCAGCATGTGCCCACGGCCCCAAGTCTGCCTGGAAACTCCAACTTTGCGTCTGCTGTGTGAAATGTAACCTCTGAGGCCCTGAGGAAGCTCATCTCACGCTCTTGGTGACCACACATACCCCTATCAGAAACAAGAACCATGAGGGAGGATGGGACAGGAAGTCCCCCATGGGCAGGACAAGGGGCCATCTCCCAGAGATCCAGGGGTCTCCCAGTGGGCAGGACCTGGGCGCCCATCTTCAATAGACCCAGGGTCCCCCGTCGGCGGGACCCAGATGCCCATCTCCAACAGATCCAGGGCCCTGTGGGGGTGGGACCCAGACGCCCATCACAATACCTCCATCAGCAGTAGCCCCTGGGTGACGAACACAGAGTTAATCTGCACGGCAGACTCCAGGCCGGGCAGTGCCTGGTGGTGGCTGGTCTCTGGAATCCTCTGGCAGACTCCAGGCCACCGTGACAAACCCAAACTGTGTTCCTGGAAACCCACCCTGCTGGGCCCCGCCCACCTTGACTCCTTGCTGTGACACTGGTGGTCAAGGGTCCAGCCCCTGCCCCCCCAAACCTCTTGTTGGACACGACTCTCCCTTATGCTCCTGGCTGGGACTGAGCAGTTGTGTTTACGTGAATGGTCGCAGCCCTTGGCTTTATGATGACAGTGACCTCATCTGTGCCCGAGGCCTGCAGTGGGAAAGGCAGGCAGTGTGTAGTGCGGCCCAGTGACCATCCCCCCACCAGGGCCTGGGCGACAGTTCTGGGCTTTAGGGACGCAGAGAGTGAGGGGCCATGGGTCCTGTGTCCCCATCAGTCACATGGGGAGGGACGTCGACCAGGGAAGGCGGCCCAGACCCAAGACGGCAAAAAGCCAGCATGATGGGCCCCCACCTGGCGGTGGGGGGAGACCGAGGAGGGTGGTTCCGGGCACGACCAGCATCTGTTATTGAAGCAACAGGTGAACCCACCAGACTTCAGGTTCAGGCCTCAACTCTGTAGATGCGGGAAGAGTCCCCTCGGGGGCTGAACATCAAAACGGATCAGTATCTATGAGCAGCACCACACGTTATGATTCAGTTCTTAGTATCTTCGAATGTAGGTTTTCGAAGGTCTCTGGGCAGAAATCTTGAAATGCATTCCTAAAGGCAAAACATGTTAATTTATCATGGAACCCAAGGACCCACAAAGAAATCAGCTTCAAACTCCCGATTCAACACATGCAGACACACACGTGCACACGCCCACGCACACACAGATGGACGCGCACATGTACGCTTTCATCCACCGCAAGAAATGCCTGCCTCCCCGAGGCTTTGCCACGTTTATAATTTTATTATACTCTGAATAGAGATGATATTTGAGAAGCAGAGAAAATGACTATACAAAGGCTTATAGAACATTCATTTACATACTGGATATATTCTTTACAATGTAAGAAAAGTAAAAATACCCACTAATAAGTAAGGCAGATAAGGAGACGTGAGGTCTAGGACGCCAGGGATACACGTGGAGACCCTTGAATTCGGTTTGACTTAATGTGGTTATAGGTTAGCACTGGAGGAATACAGCATACGGTTAACAAGCAGGTTAATAGGACCCTGGCTATGACACTGTGGGGGGCAGGCCTCATGACCTCCCCAGGACAGGACCCCTGTGCCTGCTGGCGCCCGGAAGCCAGGTGTCAGGGACAGCGTCTTCCGCAGAGTGACCCCTGGCCTGCGTGGGGGGGCGGGACAGGGCTCCCCGCGGTCTGAGCCCCCAGTTTATGGATTTGTCTTGTTCTGTGAAACGGGTGTGTAACAGGGAGAAATCCGTCATACCAGCTCGCCAGAACCCGCGGAACTGGCTTCCCTTGGCTCCGGAGAGGGAGCGAACTTCCTGACGCCCTGACCCCTGCGAGAAGCCGCAGCTGGCCAGTCAGTTCAAAACGCAAGCGGGTGTGGCTTCTGGAATGCTCCGGACAGGGACTGCACAGGAGGCCCCGATGCCTCGGTCATCCGACGGCCTGTGCTCCCGAATCCCACACCCACCCCTGCTCGGATTTCTAAACGAGCCCTCTTCCTTCATCGGAAGGACCCGGGACCTGGGCTGCTGTCTCTGGGTCAAACTGGGTAGAAGCCATCTCAGGCTCAGGTCCCTTTGGCTGAATTTCTGCCACAAAGGGAAAGCTGTGATGCCAGTGGCCTCTGCCGAGGACCGGGCCACCAAGGCTTCCGGGAGACACTCACAGAGTCTCTCACAGCCACCACTACACCTGTCAGCGGAGAAGGTCCGCGAAGACCAAGGCAAACATTTGGCACAGAAATGAGGCACTTGTGATCGGTGCAGCTACTGGACCAGCCGGGAACCGTGTCCGCCTTCTCAGCGCCCATGGGGACTCGCGCACTCGGGATGCGCATGGCCCCACGTCGGTCTCTGACCCGCTTAAAGCAGAGACCTCACGAGACACACTCCCACCCCCTCCTGTGTGGCTGCCGGCGACTCTGGGAGGCCCAAGAGCTGCTCTGGACTTTGCAGAGCCGGGCAGGGCGGGCAGCTCCCAGGGCCGAGAGGCGCCTTACACTGAAGACCAGGCCTTCCTTCCAGCTCCCGCTCCGGGGGACACACAGGGCCCTCGGCACGAACGGCACAGCTGGTTTGGTCTCCAAGGTGGTGCAGAGCAACGGACCTCAGCTCAAGAACAGCCTGGAAGGTCTGAGCCTCGTGCTGTTCCTCCTGTCTCTCTGCTCAGGACGCTAGAAATACAGGATCCCACGGGGGGCCGCAGAGGCGGGACGAGTGGCCGGCAGCTCACAGAGGGGCGAGTCTAAACCCAAATGTGACCCACCCTCCGGAACCTTCCTCCCCAGAAGGGACGTCACCCGCAGCCCGGAAATGCAACGTTGACCATCAGGCTGCAGGCGGTCGAGGCTGTCAGGGCTGCGGCCCCCGATCACCTGTGCACCCACACGGGCTCGGCCCCGCGGCCCGCAGCGATGGGACCTGTCCCGTCCAGCAACAGGAAAGTGTCATCATAAATAATTTGGCATAAGCAGAATATAAATTACATGAAATGGCATTTCACGTCCCTCTTCTTTCTCCTCTCGCGGCCAGTGCACCGCTCAGACTCGGCGTGTGAGCAGGAGGCTGGGGCCACCACCGCCGCTGGGCCGAGGCTCTCTGACGTCATCGGGTGACCTCCCCGTCCTCACAGCCATCGCACTGTCCCCTCCCCAGAGTTCCGGAAGGGCCTGACCTGCACGAGCCTTCGTCAGACGTGCAAACCCTTCTCGGTTAGCCAGCGTCTCTGTCGTGGAGAGAGGTCTCCTCCCGGGGGCACAGGAGGGACCGGAGCCCTCCGCACCGGTGATGGCCCCGCTGCTCACGCAGGGCCACAACCAAAGGGCCGGGCGCCCTCCTTCCCACAGACGCCGGCGTGCAAGGAACACGTTTCCTTACATGGCCCCTTCCAACGTGGTGGAGCCCAGGTGGGCGTTGCAGGTGCCCAACTGCCTCCACCCAGGAAGCACCTGGCAGCAGGAATGTGTGGGGAGCAGTCTTCCAGGGGAGGCAGGAGAGGGCGGGCTGTGTCCTCAGATCTATAAGGCCGGAGAGGGATCCCCTTCGCCTCCTGGGGCTGCAGCGTCAGGCTCACCAGCCGCCACCCGGCAGACGCCCCGGCCCCCCTCCTGTCTCTGGCGGGAAGGGGCTCAGATCTTCTTAGGGGAGCCGATCATGACCTTTGACACAAAGTTGACGATGGCGCTGGCGGGCTGCTCCGGGTCATGCTCCGCAAATAAGTGGCACACGTTGTCTGTGGCACTGCCCTGCTTCCGGGCCACAAAACCAAAGACTCTGCGAAAGGAAAGCCGAGGTCAGACTGCCAGTGTCCGTCTGCTTCCTCCCACACTGCAGCCACCGCGACCCGCCACTCATGCTGCCCCCTAGCCCGACACCTGCCCACACCTGCCCACACCTGCTTGACACCTGTCCACACCTGTCCGACAACCTGTCCACACCTGCCCAAGAACCTGTCCATACCTGCCTGACACCTGTCTACACCTGCCCGACTACGTGCCCACACCTGCCTGACACCTGTCCACACTTGCCTGACTACCTGTCCACACCTGCCCGACAACCTGCCCACACCTGTCTGATATCTGTCTATACCTGTCCAACACCCATCCACACCTGCCCACCTCACAGGTCAAGCAGTTGTGTGGCTGGCCACTGCCCCGGTCCATTCCTGGCCAGAATCCTGCAGACTCTGGACGGGATGGGCTCCTGGGCCCCCACCCAGCATGTGGACCCAGCCCAAGGGAGGGCTGGGGTCCTCGGGTACGGGGGCAAGCGGCTTGCTCTCTCCTCGATCAGGTTACGTGGGGCACAGACCTCACGGGGCACCGGGGCGGTGAGGGGAGCGCTCACACCTCCAGGGGTCAGAGCTCCCCTCTCCAGCCCCCTACACCCCAGTCAAGACAACACGCTACCAAGGAGACTGCTTAGAAGCACAGCACGTCTAATTATTTTTCTTAGAAGAATGGAACTGTTCTCTGGATAGGCTTCCGTGAGCCCTCAGCTTCCCATAGTGACTTCCATTGTCTGGTTCCCTGGCAAAGCCCCTTCTCCATCTTTGAAAAATGAAGGATTTTTCTGTTCCTGTTTAGCGGTTTCCAAGCGGGCTCGGCTCAAGTAACCCCGATGGCGTCGCACATTCCACGCAGGCACGAGTGCCGTCAGCCCCACGTGCCAGAGCGGGGCAGCCGAGGCCCCACCTGGGGTCTCCATGCGCTTTATCAGACCCCAAGACAAACATCACTGCGAGATGGGGACGCCAGAGCCAGACCCCTGTGATGTGACATTCCAGGCAATCAAATTCAGGTTACACCGAGGAAGCCGGCCTGGGGAGTGCACACAGCTCCGGAAAGTTCTGGGAGCGCCGTGCAGTTTCAGCCCGCCATCTGCGTCTGGGAAACACTGACCACCGTGTGGTTCACGCTCACACACAGGCAGTCCTTCCTTCCACCCTGACCTTGACGTGCCCGCCGCGCACGCCGCTCTGAGCAGCCAAAAAGCCGTGCAATCCGGTCCTCGCTACCCGACCACACGTACGGGTCGAATAGAAGTGCTGTGCCTGCAGATAAGAGCCCGCAGAAACGCAGACCCTGGGCAGGCCCTTCCCACGGAAAGGGATACTTTCAGTTTTGTTTACGGCACAACCCAAACCCGCTGGCGAGATTCAGTCATTTCCTGACGGAAACCCCATTTGCAAACCTGTAAGAGAATGTACTTTGGAGAAGGAAGGTGCGGCATCCCGGGACCTTACCTCGAGCAGGGGCCGTCTGTGATCCACCTTGCAGATTAAAAGAGGAGGAAGAGTTACGTTAGTCTCTTTATTAACTTAACGGGCAAAGGATGCTTAACGCATCGCTTCATACACACAGGGATTTCTTACTTCCTGTCCTGTGGATCCAGCGCGCAGAAAATCACACTGCTCACGGGGTAGTGCCTCCTGAAGAAGAGCCTGTGGGGACAGGGCGGAGGGGGACAGGGTCCCATCACCAGGTATCAGGGCGACGGTGATGCGTGGGGCAGCCCCCCCCCCAAAGGCGGTTTTATTACTGGTCAAAGAGCCCTGTGTACCACCATCAGAGGTGGACAGAGCGGGTGTGGGGGGAGCTGGTGCTCGGCAAGAGGGAAGCTCTCAGCAGGGCAACCCTGTGCAAGTGCCAGCCGCGTGGAGGTCGGGACCGAGCCCGGGAGCCCTGGCACCCAGAGAGAGGGGCCAGTGAGCGTGGCCTTCCTGTTCTCAGCCCACGAACCACCCACCATCGCCAGCCGTATTTCCTCGCTGGGGACAGGGCGTCGTCAAGGATGGGAACCCAACTCAGCTATGAGGATGCACCTGATGGCGCCAGGGGGAACTGTCACACTGGCTGTGGGGCGGGTGCCAAGGACAGGTCGGGCTGCACCGGGGAGGGTGGGTGCCAGGGGACCCATCCTGTGCCCCGTGAAGCTCCTGCCGTTCTTCTGCTCTTACTGTTGAGGACCCGGCTCTCTTGCTAACCACACCAGTCTGTTTCCGTAACAGGTAAATGGGAAGTGCATCTGAAATGCCTTCAATCCTGAGGTCAAAGGCTCTGCGGGGGCGGGGGAGGACCAGGCACTGTCTGTGCACCTGACTCCTCGGGCTGGGCACTATACTGTTCCCGCCGGAACTCGGTGACAGCTCTGATGAAGGCCACCGAGATACTGTCTATCACCCGGATAATCAGACACCGTCTAGACACGTGAAGGTCATCACCTGTTATATAATGTCTGGATTATGATGAACGATTATTACTAGCACGTGTTACTCTTACCCAGAACTAATCATTATTAGGTTACAATCATCTGGACGCTGAAATAGTATCTAGCAAGGTCACCTGAGCTCCGTGTCACCTGAGACGGGACGACCACCCATCACATGTACGGACACTGAGCAGACCGGGGGGCTCTACCATGATCCCCGGGTGTTTTTACAGAATCAACTTAAAAGATATTTGCATTTAAACATACACAGGCGGGGCGCCTGGGTGGCTCAGTTGGTTAAGTATCTGACTCTTGATTTCAGCTCAGGTCATGATCTCACGGTTCATGGGTTCAAACCCCACATCCAGCTCTGTGCTGACAGTGTGGAGCCCGCTTGGGATTCTCTCTCTCTGCCCCTCCCCTGCTCGCTTGCGCAGTCTCCCTCTCAAATAAACTTAAAATTTTTTTTTATCTAAATAAAAATTATACACACGTGTGTGATACTCAAAGGTCCAAATCTCTCTCTCTTCTGACAATTTTACCACATCCTAAGAAGAAAACCTTTGGGCTGAATATCAGGGGGTTGCACATGGCTCCTGGGAGGTGCGGAAGGGAGTGCGGGTGATGGACGCATCCCCAGGGGCCGCGCAGGCTGGTGGGGGGTCTGGCCCCGGGGACTCACTTCCTCTGGTTGTCGGTCAGGGTGATGCCCTGGGCGGACACCTTGAAGTGCACGACGGTGCACAAGGGAGGTGGCTCCTGGACCAGCGTGAGGCTCAGGGCCTTCTGGACGGCCTGGTGGCCGGTGAGGGACTCTGTCTCCACCGAGTTCAGGTACCAGACGTTGCAGGCTGCGAGACACAACGGGGAGACGCTGTGTTAGTGTGACCCCTGCCAGGTGCCCCGGCGCAGAGCCCTTGGCCCCCGATCCCGAAGGCGTGGGGAGCGAGGGACCGGGGACACACCTGCCCTGAGGCCCCAACCCGGGAGTCTCCTGGCGTCCCCGGTGGGGCTGGGGTCCCCTCCCTAGCCTTAGTGTGGGCGTGAGTCCACAGATAAGCAAATGTGCCAGAGGGAGGCATTTGTGTGATCCGCGTGAGCCAGGCTGGTCAGCCTGTCCTGCCTGTGCCACGTGCTGCCACGGGCTGGGGGCTTCTCTGCAGCAGCTTTGCAGGGAAAGCAAACTGCTGAGTGCGAGTGGGGCTTAGTAAACAGCCCGATGGCGCTGAGCCCGGATCCCTGCAGCTCATGCAGAAGCGGACGTTGGGCTTTGGTGGCGCGTGGGAGGTCTGCGTCACTCTGCCTGCCACCTGCTCCCTGCAGGAGCCACGGCCTTGCCTGGCCGACCACCACCACCGTGTCCCCCGGAGCACAGCCGCCTGCGCCCCCGCCGGCCAGACGCCAGGGTCCGTGTGAGTGCCCACAGCTGGCAAGCTGCTAGCCATCCACTGCTTCCAGGCAAATGCTGCAAGCCACAGCTAATTCACAGCTAACTTTTAAAGTTTGGGAAGCTCTGGGCCTCGAAGCCTCAGTGCCTCAGTGAGACCTGGGTTTGCGCCAACAAGTTCATGTGCCCTCGATCCCGGGGTGCCAGGCGCTACAAGCCTGCTGGCCAGGCTCTTTACCGACGTAGCGGGGAAAAGCCACCCGAATCCAATCGTCGGAGTCTCTGGAACAGGCCCAACTGGAAAGGCCAAGAATGAAGGAAGCAGGTTCCAGAAAACCTCCCGGGCGGCGTCTTCTGCCGGAGCATCCCCCACAAGGAGCCTCCGACAGGCTCAGAGGGGAGTTTCCCCGAGACACTAACTTTTCTCTGCAAAGTTCCCCGAAGCATCCGCTCACTCCCACCCTCGCCAAGGGGAGCTGGAGACTTCACCCCTGTCGTGGCCAGACGCGCCCTGTGCCATCAGCATTGTTCAGAGAGAAGTTTCCACCCCGAACACCAGTGTTTCCATTTCCCCGAGCTCCACTGACGTTGCTCAGTCCTGAGGACACTCAGTGCGTGTCCAGCCGCGACAGACACTTCACAGACACCATCTCACCCAGTCTGCACCCTGTCCCGGGTGGAGGGGCATATGAGTGAGGACACTGCGGCCTGGAGGTGCTGGGAAGGTGCCAGAAACCTCGCAGCCCCTGGGTGTCCAAGCCCCCGTGCCACCCCAGCTTCGTGCTGGCCGCTGCAGCGTCTACCGAGAACCTACTGGGTACCAGGCAGGTTCCCTGAGAAATGTCGGCCAATGTTCTGAAGGGTGAGCTGTGGACTTTACCGTGTGCGACTGTCTCCGGCCACAGATATGCCTGCAGACGACGCCCCGTGCTCGTCCCGACCGCAGACGCCCCTTTAGACGCCCGCACCTGCACCTGCATGTTCCCACCAGGAGGGGGTGATCAGGGGCAGGCGGAAACAGGAGACACACCCTGCTGCTCCCTGCTGGCGGCCACCGTCCCCACCATCCCCAGGGGACCTGCAGCTGCCATCTGACCTTGAGAGCTTTACAGGTGCCATCTTGGGGCAGAGCGTGGGTCAACACAAAGTCCTCACAACTGCAGCCGCCCAGCGCTCGGCCCCTGCCACGCTCTGACCAGACGGACTTTTGCGAAACGCGGGCGTGAACCAGGACTGCGCTGGCGGACGATAACCGGGCAGCATTTATCAGGAGGCTTGGAGAACAGGGCTGCACTCGCTGACCCAGAGGTCCCGCCTCTGAGAAGGCTTAGAAAGGAGGGCGACCAACCCGACCTTCTCACAACCAATGTGACAGGGGAGCGCAGGGGCAGCGGCTGACGCTGCGCTGTGGTTCGCAGGGAAGCCAGAAAGGGAGGAATTCTCGGCACAAGGAGAAGACGTTTTCTTTTCCTCCTTGGTTGGTTGTATCGAGACGAGAAGACGGATGCGAGTGGAGCCCTGGCGCATAGCCACCTCCCGAGTTAGGTGCTCGAACCCTCGCGCCTCACGCCCTCGGCTCGTGCAGTGATCGTACACCAGCTCTTTCTGGAAGCCGCACACACGGTAGAGGTTAATGGGGAAAGCGGACTAGAAACCACATCCGTGCCGCGGTCAGGCATATAAAATAACACGCATGAGTGTGAGAGCGGGAGCTGGATGGGTGCCTGGAAAATTTACCATACTGTGACTTTCGGGGGGTGGACATTCTGCCTTTGATTTCATTCCTGTCACTGTGATGCGGTTCCAAAAAAAAAGAAAAAAGAAAATTCTGATCTAACTACAGTGAAATCCCACACAGCTGGCACGGCCTGGCTCTGAGCCAGGACAGGCTGCCACCAATCTCACCCCCGCTCCCTTGCGGCACCACAAATGGCCTTTTGATGAGGAGTCGGGGTTTGGGGAATCTGGGTCCTGAGGGCAGAGCCACGTGGTCCTTCCTCAAAGCAGAAAAGGGAGGTTGCCCCTCCCGGGGACTGCTCTGCTGAGCCCAAGGGTCCCGGAGCCCCTGCCTTCCAGGAGACGAAGGGGTATGTCCTGGGGGGACCCGGCCCCCGACCAGCGCTCCAGGTGGGAACGACCACGTGCAGTGGGGCCACACCCATCAGACCCCTAGGGATCAAAGCCTCAGGGACACACGGGTTCACCCAGCCCGTTTCTGGGAATGTGGGTCCTAAGACAGCGATGCAAGATTCAGAAAAACAGACGTGATGCAGACAGCGCTGCCTGTACTGAGCAGCCAGAGAGAAGTCAAGCAAAGAAACAGCCAGACGAGCGACCGTGAGGAGCCGAACCACGAGATGGACCATTTCGCAGCCACTGAAAACGAGACCCACATCGTGTGCAAAAAACGGCGACCTTCTTACGTGACGTGAAGAAAGGAAAAACATCCAGGGCGTGTGGGAAACTCACTTCCTCTCTCTCCAGTGTCTTCCCTTCCTTTAACTTACAGATCAGACTTCTTTTATAAAGAAAAGAAATGTCGTGACGTGGCTAGTTTAAGAACACAACCTGACGTTTCTGGGAAACGTGCCAAAGGCCTGGTAATGCCTTCTCTGGACGGAACGCAGCCGCTGCTTTCCCAGCACCAGGGAAGAGTGCGGCCCAAACCCCAACAGTCACTGAGGCCAGAACAACCCACAGGGCCTGGGCCCAAAGGAGGAGAAGACGTGTGCATCCTTGCTGGAGCTGCCCACTCCTGCTAACACTCCCTAGTGCGGCTTCCTCGGCTTGATGGGGAGGAGACTCGGAGAATTCAGGGAATTCGAGAACCACTGCCAGTTCTGAAGGTGGATTAGGACACACGCAAAATTTAAGAAAAATCAGGGGCGCCCGGGGGTCAGTCAATTAAGAGTCCGACTTCGGCTCAGGTCATGATCTCACGGTTCGTGAGTTCGAGCCCTGCCTCAGGCTCTGTGCCGACAGCTCGGAGCCTGGGGCCTGTTTCAGATTCTGTGTCTCCCTCTCTCTCTCTGCCCCTCCCCTACTTGCTCTCCTTACTCTCAAAAATAAAATAAACATTTAAAAAACAAAATTTAAGAAAAAACACTAAATCCATTCCCTTGAAGTGATCGCCAGTGGGACAGTCTGACCGCCTTCTGGCCACAGTCGTCCCACACTGTGGGGCCTTGGGGAGCTCCCTGCTGGCTCTGTCCTCGCTCCGGCCACGGATCTGTGTCCTGATGCCACTCCCAGCCTTGTCACCCAGGAAGTGCTGCGTGGAAATTTAACCGCCTCCATGTGTCTTAGAAACATGAGATTTTAAAAGGACATTGTGTAAACGCTCAGCTCAGATGCTCACAGAAGACTCCAGGGTCCTGCCTCAAGTCCTGGGAACTGCCACCCTTCACAAAGGCAAACCAATGATAACTGCCGCATGTTACTGAACGAGATTATAAAGTGAACCTAAAAATGATACCCTGCAATAGAAGAAAAGGCTTTTGTTTTCTAAATACACATACACACACACACACACACACACACACACACACACACATGTATGTATGTATATATTTATGTGTGTGTGCCTGTATATATACGTATATACATACACACACATACATATATATTTATTTATTTTGAGAGAGAAAGACAGTGCAAGGAAGATGGGCAGACAGAGAAGGAGAGAAGAGAATCCCGAGCAGGGCTCAAACTCGTGAAGTGGTGAGATCGTGACCTGAGCCCAAACCAAGAGTCAAGAGGCTCAACCGACAGAGCCACGCAGGTGCCCCGAACAAAAAGCTTTAACATCTAAAAATAAGGGCGATTGTGGTTCCCAATTACGAGTAACTAATTCATTGATCCATTTATTAATTGCACAGTTGTTGGGAAAATGTTTGATAACCATGATGCTTAAGGAGAAACTTGCCAGGCAGCTTGCCGTGAGATGATATAAAGCCAAGTGCACAGTCCAGAGGCGTGCGGGCTGGGATGTAAACCTGAGCTGAGCACAAGCGGAGATGTCACAGCAGGGGGGAAAGGCCATTTCTCCCGGGCCAGGAAGAGCATTTTTCCATGAAAGCACAGTGGCAGGCAAACAACAACCTTGTGGGTGACCACATTATAGTTCCCAAGGCAGTTTTCAATGTCAGATTCACTTGGTCTCTGCAGCCATGCTGTGGCAAGAGATCATTATCATTATACTAAGATCTGTGTGGCTGAGTGCATCACCGGAGGTCAAAACCCTGAGTGGCAGAGCCTGGACTTGAACCCAGGACTCACACAGCCACATTCCACATTTTTGGGGTTTCATGTTCTAACGTACTCGCTGTTTGGGGCAAACTCTGTCACCTTTGTTCTGGCCACACAAAACTTACCCCTCAAGGATAAGTCTGAAAAGAGTTCAACACAAAATCATTCGTTGTGAAACCAGAGAGATGAACTTTAGCTGAGCAAGAGGCAGAGAGACAGGGAGTTATTGCACAGAAGAACAATGCACGTTGTACAGAGGAAGAAAATAGCTGTATGTTTCACTGACCTCCATCACAGAGCCACAGTTGTAAGCTATTCTACAGATAAGAGGTGCAGAAAGGAGGTATTTCGAGCCCAGGCCTCCAGCAGACTCCGAAATTCCCTCCCCAACATTTCTGAAAGCAAACGCCCACCATGTATGAAAGGCCTCCTGTGGGGAACTGGGTTCCCTCACAGCTGCAGACCCACAGGAGTCCTGTGGCCTCAGCCTTGTCCACACTGGGGCCACTAGGGCTGCATCTAATGCTGCAACAGTGACCAGGGTGACAGAGCGTGGCAGGAAACAAGATTACTATACAAGTCAATCCCTTACCATCCACCAGCAGAGGACAATCACAATTTGGAACTAAAAGAACAAAACAATTTAGGTTAGCAGCTCCAAAAGCAGAATACCTAGGTATAAATCCAATAAAATTACGTATAAGATCTATTTACGAGAAAAACTACAAAACTTTGAAAAAATAAACAATAACTGAATAAATGGAGAGATTCCACTTTATGAATAGGAGGGCTCAATTTTGTCAAGATGTCAATTCTTCCTAACTTGATCTCTAGATTCAATACAATTCCAATAAAGATCCCAGCAAGTTATTTTGTGGATATTGACAAACCAGTTCTGGAGTTTCTATGGAAGCAAAACACCAAGAAGAACCAAAATAAGATCAAAGGAGAAGCACCGAGTTGTAAGACTGACAGTACCTGACTTCAAGATCTGTTAGAAAGCTGGAAGTCAAGGCTGTATCACTGGTAAAAGAACAGACAGAGAGATCAATGGAACACAACAGACAGCAGAGAAATAGACCCCCAACAATACAGTCAACTGATCTTTGACAAAAGAGCAAAGACAACGCCATGGAGCAAAGATGGTCTCTTCAACAGATGGTGCGGGAAGGACGTCCCCGTGCAAAACAGGGACTCTAGACAGAGACACCACCCCCCAACACTCAGAGTGGACCACAGACCTGAATGTAACATGTAAAACTAGAACTCTTCTGGAAGATCCCACAGGAGAAAATCAGGATCACCTTGGGTTTGGTGATAATTTTTTTAGATACAACACAAAAGACACAACCCACAAAATAAAGAAATGGTGGACTGGATTTCGTTAAAATTAAAAACTTCTGCTCTGCAAGAGACAGCATCAAGAGCATGAGAAGGTGAGCCACAGATGGGAGAAAATATTTGCAAAAGACATGTCCGATAAAGGACTGATCTCCAAAATATACAAAGAGCTCTTACCAGTCAACAATAAGAAAACAACCAACCCGGGGTGCCTGGGTGGCTCAGTCGGTTAAGCATCTGACTTCAGCTCAGGTCATGATCTCATGGTTCGTGGGTTTGAGCCCCACGTTGGGCTCTGTACTGACGGTTCAGAGCCTGGAGCTGCTTCGGATTCTGTATCTCCCTCTCTCTCTGTCTCTCCCCCTATCGTGCTCTGTATTCTCTCTCTCTCTCAAAAATAAACATTAAAAACAAACAACCAACCCAACTAAAAAATGGACGAAACACCTTAACAGATCTCTCACCCAAGAAAGTATACAGATAGCAAAGATGAAGAGATGACCCCCGTCATGGTCCATCAGGGAAATGCAGGTGAAAACATGGCACCCCACTACACACCTATTAGAACGGCCAAACTCCAGAACCCTCATGACACCCAGCGCTGGCGAGGATGCTGAGCGGCGGGAACGCTCACTCATGGCTGGTGGGAACGCAAAATGGCGCGGCCGCTCTGCAAGACACTGCTGGAAACATGCTCCCACCACCCGATCCAGCAGCCGTGCTCCTTGGCATTTACCCAGAGGAGGGGACATCAGAAACCTGCACACGATGTTTATGGCAGCTTTACTCAGTTGCCGAAAGCTGGAAGCAACCGGGATGTCCCTCAGCAGGTGAACAGATACATAAGCTGCGGTCCATCCAGATGATGGAGTATTACTTGGCACCAGAAAAAAAACAAAAATGAGCCACCGAGCCATGAAAAGACACGAAGGAGACTTATACCACATCACTAAGTGACAAAAGCCAATGTGAGAAGGCCACCAACCATACGATCCAGCTATGAGACGTTCTAGAAAAGGCACAACTTCAGAGACAGTAAAAGGACCAGTGTTACCAGGGGTTTGGAGGGCAGGGATGAGGACGGAGCACGGAGGAGTTTAAGGACAACAAAGTTACCTTGGGTGACCCCCTAACGGTGGATATGCATCATTGTAACATTTGTGCAAACCCACCGAGTGACTACCACCAAGAGTGAGCCCCAGTGTAGACTGCGGACTCTGGGTGATAATGATGTGTAAACGCTGTAACAGGGGGCGCCGTGCATGCAGGGGCAGGGGGGTGTGTGGGAAATCTCTGCATCTTCAATTTTGACGTGAGCCTTAAAGCACTCTAAGGAATAGTCTATTAATTAAAAAAATAAAGTGCCCAGGCAAGCCCCGTGGGGAGGGACTGTGCCCCCTGGGCTGGGGGCAGCGCGGGGGAAACAGTCAGCCTATTTAGTGAAGCCCTCTGAAAGCTCTTATATTTACAGCTGGAGGTGCGGCCCCCGCACCCCATCTCCCCAGATGAAACGCAGCTCTGGACTTTCTCCTACTGTCTGGTCTTGTTTGTGGTGGGGTATCTATAGCCTGGGGAGTCCTGGTTCTGTCCTCCCACACTCGGTGCCCACCCTGTCCTGGGGTGGCTTCCAGAAAAGGAAGCTCCTTCAGGCACACAGCTGGGAAAGGAAACCCACAGACCCAAGGTGACAAAGGAGGCCGTGTCACTGATCCCCCTTCTGCCCCCAGGAACCAGGACGCGGGAGCGCGAAGCCAGCTACTGACCTGCCCCTTGCTTGAGGAGCTCGGCGGCTGAGTTGGCCGCCGTCTGGGGAGAACTATCGGCTATTTCCTCCAGCGGATCTGCGAGAAGGAACAAGAAAGAAAATGCAGAAATGAGTCCGGCTCATCGGAAAACAATCTTCACGACACCATTACACTCGTGACCGGGTTCCCAGCTGGTGACCAGCGCCGGTCTGCGGAGCTGAGATGGTCTCCTGGGGACCACGGCCCCACCCGCAGAAACCAGCACCAGGTTCTGGGCAGGGGGTACGGCGACACGAGCCGGCAAGACCTCTTCCTCACCTCTGCATCGCTGTGTACCAACAATTTCAAAAGTTACATTGCACTCACCTGTATTTTAAAATCACCACTATGGGATACAGTAATGTTCTGTGAAATTAATACTGCCTACCTAGGGACCTGGGAAATATGGCCAATCCCACCGTTATGAGGCAAGGGCTTTAGTTCCCTAACTACAGAGATGGTCAGACCGTCACAAAGGTGAAGAGAATACTTTGTCACCTAAGCTCAAAAATATCAACGCCCTGCTGAACTCGTAGAATCGCAAAAATTAGCGCGAACGGCCTTGAAGGTCTCTCGCTGCGGGCATTTTCTATCCAGGGGAACGGTTCACAAAGCGCGTCAGGTGACGGTGTTGCTGAGGGCGGCCTCGGGTCTGCAGGCTGGGGTGCACCACCGGATGCTCAGCCTTTAGGGTTTACCCACAGAGCAACACTCTGGTCTGGTTTCCCTCAACGGATCGTCACGGACCCGGCACTGCTGTGCCCGACACATACACACCCACACACCTGCACGCGCGCACACACACGCAAGCACGTGCACACACATACGTGGGCACACACGCGTGCGCACACACGCCAAGCCAGCACCGGGGACCCGCGGGTGTACCTCTGTCTGGAATGAGCAGCTTGCAGGGCAAAGCCAAGGGTGTGATGGAATGCTGACACACCAAAGCCGTCAGGCTCCCTGCAAACAGACGAACAGACAAGAGTTAACACGGCCCTAAATACCGCATTGCTTGGCCGATTTACCCACGGGAAAGAGGCCGCCACCGAGGGTGAGCCTTTATATTTTTAGCAACTAACACGCCCCATGATTGTGGGACTTTGCGCAGAACTTCAATAAAGTGACAAGTGCAGGTGAACAGCTAAGAAGTGGGGGCGCCTGGGGGCTCAAGCAGGTAACCGTCCGACTTCGGCTCAGGTCATGATCTGAAGGTCTGTGAGTTCGAGACCCTCATCAGGCTCTGTGCTGACAGCTCAGAGCCTGGAACCCGTTTCGATTCTGTGTCTCCCTCTCTCTCTGGCCCTCCCCCATTCGTGCTCTGTCTCTCTCTCTCAAAAATAAAATAAAAACATTAAAAAAAAAAACAGCTAAGAGGTAAAGAAACTGCAAGTGACTCTCAGCCCAGACACACAGTCACCAATTTATAAAGAGTAAGTCGGCCGTCTGCCGAGCCTGAGGCCACCTCCGTGGACCCCGCAAGGTGCTTCTGAAGGTTAAGACAATGCCGTGCTTAAGTCTGCACGTGAGTCTGGGCGTCTTCCCAGCAAGCCTGCGACGTCGGGGAGTTCTGGTCTTGCAGGGCCGCACTCCGGCTCTGACCTGGTCCACGCTCATAGCCCTGGGTGCCCACCAGAGCGTGGACATCTGTATTTCAGTCTTGAACCTGCTTCCCATCCGTTTGGTTTCAAGAAAGCTTTCAGAGCATTTCCATACCCAGTTTATTCCAGAGACGCTAAGGGAGCGAGGCACCCTCGGCGTGATAGCCCTGCCTCTCGGGGGCGGCAGGGGGATGCACACTGCGTGGGCCAGAACGGGGACTGTGCCCCTCAGCCACTTACCGAAATAGGGCTCGTTGGGGCAGCCTTTCAACCGCACTCCCTTCGGGGTACACTCGATCAGAAAGTGCCGCACAAGCTCGTTGGCCAGATCTCCCGCTGTGGGAAGAGATTTAAAAGGAAAAAGAGAGAATTTAAAAACGGGAGCCCGGGAGGATGGGAGAGGGGGACAGAACACGGGCTAAAGGGAGGGGCCGTGGGTGGGGCTGTCCTGGGAAGGAGCGCGGAGCCCCCACGGGGACATGCCCAGAGGTGCAGGGGTCCTGGGGACAGACCCGCAGACGCTCTGCAAGAACCCCCAGTGTGGGGAACGAGTCAGCAGCTGCAAGCAGGAACACGGGCGTCTGGCACCTTCCCGTCTTACGTACGCGGGGGGATCAGAGGGCTCGGGACACAAGGGGGATACTCGGGAGTGAGCCACTGAGAAGAGTTGGAGGAGCCAGTCTTGTGGATGCGACTGACCCAGGAGCCGCGTAACAGGCCCCGAGGAAGGAAGCCCCCCCCCCGTCACTGTGACTGCACAGAACACCAGTGTCCCCACCAGTCAGGCATCCTACGAGGCGCCTGGCAAAAACGCAGCGAAGGGCACACCGTCTGAGGGCAGAATACGAATAACACAGTAAACACAGGGAAAGAGGCGACAGTTCTGTGCCCCCTGTGCCCACCACGGACCGCGTCTGCGGTCACTTCTGTTTCTGAGCAGGAGGCAGCCGGACAACAGGACCCGCTGCTGGGGGGTCTGGTCCCTCGCCTTGCCCGTGGGCGGCTCGCACCCGTGGTCCACAGACAATGGCGGTGACACAGGGACGGTGGGGCTGGCAGGAAGGGAAAGGGCCAGACTCCTCGAGAGGCAGCATGGCGCCTCATCTCTGAGGAAAATGATCCGCGTCTTCAGCACTGAAGGGGACACACGGCCCCGGTGACGAGTGCCTCGGAGGGACAGCCAGCTGCCCAGAGAACAGATCCGTCCTCAGGATGACTGTCGCTGCATGGTCTCCGGGTACCACAGGCGGGATGCTGGCACGCTGAGCTCTCTCCTCCCAAACTTATCTGTGGACTAGGGCTGGGCGAGGACAGGCAGCCTGCGGGTGCCAGTGACATTGTGCTTCATGCACCTGCTGTTCTGTGTCCTGTTTCATCATCTTCACCTCAGGGCCGAGTCAAAGTCGGCCTGCGTGGTGGACGCACACCTGGAGGCGAGAACGCACTCACGGCATCCTCTGTGCTTCCAAAGTGACAGTGTGACACTACGTGCAGGAAAGATGTTGGCTGGAAGTTTCCATGGAGACCGTCCCAGCTCTCCACCGGGACCCCATCTCCGCAGACACAAGATGCTCCGGTCCCCAGACTCTTGTCTGCTATGATCCTCACCCAGGACTGGTGGGGACACACGGGGCTTCTGGAGCTGCTCTCAAGGCTGAGCTCTTCCTTTTTTTTGTTTTTTAATTTTTTTTTTTCTTTTTGAGAAAGAGACAAAGAGTGTGAGCAGGGGAGGGGCAGAGAGAGACAGGGAGAGGGAGACACAGAATCCAAAGCAGGGTCCAGGCTCTGAGCTGTCAGCACAGAGCCCAATGTGGGGCTCGAACCCATGAACCGTGAGATCATGACCTGAGCCAAAGTCGGATGCTTAACCGACAGCCCCCCAGGTGCCCCCAAGGCTGAGCTATTATACTTGATCTGCACGAAGCCTCCTCCCCCCTTGCTTCCAGATGCCACTATCCAGACTTGGGGTCTGTGCTGAGTCATGTGCACCCCCACCCACAGCCACCTGTGCCCAAAGGGACACCTGGGTTTCCCTCAAGCCCCTCGGTCGCGCCTGAGGCCGGACGCCTTGACTGCCAAACCTCACTTCCCTCCAGGCACAGCCCTAAGGCCGTTTCTCCTGGAAGCCGTGGGCACAGCCTACGCCCGGGATTTCTACACACCCTCTTCCATCCTGGGCGCGGAATGTGGGTGAACCATGAGCTCTTCCCGCTCCCAGTGAGGCCAGTGCAGGGGGAGCTGCCTCGGTTTACTGCCTCTCGCCTCACTGTGCTTCCCAGATGTTGTGCTGTTTACAACCCGACGGTTTGTGGTGATCCTGAGTCAAGCCAATCCATCGGTGCTATTTACTCGCTTCGCGTCTCTGTGCCACAGCTTTGGTGTTCTTGCAGTATTTCAAACTTTCTCATTATTATTACGTTCGTTACAGTGATCTGTGGTCAGTGATAGGCAGTTAGCTTTTTTATCAATGAAGTATTTTTTCATTAAGGTACACACGTTGACTTTTTAGACTTAAGGCTACTGCACACAGAGTAGCCCACAGTACAGAGTAAACGTAACTTCTACACGCACCAGGAGACCAAAAAGCTTCTTGGATGCGCATTATTGCGATATGGGCTTTATCGACCTGTCTGGAGACGTGCTCGCAAGGTCTCCGAGGTGGGCCTGTGTTCATGCCCTGGAAAGCTGTCAGTGAGGAAAGACAGCAATAGATAAAAGCAGTCTCACAAGTAGAAAACAACGAATCTTGGGGTGCCTGGGGGTGGGGGGCTCAGTCAGTTGAGGGTCTGACTTGATCTCAGCTCAGGTCGTGATCTCACGGTTCGAGACATGGGGCTCCAAGTCGGGCTCAGCACTGAGCACGGGGCCTGCTTTGGACTCTGTCTCTCTCTGCCCCTCTCCCCTGCTTGCTCTCTCTCTCTCACTCTCTAAAATAAAACATCAAATAAAATAAAGTAAAATAAAACAATGAATCTCATAATATGAGCAAAAGCAGGTCACAAAATACACGTTAGTTTCCTTCTATAAAGTTGAGAGCAGGCACAACTATGGATTCCAATTTTGGTGGTTAATATAATTTAGGTGGTTAATAATTTAACCTCCTACTTACGAGGCTTCCCTGGGTGATCTGAACTGTGTGTGCGTCAGGAATGGAGGAAGGGACAGGCGGGAACTGGAAGGGACATGCGTGTCACTGGGGAGGGCCCGAAAGGGCACGTGACTCCCTACTGGAACTGTATCAGCGTGAACTCACCAACTTTTTAAAGTGATACAGTCCCTCCTCTGGTCACTAGCCAGAAGCAGGGACACTGTGACACCAAGAAGCCCACCCAGGACTGACACATTCTGGTTTCCAGGCTCTGTCCCCCAGCACACAGACGCAGGGACTTTTGGAGAAATGGCGGGGCAGGGAAAACTGGAGGTGCTCACGGGCCGACGGCATGATGTCAGGACATGGGGCCAGTGCCAAGGGCCTCACAGAGCCCACTCTGGGGTGGCCGGAAGGTCCCACAACGATGGATTATGACGCATGGGAGGGGCATGCAGGGGCTTGCCCCCAAGGTTGTCTCCTGGGCCGTGGGAACGTGTGTGTTTGCTTCAAGATAACGTGTGTCCTACACCAAGGCATCGCAAACTTCTCTGCACCCTGGTTATGTTCACGACAAAAAGGGTTCCAGAGAGTAAGCAGATTAGAACACGGCTGTACATGGTTCATCAGGCCAAAGAAAGGTCATCTTATGACTCCAGGCTGACACCAGCATCACTTTTAATCCACCAAAATTCTCCGCCAAGAGTAGGCACAAGAATCGTGTATGTGGGGGCGCCTGGGTGGCGCAGTCGGTTAAGCGTCCGACTTCAGCCAGGTCACGATCTCGCGGTCCGGGAGTTCGAGCCCCGCGTCAGGCTCTGGGCTGATGGCTCAGAGCCTGGAGCCTGTTTCCGATTCTGTGTCTCCCTCTCTCTCTGCCCCTCCCCCGTTCATGCTCTGTCTCTCTCTGTCCCAAAAATAAATAAACGTTGAAAAAAAAAATTTTTTTAAAAATAAAAAAAAAAAAAAAAGAATCGTGTATGCGGGACACTGCCTTTTACGTGGGAAAGAAGGAAAAGTGTGTGTTTCCACGCACTGGACAGACGGTCGGGAAGGACACACAGGAATGTATCAAGGTTCCCGGCGCAGAACAGGGCCCAGGGGCTGTTCGCTCCGGCAGCTGGACAATGGAACGCGTCACCTACTCGAAGCAATAAAGAAATAGAATTCACAAGTAATTATCGTCCTTGCCTGAACAAGGACGGCACTTAGTGGGCCACAATAGAAACAGACAGAAGGAAACCTGAGCGCAGCTGTAAGAGTCGTCTCACTGGTGGAAACGTGAGCCACACACACTCCATGTGGGTTACTTCACCCAACGGGCCCCCCCAGATCCCTACCTTTCTTGTTCAGCTGCAGGACGGAGGGCGGGGGAGTGGCCACCTTCATGGCCAGGCCGTAGGCTCCTCGGAAGGAGTGGCTGTCCCTGACGATGAACGACCCAGGCTCCTTGTCCTTCAGCATGGCGATGGCTGGGGAGGGAAGCAGAGAAACACACACGTCTGCCGGGGCCCCCCACGGCCCAGCAAGCCACCTCCGTTCACGGCCTTTGCAAACTGGGTCAGGGGAGCAGGCCCGCCGTTCCTTGGGGGGGCGAGGCTCTGTAATGACGCACAGTTTTCAAGGAGGGCCTGACTGCCAAGGACGCAGACCACCCCGCCAAATGTTGGCTCACGAAGGTACCAGTCATGGTCCCCGAGCTCTCCTGGCACACAGCACGGCCGTTACCCCCATGGCACCTGTGAGCTATGAGGACCCCAGCTGACCGTCCAGGACACCGGCCCCCAGCTGAGGTGCCCGGCCCGGGTCTCCATACACACAATGTGGCGGGCAGGAAGGAGGCACAAGGCGGTCTCCCATCCCCGCCGGGGCCCCGTCCGGCACCCTCTCCCCGTGGGGAGTTTTTCTCAGAGACTTTAGAGTGTGTGCTTCCCACATAGCAGAAGGAAAGAAGCCTCTGTTACATTTTCCAAACACAAAAGGATGGGCTCCAAAAGTTACTGGACATTTAACGCAAATCCCAAGACTCGCCTCAGGGGATGGCAAAAATGTGGCCTTAGGTGGCCCTCCGTCCCCTGGGTCCGTGGCAGCCTGGATGGGGCTGGGAGCCCCCTACCCACGTGGCTGTCATCGGCCAGGGCTGACAGCTGGGCCTGGCACAGTCATCCTCCCAACTTCCCGCCTGAGGCTGGGGGCTCGCAGCGAAAATGCGGCTTCAAAATCACACCCCTCCCTCCACGTTCAAAACCTGGGCCCCGGGGCCTGGGCTCAGGGTCCTGCAAGATGGCAGCTTGGGGCAGACGACAACCTGTTGCCCAGACACCGGCCAGAATGTCCGCTCGTAACCGGACCACATCTTACAACTTAGCTTATCGACTTGAGGAAAGAAAGGGATTTCAAGTATAAAGTGACCCAAAATGACAGCCACGGAACTGCCGTGTCTGAAATGGAGCAGGATGTCCACGGGTGACATCTCAGCAAACAGCGCCATGGGGCCCACTGTCCGAGGCCCAGCTCCCAGTGAAATGACCAGGTTCCCCTTCTCTCACGTGGGACAGCGCCCTCCCCCATGTCCAGGCCGAGGCCCCCGCGCAGGAGCGGGCAAACTGCACGCAGTGGCGGTGAGGGCTCGGCTCTCCGGAAGGGGGCAGGTTTGGGGTGGCCCTGGGAGGTGCCTTCGCCCCTGCTGCCCGACCGTCTACACGGGCTCGGGGCTGCAGGGCAGGTGGGCGTGCTGGGGCACCAGGACCCGGCCACCGACACCAGCAGGCTTCTGCTCCTGGAGTGTTTCTACATCTGGGGGCTGACCGTGGAAGCGGGAGGAAATGATCCTTAGAGAATGACCTACTTTCAACTGTGATCTACCTCACAGAGCTTTTTCTTTCCCTTTTAACGGTGCGATCTTCCCTGGCTGTGGTGGACAGAGGCGCCCCAGCCTCAAAGGGCACAGGGGAGGCTGGGTCTGCTCTGCGGAGGAGGGGGGGGGTGGGGATCGAGGACAAGGTCAGACCCTGTTCTGAAACAGAATGAGCCAGGACACATCCTGGACGCGGCACAAGGCCCTGCCCAGAGCGGGCCTCACGCTCCCCTCGGAAGTGGCCGTGTCCTCACTGTCTCGCGAAACCAGTGCTTTCAAAGCCAGAGCACGGGGGCCCAGTGCATCCTGCCGGAACAGCTGTATCTCGTATCTACCTCACCTGGAGGCCCCGTTTACCCTGCATAACTTCTACGTGCAGGTTAAAAAACTCCCAAGGCACCGACCTGGACACGGGCGTATGTGACCAGCCTTGTCCCCAAAAAAGGCACATCCCCACAGTTAAAACACAAAGCAAACCAGACCAAACTAAACCCACAGGCAGCTTTCTGCCATCTGCAGAAGGTGGGCGCTCAAGGGAACGTTAGTCGGGGGTTGGGGGGGTGACCTCTACACAAAACACAGAGAACACGGAGAAGTTGTGCTCTGTGTGGCTCAACCGGGAAACTCCATGCCCAGCGCACATGTGAACTATTTCAACATGAGGTCCCAGCAGAGAAACACTTGCACACGTGTGGCACAGAGGACCACCCCTGCATGCCTACCAGGCGCCCCCCCATGCCCAACCTCTCCAGAACCTTCCAAGGCAGGGCCCTGCCACGTGTGTCCTATGGGACCACCTGCCCCTAGGGGGAGCCCCGGCTCCTCAGAAAGCCCACCCACCCACCATCCCAGGCTGGAGGCTGCACCAGCGGAAAAGGAACTCCACACAGAATCTTCTAGAACACAGTGCGTGACAGGCCCTTTTCAGACCATCCCACTGGACCAGGCACTTAGCACTGGGGTTCATGGCCTCAGTCATGGGGGTTCTTGCACCACGAGCAGGGAGGGGACAAGAATGTGGCGCTCAGCCACGCAGCACGGCCACAAAGGCCAATTCAGGAACTCGGAGGTCCCCCCAGGCCGCAGGCTCCCCCCATGCAACGTGACAATAGGTTCGTTGAGCTCGTGGGAAGAAAGGCACATTCTTACCGTGTTTATGATCCACTTAACTGAATACAAGAATTCCAACGAGAAAGTTGAACAGTGCCGTTTTCCAGCCACTTAACTGTTTCTCTCCAGGCAGTTGTGAGAACTAATCTTCAGGACAAGGCCTGAGGACTTTGTGCAGAAACTGTCCCCCATGTGGGCTGCGTGAGGACCTGCCCTTCATCCCTCCTCCCTGCTCTGAGGCACGCTGTCCCGGCTCGGCCCCCGGGATTCGGCTCAGACAGTGCATGTGCAGCCACATCCCTGCCTCCAGCGACCCCACCAAGCCTGCGTCAGGATGACAGCTGCTCACCCCAGGGGCCACCCCCACCTCTTCCCCAGCTGGCCGCCCCCCTCCTGGACACCACTCCTGTGAATCTTCCAGGAAGAAGTGATACGTGACTTAGCTGCTCAAAAACACCAACGACTTGGAATTTTCCCAGCTGCCGCGGGGCAGGACCACAGGCACACACCGTGTGGCATGTGTGTGAGGCAGGTGGGGACGCCCACCACGGGCCCCCTGATTGCCTGTCTTTCCGCTGTGGACAAATGCACGTGCACAGAGGCCAGGGTGTTGGGGAGACTTCCGGCCTTCCTCCTTCCCCCGAGGCTCAGGGCCTGGACGGGGACACCGGGAACATCTCTGCCTGTGACCATCTGCAGTCATCGCTGCCAATGGCAGCAGGCAGAGCCACCAGAAAGCACACGGGCATGCCGCCATGCTCACGGGCAGCACTCACGTCTGCCCAGCTCCCTCATTAGGACTGAGCCTCTGCTGTAAAAACCTAAAGGTGCATTTTCTGCAGAGGTAGGTGATAAAGGGCAGGCCTTGCTCAAGGCCACGAGCCCCGGACGTTCCCACCCCGGGGTCCTGTCCTGCCCACGCACCTTGCTCTCGGGAGATATCCGCCTTGTACCAGAATTTGGATGTGTCTTGGACAAAGTTCACGGACACATGTTTATCACCCGCATTATCTGCAAAACAGAATGTAAAACCGGTCACTGCGGAGGGTTTATGGCAACCGCTCACGTCTCATGAAACCAAACGTTCAAAGTCCAATGCGGGGCAAGGATGGGGTGTCCTGGGAAAGAGCGCCGTATTTAACTACGCGGGAGCCGGCTGGTGCGCGTCAGGGAGCAGGGCTTCCTGACCAGCGCAGACTTGGGGCGACATGGTGGCCGGCCCCGGGGAGCAGGACAGACAGGCAGACGGAGTGGCTGGGTGCTGCTTAATGGTGTCAGTATCTTATTCTTACACATTTGAAACATTTCATAGTTAAATTTTGAATGAGTTCACTGAATTCGAAAAAGAAAGGGGGTTGGGGGCGCCTGGGTGGCTCAGTCAGTTAAATGTCCACCTCTTGGTTTCAGCTCAGGTCATGATCTCACAGTTCATGGGTTCGAGCCCAGCATCGGGCTCTGTGCTGGCAGCTCGGAGCCTGCTTGGGATTCTCTCTCTCCCTCTCTCTCTGCCCCTCCCCTGCTCTCTCTCTCTCAAAATAGAAACAACAACAAAAAGAAAAATTTTCGAAGAACAAGGATTCCCAGTGGCAGGAGAAACAGAACCCACCGTGGGTCAGCGCAGAAGCAGAGGGAACAGAGACCCCGCTGGACGGCTCTGGGCTCCGCTCTTAAGGCGCTGCCCGGACATCCCAGGGCTCCCTCCTCGCTGAGCAAGCGCACACAGGGCTCCCACCGGCGGAGACGTGCCTACCTGGGCTGGGTGCCATTGGCTCCAACGCCTTGGGGAAATCCGGGAGGATGTTGGGGAATGGGATGCTCATGGAACTCCCACTGTGGGGGCTGGAGAAGCCGCTGGATGAAGGGGAGGCTGAGCCCAAAGACCGGTCCCCCTCCGAGGCTCGCTTCTTCTCGGGTAGGGGCGGCTGCCCGGGCAGGGTCAGCGGACTGTGGTGGCCGCTGTGGCCCGGCGTCACCGTGAGAAAACTGGAGGACAGGAAGCCGCTGTCACCGGCCGCTGCTGCCGTCCGCGGGGTGCTGGGGGCCTGGGGTGTTCCGTGGGAATGGACCAGCAAGGCCCCGGGGTCGTCCCCAGGGGCAAGGCAGCTCCCCACGGGGGCAGTGCCGAAGCCCAAGAAGGCCTGGCCACTCGGGGGGCCCAGAGCTTCAGGTGGCTCCGCCAGGGACAGCTGGTGGTTGTGGAAAGGGGCCTGGAGCTCGGCGGGTGGGAGGTGGGGCCGCCCGGGGCTGTCGGGGCCGAGGCTGGAGCCAGGGAACTCGCCGGAGCCCAGGACGCTTCCTGCCGGCCGGCCGCTCCCCAACAGGGCCAGCGAGGCTTTGGGGCTGCTCTCCACCCATGGGAGCTCGGCGGATGGAGGGCTGTTGGAAAGACAGAGCAATCAGAACACTCTAGGAGGCGCCCGGAGATCAGCAGGGGTCCCCCAGACAGCGAAGACAGACGGGAAACCGGTGCTGAGGCTCCCCCAAAATGTCAGCAGTCAGACCCGTCCCCTTCCCTCTTCGCCGCTCACCCCAAGATGCTCAGCCCCTCGCACCCGATCACACCTTCCCTGCCTCCTCCCTCCTCACTCGGCCAAGGCCTTTCTGCTCAAGACAAAACCCGGGTCTCCGGCTCTGAAGCCTCTCAGCCCCGTGTCCAGCTGGCAGTCTGTGCCTGCCCTGCATGCACGTCGGCCACGCAGTTCACTGTGTGTGGCTTCTGGCAGAATGGCTTCCCCAGGCACAAACCACGCTCCCCATTTTCTTCTTCCCCCTCCCCTGATAGCTAGCCAGAGCACCTGACTCAGTTTCCCCTAACCAGCTGATTAAAGGAGCCCAGTAGTAATATGAGAAGTTACCCTACCCGAAGCCAGAAATTCCAGGATGGAGGGAATCAGAAATTCCAAATTTCTGGAACTCCAGAAAGTCAGCTCCCAGCCAGCATATCACACACACTCCCTAGCAAACACTTACTGCCCCAGGCATCACACCAAGTCCTCAGATGAGACCCTGACCCTGGTTTGAAGAAGAAGAACCGGACGCCTGGGTGACTCAGTCAGTTAAACGTCTGACTCTTGATTCGGCTCAGGTCATGATCTCACAGTTTGTGAGTTTGAGCCCCACATTGGGCTCTGCACTGATGCTTGGGATTCTCTCTCTCTCTGCCCCTCCCCTGTTCTCTCTCTCTCAAAATAAATAAGTAAACTTAAAAAAAAAAAAAAAAAAAGAGGAAGGAGGCAGAATCAAGAGCCGGGGCATGACGTGTCCTAGGGAAACACCAAGGAACCGTTCCTGGTCAGGGCACATGCAGTGGCTCAAGGGCCGGCCCCCACAAAGCACCGACATGACCTCTCTCCCTCTGTGTGCCCCTCCTGCTCTCGCAATCCACCAAGGGGGTGTCGCTGGGCTTTCCCGAACACCGGGACAAACTCCATGTCCCCAAGAGCACCGCCATCCTGGCCGCCGAGGGAGACCAAGCCCGAGCACCCCTGCTCCAGGCTTGGCTCAGAGCACACTGTCACAGGTGCCGGTCCTGAACTGGCCACTGTCCCCAGAGTCCACCTACCAGTGGGTTCCCTGAGCACGTGGCCCGTCAACAGTGGGGGGATGCTCTCAGGAGTGTCTATCTGTGATTACACTTCTCAAGAGCGACGACGGTTCTCAGCGCACAGAGCAGCCGCGTGTGGGCTGCAGGCCAGGCCCTCCGCCCTCCCCTCCGTGGCCTGTTCCATCTGCAAGGGCGGCTCCGCTAAGCGCAAGGGCCCGTTTCCCTACCTCTCGCGCCGCTGGCCGGGGCTGCTGCTGGAGGTGGTGCTGGACGTGAACGCCCGCTGGAAGGAGGAGGGCGCGGCCGGCATGTCAGCCCGGAGCGTCGCGGCTTTGGGCCCGACAGGGCTCTCGGACATCCCCACAGCGCGATGCGGGATCTCAGGGCAGCCTCGAGGTTCTGCAGCGAGAAAACCAGAGTGGAGATGTGCTTACAGGCCTGGTCACTATTCTTCCAGAAGGGGTGAAATGGCTTCTGAAAATCTGTGCTGCAGGGGAGGGGCCCAAAGCCACTAAGCAGGGGTCACTCTGGTCTGGTGCACTCCCCAAATGCAAGACACGGACGGAACATGCGCCCAACTTCCCCACGCTACGGTGAGCTGACGAGCTTCGTGCAAAGCTTTGTTCTGCCTTGCACACGTCATCAACATCCTGCAGGCAACTTTACACAGACAGACCGACCGTGATGATGAAGCCGGCTGGCTGTCACTTTAGAAAGGGGCTTCAGAGGGCACCTGGGGGGCTCAGTCAGTTGAGCATCCAACTTCGGCTCAGGTCATGATCTCACAGTTTGTCGGTTCGAGCCCCGCCATTGGGCTCTGTGCTGACAGCTCGGAGCCTGGAGCCTACTTGGGATTCTGTGTCTCCCTCTCTCTCTGCCCCTTCCCCACTCATGCTGTCTCTCTCAAAAATTAATAAACATTGAAATAAAAGTCAGGGGTGCCTGGGTGGCTCAGTCGGTTAAGCATCCGACTTCGGTTCAGGTCATGATCTTACAGTTCATGAAATCGAGCCAGGCTCTGCGCTGACAGCTCAAAGCCTGGAGCCTGCTTCCGATTCTGTGTATCCCTCTCTCTCTGCCCCTCCCCTGCTCACACTCTTGTCTCTTTCCCTCTCTCAACAATAAATATGGAAGGAAGGAAGGAAGGAAGGAAGGAAGGAAGGAAGGAAGGAAGGGCAAGGCCTTCTCTCTGCGAAACAGCAGAAGAGACTCCACAGAAGAGACACTTTCCACAAAGTACAGGCCCTGTGGCTGTGGCTCAGTGGGCACTTCACCTCCATGTCTCCCGAGTTGGTATCTTAGTCCACACCCTGGGCTTCGAGCTTCCTAGCACACGTCCCACCTCCAGCACAGCCCTGATGGCTGGTGTCCCCACCCCAGCAAGATGCAGAGACCCTGGCCCGGACCCTGTCACTCAGGGAGTGAGAAACTGAGTGCCATGGAAACCTGCTGTTTAACACCAAGCCAACACCTCCCTGGAATTTCATACATTTTCACGGACAAAATGCCCATCTGGTTATGGCCCGGCATCTCCATTATTTCTGGATATTTGTACAATCTTGCCTTTTTCGATATTTATTTTTGAGAAAGAGTGAGAGTGTAGAGGCAGAAAGAGAGAGAGGGAGAGACTATCCCAAGCAGGTTCCACACTGTCAGCACAGAGCCTGACGCAGAGCTTGAACCCACCAGCTGGGAGATCATGACCTGAGCTGAAGCTGGACGCTCAACCGACTGAGCCACCCAGATGCCCCACTTGCCTTTTTTTGTAAACTCAGCTTCTTAAAAAATCGACCATGGTCAATAAAATAACATTGTAAGAAATACAGGTTATTTTGCTTTCTGCTTTAGAACAAGGGAGACTTGGGGCACCCGGGGGGCTCGGTTGGTTAGGAGTCCAAATCTGGATCACAATTGTGGGACTGAGACTCCCATTGGGCTCTGCACTGAGCATGGAGCCTGCTTAAGATTCTCTCGTTCTCCCTCTGCCCCCACCCCTGCTTGTGTGCACTCCCAGTCTCTCTCTCTCTCTCCCTCTCTCTCTCTCAAAACATATAAGTTAAAAAAAAAATAACGAGAGTTGATAAAAGCATAGTAAAGTCTTTAAAAATTCTAGATCACTCCTATGACTCATTTCCAGGAAGGGGATGGCATTAGGGCGGGTAATGCATCCTGGCCACAGACCCCTTTGAAGCACGTGGAATATAGGCTGGACCCAAGTCTGTGGTCAGGGCTGTGGAAGTCCCACTGATCTAGAGAGAGAAAAAGTGAGGTTCTGAGCCACTTGGGCAGCTGGGACTTGAAGTGAGCCCGATGCCTGGTCACCAAGGCTGAGGTAGCAGCTGGGAAGCCACAAAACAAGCAGGGGTTTGGGCAGTTTCACGGTGGGGCTCTAGGCACTTACCCAGGAAGAGAGGCCCTTGCCAACAGGGATTCCAGGTGAGGCCCCAGAGGGCCACGTCGTGGGAACACCAGCACCAGAAACAGATCAGGCCCACCTGGACCTAAATGTCTGCCTGGAGAAAATCTCCCTCTCTGGAGATACACCACCCTCCACAGCCTGCCTGTTTATTCATCGACTGATTGATCCATCCATCTTTCCATCTATCTACCCACCCGTCTAACCACGTATCATCCATCCACCCCATCATGCATCTGTCCATTCATCATCCATTCATCCACCTATCCATCAATCCATCCATCCATCTGCCTATCCATCCATCCATCCATCCATCCATCCATCCATCCATCCATCCACCTATCTAACCTAACCATCCAGCCAGTCGGCCAGTCATCTACCTACCTATCCAACCATCATCTATCCATCTACCTATCTAACCATCCATCATCTATCCATCCATCCAGCTACCTAACCTTCCATCCATCCTTCTATCCAGCTACCTAACCATCTGTCCATCCACCCTCTATCCATCCGTCTATCTATCTATCTATCTATCTATCTATCATCGATCTATAATTTCTGGACACAATTCAAATATTTAATTTAAAAAACCGATCAGGGAGCACCTGGGTGGCTCAGTCGGTTAAACATCCAACTTCAACTCAGGTCATGACCTCGCAGTTCGTGAGTTGAAGCCCCGCGTTGGGCTCTGTGCTGACAGCTCAGAGCCTGGAGCCTGCTTCAAATTCTGTGTCTCCCCCGCTCTCTACCACTCCCCGACTTGCATTGTCTGTCTCTCTCTCTCTCAAAAATAAACATCAAAAAAAATTAAAAAAATAAAAAAACCAATCAGGTGAGCCAGGTAACAGACAAAGAAATTTAAAACAAAGACAAAGAGAAAGAGAGAGAGAACACTCACAGCTATACATATGTTGGAGTTAAAAGGCATACACGCTTTAATTAAATGGAAATTGTTTCAGAAAATGTAAGAGAATTTCACAAAAAACCTGGAGTGCATTAAGAATAATCCAGTGTCGGGGCACCTGAGTGGCTCAGTCAGTTTAAGCGTCTGACTTTGGTTCAGGTCACGAACTCCTGTGGTTTGTGAGTTCGAGCTCCACATCGGGCTCTGTGCTGACGGCTCGGAGACTGGAGCCTGTTTCGGATTCTGTGTCTCCCTCTCTCTCTGCCCCTCCCCTGCTTGTGTTCGCTCATGCACGCGCGCGCGCTCGCTCTCTCTCTCTCAAAATTAAATAAACATTAAAAAAAATTTAGAAAGCAATCCATGGAATCTAACCAAGATAAGTAAAAACAAAACTACACATTTTCACTTAGTAGTCAAACTTATTAAAATCAGTGACAAACGTCGAAACATAGCACCTTGTGCAATCCTGGGAAGGGGGAAACAGAGGAACCGATTTCAGTGGTTTTTACGCACTCAGTACACTTTTCTCTACAGAGAAGCCCAGCGCTAATGTATTGTTTTTTTAAGTTCATTTATTTATTTGTGAGAGAGACAAAGAGAGCACAAGCAGGGGAGGGGCGGAGAGAGAGGGAGAGAGGATCCCAAGCAGGCTCCCCACTACCAGCACAGAGCCTGACATGGGGCTTGAACGCACCAACTGTGAGGTCGTGACCTGAGCCAAAACCAAGAGTCAGACACTTACCGACAGAGTCCCCCAGTCTCCCCACTAACGCTGTACTTGTACAAACCACACTGTAAGTCCCTGAGGACTGGCACTCCTGCATCCACAGAGGCACTTGTGGGAGGGACTGCTTCTGTCTGCGGGAGCTGGAGGGCTTCCTGGAGGAAGCATGTTTGATGGGAGCCGGGAAGGATGCAGGATTCCGGTAAAATGGACACTATGGGAGTGCTGTGCACTTTCTGCGGGCTTTGTGTGCACAGGGCAGGGCAACCCCACTGCCCCCTGCCGGGCCCCCACCCCTGTGCCAACGTGTCTCACACCTGCTATGAAGTAATGAACGAGGTAGGGGTGGCTCCGAAGTTAAAGGAAAAAGTCCAGGGCAGGATGTGGAAACAGCCCCGGGGGCTGGCCTGAGGACTCAGGGTGGTGGTCCTGATCACCCCAGGCCCGGCCAAGGAGCAAGCACCCAACTCTGGAGTCAGAAGACCTGCTTATCGGTAAAGGCCAACATGCCTGCATGAGGGTGGCTGGAGCCTGGCGGGCCACACAAGAGCGTGCACAGCACCTACCCCCCGGCAGGTGACTCCGTCACCAACGGTGCTCTCGGTGGTCCTGCTGCAGCCACAGGGGCACACGCTCTAGTGTTGCCGTGCCACAGCAGCCTCAGGAATCCCACGCCACAGCCGCGTGGCGCCTGAGATCGGCACCCCCAGGACCGAGGCAGGAGGGAGATGAGATCCTGCTTTGTTCCCGTCACCCCATCCCCGGTTCCGGAAAATAGCAAGCTCAGCGCTCCCCATGAAAGTGGCTTTGTTCACAACTCAGCACCAACTCTGGGCAATGGCTGGGTTTTGTTCCCTGCCCCAGGCCACAGAGCTTAATTAACCCTCAATCTGGAGAAGGGACAGCCAAGGACCTCAGCGTGGGGACACTGGCTTCCCGGCCACATTTGCCACAGAGCCGGGCCCTCCTGTGTGCTCAGAGACGCATGCACGCAGCTGAAGGTGGCCCCACGGGGCTGCAGGGCCCCCCACCCACCCAGCAGGAGTGGGGCCTCGAGGAGAAAGGGCACGATCTCCATCCTCAGAGGTGCGGGGCGCAGGCCCGTCCCTGTGGGACATCCAGAGAGTGTGACACAGGAACCCCACGGGGCTGGAGAAGACACTGGAAACCTGAACCAAAAACAAGCACACCAGGTCTGGGAGTTGGCCCATAGACGCAAACCCGCCTCGTGGACCCACCACCTTCCAGGAAGCGCACGCGGGGAGGGCAGGTGGAACATGTGTGGCTGACAGTGTTCACCTTGAACCTCTGCTGTTAGCAGTTACGGTGACGTTTTGAAAGGACTGTCCCTGGGCCCGGCCGCCTATTCCAGGCCATTGGCTTCTGCATTCTCAGTCTGGGTCCGGACGGAGGCCCAGGGGTGCAGTGAGGACGGTCAGGAGCTGGTGAGGCGTCCCGCCCGCGAGGGAGCTGCCTGGCCGGTGACACGTGAGGGCCCCGGAGGCCCCGACACGTGCCTCTTTCACGTCCCCAGCATCCTCCAGGCAAAGCCACGTTTGTGTTTCTCCTGACATAGTCTCACATTTCCCCTTTCCTGCTGACACCCCAGGAGGAGGCACAATTCCATCAGTGTTTGGAAACCAGGCCCCTGGCTTCCTGGTTCCCTGGGCCAGCTGCTGTCCTGGCGCCCCTCCCTCCGGGGCTCCCAGACCTTCCAGGACCTTCCGGGCCCAGGCTCCCCTCAGCTTCCCCTTCCTGCACTTCCTTTACCCAGAACAGGGGTGACAGAGGGTCGTGGGCTTTTTTCCAAAAGGTCTATTTTTAGGCCCCGCTGGGGCCGCTGCAGGAGGTTCCGTGGGAAGCTGGATAACATCTGCTCCCCGCTGGCCGCGATTCTCAGCACAGGAAAAGTTTCCAGGAAGAAGGGGGCCCCTCATGCTCGCTGCCCGCCCAGCCCAAGCCGGCCAGACCCAGGTCTATGCGTGCTGGGACGTGGCCCCCACCTTAGGCGCAGGGACCACAATGTGCTGCACAAGTCGGGGTGCAGGACATCAACACAAAGTCACGCCTCCCTGCCTTCCTGTGCGTGAAGAATCTTACAAAGCACAACAACGATTGACTCGTGCGTCAGTGACTGTTAATTACAAACTGCAGCTACACTTCCACATGGCCTTTAAGGAAACGTGAAATAAATTTAGCAGGGGGGATGTCAAGAGGATACTCACCTATCCCGGGTAAGAAAGAGGAGTTTTGCTATTTGACCACCTGACTGAGCCTCAGGCCGTGAGAAACAGGCATATTCTCGGTCACCCCTCTGGAAGCGAGTGTGAGGCTGTACATTCGTATGGTCGATCCATCATCGATCGATCCAGCCTCCACCATCATCCATCTGTCACCACGTCCCCCCAACACCCTGCCCTCCTGCTCACACCCGGGGACTACGGAGTTAACTGTGGACCATCAGAGAGATTTCTGCACGAGTAGTATGAACACATTTTTCATCTCCGTCCCTGTATCTCCAGGTGTGAAGGTTGGGGCTGCCAGGGCTGCCCACACCCCCTGAGGTTCTGGACCTGGGCTCTTGACCACAAGTCACGGACCGCTGGCCGCACTCCCAGCCTCTGGCACTCCATCTGCAGAATCCCACCCGTGAACAGCAGCTCAGATGTCTTCTCGGGTCTGTTCAGCTCTAAATTTAAAGTGTTATTTTTAAAAAGCATGACTTTGCATGGGAAGCTGGGTAGAAGTGATTTTTTTTTTTAAAGGAAGTCCTTATCTTAGCACGCTTCTGTTATTTGTCTACGAACAGCAGGCCATTAAGCCGAGCTTCTGGAAAGCAAAGGAAGGACAGCCAAGCAACCAGATAGAAGGAGAATTAAGTAGGGAAAACCCCTGAAAGGCTGGAACAGCCAAGGCCTCCGTGTGTGTTTCTGGATAAAAATCAAAGCCGCGTACCCGTAGCCCCACAGAAGGAAATGGCGGATGACCTCCGCGTGGACGGACACGTACTTTCTCGGTCCTGAGCTTTTCCCTTCGTGCATCTTCGGGTCAAAATCTCTGACCGTGAATGTGTTCTACGGCTAAGGTCAGCATTTTCCGTGCGTAGCCGGAATGCCCCCCCCGGGGGTGAACTGGTTCCCTCTTATAGAAGGACCGACGTTCTCGTTCCCCCGACAGACTCAGAAGTGCCCGGCCGACGCCGGGGTCAAGGCTCCTGTCTGGGTGCAGACGGCTGACCCCGCCGTGATGCCCTCCTCCAAGCGGGAGGTACCCCCTCCAGAAACATCTGCAGGCCTCCCCCAGCCGGGAGAACTGAGAACCTGCGCACACAGCTCAAACAGCCCGTTGCAGTCGGGACCCTGTGTTTTCCAGCCTCTTTGAGGATGTCTCTTTTCCATTCAGAGGTTCTGATTCAAACATGCTGGCAGGAAAACACACTTCCCCCTAGTTAGCTGGGGTGGTGCCGGGAATTCTAATGTGGAAACGGGGAGAGTTTCCAAAGCATTTGCTACCCGTGCGATGCACCACGTGAGTCCAGTCTCTCAGGCGCTCACGGGGCCCCGTGGCAACCCACAAAATTGGGCTTTGGTGTGTGCGCCCAGGAGGACAAACTGCTTCCGTCCGCAGGGCTCGGCAAAGAACGGCTTCGGGGCCAGGGGTCCTGGGGATACCGAGACCACCCGGAGCCTGGACGCAGGAAGCTGCACACAGAGCGGAGAAGCAGGCAGGGGTGAGGCGTCGTGACCAAAACCCCAAGGCTAGAACCTTCCTCTGCGGCTCACTGACATCTCCCTTTCCAAGAAAGAACGTGGTAAAGGACACACAAACTTCACGATCTTAACCACCTGTGGTGTGCAGTTCAGCAGCACCCAGGACGCCCACGCCGTGCGCCTCAGCACTGCCATCCTCCCAAACCAAAGCTCTGTCCCTGTTAGACACTCCTCCCCACCCCTCCCCCAGCCCCGCACCCACCTTCCTCCTCCCCGGACGGGACCCCTCGCAGGACCTTGCCCAAGTGGAATCATCCAGTATGCGTGCTTCTGTGTCTGGCTTCTGTCCTCAAGGGTCATCCGTGTGGCAGCATGTACGAAAATGTCCTTCCTTCTTAGGCTGATGATATTCCACTGCTGGACGGGCCACGTTTTGTTTATCCTTCATCCAAGGGTGGGTACGTGTGTGCTCAGCCCTCTGGCTCCTGTGAGTAGCCCCACGTCTTTCTCCCGTGTTCTGTCAGCCAGTTACGTGGTGGGGACCGGTCACTTGCAGCAGCCCCAGTGATAGGAGATCTTGAAGCTGCTGTCCACTGGGTAGGAATCAAGGCAGACTGGAATGCACATGGCAGATGGTGTCGGGCTACCCGGGGGACAGGGTGCCAGGGAGAAGGAGGCACTGGACCTCCCTCAGGGAAGCCTTCCTTGTGCGGAGGCCAGAGCCCAGAGAAAGTGCTTTCCAGGCAGAGGGGAGCCTATGCACCTGCTGGCGGGTCAGCCGAGGAGAGACAGGGAGTGTGGTCACCACAGCCTGCGTCCCAGGATTTACACGCAGACGGAGGCCAGCAGCAGACACGGACCCCACAGACGACGCCCAGGTCTGTCGGTGAAGATGCCTGTCCTCGTGACCCCCGTTTGGTTACAAGTCCCAAGTTCCCCGAACAATTCCAGCCCCACAACGGGGCCAGGCCACAGGACAAAAATTCTTGATGTTTTCTTCCTTTGGGCACAATTCCAGCAATCGGCTTTCCGCTAGAAATGCACGTGGGTTTCATGTGAAACGCTGCCACGGGACATCTAAGGAGAGGTCACTTCAGCCCGGCAAAGACTGCTAACATATGGACCCTTAAGAGCCTTCAACCAGTATGTGGGTGGGAGCCTTCTTCCCACCATGACTGTACTGCAGAACTTCACAGTCACGTTCAAAGGGCCTGTGGCACAAGCCTGCCTCTTGCCATGACTGGAAGACCCCATTTCCCACGGAAAATCTGATGGACATACATCCAAGGCATCCTTATGGGCTGCTTACGCCCCAGAACCCCTGGGCATTTGGGGACCTGCCTCTGGGACCCCAGCAGGCTAATGGGAGGTTTCTGTCCCAATTTCAGAAACCGGAAGCCTGCCATTTTCAGGAGATTATCACCGCTCAGATCCTAAAACCAGGTCCCCAGCCAGGCAGCAGTGAGTATGCAAAACCCGTAAATCACCCTGAGATCATGGGATCGTAAGACCACAAACCCTGTTAGGTCAGTGCTGGAAATCTCAGCCTCAGTTAACACTGCGTGGCTCCCTGGGTTCCCGCCATTACTGAGTGTGTGAAGCTGATACGTCTTCACAACGTGTGCTGAGACACAGCAGATATTTTTGTTAGAAAAAGCAAGTTTTCATAGAGTGTCAGCACATTACCAATAATCCCTACGTGCAGGGCCCTTTGCAGGCTTACTTGGTCCTCAAAACAACTGGTCAGGGTCTGCACTGTCACCAGCTGACCTGACGGGAAGCCACATCTTCCAGAAACTCCCGTGCCTCGTTGGCCGGAGGGGATTCCAGAACCTTCTCCTGAATTCCCATCGTCATGCTCCTCTTCCTTCTGGACCCGGACTCCCTGGGTCAGAGTCCTGGTGTCACACATGTACCCGCGATCTATTCCTCACACAATGCGATCTATTCCTCAGGTCCTGGAAGCTAAAGTTGGAGATCCAGGCGTGGCCGGGCTGGTCCCTCCCCAGGCCTCTCCTGGATGCAGGGACGGCCGTCTCCTCCCCGTGTCCTCACGTGGTCGTCCCTCTGCATGTCTGTGTCCTGATGTCCTCCGCTTACAAAGACGCCATCACACTGGACCAGGGCCGCCCTAATCATCTCCTTTCACCATAGTCACATCTGCAAATCCCTGCCCCCGAATCCAGCTGCATTCTGACATCAACATGTGAACTTCCGGGGAGGACATGCCCACAGTACTAGGCGCACGTTTTGGGGCGACATAGCCTCTTTGGAAATGGCAGGATAAGAATGAGGGCGCGTGCTTCAGGGTCATGGGGAGGACTCCCTCGGGAGGACACGAAGGGTGCTCACTACGGCGGGCAATGAGGAACGAGAGATGGGAGGAGGAGACCACCTGTCATCTCCCCTCGTCCTCGGGGCCCTGGATGGCGGCCCCGACAAGGCTGAGGCAGACATCCAGAGGCGCAAGCAACCTCAGACTCTGGGAGCCCTCGCCGGACGGTGCAGTGTCCACGGCACCCGCCATCCCTACCTGCGGCCTAGTGGGTGATCAGGAGGCTCCGAGGGGACGACACTGTGGCTCCCTGGACCCTAATGTCTTCACTCTGGCTATTTTCCACTCGGGTTCCCACCTGACACCATTTCCGACAAGCAGGCTGGTCACGCCGATCCACAAAAGGTCTTTGCTAACACGATCTTGGTGGTCAAGGTGTGGGGGAGGCTGTGCACGCACGTGGGAGCTTCAGGCCTGCGTTGCTCTCTGTGCTGGCAGTGGAGAGCCTGCTTGGGATCCTCTCTCCCTCTCTCTCTCTGCCCCTCCCTCCCCTGCTCTCTCTCTCAAAATAAAAGGAAAAAAAACTTGCTCCAAACATCTCACTGTAACTTCCAGCACCCAGTCACCACAACAGACGCTCCCTCCACAAGAGGCCAGGCCAGACGGCAGGTGGCCGCCCCCGCAGAGCCACATCCTGGGACCCTCTCCCCAGAACGACCCCTCCCCCAGGACAGGATGCAGGAAATCGCTCCGCTTTGGGGGGAAGGAGGAAACAGACCCGAGGGACCTGATCCTAAGACACATTTCCTTCTCTCCAAAGTGAAGGGCAAACCGAAATCCGCAGCGGATACGGGAGCGCCGCTCCTGGTCTCAGACGCCCCAGCCGCCCCCCACATGAGTGGTCTGTCCTGTCTTCACAGTCCCTTAAACAGAACCACGAGAACTGACGGGGACCGAGCGTTCTCTGACCTTCTCGGCCATCCTGGAGGAAGGGGGATTCTCTGTGTCCAAAGCATGAGCCGTTCCCTGAGATGCGAGCAAGGGTCAGCCTGGCCCCGGAGACCCATACAGGGACCCGGATGGGGACCCACTCTCGCCGTAGCGGGAGAGACAGGGGAGGGTGAGACCAGAACAAGCGAGGATAAACAGGAAGGGCGAATTTCATGATTAAGGGAAGAGGAAGGCAGAAAGAAGCTGGTGGAGAAGTCTGGACAGGGCCCAAGTGCATGTGCACGGAGGCCTGGACGCCTCAGACAAGTCTGGGGAGTGCTGCACCATGGTGGAAGCTTCCTGTCCTCCAGAGGGGTCCCTCGTGGTGACAAGCCCCTCCCGGGTGCCGGCGCCCTTGGCCACCCATGGCCAGAACCCCCCGCAGATCCTCCAGGGGCCCCGAGAGGGAGCCGAGGCCGCTCCAGTCCTTGGGGAACCCCTGGACTCGGCGGGGGCTGCGGGTGGGGACGCAGCTCCCTGCCTGACCCTGTCCTCACAGAAACCTCAACTCTGCGTGCCCATCTTTTACTACACGGGAGCCGCGGTTTACTGACACCCCAGGTGCCTGGGTCCACAGGGCGCCTCCCCGCGAGGACGCGGCTCTCCAGAGCAGGAAGCCGCGGAAGAGGAGGCAGAGCTGAGATGTGGACGCGGGAGTAGGGTCTCCGTGGCGCGGTCGCAGCTCCAGCACCACGGCCCCTGGCCTGGCGACAAGGGGGCCGACGCGTTCCCTCTTCCTGCAAGTCTGCCCAAGGTGCGCGTTCCAGGAAGCCTGTCATCAAGGGGTCCCCACCCTGTGGCCACGTCCCCAGAGGGCCATCAGGCACCACACCAACCCCTGCCCAAGGGGCAAAAGGTAAGGCTCTGGGCCCTCCGGAAACATCCACCTTCCTTCAGGGCAACGGCCGGGGCGTGCCTCTCCCCTCCCTCCCTCCCTCCCTCCCTCCCAGCAGATCCCTCAGCACACAGTCAAACACAGTCTTACTTCTAGACTCTTCATGATAAACTGTCCCCACGTTCTACTGCAACCCCGCCCACTCCGGGGAACAGGACAGCATCCCGAGCTCAAGGCTTCACACCCCACACGGGATCCGCTCATGGAGTCCCCATCAAGTGCCCCTTGCAGCTAAGGCTGGGATTTACCTCCTTGGCTCCTGCGGGCCACTCCCGGTGCCCGTGGACCATGCCTCCGCCCCGAGAGTCACGTCCCTACTTCACCTCGGTGTCCCATGTCTCAGCACCGAGGACGTGTTTGTACAGCAAATGTTTACCGAATTAGCAAAGCTAAAAACAGTCTGGTTGGGAACTTGTGGTTCCGGCCAGGAGGGAGCAGCCTCGCCGTGAAACTACACCCTGGATGTCACCAGGCCGCGGCACAGGAGACCCGGACAGGTGCACAGGCAGCGGCTGCCCAGGGCCCTGGGACCTGTGGGGGTGAGCCACCTGCTGGCCTTACTGCCTCCCACAGGTCCCGGGACTACCGACCAGCACGGACAAATCAGCTCCAGGAAAAGCCTGCTCACCTCTCCAAAAGGCCAAACCAACCAAACAAAAGAAAGTGGCCACACAGCCACAGAAAACCATTCTGGCAATACCTGCCCCAGGCCAACTCAACACCCACAGAAACCCGAAACGTAGGTTCAGGACAGCCAGGCAGTAAGCTCATCTTTCCCAACACCCCCGCTTCCCAGAGGAAGGGGGCCCTCAGGATGTGCCCCCAACCCCGGGAGACATGGGCATGGCGCAGGGCCCTCTGCCTCCAGCCAGAGGCGGAACAGCAGGGCCAGCGGGAAGGTGAATCTCACCACCACATGGTCCATGCTGCAGAAAGGAGACCAGACAAAATAAATCCAGAGCCTCCCCACATGGCATCAGGAAGGCCCCCTCGTCACACTAGGGACCAGGAAAGTCACTTGGATGAGCGCAGACTGTGAACGATGACGGCGTCAGCATGAATCGGGTGCTGGGATTACCTGGCAAGGATTTTACAGCAGCCTCAGAACCCTGCTTCTGGAAACATTTGCGTACTCTCTTCAAACAAATGGGGGGGAGGGGAACAACAACAAACCCAAAATCTCAGTAAGGAAGTAAAAGTTACCAAAAAATGGTAGAAATGAAACATGCAGTAAGAGAAGTGTGAACAGCAACGTGGGGGGGACAGGGAGGGGATCCTGGCCATAAGGTCCAGCAGGAGCATTTATCCCACGTGAACAGCACAGCAAAACAGGCCCAGGGGAGGGACCTGAGCGCCAGCAACAGAAGATCCGATGGCTGTGCCCTGGGGGACCCAGAACAGGGAGAGCCCGGCTGGAGGTCCTGAGAAGAAACGATATCTGAAACCCCCCCAGATGTGGCCAAGCAGCTGACTGATCCCCAAACAGGATAAACAAGAAACACCCCACCCATCATGAGGAAGCTTCTGGACGCCAGAGACAAGGAGCCCATCCTACACACAGCCCCAGAGAGGAACACCTATGGGCAACTTCAGTTCAAACATGGGTAACTAATTCATCTGAAACCAAAAGCCCAAAACGAACTGGCCCCCATGTCGCAATGACCGAAGGAAAAGGACTGCCAACTGGGAGTTCTACCAGGCGGCCAAAATATCCCTCCGCCACTGGGGAAAATAAGACATTCGCAGATGACGAAGAACGAACAGAATTTGTTGTTCACAAACCTACTCTTAACGAATGGCCAAAGGACACTGTCCAGAAAGAATGACAATCACGAGGCTTGGAACGTCCAAGATAAAGGAGACATCAGAATGGGTGAAAAGTACCTAAGACAGGCAAGAAAACAGAAGCCAAGGGGCGAGATCCAGGGCAGCAAACAGAGGAACGCTCCGCCCCTACCGCTCCCAAGAACTGTGCCTGATGTTTAAGCCCCTGCCCCACCTGCACGTAACGCACACACGCGGCAGAGAGGGGTCCACGTTGCCCTTGTCTGCGTGGCAAACCGTTCTGGGATTCTCTGCAGAGCAGCCCCTTTCCCATGGACAGCACCCCCTTTTCTCGACCCAGACTTCTAGTCGCTGTGAGTCTGGTCTCACCTTCACCTCCCAGGTGATGGACAGGCCCTTTGCACGCTCAATTCTCTGGCTCGCTGGCAAGTCCTCGCGTCCGGTGGCGGGACCCTAGCTAATGAAGATCCTTTACTCCGTGACTTCTAAAAGCACTTCATCAAGTCCCATTGCAAGAAACCCATCGGTGTTCTGATTGGAACTACATTAAATGCACACACGAGGTTGGTAAGATGTGACACCTTCACGACGTTATCTTCCTACCCAGGAACATGGTCTTTCTCCTCCTTTATTTGTATCTTTTTAAACATCTCCTTACTAAACTTGTAAACGTTCCCCTATTAACAAAAGAAGTGTCACTTCAGACAGTGTGCAAGCAGCTTTATTACCCCAGTTTTCCTTCAGCTGCCTCCATGTCACTCCTGGCTTGCCTTCGCCCAGCCCAAAGGCCAAGACCCTGCTGAAGACAGAAAGTCTACAGACAGCAGAAGGGACAAGACAGCTGGAAAATGGCATCCTTCTCAAAGATTCTGTCTTGGACAGACTGTGTCACATCTGCTCCTGTAACAGCCACAAGGAGGGGCCCCAACACCCACATCTTCTAAGACCAAATTTCATCTTCAGGGGACCCTTCTTCTTACCCCCTCAAGCGCTGTCAAGGAGCTCCATAACATTCTAGAAGCTTCTCTCTCTGCACTCAGTCACCCGGGAAAGCTGGCTCATCCTTGGGTCCTCCAACCCCATTCTCTCCCACTGAGTTTGTAAAAGTCTGTGTCACTTTCCTTGACCTGGTTTACCTGGCACCCACCTGATCTCCCTGAGGCTAATCACCTGTCAAGTATCAGACAGAGAACATGGCTCGAGGCCGACACTAGTTAGTGGCAGAAAGGGAAGCTGAGCTGGTCCACTTCCCTCAACTTACATCCTGGCAGGATGGAGTGGACAGTGGGCATGGTCTGGACCCCAGCTCTCACTGTCCCTGTGACCCAGTTCCCTCCATGTCACAGGGGAATGCCAGCATGGACGACTGGTCTCAGGTGACCTTAGGTAAAGTGAATGGGGAGGAAATCGCCACGGACCCAACTCGGCACCGAGGCCAGCGGGCCACTGATGCCTGCAGAGCCACCAGCCTCCACGAGTCACTTAATGTCCTTCAGCCACACAACCTCACGGCCACCTTCCTGACTCCAACTCAGCTCGGCAGCCTAATGCTTTCGGACGGCACTTTGCTGCTTTCTTCAAATACAGGGAGAAGCCACGGAAGGACAGGACACACAAAAGTCAGACAGGTAGCAGTCGGGGACATCTTTCCACAAGCGGTCCTGAACGCATAATCTGTGGGCCTCCAACTGACAGAGGGACCCTCCAACCCAGACCTTCACCCGGCCCTCAGCCCAATGCTGTGTGAGCAGCTCTGGATGCCCATGGCTTTCACATCAGATTTCTCCAAAAGGTTTTAAAATCCCGGTTACGTCACACATATCAACTTTCTTTAATCCTCATGAAAACGTTCCCGTGTGCAAACCATTAGTCCTGCATTGTGGACGAGCTTCTGAACAGCGAGGTTAATTAAGAAACTTGGGGGGCGCCTGGTGGCTCAGTTGGTTGAGTGTCTGACTCTTGATTTCATCTCAGGTCACCATTTCATGGTTCATGGGTTCGAGCCCTGTGTCAGGCTCTGTGCCGACAGCTCAGAGCCTGCCTGGGATTCTCTCTCTTTCTCTCTGCCCCTCCCCTGCTCATGTTCTCTCTCCCCGAGAATAAATAAAAATAAACTTTAAAAAAATACACTTAAAAAAAAAAAAAAAAAAAGACCCTTGGTCAAAGGAGACCAGCTCATCTCTGTGACTCGGAAACCTATGTTCTTGCCCCGAGACGACTTCGCCCCGCACTGGGGAGACGTCCAAGTCAAAACCCAGCCCTAAGGTACTGACTCTTCCCCCCCAAATACAACAGATGCCACCGTGGCAGGGAGTCCCCTGCATGTTGAGAAGGCACAGGTGCGGGTGAGGCATCTCCGGCCACCAACACTTGATGGAAGGACAGAACGACCTCTCTTCTCTTGCAATCAACGGACCAAAACTCTCGAATCTCACACCTCAGGAGTCAGAAAAACACTCCCATGCTACCCAATTTCTAGTATCTTGATGTGTGCAAGAAATTCACGGGAAATTACTCCCATGTATGAACTGTGTACATTTTAACGCATTAAACCGGGGGTAACACTGGAACAGACACTACCTTCTGGGCAGGAGCGGAGGAATCTCCCAATTCTGGAAGGGAGCACACACAAGACCCTCCGGGGAAAGAACCAGAAGGCGACGACTGATTGGTTTGGGCTTCTCTTTCTTCAAGAGGCTGAATACCCTATGAAGCATCTGGGGTTTTCCCGTCTCTCCCTCTTACCCGTCCCCATCCTTCCAGCTACAGCACCGGCACGGTGTGGCACCAGCCCAGGGGTCAGCAGATGTGGAGGCCAGCACTACCCTTGGGCACGGGTGCCGGGTGGCCCCTCAGACCCAGGCACCTGCCCTGTCCACGTCCTGTAGGCTCTCATGGGTGCAGTAGGAGGACAGATGCAGGGAGGGACCCCATCCCCCACCCCCACCCCCACCCCCGCCAGGTTCTACTCCCACCCCCACCCCCCAGGTTCTGGCTGCAGAGAGGGACCCACACCCCCCTCCCCCAGGCTCTGGCTGCAGGGAGAGACCCCCCACCCCCACCCCCCAGGTTCTGGCTGCAGGGAGGGACCCCCCCCACCCCCACCCCCACCCCCACACCAGACTGCTCCCAGTGCCTCCTCCCACACTCGCTGACAGTCTACAGCTCCCAGGAAGCTGAGTACAGCACCTGGGTGCAGCCCGGGCCTCCACCACGGGGAAAGCTGACGTCCCCCAGGGCCTGGGGCAGACGGGACAGCCCTGGAACAGGGCAGGCAGGCTTGCTCGGTCTCAGCAAAAGAATGTGCTGTGCTGGGAAGCAGCCGGGCTCCCAAAGCCGCACATCTGTGAACCAGGCTTTCGGCAGAGACAAAGCGTGGCTTTCTTCTGGCAGGAGGGGCCCCCTGGGTTCCGGGGCTGGGGTGTCTATTGCAGAGTCTTAGGGCCCGAGGGCTGTCACCAAGTGACAGGGGACACGGGGAGGGGAGAGTTACCCTCCTCCCAAGTCTAGCTCCCCAGCTCCCAGGCCCTGGGACTCTGCACCCCTGTCCCCTCCCCCCACCCCTCCCCCACCTCCGGGGAGCTCAGGTTTCAGCCTGCCCCCCCCCCCAATGCCAGCAGGCTTCGGGTGGACCAGAGAGGCCGCTTACCTGGGCAGCTCGGGGTGCCACTCAATCCACGGAAGGGCCCGGGAAGTCGTGGGCCAGGCGGAAGGCGCTCCCTCCGTGGGCTGTCCCTAGCGGCCCAGTGTGTGAGCAGCGTCCCCCACCCCTGGGGCAGGGCGACTCTGGGTTCCGGTGTCCCGGGGGGGTCGGGGCGGGACGGGGGCGGCCACCTCCGTGGAGGCCCATTCAGAGGGCGGCAGGGGAGAGCCCGTCCACGGAAAGAATCCGGGACTGCTGTGCGGGCCGCCTGCCCAGTCACTGCCTCCAGACGCGGCCCCGCCTGCTGGCCGCGCGGTTCGCTTCCTCTCAGTCTCCCTTCTCCCTGCTTTAACCTCTTACAAACCCCCCAGCTGAAGCCGTCCCCAGCTCTGGTTCAGCCCCTCGGCCGGTGTCACCCAAGGGATGAACAGAGAGTCCAGGGGGCCCTGCAAGCCCCCCTTCCTGAGAAGGACCAGCACCCCAGGACATGCTCTTCCAGCCCCACCTCCCCCAAAGTGGACCAGATCCTCTGGGATCCCCGCTCACAATGGAGAAGCTCCAGCAGCCACCGGAGTCCCTGGTCAGCCCTGCCCTGCCTACCAGGGTCCCCCGGATGGGGGCACACTGCTCACCGGGGCTGCCCCCACCAGCCCAGGGCAGCCAGGGACCTGCCTCCTGCTCAAATCCTGGAGGTTTCCTTCCTGACCACGGTGGACTCCAACACCCGCCACCCGCCACCTTACCATGTCTTTCCAGCTCTTAGCTGGGTCCCCTGGCTGCCAGCCTATTTCCCCAGCAGGCTGCTGGCGGGCCTGAACATTAGGTCCCTCTCCTCCCTCTTCTCTGCTCCTGTCCTTCCCTCTATCTGAAAAGCCACACTGCCGCCCCCACAAACAAACTGGTGAAGAATTCCTATACACTCTTCAAAGCCCATTTCGAATGACCCTGCATTTTTACATGACTTGGAACACCATCGCACTCAGTCACACGGAGGTATGTGCTCCATCCCCCTGCGGCCTGGCTTCCCCCAAGGCCCCAAGGCCCCCTCAGAGCACGAGGTCCCTCCCAGGACACCCGTTTCTTGCTCTCGTCCCAGCGGGGCCTCCGGAGCACTGCAATGGCCCCGGGTGCACACACACAGGGGAGCTTCCAGCCACTGCCTGCCTGGCCCTCTGATGCACTCATCACCCCGGTGAAAGCCGGCAGGCCCGCGCCCCTCACTAGGACCCCCGGGGCCACCTCTCTGTTACTGGCCAGGAAGATCCCCAGATCGCTGTCCTCGAGGTCCAGGCAGGGCACTTCCTGCGGATTGTTTATGTGCCTAAGGGAGAGCAAAGGATATGTCGGAAATGCCTGACCATGGCGCAGGGCAGCCTCGGCCGGCGGATGGACGGGCCCTTCCCGTGGTCGACTCTGCCTGAACAGAAAGGAAGGATCACGTCGTGCGGCTGGGCCCAGGAAGGCACTCCTCGGGGTGGGTCCTTCCCGTGGTGCCCGGCAGACGCCACCGCAGGCCTGACGAGTATGGGGCAGCCGTCGGGGCGGTGGTGGGGCGGGGGGGCGGGGTGCAGAGGGGAAGCAGCACAAGCTTTCTGCAAATGCCGCTACCGTGTGGCTTTGGTGCAACTCTTCCCTGACCTGGGCTCTCGGCATGGGCGGGAGTCTACAGACATTTTAGAACCTTCTGGAGATGTGTCTGCCCTGCCTCCTTCTCCTCTTTGCTGGGGGTCCCAACAGGGATGAAGCTGGTCTCATGGCTGTGCTGTGAGTAGCAGCAAGTCAACCGATGAAAAGTCAGGAGATTGTCTCCTGAAACTGCTGACCCCCACCTTGCAAGCCCGACCTGGGTCAGCGGGAGGACACTCCTGAGCTCACCCTCACCTGGCTGGGCCCCGGCAGGCTCACCCCCAGGTCAGTAAGGTCACAGATCAAATGCAGATACGGCCCGTCTACTGTGCTGCCCCACACGCACGGCCCGGCTGCCCTCCCTCCACGCGCTCGGCTCAGACGGCACCCACTGGAATCAGGTCCTCACCAGGCCCGGATGAGCACCCCGCCCGCGTGGGGTTCACCCAATGAAGCTGAGCCTGACACCCAACAACTGGGGTATCAGCAGGATACGTCTTAGGACTAAAAGCTCCTCCTGTGTGCACAGGAGGGGGCCCCAGGACCCCAGAGAGGAGGCATCGGAGACCCGCACGCAGGACTTCAGCAAGGGCTCTGCCCTAGAAACACAGAAGTGAGGGATCTCCGGAAGGTCCTGAACGACACACATCAGACAGGGGTCCTCGGGGTGGTTCTGACACCCTCCCCCTGCTTTCCCGGGGGTCCACTACCCCCCCCCCCAGCATCTGGGGAGGCGCTGCTCTAGGCTGCTTATGATCCAGTCCACTGATGGGCTTTTGCAGAGAAGGGATGAAAAGCAAACACTAAAAGCAACCGCACAAGCTCAGTGATACTCTGACTACACGGTCACCCAATGTCAAGGTCCTCCAATGCCTGGTCAGACCGCCCATCTGCCTAGTATGAGACCACCTGCACCCGTGGGCACACAGAACTCACCCACAAACCCACTGGAGCGCACGCTGGGCCTGGGAGCATCTGAAAGGAAACTCTCCCTTTTCTCCCCACTATTGAATTCTTACTTCCCTGGCTTCTGGGTTTTCTATACATTCGCTCCCTTACAGAAGCACACACGAAGGCATGGCACATAATAAACGCTGAAAAAGCGACGAATCCCTCAACGTAGGCCTACCTAGGCATATGTGCAGGCGCTAGCCATCCGAGGCGCTAGTCCACGCCACACGTGTGCGGTCACGCGCTGACACGTGATGGTATTTAAACCAGAGACTGTGTTTCTTTGCCTAAACGGTGGTTTGGTCAGGGCCTCTGTCCCTCGGGGACACACCCTAACCTGGGGGCTCAGGTGGCAGCCAGGAACGGGGCGGGGGGAGGGGGCGAGAGACGTCTGGCCCTCCTCAGGCCTCGTAACCCACGACCTCCCTGAGTGTACCCAGCAGCACGTGGTGTTTACCCGGTGCTCTGTGGCGCTCACCTCTGGGTGCGCGGTGTGTGAGGGGCGGGAACGGGGCCTCTGTCAGAGAAATGGCACCTGTGCCCGCGTTTCCTTTGGGTCCCTCCCCCCCATTCCAAGAGGTGTCCGACTGGCCGCGGGGACTCCCCACCGCACACACGCCAGGGGCCGCTGCGGGGCGGACAGGAGGCGGAACCACCCATCCAGTCCCAGGACCGAGCCCAGTGTTTCAATGTTGATAACCGACGGGGCTTTGGAAGTGCATTCAGAATTAAAACAAACAAACAAAAAACTTACGGGAAGGCAAATTTTTGGCAGGTGATCCTCTCCACAGGCTGGAATCCACCTTCCTTTCTCAGAGACCGCCCCCCATGCCACCCACGACACAGCTCCTTAACTGTTGTTTAAGTTTCAAAGATGCCAGAGGTCCCACAACTTGTGTAAGACCAGAGAGCAGGGCCCCCGGAGGCTGTCACCAAGGCCTGGGGCTGCAGGGCCCAGGATCAAGGGGACAGCAACCCCTCCACACACACACACACACACACACACACACACACACACACACACACACACCCTTCTCCCCCCCACCTCTAGCCTCCACTGGGGAAACACAGAAGTTCAGCGCTCTGAGATTCAAGAACAGTCCAGCAGAGGGGGAAGCAATGAGCTGAGTCCACTAAATTGGGAAACACAAAGACCCCTCTAAGCCAAAGGAAAGCACACAAAAGACTGCATTCATCGCAGTCGGACACAGTCGGTTCATGCGGGCACTTGCAAGCTGGCCGGCTCAGCAGACGAGGTGCTTGCACAGAAGGCCAACGTGCGTATTTTCAGGGCTGCATTCACTCAAGTGAATGAACGCTCTCATTCCCAAGCCTGGCCGCACACGGACTCCACCAGCCCACCAGGATGTTTACTTAAAAAGAAAAAACTTTTTAATGTTTATTTGTTTTTGTGAGAGAGAGAGACAGACAGACAGAACACAAGCAGGGGAGGGGCAGAGAGAGAGGGAGACACAGAATCCGAAGCAGGCTCCAGGCTCCGAGCTGTCAGCACAGAGCCCGACGCGGGGCTTGAACCCATGAACTGTGAGATCATGACCTGAGCCGAAGTCGGACGCTTAACCAACTAAGCCAACCAGGCATCCCAGGATGTTTATTTTTAAATAGATTTTGAAACACTCAATTTTTCTTTCTTTACTTTCTTAATCTGGGGCCTCGGGGGTCAGGGGTCTGGGCAACAGTTGTTCATCCACAGCCATTTTGTGGGGTCAGGAGGCCCTGTTGTGCACGGGTCAGTGTGCAAGGGCATCACACGTGTGCAGAGACGTGGATACACCCTTTCCGTTCACACACAGGCACCTAAACACGGACACAGGATCAGTATATACGTAAATGTGCTTGTTTTCAGGATCTGCAAGATTCAAAGCAATCAGAGCCATCTGTAAACGTCACACACGTTCATGTTCAGCACATGCCTTTACTCCTACTGTAAACACTCTCATCGCAAGTTCATCGCATTTCAAAAAAAAAGCCAACTCGGGTACAGGAAGGAAAGGGGATGCTTGGTGGAAGCATTTTGCAATTTGTCAAGCTTTGAAGAATGACAACTTTTTTTTTTTTATTTAAACAAAAAGAAAGCATTGCCTCCAAGTACTCTCTCTCACTCTCTCTCAACGAGACATTCCAGGCTGCTCCCTCTGGCAAACGTCCCCCGTCTCGGCCCTTTGAATCCAACTCCAAGGGGTCCCAGCAGCACTACCCCAAGACCAGGGGTGAAGCCCTATATACTCTGTCCTGCCGGGGGATCAGAATTCCTCCTGGTCTCAGGGCACCCGGGTGGTGCAGTCGGTCAAGCATCTGACTCTTGATCTCAGCTCAGGTCATGATCTTACGGTTCGTGAGTTCAAGCCCCAAGTCAGGCTCTGCACCAACAGCACAGAGCCTGTTTGGGATTCTCTCTCCCTCGCTCTCTCTCTCTCTCCCCCACTCGCACACTCTGTCTCAAAATAAATAAATAAACTTGAAAAACAAAACAGCTAGTTTTATGTTCCATTTTACTCTAGTTAAAAAAAAAATCTATCATGGATTAAATTTGAAGCTGCTATACATCAGAGGCAAATTTTGTAATGAAACATTCTCTCATTTTTTCCCACTTTGCAAACAAATATCAAGGCTAAGTATTGGATCAGAAATGACAGAACAGCTCATATCCTGAACTCCATCATTCTGTCTCTTTCCTGTATGAGGCTTGCGAGCAAATCACCCCTTCACGCAAAATCTTCAAACTTTGTTTTCAAGAAGCACATTTCCTCCTGAGGCTTTAAAAGCTTCACACCCAATTCCAAAGTGTGTAGGGGGTCCCCACCCCAACAAGCAATTCTCCAACACGACACAGCTGGGGCTCCTACAATTCGCCTTGACTCTGACACCATCTACCCGGTGAGACAGCGTCAGACCCCCCAAGCTGAGGGCTCATCCTCCAGCACGGCCCCACCCCCCTCCAGACACCAGTCCACCTGTCACCTGGGTTCTGACCCACCAGCTACAAACTAGAGGCTCTCACGACCCCTCCCAGGGTTTGGTGAACTGGCTGGAGCCGCTCACAGGACTCGGGGGACAGGTCGCTCACTAGATCGCTGGTCTGTTGTAAAAGGATTAAGTCAGGAACAGAGGGAAGGGAGAGCTGCCCAGGGCGCGGATGGGGAGGGGGCGCCGAACTCCCTGCCGCCCTGGGGCCCACTGTCCTCCCGTCTCCACGTGCTTACCAACCCAGAAGCTCTCGGGACCCGTCTGCTGGGTTTTATGGGGGTGTCATTACAGGAGCCTGATTGATGAAATATCGGCCATTGGTGATGGATCCAACCTGCAGCTCCTCCTCCCGAGGCCAGGGGGTAGGGCCGACAGCTCCCCCAGTAACCACGTGGGCGGTCCCGCTGTAGCCCCTCCTCCCGAGGTCAGAGGGTGGGGCCAATAGCCACGCTCCTGTGAACACGTGGGCGGTCTCCCTGCAGCCCCTCCTCCCGAGGTCGGGGGGTGGGGCTGACAGCCCCGCCCCTGTGACCACGTGGGCGGTCTCCGTGGCAACCAGCCCCCACCCCCAGGTGCTTTTCCAAACTCCTGTTAGCACTAGAGACACCTTTCTGCTCCTCCACTTAGGAAACCCTGAGGGTTTGGGAGCTGTGCCGGGAGCGCGCCTGGAGACCAGATCTGTCTTACTAGAAACCAGAGTCCCAGGGTCCATTATGGAATCGCTGAGAAGTCTAAGGATGGCGTCCCCGCGTGCACGTGTTTCCCGGGCGTAACCAGGCAGGTCAGAGGGGCATTTCACACACACACACCATCAACCGTCCGGGGTTGCCACTGCAGGCTGGCGCTGGAGGGTCCTGGGTGGGTCAGACCTGCCCGTCTCCGTCCTCACGGGGCTCCCTGGGTCAAATGTGAAACCTCAAAACCTCACAGGACGCCACCCTGTGTCCCCTCCTGTCCCCAATCCTTCCAGTTAACCAGCACCCCTGGTGGTTACAACCCGCCTCCTGGAGAATTAAATAGTATCTGATCTGAATTCAGATTTAAGTGCTGATTATTTGGGACAAGTGTTTAAATGTCCCTCTTGGTCCCTGAGCAGGCGCTGTGAGAGCAGCTTACTGAGGCCCCCCAACAGCAGGGAGGGGCTGTCTGGGCTCTGACTCTCCCCCCACCCCCACCCCGGCTTCTCATTCCTGAATCTCCCAGTACTCCTGGCGCACACGCTGACACACTTTCTGTTTATCTGGCTTGGTCACTGCGGAGGGGCTGGTGTCTGGTGAGGGGTGAATGAATGGGAGGCTCTGCCAGGCAGGCCGCCACTGAAACCAGGTGGCCAGAGGGAGACCAGAGCACAGGACCTGTGGCCCAGGGAGCACGCACTGCACCCGACGCCACGCTGCAGGATGGGCCTGACCTGCGACAGAGTGCCTCTGTGACCAAATAGGACTCAGGACCTGAGAGCCCCTTCTCCAGAGGCCCCTTGGCCAGCTGGCCTCGGAGCGCCCTGATGTGGCCAGGATTCTGCAAAGTCATCCCCACCCTGTGTCCAAGCCTCTGCCCTCCAGCAGCAAGAATCCTGCTGGGCCAGTTTTGCAAAACGCCCCCTTCCCTTGCCCTGCCTCTCAGTAACTTTCCACCCACTGACCTGTCCCTGTGCTGAAGTGTAGCCCAGATCTCCCCTGCAGGCTGTCTTTCCCACCTGCACCCGGTGCCTATCACCGTCTCTGACACCTGTCTGGTGGGTCTGGGTTTCTGCAGACTCAGAGGGACACAGAGAGGGTTTCTGCAAAGTAGAGTTCTGCTAACTGTGTGCTGAAACGAAGCCAGAACGTCCCTGAGACTGTAATGGTCACAGCAACAAAATGAGAAACCCGCTATTTCTCCCTTAGCCTAGTTAGTGCTTAGCCCTGCTCCCGCTTCAAACTCGCAGACCTCCTCAACAGGCAACAACCGGTGTGAACTGGCCGAACACACTGGGTCCTCTCCTGGGGTCCTCGCCGCCCCAGGATCACTGATCCTCCCGGATCACGCCCTGCACTTCCAGGAGGGCGGGGCTGGTTGACCACAAGTGCCCAGGGCATGCGTGAGGACCGCACCCACCACCAAGGACTCTCTTACCTATACTTTAACTTCTCATCATGCAGAATTCCAAACACATACAGAAGGAGGCAGAACCATAGGATAAACCTCCGTGGAAACCACCCCCCCACCCCCAGCTGGTCAACTGGCAGCCAATACTCTCTCTTCAACCACACCTGAACCGTCTCCCCTAGTGGGATTTACACCGAACTTATCAGTTTGAGCCCCTTGTAAATTCACACACAGCTATCAAGTGTTACACAAGGATGCCCCATACCCCCTTTTTTTTGCAATAAAAAATTATATTAGTCTAGAAGTTCTTAAATTTAAATTCAAGTTAACATAGAGTGTAGTAATGGTTTCAGGAGAACCCAGTGGTTCGTCTCTTATATGTAACAGCCGGTGCTCATTGCAACAGGTGCCCTCCTTAATGCCCATCCCCCAGCCAGCCCATCCCGCCAACCACCTACCCTCCATCAACCCTCACTCTGCTCTCTGTATTTAATAGTGTCTTATGATTTGCCTCCCTCTGTTTTCATCTTAGTTTTCCTGCCCTTCCCCTACTACTGTGTTCATCTGGTTGTGTTTCTTAAATTCCACGAGTGAAATCATACGATATCTTCGTCTTGACCTCTTTCACTCAGCATAATACCCTCCAGTTCCATCCACGCTGTTGCAAATGGCAAGATGTCATTCTTTTTCATCGCTGAGTACTATTCCGTTCCATCATACATCACATCTTCTTTATCCATTCGTCCTACCCTACAACCCAGCGATTGCACTACTTTGGAATTTAGCCAAAGGATACAAAAATGCTGATTCAAGGGGTGCCTGGGTGGCTCAGTCAGTTAAGCATCTGACTTCAGCTCAGGTTATGATCTCACGGTTGGCAAGCTGGGGCCCTGTGTGGGGCTCTGTGCTGACAGCTCAGAGTCTGGAGCCTGCTTCGGATTCTCCCCCTCTCTCTTACCCCTCCCTTACGTGTGCTCTCTCTCTCTCTCTCTCTCTCTCTCTCTCTCTCAAAAATAAACTTAAATACATAACTAAATAAGCAAATAACTAAAAGGAAAGACTGAATTTTTAAAAATGCTGATTCAAAGGGGGCACATGCACCCCAATGTTTATAGCAGCACTATTGACAATAGCCCTATCCTCCTTATCCACTTTGCCCCGAAGGCAGAATCTGACAGAAGGACACCAGGACCTTGACGTTGATACAGCCAACACAGGCAACATCCTCACCCACAAGGGCCCCTCTAAAACCACATCTTCCCCCACATCCTTCCCCCCTCTGTCCTTCCTATAAACCCCTAGAAGACACTATAATTCTTTCTACAATTCTGCCATGGCAAGGGCGTTACAGACATGGAACCATACAGTATGTCAACTTCAGGGAATGACTTTGCTCTGGAAACTCATCCAGGTTATTCAGTGTTATCAGGAGTTGGCTGGGTTTCACCGTGTGGACGGAGCTCGGACTGTGTGACCATTCACCTGCTGAAGGACATCTAGGCTGTCTCCAGCTGTGGGCTACTAAAAACAGAGCCGCTACAAATCCCTGCGGAGGGGTTTTTGTGTGACTGGAAGTCCATTTCTTCAGGATAAAAACTCAGGGGTCCACTGCATAGTTTTTTGTTTTGTTTTTTTGTTTTGTTTTGTTTTTTTTTTAGAAAGTGCCAGACCATTTCCCACAGAGAGGCAGCACCATTTTACACCCCCACCAGCAGTAAACGAGACTTCCCATTTCTCCACATCCTCACCAGCATTTGGTGCTGATGCTATTTTTTACTTTTCCCATTCTGCTAGGTCCGTAGTGATCCCGAGGTCTACACTAGCATCTCGCTGGTGGCTCATGGCGCTGGACGTCCTTCACATGCTTATCTGCTGTCTGTCCATCCTCCTCAGTGAGGGGTCTCTGGGCTTATACCCGCGTTCTGATCACGTTGTTTCTCGGTATGTAGAGGGCAAAGACTTTCTCTCAGTCTGCTGTTTCCTTTTCAACATCTTAGCAGTCTCTTCCTGAAGCAAACTCTTTCAATTTTGATGGAGTCTAACTTTATCAATCTTCCCTTTTACTCTCGCTTAGCCTGGGATCCCAAAGATTTTCTATTTGTTTTTCCTAAAAGTTTTATAGTTTTATATTTTAGTTTGTGATCCATTTAAGGTTAATTTTTGTATAAGATACAAGACTTTGGTTGATGTTCTTTTTGGGTTTTTTTTTGTTTGTTTACTTATTTTTGAGAGAGAGAGAGCGAGCGAGCACAGAGGAGGAGCACAGAGAGAGAGGGAGACACAGAATCCGAAGCCTTCTTCAGGCTCTGACCTGTCAGCACAGAGCCAGATGCAGGGCTCAAACCCACCAATTGTTAGATCATAACCTGAGCTGAAGTCGGAGGCTTAACTGACTGAGCCACCCAGGCATGCCCCCCCCCCCTTTTTTTGACTGTGTGTCCCCAGTGGCTACATATTTGTGAAAAGGACAGTTTTTCTTTCATTGAACTTGCTTTTGCACCTTTTCCAAAAGAAATCAGTTGGGCATATTTGTGGGGGTGTATTTGGGGTTTTTTTATTCCATTCCACTGGTTTTGTGTCTGTACCACGCCCCACCCCACACCACACAGTCCTGATTTCTGGTGACCCAGAAAGTCTAGAACTTGGTTAGCCCATGCCTCCTACTTTATTCTTTTTCAAAATTATTTTAGCTATCCTGGGGTACCTGGGAGGCTCCGTCGGTTAAGCGTCCAACTTTGGCTCAGGTCATGGTCTCTTAGTTCATGACTTCGAGCCTGGAGCCTGCTTCAGATTCTGTGTCTCCCTCTCTCTCGACCCTCCCGCACTCACGCTCTGTCTCTCTCTCTCTTAAAAATAAATAAACATCAAAATTATTTTAGCTATCCTAGTTCCCCTGCATTTCCATATAAGCTTTAGAATTGTCTTGCCTAGATCTACAAAAAATACCTTGTTTGGATTTTGTAGGAATTGTGTTAAAACTGTACATAAGTTTGAGAAGAACCAACATGTTCACCAGGGTGAGTGTTCCAACTCATGAACACGGTATTTCTCTCCACTTATGTATATCTTCTTTGATTATTCTTCACCGACACCATGGAGTTTTCAACATATGAGACTTGCATGTTTTCTTTGGCTTACGCTTTAGTATTCGCTTTTTCGATCTATTATAAATAGCACTGTATATTTAACTGAGGTCTATACGCGTTCACTGCTGGTATATAGAAATATAATTGATTTTTGTGTGTTTCTCTGCTGCCCTGCAACCAGCTGACTTAATTGTTCTGGGAGATTTTTTTATAGATTCCTGGGAATTCTCCACAAAGATAAATCGTGAATCTGCAAGAAGGGGCAGTTTTATTTCTTCCCTTCCACTCTCGTCTTGTATTTCCTTTTCTTGCACAATGCCCCCTGTAGAATTTCCAGCATTATGTGCAAGCTGCAGGGTTTTTTAGATTCTTTTTTTGAGGCTGAGGAAGCTCCCCTCTGAGCTATTCTACCGGGAATTTACAGTCATGAAAAGATGTGGATTTTGTCCAAAAAATTTCCTTCGCATCTACGAATATAACATCATGTGATTTTTCTTCTTTATCCATTAAATATGATGGATTACACTGACGGATACTGAAGGAGCTTTGCATTCTTAGAATAAATCCCATTTGGTCAAGGTGTGTAATTTTTTATATATACTATGGTTCTATTTACTCATGTTTGGTTAAGGGATTTTGAGTCTGTTCATAAGGGATATCGGTCTATCTTTTCCTTTTTGTTGTCTGTGTCTGGGTTTGGTACTAGGGTAACTCTGTCTTCATAGAACGAATTCTATGTTTCTAGAAGGGGTTGTGTAAAATTAGTGTTAATTGTTCTTTAAATATTTGGTACAATTCTCCAGTAAAACCATCAGGGCCGGGAGATTTCTTCTGGGGGAAAATGTGTAAATTACAAATTCAATTTCCTTGATAGTTACACAGCATCATACTGTCTGTTTCACGTTGGGTGAGTGGTCACCACACGTGCTCACCACTAACCCCTGGGTATGGAGCCACTGTCCCGATCCTGTCCGCAGGGTCTGCGGTGACAGGCCCCCCCTTCACTGCTGACATTACTAATCTGTGCTTCCCCCTTTTTTGTCTGTCTTTAGAGAGATCTGTCAACTTTCCTGATCTCCTCACAAAACCCGCTTTTTTTCATTTACTTTTTCTCATTTCCTTGTTCATAACTTCATTGACCTTATATTATATATTTCTATTATATTACTGTAATTTCATTGGTTCTGCTTATATGTATTATTTTCTCCCCTCTGGCCATCTTGGGGTCCTGGAGGCAGGAGTTCAAACATACCCGTTCCAGACAACGGGTATGTTTATGGCCGTGAACTTTCCCATCAGCACTGTGTTTGAGGTCTCTCCCACCAATTTTGAAATGTTTTACTTTTGCTGTTTTCAGGTCAAGATGCTTTTGGATTTCCCTTGAGAGTTCCTCTTGGACCCACGAATTACGGGCTGCTTCATTTCCAGGCGTTTGGGAATTCTCCCGTTACCGGGAGGAAGCATGGCACGCTTTCTTCTGGCTCTGTGATTTCACATCCCAGGATGCGGTCCCCTCGGGTTCCGTGGTCCCAGTACCCATGGTCAGTCTGCCTTTTCCCCCCACCATTCAGCCTCTGGCACCTGTTCCACACAGACCGCCAGGTGTGCAGTCTCACCTTGCGGGAGGAACGGGGAAAACAACATCTAGTCCATGCAAGGATGACAGCGCCACCCTCTAGATGCGGATCTAAAGCAAATCCTCTCGTGTGTCCACACAGTGGCATTTGGCTCTAAGTGACACAGAAGCAGGCATTAAGTTGCCTGGAGGATCCCACCCCGACACGGCACACTGGTCCCAAACGGGGCACTGCTGTACCTGCAGACGAGGAAACAGGCTCAGAGGGGCGCTGAGTCGGAGGCATGGTTCTTCGATGAAAGGACTCAAATCCCAGCCCCCTGAGACCATCCCTGTGCTTTCCCAGCACTGACACGAAGTCACTCCTGGTCTAGCTGAGGAAAGTGAAAACCGAATCCTGTCTACTCTAACACCCTGGATCAAAAGCCCCCGGCTGGGGAGTGAGGCGGACCTGTGTCTGCTGTGTGGCTCAGGGGGATGCGTTTCACCTCTCTGTGTAGGTTCCTCACCTGTGAGTAGGACGGCCCCGTCACGTGACCACAACGTGAGAGAAATCACACTGGGAAGAACACAGAGCCAACGTGGACTACGCATGAGCTAGTGCAGTCACCACGGAGCCATCCGCGGTCTGGGGAAGTCACCCACCACCCAGGGAAGTCACCCGCCGCCCAGAATGAGGGACCAACCGCGTCAGGACTGCCGGACGAAAACTCCAGAAGACTCACAGGTGTTCTTAGGATGAAATACACTCCCTGTAATGCGTTCGCTTCTTGTATCTGAAATCAAAGCCCTACGTCTCCCACGGGGACATTTACACAGGGAAGGCACTAGGACGACACACTGGCTACACTGATGCCGAATGTGCGCTGGCTGCGTGGGGCCGTGGACCACACCGGCCCCACCCACACCGTTCCCCTCTCCGGGCCTTTCTCAAGTTCCGGAAGGGTTGATACTCCACACAGGGACCCCAGAGGCCAAGTCAGAGGCTGCTGCTCAACCTGAAGGTTCTTTCCGGCATTTTCTGTCCTCAGGCTGATCATCCACACCCTCCGGCTGCCACCAGCACGTCTCCAACAAAGCTGGTCTCGATACACCGACATCAGCCCTCGGTCGTGGTGGGCTGGTGGGGGAGGAGGTGGGAACGAAGTCCCTGTGTTTGCCACCATCTACATCGTCCCAGTACAGAACAGATTTCTCCGCATGACGCTTACGGAACACACACGTGCACCAGCACCGCGCACCCTCTCCCTACTCCGCGCTTTACTCCCACCTGCTAGGAAAGGGGGCAGTGTGACCGCGGGGCTCTGCGTGGACAGAGACACAGTATGGTCCTGGAGCCACAGGGGACTTGGGGAGAAGGACAGCCCTTCCTCTAAAGGACGCACAGATCTGGTTTTCTCTAGGAAAGGAAGGACGGGGCACCGGCTGTCGTCACGACAACACTGCTGGGGAAGGAGGCGGGAGTTACGTGCTCTCCCAAAAACTGTGCGAGACGACCATTCAGGGAGCCTTCTTCCGCAGGGGAGAAAACCAGCAAAAGGAATCCACACTCACAGAGAAGAAAGATTTTCAAATGCGCCTGCGGGGCTCAATCCGTTGAGTGTCTCGTTTCAGCTCAGGTCATGATCTCATTGTTTGTGGGTTCGAGCCCCGCATCGGGCTCTGTGCTGGCAGCTCAGAGCCTGGAGCCTGCTCTGGATTCTGGGTGTCCCTCTCTCTCTGCCCCTCCCCCGCTCATGCTCTGTCTCTCTCTCAAAAATAAATAAACATTAAAAAAATTTTAAATAATAAAATGAACGCACATTTAAAAAATAATACTAAATGGACGTTGGGCTCTAACTATAGCCCCTCTCCATGTGCCTGAGGTCATGCTTGAGGTCAGCCCGTAGAGCGGCCCCTTCACTGCTGCTCAGCTACCGTTCCCTCCCGGGGCCCACATGTCATACTTGAACACTGCACTGCGTATGGTAAGTGTTTGGGGGCTGAGACAGACCCCTCCCGACAGCCGTCGCTCCCCTGGGAAGATCCAGGAGAGCGGCTGGGGGTCTCAGGCGGGCGGCCGTAATGCGGAGCAGGGAGCTCCCTGGCCCTGGGGCCCCAGTTCCTCTGTAAAGGGCAGGCCTTCTTCCAGCTTCTGGGCAGGGAGGAGTGGAGAAGCAGGGATTCTCCGCCCCAGAGCCCACCACCCCTCCCAGCTTGCTCGAGTGGCAGACCCGGGATGTACCGCAGACGTGCACCCACAGGACACAGGTGGTGGTCAGCCCCCAGCATCTGCACAGCACAGTGACAGCCCTCCTCGCTTTCTAGGCTCCGGAGATGGGACACCCGCGAAAACGTTTCTGCGTGAGTCGCCTGGGCAGGGGGAGGACAGACTCTTACCGTGAGCACCTCTGTACAGACCACTGGCGCTGCCCGTCTGCGACCCAGGCGGGCTGAACGGCGCATAACGCGGGGGCGTCGTCACTGGAAAAGAAAGCAGAGCGGAGCCCTTGTGGCCGTGTCCTCCCTGACGGGGCGCCCTGCCCACCACGAGCCTGGCTCTGTTCTTACCATACAGTGTTTCCGCAGACACGGGAAACGCGGGCGTGGGAGAGGGTGAGTCACTGCCGCTTTTGGTTGGAGAGAAGTTCCTGCCACTGATCCCATCGGGGTCTGGGGGGTACGCGGCAGCCACCGTCTGGAATTGGCACAGGGAGTCAGGTGAAGGCCACCTCCTGACGGCGGGCCCGGACTGGCCCACCGTGCGGGGACAAGAGGCCGCGTCCCCACGCACAGCCCTGCCACTGGCGGCCACGGAAAACTGGGGAGAGCTTCAGTAACACGAAGGAAGAGGGACATCCCTGCGGCCTGTCCACCCCCGGACACACGGAGCTGGCAGAGACGGCTCAGCTCGGGGACGCGGGCGCTCGGGGGAAAAACAGGATAAAAATCATCGCTACCTGTGGTGTGCCGGTGGGTACGTGAAAGAACACAGACACACCCACGGCACAGAGAACAGTCTGGAAGTATTCATCCCAAATGTCTCTCTTCTGGTCTATTCTGGGCTCCAATCTTCCCCCCCCAACCCCCGACGAGGAGGAAGACACAGAAGGGGAGGGCTCAGAGTACCGGGTTCCGACCCGTCTACCTGCAATATCTCAGCCGCACCTCCCTGGAAGATGCTCCGTGGATCCCACCACGGGGCCCCACACCCACCCCGACCCACTTCCTTCCTGCTTCCCTCCTGGGGAGTCTGTGTGCCCCTGGCCACCGCCGTCCACCTTCAGCCACCTGCCCGCTCCCACCTCACCCCACTGTGCAGTCAGGGCGCAGAGGCTCAGAGGAGCCTACGGTGGCCACGCCGTGCCCTCTGGGGAGGGCCGTGCACCCGGGCTCTCCTGACCACACCCCCTGCTCTTCCGGGAGGAACCCCATCTGTGAGACAGGAGGGACTCTGGGGTGTCAACAGGACCGCGATCGGGAAGTGTGCAGGCCCCGCTGTCAGGTGGCGGTGCGTACCTCCTTGGCGTCCGCCGGAGACAGGAAAGGCGCCAGGCTCACGGCCTGTTCCGCACCCGGGGTCTTTCCCCATCCACACTTGGGGAAGGCCGGCTGCCCCGCACCATCGTTGTCATACTGCCCGAGGCTGAGCTTCCGGAATCTTCCGCCCGGTGGCTCGTCCCCTGGGGAGCCTGACAGAGAGACACGTGGGCTGCAGGTGATTTTACTGCAGCGAGCGCACAGACCTTAATTAAGACCCGACCATACTTTCTCTAAGGGTGCTTCCTATTTTCTTTCACTTTTTGTTTGTTCTAGTTCCAAAACATTTTCATCTCCCAAAAGGAAGCCCCACGCCCCCTCCCTCCGCCCCCGGCAGCCTCTGTGGACTGGCCTGTTCCAGACATTTCCTATAAACGGAATCACACACCACGTGTCCTTTGCCGTCTGGCTTCTGTCACCAAGTGTGGTGTCCCAACCTGCCACTGTCTCACCTACCTTTGTTCACTTCCTGTTTCTCCCAGGAGGGATCTTGGTGCACCTGAGGCCAGGACGGAGCCCGCCCTCCCCTCGTCGAGGGCGCACGGAGGATCCTTGGTGGCTAGAACCCGGCCCGGCCAGGCCCCCTGATGGCTGCAGGCGCCTGGGGACTTTATGATCTGAGACCCCTCACCCCTTATCAGGCTTCGGGGTCCACTTTGGGGTCAGACTACTTGCATTTTGCTTTAGGACAGCCCAGGACGGAACAGAGACACAGGATGTTTCCCTGACTCATGAATATGCCCCCGTACGCACCTGCCTGCACAGACATCTCCCTTCTTCAGATGCTGTCCCACCTCTTTACCTTGGCACCCTGTCCATCCCCTATTTGCTCACGAGCACGACCCCAGCACACGTGGATAGTAACATCACATCTGTTAACTCGTTCACCCTTAATTTCATGCCTGGTCGGTGGTGCTTGCTCAGGGAGACTCGGGGATTGCTGTCGATGGATGTGCGCGCGACAGGGGGGTCCTCACCCTTGGGGTGCACAAGGCAGCCCCGCCAGAAACCAGCAGCTCCTGCAACTGAGCCCCCCCACCCCCCACCCCCCGCTGCTGAGCCGGATTCGGGGCAGGACAGAACCTTAGGACGCACCCACCATACCGAGAAAGGACTGGACAGGTGTCCAGTGGCAGGTGAGCACCAGGGACCTGTGGACCCATCGTTTGCATGAATCAATACCTCCTGCTTCTGAGCCTGTAAGAACATGGTCCAGGCAGCCACTAAGGGTCTGCTGCTGGCATGAGGCCCAGGCAGCCACTGAGGGTCTGCCGGAATAGGGTTCAGAGCATGCTCGACGGAAGTGGGGGGCATTTTCAGGCTGTGATCTGCACAGAAGCATCTCATGAAAGTTTCTCTTCCCAAAGGAGCAAAAACACAGGCGACATAGTCAGCAGAGGCCAGGCCTGTCTCGGTGACAGTCCCTGGCCTCCTCTGGGACCGAGAGCCTTCATCCCAGGGTGACACTCCTGGAGAAACGGGTCAGGTGTGAGATGCGGCCACAGCACAAGGACAGGCCAGCAGGAGCGACCCCTGCCAGGTGGGCAGGGCAAACCGAGTGAACCTGCAGCATGGAAAGTTAGGAGTTCGCTTTGAGGAGTAAAAAAATGCACCAAAATGTTCAGAGACGGCTGTCTCTGGTTGTGGGGTTCCAGGCAGCGTTCATGTTTCTTGTTCGTTTCCACCTTCTCTCAAGTTGTCACTAATGACATGTATTACTTTTTAATATTTATTTATTTATTTTGAGAGTGCATGAGCACAAGCAGGGTGTGGGCAGAGAGAGAGAGAGAGAGAGAGAGAGAGAGAGAGAGAGAGGATCCCAAGCAGGCTCTGCTCTGTCAGCACAGAGCCCAACGTGGGGCTCGAACCCCCCAACCATGAGATCGTGACTTGAGCCAAAACCAAGAGTCATACACTTAACCGACGGAGCTACCCAGGTGCCCCTGATATGTATTACTTTCAAAGCCAGAAAAATAAGACGCAGATGGTCTCCCAGGAGGAAGGTTTCCTTCCGCTCCGCCAGGTCCTGTGTGCCGATTCCCACCCCCCGATGCGTCTCTGTGGCTCTCCCGCTGGCAGAACCGATTCGGTGCCGGGGTGACTGTCTCTCTGCTTAGGGCCAGAGCCTGAGTCTGCGCCACGTCTGGGTGGCGGGGCTCGTGGGGGGCGCACAGCCCAGCGAGGGCAGGACAGTGTCCCCAGAGGCGGACACACAGGCGGCCCGCCCTTCGGTCATTGGGCAAACTGGAAGGCAGGCCTGCCCACCTGCCGGGAGGGCCTCCCTTGGACTTGACTTGCATAACGAAATGCTGCACACCTACTCCCGAACTGTATGAAGAACCTGCGCCATCACCCCGGTGGTGCCCACGTTTTTCCTTTCCAGTGAAGAAGTCAAATCCAGGGAAAGGAGAAAACGAGAGACCGAATGAAGGCAGGAGAGACTCTCTGAGCTAAAGCTGCATGCCAGGAACACCAGCAGGTGGGCTCAGTCCCCCACGGGGAGGGGTCAGCTCTGAGAAGGATCCCTCTCTGGGCCCCTGGGCACCTGCTGTCCCCACGCACCCCCTGCCCTGTCCCAGCCCTACATCCCCGTTCAGATCCCCTGCCCTGCCCCGCCCCGCCCCCACACTAAGATTCACCTGCTTCCTGCCACTTCCCAGCCAGTAGCCAAGGCGCCGGGACCTCGCCAGCCCTGCAGGGTCACGCAGGATGCTGGAATGGATGCAGAAAACACGGCAGTACAGGGCCGCGGGGGGGGTCTGTGAAAATCTCTGGGGACCTGCACATCCGCCCACCAGCCCTGATCACGTTCTCAGTGTGATGTCCACAGAGGGCGGGTCAGAGGGCTCCTCCTTTACCGGCTGCTGTGAGCCTGCCCCACCCGGGGACCTGCTTCTTCTGCCCACATGCGGCATGTGGCCGGCCACGCGATGGTCACACAATTGGACGCCGCCAATCCCTGTGGTCCCCGTGCTGGGCATGCACATGTCTTCAGGCTGGTCTCCTTTCCTCCCGCCACCGGACACTACTTCCCAGGCTTAAAGTGGGGCAGGTGTCCCCGGGAGACCCCCTCCTTGCCATTCCCAAACACCAGTATGTCTCATGTTTGCAATTTGACTTTATTCCCGGGGAGGGGGGAGGTACTGGGGTCACACCCTGGACTGTTCAGGTGTCACTTGGGCCTCGGCCAGGCTTGAAGAGGCTCAGGCTCACTAAGGGATGCAGGAGCTCGCTGAGCCTGAGACTCAAGCAACGCTGGGTCCTTCAGGCATTCAGGGGACACGCAATGACGGAGCCCCGCTGGGACTGGGCCATGCACACAGGACGATAGGTGGCCTCAGCCCCCGCACACCCAGTCACTCAGTCTACGGCGGATGCAACTTACATCACTCACCACCAGAAGGTGGGCAATAACATCACCCTCGGTAACTCAGAACCCACCCATACCCTCCCTGCACCACCCCACGGGGGCCATCTGTTCGGGTCTACGAAGGACTTGAGATCCTACAGTGTGGGGTCACAGCCCCTCCTCTGTCCCACTGAAATAAATACTGTGACAGGAAGGAGGACTCACCACCCTGGTCCCTGGCGTGGGACCCCCTCCATCCTCCAAACTCCACAGCAGGGCTGGAGACCTGGGCGGTAGGGGAGTCACCTGCGGGCGGGGTTCTCCCGCCTCACCCAGCACTGGGTCAGCCCTCCGGGGACTGGGACCCACGCCCAGTTAGAACCACAAATCTAAAACAGCCGTTCGCAAACCCGGCTGCATATTAGAATCGCACTAGAATTCTAGGCATACAGACCTCCCCGCCTTTCCCGTGGAGCCTGTGGGGAGGGGGGCCCAGATTAGAACCTCCCGGTGTTACCAACACACAACCAGGCTGAGAACCGAGGCTGGGGTCGGTCGAGCCCGGATTCACACTGGAGTCGTGCAGGTGGGGAGCGCTTAGGATAATTCTGATGCCCCCGGTCAACTCAACCTGGCCCTTTAGGGGCAGAAAGTAGCCATGCTCCTGCTCTAGAGCAGACAGAAACCCATGACTTTCTAGAACAGCACCTTTATCTCCCATCTGGGCCGGCAGAAGGCGAGGTGCCCTCAAGCTATTTATTTGTCTTTATACAAGCAGAGAAGAGTGAAGCCCTGCGTCACCAGGCCTGCACAGCGGGTTCTGGAAACTCCCGTGCATTCTTAGGAGTGAAAACAAACAAAGTCCAAACACCGCCCCACGGTGTGCTTGAGGCCTCCGCCTCCGGACTTCAGCTCATTCAGCTAAACGCACCCACCTCCTCCAGAAGACATTGGGAGAGGTCAAGGGGCAGCATGACAGTGAAAGGCCCACCCTTCCTAGCTGAAAGTTTACAGGAGGACACGGCGAGCTTTATTTCTGCCTAAACGGAAACAGGGATTGGCTGGCCAGATCTAAGAGGCGTTTGTTAGAAAGGCCTAGTGATGGGGCGCCTGGGGGGCTCGGTCCCATAAGCATGCGACTCGGTTTTGGCTCAGGTCCAGATCTTGTGGTTTGTGAGTTCCAGCCCCGCACGTCTGGCTCTGTGCTGACAGCGTGGAGCCTGCTTGGGATTCTCTTTCTCTCTCTCTCTGCTCCTTGTCTGCTCCCTCTCTCTGTCTCTCTCTCAGAATAAAACTTAAAACAATTTTTAAATTAAAATTTAAAATTAAAGATTTTTAAATTAAAAGAAAAAAATTCCTAACGCTGACGACCACGCAGGACCACAGCACGGACGGCCTTCAGCAGCACAGACCTCTGCTTCTGGGGCTGTCTCCACCGTCTGTGACCCCAGCCCAGACTCAGGAGAGCCCACGGGAATGGGCCGTCACTGGCAGAAGAATGCTAAGAGGCCAAGTGAGGCAAGCCTGTCTCTCTGCATTGCAACACTGAAAGGCCTTTTCACCGGACACACTGAAGTGCTCGGTCAGCTAGCTAGCGCTGCTTGCAAAACGGCCTGCTCAAAAGGGAAACGGTAAGTCCGAAAAGCTAGGAAGTCTCTCCTTCCAGTATGAGAAACTTGAGCAACACACCTCGCATGTTTCACTGCCCTAAGCTAGGACCTCAAGCACATACGGGGGAAGCCAGAGAGCCACCAAAAGGCGAGATCGCGCCTCGACTCACACGGGACTTTCAATTTTTTTTCTTAATCTTTGTTTTTGAGAGACAGGGAGAGAGAGAGAGAGAGCACACGAGCAGGGGAGAAACAGAAAGAGAGGGAGACGCAGAATCCGAAGCAGGCTCCAGGCTCTGAGCTGTCAGCACAGAGCCCGACGCGGGGCTCGAACTCACAAACCACGAGATCATGCCCTGAGCCGAAGTTGGATGCTCAATTGACTGAGCCACCCAGGCGCCCCTGACTTTTATTTTAATATTTGTTTATTTTTGAGAGAGAGAGAGAGAGAGAGAGAGAGACAGAGCATGAGCAGGGGAGGGGCAGACAGAGAGGGAGACACAGAGCCGGGAGCAGGTTCCAGGCTCCGAGCTGTCAGCACAGAGCCCGACGCGGGGCTCGAACCCATGAACCGTGAGATCATGACCTGAGCCAAAGTCGGACGCTCAACCGACGGAGCCACCCAGGCGCCCCTCACACGGGACTTTTACACTCAAGACACCATCAACAAAGGCTAGGGCCTGGCTTCGGTTCCCTTTTTTGCTTATTTGAATTTATCTTCCTTTTGAATGATCCTTCCCCTCCCCAAATGGTCTCTTCAGACATGTCATCTCCGTTTTTAGCAGTTTTGGCATTGACGGAGGACGGTTGCCAGAGCTGTCCACCTGCAGGGCCGCCCTCAGTGGACGTGCAGGCAGGTCCTGGCTGCTGGGCTGGAAGGAGACTTCTGAACAGAAGCAGGAGCTGGGACACTCCCGGGGCCGTCCCTGCTCAGACGTCACGACCTCCCTACCCCGTGAGAGAGGATCTCACCGCCCTCTATCCACGGACTGAAAAATAAACTGGCACCTGTCTGAAAGTGAGGGTGCCTGGGGCCATCACACCTGTGCGGACCAGCTGCTTCTACCACATCAGAGCCCAGAGGGTCTCCAAGGCAAACTTTCAAACATCTGAGGGGATGGTCCCCAAGACATGATAAACAACAAATTGCCACGTGGCCTGGAAGTTCGACTCAAGAACTGAAAACATCCCGACTGATACCTGTATGTGGTTGTTCCCGGCAGCACTATTCACGGCAGCCCCCCGCGCTCAGATGAGTGGAGACACGTGACGTGGCCCAACCACACAGGGGAGTACCATTCAGCCCCACGCGGCAACAAAGCTCTAACATATGCCACACCACGGAGGAGCGTGGAAAAGCGGACGCCCGTGAAAGCAATCAGACACGGCAGGCCACACGTTGTACGATTCCACGCACGAAATACCTGGCACAGGCCAACACGTGGAGTCAGAAAACAAGCCAGGGGCTGGGGCCGGCCTGACTGCTGATGGCTATGGGCTCGGCTGGGATGCGCACTTCGCAAGTTACTAAACTCAGGGCTTTGGAGACTTGCCATGGACGCAGGGGGTCTCGGGCGTTCCGGGGGCTCCTACGCCAAAATGCCACGGGCTCTTCCATTTCTCCTAATACCCGGTATCGGGGTAGGAGCTGCGGCCTTCCCTCCAACATCTCCACAGGGCAGGCCTCACTGCCAGGCTCCCACCCAGGGCCCCCCGCCCCGCAGACATGCTCAGAGGCAGCCATCCTGGCGCTGGGGTGACCCTGGCCAGTGGCAGGTCGGCGGGTCTCTCCCACGGGAAACAAGGTGTGCAGGGCCACGGGTTCAAGCTGCTTTCTGAGCACCAGCAAACCCTCACGATCCCACAGCGGATCCCTTCGCTTTGGGGTTGAACGCGTAACTTAAACGGATGGGCCTTCCACAATCGATCGTTGCAAGTGGCTGCTTCTCACTGCTCTGAATTCCCCTCAATATAAACAGGTCCCCTGACTTGGGAGTATTAGAGCGACAGACACCCTCATCTGTGGAAGCACATGAAGATGCCGGCAGTGAGGCCCGCCCGCAGGATGGGGGCCTGCCAGGGTCCTGTAATCATGGGCTGGGGGTTGATGTAACACGAACAAAGTATTCGGCAACACGAAGCAAGGAGCCCTTGAGGTCCGGGAAAAACAGAGCCCACTGTCTGCCGTCGGCGGGACCACAAATTTCGCAGACTGAGTCATTTCTTCGGTTACCTGGTGTCATCAGGTGACGTCTCTCCCACTTAACGGATGTGACCCAAGAAACCGCCTAACTGGGCTGCAGGGAGGGGCGCACAGACGTCAGCCACAGCCAGGGAGTCAGACCAGCACGAGGGAGCCACAGAGGTACAGAGGGAGCAAACACCACGGAACCCAACTCCCCCCCACCCCGTTTCACCAGGTCAAAGCTTTCGTCAGAAAGCTCTGGATGGGGGCCAGGCTCCCCACACTGCCCTGTGATGAACCTCCTGAAGGGCCCAACTCAGCAGAGCCGTCCACTTTTCCGCCAGCACCACACCCCCCTGCTGTGCACCACACCCCACATCCCCCTGCCGGGACACAAAGGGGTTTCCTGGCTCGTGGTGGGGTCAGGAGTTTAGCGGAAGAAGAGCTCAGCCATGCGATGCAGGGTCAGACAGACAGTAGCTCTGTGCACCTGCCATGGTAGGTGCCGAGATCACAGGTGATGCAGGGAAGCTCAAACATAACACCTGGAACAGCATGAGCACTCAGAGTGACAGTGCTTACTCTCGCTGTTAACCATCGTCGTGAACAACGCCAGTATCACCCTGGTGATCATCAGTCCCACCATCTCCTCCATTACTACCTTCGTCACCATTGTCATCATCTCCATCACCACCATCCTCCTCAGAAGCAGGCAGAGCGCCTGGGGGCAGGGACCTATTCCTGCTCTACTGCAGGGGACGCTGGACAGATCACTTCATCTCTCGACGCCTCCCAAACCTCAACCATAAGACGGGAATCCATCCAGGCGGCAAAGGGGCCTGAGGGAGAGGAAGGGGGTCCAGAGAGCAACGCCAGAGAGCGGCAAGGTCGCCATCGGTGTGACCGGCTCAGCAGGACAGGTGGCCCTCGGGCCCACACACAGAAGGACGAGGAGGTGAGAGTGTCCCCCGCTTTGTGACTCCCGTCTTCGCTTACAGCAGGGACCCAGGGAGCCTGCTGACATACCAGCGCAGGACGGCCTGGCCTCGCGTAGACACCATGCTCTTGAGGGGGCGCTGGGTCCAGACCCTGCCTGAGCCCGGCCGGGCGTCTTCTCCTCGGCCTCCCTGGACGTTGGTGGCACGCAGGCTTGGACGCCCGGCCGGACTCCCCGCAGCCTCCACACGCAGCTCCCTGCCCCTCACAGCCTCCCTCCATCCCAGCACCGCTGCCCGCTGGCTGCCCTCCCAGGCTGACCCGCCAGCTCTCCGCGGCCCCCAGCTTTATGCCACCCAGACACGGAGAACAAGTCACAGACCCCGTCCCAACACCTGTCCCTACGTTCACGAAGCCACACACCCCGAGGTCACCGCCTGTCTGCTACAGCCACCCCAGCCTTCTAGGCCCCACAGCAGGACAGCAAGGCCCCGCCCTGGTCCCTGCACCACACGTCCCGGGGCTCAGGACCCCACAGCCCTAGCCTCCTGGAGTCAGCGTGGCCCCACAGCAGCAGGGGCGCATAGAGACGGTGCCCGGATCCCCTCATCCCCGACTGCCTGGAACCCGCCCCTCCCTCCATCCTTCCCTATGCCCGAGCCCCCCACCCTCTGGGCCTGGCCACGAGCAGCCCTCTGCTCCCAGCAAAGCCAGCTCGGCACTGTGCACTTGCTGACCTGTCCCCACATGGTCATGCCCAGGGGCGCGACTGTCCTCCCTGCGGGCCTCCCCCAGACCCAGAAAAGAGCCCAGCATGCGAGGCCCCGTTCTGTAAAGGCACGCATGAACGCAGTGTGCAACCGCCCGCTCACCTTGCCGCACCGGGGCCCTGCCGGGGCCCTCTCCCGTGTCCCACAGCCTGCCTCCCAGGCTGTCAGGCGGCATGGGGCCGTTGGCCTGGATGCCCGGCGTGTTCATGTGGGTGGGGACGGGCTCAAAGGTAGGGTCCAGCTCCAAGATGAGCCTGTTGAGCTGCTCGATGGACTGGTCGATGTCCAGGGTGGGCGAGCCCGGGGAGGGGTCCGCGCCGGGCTCCAGTCCAGTCCCGTTCACGACCCTGACGTCTGGAAACCTGGGCTTGAAGGCTTTGCCGGGAGGGGGCCGCTGTGCATCGGGGAGGTGGGGCCCGGGGCCCACGCTCCTCTGCGGGGCCACTCTGCTGCCGGTCCCCCGGGTGGGGGTGACCAGAACCCGGGGCTGGGCCTGCAGCAGGCCGGACCCGTCCTCCGGGCCACGGCCGACGAGCCTGGCCTCCCCATCAGGAGCAAAGCTGTACTGCTGGGCGGCCACAATCTGCTGCTGGCACACCCAGGTGTGTGTGGAGTAGCCGCTCTGCCCGTAGGCCTGCGTCTGCGCGGACACGGAGGGCCTCCGCAACGCCGGGGGCGGCTGCTTGGCCTCTCGGATCCCGAAAGCCCGCTCCCGCTCGAACGGGGCGTCCACTCCAAGGCTCAGGTCGGGGGCGAGGCCACCGTGCGCATCTTCGCCAGCACTGCTGCCAAAGCCGTCGGACAGGAGGGAGTTCTGGCTGCTCTGGTAGCAGGCGAAGGGGCCCAGGTGGGCCGACTGGTGTCCCTCCGAGGACGACAGGGTCCCGATGCTGTCCACGCTGTGCAGGTCGTGGCCGGGCATGTCGTCGTCCAGGATGTCCGTCTCCCGCTCCTTGAGCGCGGCATCTCCGTTCACGTGCACCTGAGCCGGCACGACGTGGCGTGTGCCGCTGTGCTTGCTGGGAGCATCGGTCATATCCTTGAGGGGGCTTCCGGAATCTTCCAGGCCAAAGCCGCTGAGCAGCTGGTCCAGCTCGGCCTTCTCCTGGGGGCTGAGGCCCCGCCTGGGGCCCGCAGCCAGCCGCTCCTCCGTCCTGTCGGTCCTGACGGAGGCGGTGGAGTGGCCAGAGTCGCTGCTGACGGACAGGGTGTGGTCACCGTGGTCTGGGCTGGTGGTGGCGGGGACGGCCGGGGCCCCGCCTGGGACGCCGGGATCTGAGGCACTCTTCTTCCTCACCTTGGCATACAGGCTGCCATCGACCGGGCCCTGCGTGTGCGGCACTGGGGGAGAAAACGGAGACCAGCTGTGAGTCAAGGCTGAAAGCGTCCTTCAGGCTCCCGGATGCACATGTGCACCTGCCTGAACCAAAAGACGAACCTGTAACAGACAATGTGCTGTAATTAGGGACAAGTACTCCTCTGGGACCCCAAAATTCTGCATTCCCCCCCCACACCGGCAGAGCGAGTACCAGCCCAAGCAATTCTAGCAGCTTCAGGCCCCAGAACCCTTTCTACCTTTTTACGCAAAGGGAGCCATCACTTAGAGAATTTTCCAGATTCTCCAAGCTTAGGAGTCATCCTGTCTGGAGGACTGGGAGTTAATTTTGTCACGAGCCTGAACCCTGAGCACGGCCGAGCCTGCAAATCATCAGGAGGCGAGAACCCATCGTGCACGGGACACGGGCCGGCCGGCCCTCGGTGGGGAGAGACAGACAGGGGCCTGTCGGGACTGCCCCACGGAGTGGTGTCCTTCCACCGGGAGGGTGAAGCGAATCTTCGTGCACTGACCTCCCTCTGCCTGGCAGGACAGTCGGGAAACACAGATGAGGCCTCACATCAGGGCAGGAAGAGTGGACCCCCCCCTACTATTATTAACTACGAATGGGGCAGGCGCAGAGCGGGGTCCTGGGCGAGCCGGTGTCCACACCCTCTTGCCCCCTGGGACACGGCAGGGACACCAGAGCGAGGCAGCTGCTGAGGGCTGCACCCGCGCTCTAGGCACCTGGGAGCCACCACATCCAGGGGCGACTGGGCCTCTGGAGAAACCCGCCCTGAGATCCGGCTCCTGGCCTGGCGGGCTGGGTGCCCGCAACCACGGAAGTGCCTGGGTCACGCTCCAACATGCGGCTGGACTCGTGCAGGGCCCGTGTTCCCATGGCCCGTGCTCCCCTGGCTGCAAATGAGGGTGTGTTCTACATGCAGGCTTGACGTGAGGGTGAGGAGACACAGAGCGCAGATGAGGGGCTGCACTGGCCTGAGAAAACACGCATTCACTTTGGCTTCCATGGGAGCCCCTCTGGCGCCGGGAGGCATCAGCCCCTGCGAGACCCACGGAGCACGCGCCTTCCTTCCCCGTGAGGCCGGAGGCAACTCTGTACGAATCTCAGACCCTGCCGCGTCGACGGACAGAGGGGTCCGAGCAGGCCTGGCCGGCGGGTGTCTGGCCAGAGCACAAACCACTGGGCCACACAGCCGGGTGGCCGTCACGAATTCTAGAAGCGCGTCCCACCTGCCAGAACTGTGCATCCGTGACTTCCACATCCTTCTCCCTAAATCTCAAATAAACGCACAGGCGCAATGACTTTTTAAAGGAAGCCAAGAGTGGCGCCTGGGTGGCTCAGTCGGTCAAGCGTCCGACTTCAGCTCAGGTCATGATCTCACGGTTCGTGGGTTTGAGCCCCGCATCGGCTCGGAGCCTGGAGCCTGCTTCGGATTCCGTGTCTCCCTGTCTCTCTGCCCCTCCCCCACTCATGCTCTGTCTCTGACTCTCTCTCTCTCTCAAAAATGAATAAACATTAAAAACATTTTTTAGTAAAATTAAAAAACTAAAAAGTTAAAAAAATTAAAATTAAAAGAGGAAGCCAAGAATGAATGGTACAAAATTTCTTCCAGTGATTGTTCTGAGTTAGAACCCCTTGGCCAACCCCAGGCCAGGAATGGTCCACAAGGAAGGGTCTGCGTGACGGGTACAGGACCCGAAATGCCCTGGGCCGAGGAGTCCCCAGTTACCCTCAGTACCCTCAGCCCTACCCTCAGTAGCCATCTCAAGACAATAGCAAACGCATTATGACCCCACACTGGCTCTGTGTGAGACCCAGCACTTAGGACATTGGATCTGTAGCCCCCAGGGGGCTCAGGGACCTTCCCACCCACAGTGTGGACAGGATGCAGACATATGGCACCACGGGCTTCCGCCTAAACGTCCTACCACACGCACAGGTTGCAAGACCCATGTCCCATCTTCGGGAAAGGAACAGGAAGCAGCACAGCCCCAAGACCGACCTGCCCAAACCTGGGGATCCCTCTGTCGGAGCTCGGGTCTTCCCAAAGGCCCAGGAGCTCTGGGGACTGTCCAGATGTGCCCACAGACACACCCACTTGTGATCTGGGGGCGGGGGAGTTGGCTGTGGGGCGAGGAGAAGGGGAGGGGCCTCGGGCCCCCACACCCCCACCCTGTACTCTGGCCAAGGGCTAGCACTTCTACAAGCATCTGGACTGGTTTTTCACTTGAAGGAACAAGATGTCCCTGTTACCCTGCAGCCTCGAGATGGGAGTCCCGATCCGCATTTATGCTCCTGCATTCGGCTCACTCTCTGTTCAAGCCCCTGGTTCCTCATTTACAAAATTGACTCATTATCCCTATCTTTTAGGGCAGTTATGGGAGAGAACAACACAGGGGGCCAGTAAGCTATCATCAGCAGGCAGAGAGAGGTCTGTCCCAGGTGGACAGAGCCCAGGAGTCCCTCCCTGCCCCCCCCCCCCCCCCCCGCTGCTCCTAGACCACAGCAGGCACACACTTGCCCCTGCCCCAGGGCCTTTGCTCATGCTGTTCTTTGCCTCCATTGCTCTCCATCCCGGCTCGTTCCCTCCTCTCCTCAGCAGAGCTTCCCTGACCATCCTTTCCCCTGGGGTAGGGGGCTTCCTCTGTTTGTCTGTGGTACAACTACCTACAAACACGTTGTAGGTGTGCACACATATTACTTACTGTCTGTGCCCCCCACCACAACACGAGCTCTGGGAGGCCTTGGGGGTTTTTGCTCCTGGTGGTATCCACAAAATTAGGGAACAGATCCTGGTACCCAGTGGGCACCAAGCAACCAAGAGACTCAATGCTCTATTATGTTCTCATGCAAGAAAAACTGGGGAGCTATTCTGGAAAGTTCCACCATCTCTGTGGGCAAGAGCTGAAAACCACTAACTAGGCCAAGACAAACACACAGCAGCAGGGTGTGAAGGCAGACGTGGCTGCAGCCTGGGTTCCCCACCTCCCAGCAGCGGTGCCCCCCCCCCCACCGGACCCCCCCCAACCCCCCGGACCCCGTGAGCCTGGCCCAGGACAGTAGTCACGCTGCTGGCTGGTCTCCCCACGCTACAGAGCAAAGCTGAAGAAGTACCTGAGGGCACCCGATCCGAGGCTCCAAGACATCAAAGAAAACACATTGTGGCCCACTGTGTCTCTGGGCAGGCAGAGGAGTCAGTCGGGGGCCACAGGACGGGGCACGACTGTGAGGAGGGCACAGCCCTGGCATACAGTGGGTGCATTAACAATGGCACTGTGTCTCTGCACTTCCCGCCTCCCCCGCTGCCCTGCCTGCAGGCTTCCCCATAAGCCACGTCTTCCCACAGGTTCACGGCCCACCTCTGGCTTCTGCACCGCACACGGAAAAGCCCCACGTCACCTACACGGGGCTGCTGTCGTGTTTCCAGAGACCCAGCATGAAAACAGCAGGGCATGGGTAGTGAAAAGCCTCCCGGTTGGGAGCCCAACGCCAGGGGCTTGCGTGGCCACCCACCCAGCCCTCCCCAAAACACTAACTCGGGCCCCACCCCCTTGTGCAGAGCCCCCAGAGGCCTCACGCCACTGTTAAGGATGCCCGTACTTGAGGATGGCATAGGGCCCCTTATGATGCAGCCCGGGTCTGGAAAAGAAAAGTGCAAAGTGTTATCCAGGGCCCAGATGCAGCCCAGAACTCCAGCTGTGGTCCCAGTTCCCTTGTGCAGGTGTGGCTGGGCCCAGGGTCAAGAAGGACTCAGCCACTCGAGGGAAGGAGGCGCCAGGCTTCAAGTTCCGCACCATCTGGGAACTGGACACTAGAAGCGGCCCCTGGGGGTGGGTATGTGGCTCAGGACGGAGATTCTGGAAGGTGCAGCCAGTGGCTTCTTCTGCCCCCGGGGCATCTTTTTATACAGTTCAACAATTCGTTTTAACTTTGTGTTTCCAGCTCAAAGGGAATCTGACTGATCCTTGTTCCGCCAGGGAAAACCCTGATCCCAGAAGGTAGAGGCCGAGGGGGACGGCACCTGTTCAGTGCCCCTGTGCTCGGAGCTTTGCAGCTGGGCATACAGACTCACTGCCTTCACTGGTCCAGCCCGGGACCAGCCAACTCCCCCCAAGCCATTCCCCCCTCTCCTGTCACCTTTCCCTTCGAGCTGCCCCCACCCCTCCTGCCGGAACCCCAGGCTCCTTTCCACAGGAGGCCTGGGAGTTGCCTGGTAATGATTTCCCCACCCCCAGGGCCTAGTTAAAAATCAAACACACAATAATTCAGCTCTGATTAGGGCTGAATGACACAGCAGGGCGGTTTATCATCTGGAAAAGAACAAGAAGGAAGAAAACACAGAACAGGCTGGGACCCCACCCCGGCCCTGCCCACCCCCACCTGCCCTGGGAAGGGGGCTTTCCTACAAAGAGGGAAAGAGGCACTCAAAAAACATTTCAGAAGTAATGCAAGAACCTGGGTAAAACCAAAAACAAACCAAAACAGAGGAGAACATAACTTCCCATGCTGGCTGAACACACATTAAGCAACACCCACCTGTGCTCACAGGTGTGTTAAAAATCAGCCAAAGGGAACAGCGGAATCTTCTCCCAGACACGGACCACTCAGCCCCCAAAAAGGCACAGAAATGATGGGCAGGATGGGCCGCTGTCCCGGGGCCCCGCTTCCAACAAAAGTCCACTCAAAACAAAGAACAAACCCGACGGACTTATATAGCGACCTGGATTCCTTTCTTTTTTCCACATACTGACCCTGAATCTTACGTTCTATTCTTGTGTCAGGTTTGTTCAAGCCCGTTAAGCGTCCGACTCTAGACTTCAGCTCAGGTCATGACCTCATGGTTCGTGGGATCGAGCCCCGCGTTGGGCTCTGCACGGGCATCCCAGAGCCTGCTTGGGATTCTCTCTCTCTCTTTCTCTCTCTGCTCCTCCCCCGCTTTCTCTCAAAATGAATAAATAAACTTTAAAAAAAGAAAGCTCAAGTTTCATTTCAAAAGAGAGAACAGGGTGCTCCCCATGAGTCCTCATTGGAGAAAACGAGAAAGCGCCCTGGGGGAATGTTCACCGGAGGGCCCCCACGCACTTGACGGCTGCCGGCGGCGACCAACAGAGAAGGAGGAGGAAGGGTCAGGGGACTCCCTTCCGCACTCAGTCCGGGCTACAGGGGGAGAAGCAGGAGGTGAAGGAGCAGCGGGCACATCTCAGGCATCCGACAGGCCGACAGGGGCAGAAGGGGGGAGCAGGATGCGAGAAGGTGCATGCCCAGACGTGGCTATGCCTTCAGGGGAACAGAGAAGTGGGGACGCCCTTTCCCGAAATCGCCATGGCATCAGGATGACATTCTGAAGGCAAAGGCTCTTCGTGCCTGGGCTCCGTGACACCCCCGGGATGGGTCTCACTTAATCCCCAGAGCGATGCTGTGAGGCAGGAATTGGAAACCCCATTTTGCAGATGAGAAAACAGAGGCTCGGAGAGGCTGTGCAGATGTTTCAGACAAAAACAGGCCTCCGGAACGGGGGCAGAGCATCTGGGACTCCACCGACCTCGGGCCCACCCCAGGTTCCTGCCGCCCGGTATTTTAAAACACTGAACTTCCAGAGGTGACCAACCGCTTCTGTGGAATTAACAACTTAATTTTGGAGAGGAATTTGCCGGAATGTTTTCTCTGCAATTTCCACACACACACCCCACTCCCTCCTCGGCAACCGCCCGGACAGTGTGCTTTCCTCCCTAACTCCTGACGTGCCTCCTGGTGCTCCAGGCCGCTGGGCTGGTGCCAGGTTCTGTGTCCCTTTCCCAGGCTGCAGGGCAGTGGGCACCCAGGCAGACTGTGTGTCTCTGTGCTCAGAATCATGACCTGCCCCCTCCCGCTGTGCCCACAGCCGCTGGGGACAGGACCCCCCACCCCCGAGAAAGGGAAGTCCGCCTGCCAGGACGCACCTGATTGGCCATTTCTCTGCACTCGGAGGGTCACAGCTGCCTCTGGCGGGACCCTCCACGTGACTCGCTCCGGCCACCCAGCCAGACCGACCGCTTCAGCACCATGTCCCCACAGCCCACGGTTCTCACGGCTTCCCAGCATGGAAGAAGGAACATCACAACCGGCCCCCCATGGCCTTCTGGGATAAAGGCCCTCAAGGGGAGGTACGGAGGGGCCCCAGGGGTGATTGGCGACACAGAAACATCCTGTATCTTGACTGTGGTGGGAGCTTCGTAGAAAGAAAGGCAAACTTGGGGCGCCTGGGTGGCGCAGTCGGTTAAGCGTCCGACTTCAGCCAGGTCACGATCTCGCGGTCCGTGAGTTCGAGCCCCGCGTCGGGCTCTGGGCTGATGGCTCAGAGCCTGGAGCCTGTTTCTGATTCTGTGTCTCCCTCTCTCTCTGCCCCTCCCCCGTTCATGCTCTGTCTCTCTCTGTCCCAAAAATAAAATAAACGTTGGAAAAAAAAAAAAGAAAGAAAGAAAGGCAAACTTGAACAGCACACTAAGCTCAGTACATTTTACCGTACGTAAAGTACCCCGCGATCAAAACCCCCGTCGTGTGAAGTCAAGAAGGAAAGGAGACTCAGTGCACTGCGTCCACCCTGCTGTGGCTCCCTCCCCCTCCTCCCTCTCTTCTAGGCCTTTCCTTCCTGCTCCCAGGCCCCGTGATGTGGCCAGAACTCTCCTCCCCTTGGGGTGGCGGTCCCTGGGGCCCCTCTGTGCCCCCCCCTGTGCCACAGAGTCCATGTGGACTTTTCCACGGGAGTGGATTATGAGCACACTTTCACTCCCTTCCACAATCCATCTGGGTTCCAATCCTGATTAAAAATCCTGACCGCAGCTGTGTGACCTTGGGTGCGTTACTCAGCCCCTCTGACCTCACTTTCCTTATCTGCGGAGAACTGAGCCGGCGAGGGGGAGGGAGAGCAAGGGCGAGTTGGAGGATCGTGGGACTATCCAGTGAGACCACCACAGACACAGTGTCACACGTAGGCCCAGGGCGAACACTGTCCCCTCCCCGTCCCGGTGACCGATTCCGGGATCCCCTACCACCTGTGTCTGTGTTCTCTGGGCCCAGAGCCTGGGGAGCAGGAGCTAGTCCCATCAATGAGTGCCTGGAATTCAGCTCAACCAACCGTACCCTTTTGGGAACTGAGCTGAAAGACGGATTCTTCACAGAACAGCGAAGAAGATGGTTTTTTAAAATAACATCCCCCAATGCTCCCGAAGTCACGGTCTGACCTGACCCAGGCCACCAGGCAGGCTTCAACTGTCCTGCACATCCCACAGCCTGGCCCTGGGACCCAGCCGCCACCCCAAGCTCCTTGGGGTCCTTAATGGTACAGAGGACACAAGTGGCCGCCCTAAGTGGGAGGAGGTTCCCGGGGCCTCTCCGCCGCCCTGTTAGCTCAGCACGAGCCCTGGAAGGCGTAGAACTCGCCGCTGCAGAACCACGATGTCCAAGGGGCTCAGCAGCTGCGTGACAGTCACCCTGGCTCCAGTGGACCTTCCAGCACAACCCTGGAGCCTTCAGTCTGCACCTCCGGACCCCGGCGGGGGTGGGTAGAGACCGTGTCTCCTGCACCTGCTACCTAGGCTCTGGCACACAGATGCAGATGCAGCAGCAGTGTGGACGGCCCAGCTTGCTATTCTGAGAATGGACCCTGCAGGGACACCGACCTGCGTCTAGACCTTTGGCATTGGGCCAGTGTCTCGGTGCCCGTTGTGTCATGCAGAGGGTGCACCCAGGTCCCAGCCTCTGAGACCCAGAGAACTCTGTCCCCCAGCAAGGCGCTGGAAGGGGGATGGGACCAGACGGGGAGACGCGGGTGTCCCCGGGATGCCTCCTACCCTCAGGGGGCCGTGGGGACTGAGACCTGAGGCCCCACTTTTCACAAGTGCCCAGCAGGAGCTGGTGGGGGGGAGGATCCTTCAGGTGGAGGGGCATTATCTCACCAGGTCACTCAGAGATCTCTCTCTCCTCTCGGGCACATGTAACTGCACCCCTACAAACCGCTCCTGAAACCAGGTTTGCTTTTCTTTTACTCCGACAGGATTCCACCCCTGTGCTGATTAAAGACTGCCCTGCATTCATATCAAATTATTTCTCCTTCCAGAGTAAATCCAGAGCTACGAGCAGCGACCACGCTTAGGTCTCTGAGAACACAACCTCTCATCCCCAAAAGCAGACACGCAGTGACCATGCAGCGACTCTGACAGATCACAGAGTAACAGGAAAGCCACCCCCTACCCTGTGCCCCGGCTTCTGTTCTACCAAAAGCAGAAGATGCCAGAATTGCACGGCCATGAAGGCAGGGCCTGCCCTCTGGACCAGGATACCCGGCTCCTCCCCTGAGGCCCAGAATTACCTGCCTCCTGGGACGGGGCTCCCCGTGGTGTGCCTTCTTACCTTGACAGTGAGCGCTGCCTGGGGCCCCCAACTCAGAGCCACCCCCCCCCCCCCCACCCGCCCCCGAAACCACAAGGCAGGAACGCGTCTCCTGCCAAGCCGGCATGGAATTCGCTCCCTCCGGAGCCCAGATGAGCTCTGGGAGAACGTTCTCTAGAAACAAGGCAGGCTGTAAATTCTTGGAGAAACACGGAGTAGGAGGGGAAAAAAATGCAGGAGTGGAACATTCCAACGGGAAGTCTGAGGGGACCCGCCTCTCCAGGAAGGGAGGCGCCCACCGCGGGGGCCCAGCGTCTCAGAGCTGGGACTCCAGGACTCCAGGTGATCCCTCCTGTCCCCGGGCGAGGCGCAGCACACTGCGACGAAGGGCACTGGGGCACACGGCAGGGCCGTGCCCGGACAGCCCACACAAACACCACGGCACGGCACCTCTCCTAGCCGACGCCCCAGCTCACGCCCGTCCTGTCCAGGGCATTTATCCGGGCAGTGTGTGACCGGCTCCCTTCGCGGCCACTCCTAACTGTGAAAACACATTCCAGACCCAGCCGGCCAGGGGAACAGGCCATCCCCGCCACCGAATCAGAGCTCCCCTGGGCCGGCCGGCCACAAACCCCATCCCAAACCACCACTGCCTCTCTAAGAGGAGAGGCACTTACGGGGCCCCTAACCTGCAAACAGTCTTCCCTGGGCCCGCATGGTGCTCCTTCCTGCCAACCTGAAATGGATTCCTTTACATCCCGGGCGTCCTCCCCTTTTCTGGGGAGAACCGTCTCCTGCCACCCGTGGTTCTGTCTGGTTTGCAACCTCAGAGAAGCGCGGGGCTCTGCTGCAGGTCTGCGAAGCCTCGCAGAAGCCACGCACGCACACGCTCCCCGCTCACCTTCCTTCCAAACGGCCCAGCGGTGTGCTCAAGCTATGCCCGGGGGACCCGCTTTTCCAGGCAGGACGGCAGCATCCCGCTGGGGGGGTGCAGGTCGGCCTCCCTCTCAGGCCAGGGCAGAAGGTAGAAGGTCTAGGCTAAGAGGGGGACTCGATGGCTCCAAAAAGGGCAGCGCAATGTAAACATGAGGGCGGGGTTTCACGCAATCAGGTTCAGTGAAATTTGAACCCTGGAGGCTGAGGAGGCGGGGAAAAGTTTCTCCAGAGCCACTCAGCCAGACCTCAGCTTTGACTTCCAAGCCTCCAGCTGACACCGGGAGCCAGCCCGACACACAGTGTGAGCATCCGACAGCCGGCCAGAACATCCCCGCCTGGCATCCTTCCTCTCTGGGGCTGTGCCTCCTTCTCCAGCTGGATGGGGCCGAGTCTGTCCTCCGTGCTAATCGCACAGCCTGCATGCGCCTCCCCTCCCCGCGTTCCCCCACATTTCAGGCCTCAGTACCTGCTACCCGGGTGGTCTGCGGACCCCAGTTTACCCCTGCCCTGGCTGCAAAGCGGTGGGGCACGGTCACATGCCTTTACTCTTTAAACGAACAGAACACGCCTGCACAAACCAGCACAGACCATCCGACGCCTGCACATCCCCACAGCACAACCAGAACCCTTACCGGGGTCACTGCTCCGTCACCGTGAGGTGGGACACAACCAGGCGGTCAGCGCGGGCAGGGCAGCGCCCACCTCCAATAAGCCACCCCCAAGTGGCCACAGAGACACGAGGCATGGACAGGAGGCCACGACAAAAGTCCGCGCTCACCCAGGAAAAAGGATCTCTTCTATTAGGGGCACAACGCACGTTTCTTGCGCAAGAAGGTCTATGCAATCTGGCACCGGCAAGGTCACAGATAATCCATTTGCCATCGAGGGAGGGGACCTCACCATACCTGCTGTGCAATTAACACTGTCACCGTAATCATGGAAGTGACTCACTGAGCACATGGTATTTCCTCTGTGAAGAATTCACATGGAAAGGAAAGAAATCAGAGTTGGAAGTTCTCCGGGGCCTTCCAGGCTTTGCCGGGTTGGAGCCAGCTCTGCGTCTGGGTGTGAGCGGGGGTCCTGGCCTTCTGCTGGACGAGACCCTGGAGATCAGACCCATGCGTCTCAAGCTGGCGCCCGTGCCAGGACTCAGCAGTGAGAAGGAGACGCGAGCGTCTATACTCGGATCTGGGTCTCCTCTCTCTGTTTCTAACAGGCTGCAGGTCTCAGCGTCCACGCTGCTGGCCACTGAGCACGTTCAACATGCGGTTACCTCCCAGCACTCCCTGCCAGTGGGTTTGAGTACACGGAGCCCGTTCCGGCTGTTAGCATGAACCTCTCCCGAAACAACGTGGTCTTTGAGGCTTTGCTGATGTTTGCCCGGAAGGGAGCTGTGTGGCTCAGGGTCTGGAAAGGCCTCAAAACTTTTAGCCCACACAGAGCTATAATTGTGCACACAGGGTGACCCATCTAATGCGGAAAAGACGCGGTGGGCTTCCCGAGTGTCTCTGGAAGCAGTCAGTAGGTGGCACAGGAGTCCTGCAGGATGCCCGGTGGACCCTCACCTGCAGGGTCCAGGCTGAAAGATCATTCCCCTCACGCCCTGCTCGTCGGGACCTGCTCCTCGTCCAAAGGCAAAGTATCACTGCTGAAATCTTGCCTGAATTCCCAAGATCAACGCCAGTATATCCGTGGGTGTTTGGTCTAAGGGTAGTAAGAATGGATTCCAGGTAACAAATGTGCCACGTTCAATATGGATTTAAAAACAAAGGGGCGCCTGGGTGGCTCAGTCGGTTTAGCATCCGACTCTTGATCCTGGCTCAGGTCATCGTCTCATGGTGCGTGAATTCGAGCGCTGACAGGACAGAGCCTGCTTGGGAATCTCTCTCCCCCTCTCTCTTTGCGCCTCTCTCATTCTCTGTCTCAAAAATAAACTTAAAAAAATTTTTAATTAAAAAACACTGCTGAGCTTTCATAGCAGGACTGTCCTCGGAACGTTTCCACCACCAATCCTGATTTACTTCCATTTCCTGTAGTGACGTCCCCAGAGCCAGGACAGCACAGGGTACAGCAGGCTGTGAACAAGCCATTGTTATGTCAGTATAAACCAACAAGGTAAGTCTCTCCATGCCTCTTGGTTTCGGGGAGATAACCTCTTAGGGACAGCTGTGCACCTGTCCAGGGCCCGTTCAGTGAGGGGGTCACTGACTATGCAGGTGACCCCACCTTTAGGACAGCCAGGCCGTGGGCAGGGCAGGCCCAGGGAGCTGTCAAGATGCTTGTCCACTGGGAACCGCTTCCTTGGCTTCTGCACCTGCCCGTCACTGCAGACACCTTCCCCGCCCCCCACCAGCCTGACATCAGCCTCCTCTCTCAACCAGACACACCTGTCACCCAGTCACCTACAGGCCAGGTCCCCACCAAGAAGGACCCTTCTAGGCACAGTACTGCCCTGTAGCGCTAACTCCCTGGCTTTGCTCCCAGAACACGTGTCCTCCATTCAGGGGACAGGGGCACGGAGGATGCCACCTTCCCTGCCCTCGATGGAAGCCCCCCTACTCACACACACACTGAGCACTTTGAGGGCACTTGACACTCACACTGCTGACACAGTGTCACATACTGCCACTAAAACGACCCCAATTCCCAAGAAATGGCTGGATGCTTTGTGAGCCATATGCTCTGCAATCTGGGCTGGACATGCTAAATATAACTCCAGGACAGACACTCTGTCTCACACTTGCTCCTCCCACCATCCTCCCTGCCCCTGATGACAGCTTCCAGAACAAGAACAATAAAACACAGCCACACCCTCTGTCCTTGGACCTGTAGTGAGAATAAAAACCTAATCGGGGGCGCCTGGGTGGCGCAGTCGGTTAAGCGTCCGACTTCAGCCAGGTCACGATCTCGCGGTCCGTGAGTTCGAGCCCCGCGTCAGGCTCTGGGCTGATGGCTCGGAGCCTGGAGCCTGTTTCCGATTCTGTGTCTCCCTCTCTCTCTGCCCCTCCCCCGTTCATGCTCTGTCTCTCTCTGTCCCAAAAATAAATAAACGTTGAAAAAAAAAAAAAATTTTAAAAACCTAATCGTATGCAATTGTGTGTGTAAAAATCTCGTTTGCTGGAATTTGAAGGTGATTTCAACTATGTGCTGTCCCAAAACAACCACATGGGCAGTGGCTTCTGACTTCTGGCTTCTGACTTTTAATGGCAGAACCGGTCTTCAAATAGGACCTTCTACACAATCCCGACAGGGCAGATATAGGAGACCTAAGGATGGACGATGAGCAGAGAAGGTCCCGGCAGGGGAATGGGTGGGGAGGGGAAAGTCATCTCCTGAGGTGCCTGCTGGAGACCGTAGACTTGCAGGACATGAAGCCTGTGCCCAGAGACACCCTCACTGCCACCTGTTACCTAGCAACTCCTGGGGCCAGAGCCAGAGCAACAAGACTATGTGGGCGCGCTGGGGGGCGGGGCGCGCTGGGGGGCGGGGCGCGCTGGGGGGCGGGGCGCGCTGGGGGGCGGGGCGCGCTGGGGGCGGGGGCGCGCTGGGGGCGGGGGCGCGCTGGGGGCGGGGGCGCGCTGGGGGCGGGGGCGCGCTGGGGGCGGGGGCGCGCTGGGGGCGGGGCGCGAGAGCGCAGGTGCATCCCAGCCCCCACCCTGCTCAGGCTCTTGCTCTGCTGACCAGATAGTGAAAACTCGCAATCCTTCCCACGTGGGTGGCATCAGACACCCAAAGTGTTGCCGGACTTTTCCTGTAGTAAATGTCCTGGCCTTCCCTTGAGAGGTCACTGTCCCTGCCGACTCGACCTCAAACACCTGTTTGCAATGAGCCCACTAGGGATCAGAACTCTTAAGGTGCTGGTCCCCAAGGCAGAGTCCCAAGACTGCACTCCAGGTAAGGATCAGGGACAACCAGGAACTGCCAGGCTGTGTAAGCAGGTGCAGCCATCAAAGGGCGGGCATGACAGCCACCCCTCTCACAAAGGACAGGAGGAGAGTACAAGAGGGTATATGTGCGCTGGCCTGACTCCAAGGCGGTCCAGGAGCTGCCCCTGCCTTTCAGACCCCTGTCTGTGTGCACAGGGGACTGTCCTGAGCGCATGCCCTCACAAGGCTGTGTGCGGTAGAGGCCCATGACCCCAGCCAGACCAAGCGGCCTCTGTGCCTGTGCACACTGTCTGTCCAGGGCTAATCTGCTCAACCGAGCCTGGCCGTCCCCAGGGGGCTCACATGTGTTAATGAACGCAAACTGGTCCAAACGTGAATTCTGATGCACGCACTTTCCCAGATGGCACTTGGGCTAGAAAGGCCATGGTCTCTGAGTGACAAGACAGCTCAGGGCCGGCTATCACTCATTAAACTGCCTCCAGCATCACACGTATTCTTGTCACAGGATCCAATCCGGTTTCAAGTTAACACCCAAAGGATGTTTGCATATGGTTCTTAGCACAGAGGGTGAGACTCTTGTATTTCAGATAAGATGTGCCGTCGCCCTCCTTCCCAACTGGTGCCTGCTGTCTGGGCAGATTAACTCTCTGGGTCCTGGGATCACACGTGACAGGGACCTTGGGGGCCAGGGACTGGAGGCTCTAAGTCAGGAGAGTAATGGGTAGGTGCTTGCTGAGGTCTGCACAGAACAGAGCCAGGCCCACGGTCTCATCTGCCACATTCTGGCGGACCCTCCCTCTGCTAAGCTGTCGAAGCTCCAAAGCTCACTTTGCTTCTCCAAACGTAAAACCCCAGCATGCTCTCTAAGCGGAAAAGCTTTCAGATCCACTTGTGAAATGCCAACACCTGATATTACAAGTGGATCCGGAACGAGCACACCCTGCTCCTGAGCCAGCTCCACACATTCCGCAGCCACACATTTCCTGCCCAGCAGCCCCTCCGCCCCTCCCCGGAGTGTGGCGGAGCGTCCTGGGGAAGGGGCCGAGGAATCCGAACCCCTTCAGCCATCTGCTGCAGCCCTGACAGCTTTCCGGGCACCCCGTGTCACCCTCCTGGGCCCTCCGGCCAGGTCGTCCTGGACTGTCATCCACCAGAAAGCGGTCTCTGCAGGATAACACTTCCTGATGGGACAAGCCCCCTTTCCCTCCCCCAGCAGCCACTGCTTCCTCAGGCACACCCCACGCTCCTCCACGAGCCTTCTCGCATGCCCTGCCTGCAAGAGCCCCTCCTCTGTGAGTCTCACCAAGTGACTGGCCAAGTGGCAGCTTCTCTGAGAGTTTCCTAATTCCCGGCACACACTCCAGTTCTGGCACACGGTGCATCCTATGGGGACGGCTGGGGGGTGGGGACAGGTGCATGCACAGATACACACACTGTATCTGTACCCACCCTCACCATATACAAATACGAGTATATTAGCATACATGCACACACCCACACATATACATATGCATACAAACATATATACACACATATCCATGCATATGTATATTCATATACACATACACAAATATCCATATATAGTAAAGTTGTGTACACAAATATATATACACATGTATGTAAATATACACACATATACACACTAGTATACACATATACACACATATAGTGTATTTGTACACACACATATATGTAAGCATATGCATACACAGATGTGTACACACATATATACACACAGGTATATACACATATCACACATATGTACATGTGCACGTGCAGACACACATGCACATATACGTAGACACATGCATATCCAGATACATACACATATATAGAAAATACACACATACCTATGTATACACACATATACACATATGTACACACAAATACATAGACACATACGCATATACACTATATTTGTATATACACTCACATAATAATGTACAGATGCAGATATATACACACGTGGACATATCTGCATATACATGTACACATATACACACATACGACATGTATACACATATACATGTATTCGCACGTATATATATATTTAGATATACACAGATATACACAAACACATATGCACACATGTGTAGATGTGACTATTCAGATACATATACAGAAATACATGAATGTATGTGCACGTGCACACACACACATATATACATACGCATATATACTTCTGTATATATACGTATACTCATAATCATGTATACATGCAAATATATACACACATGCAAACATATATGCTTATGCACATGCACACACATATGCACATACGTATACACACATACACACACATACACCGACATATACACACATACATACATACGCTCATGCACACACACACACACACACACACACACACACACACACATCTCCCCCATCAGAAGGCCTGCTCGCTTCTCCCTGAGCTCCTCGCATGGCAGAAACCTGGCCGGCACGAAGGGAACGAGAGCTCAGGGCAGGCGAGCCGTGTGCACAAGGAGAAAAAAAGAACTTGCAGAGGTGGAGGAGACCTGTGGAATGATCTCCTGAAAACAGGCCATTTTCCAGGTGGAGACACAGAGGTTCAGACGAGAAGGAGGCTCAGGAGTGAGCAGAGACCCTCCCCGCGGACAAGGCGCAGGGGTGCAGGCACCCCAGCACCGCACAGCAGAGTTGGCAAGGACAGACGGGACCGTGACCTGGCACAGCAGCCCTCAGGCAGCAGCACTGAGATCTGCCATCACTGGCCTCTGGGGAGTGACACTCCAGACTCAGGAGGTCCTGCTAGGGCAGTCCCCTCCGTGTGACATTCCGTGATGCTCAGTGACGGTGTAGTCATGTATCTTCAAGCAAAACAGGCAGAAAGGTGACACGGCGGGAACAGAAACATTTTCTATGTGGAACAACAGAGTCACTGGGGTCCCAGCACCACAGCCCCTTATCACAGACCCCGGCTCCACTCGGTTCCGCTGTGCCGTGGTGCCATCCACCGGTGCGGGGCGAGACGGGAGACTCCTGCTGTCCCACAGGCGTCTTGGGCTCCCCAGTCTCCACCGACCCCGTGTTAGGGTTCTCATCAAGCCCTGAGCTCCAGGGCAAGTGACGACAGCGTCAGGGGACCCTGTCAGCTGTGGGACGTGCGTGGTGGTCACAGGGACCACGTCCACTCAGCAGCTCTGCCTGTGCGATTACTGCCCGTGGGGAGCAGAAAAGGGCACTGAGAGGTCAAGTGACTTGTTCGAAGTCACACAGCTCCCGTGGAGACGAGGGAGGAACACGTGGGCGGCCAGGGCAGAGCTACGGCTCCCACTCCCCCCTGGAGGGAGGGACAGTCCCGCAGGACACACGAAAGGCGTGGGAGGAACTGCAAAAATCAAGGCCAGCGAGTACATTCCACCACCATGACCCTGACTCCATACGTGCAAGTTCACCTACTCACCAAGAATTTTTACTTCTAACCCCAGATCAACACGTGGCATTTTCGTGGCCATCCATGGAGGCGCACAGAGCAGCCACGATTTGCAGTCGCCCCACGTGCACGTTCCCAGCTCTCACGCCATCAACATGCACCCTCCAGTCCTGCTTGAGGACACAGTTTTTGCATGTCTGTGCTCTTTGCTGGTACTTTTGATGTTTATGATGACTCCCCCCTGAAGGGCTGCCCAGTGTCCTGAACGGGAGAAGCTGAGACGTGCCTTCCGGGGAAAACCCGTGTGTTAGAGACACTTTGTTTCTGCGTGGGGGGTTCACTGAATCAACAGCACAGACTAAACAAGGCCTTTATGCAGAACCGCACGTATGATGGAGTAAAGCACTGATGGGCTTAAGAAAACACAGTGACATGAGGCTCGCGAGAACCCGAAACGCCCCTGGGAGCAAAGGCTGGCGATCACTAATTCAGTGTCACGGAGATTTTACGGACCATGACCCCGAAATGACAGGGTGGCAGTCCTCCAACACGGGCAATGCCCTCCTACCGCTCCCAGGACCAGGCCTTCGAACAGGACGCCCCCCACGGCCTCCCGCCACCACCCACCCGCTGTGGCAGAGAAGCCTGTCGCCGAGTTCCGGCCACCGCCTGCATGCGTGAGAGCACCGTAGGACAGGCTGGGTCTGCTCCAGGAGCTCGCATGCCCGGCCCAGCAAGAACCTCGTCAAGTAAGAAACCAAACAGACACCAAGGTGGAGAAGCACAACGGGGAGAGGAGGAGACACTGAGCTGGCTCTCTGGGCCTCGTTCCTGCCACCTGACACACGGTGGGGGAGGGGGGGGTTCCCTGCCCATCCCAGGGAGTGCCCCCCCACCCCCGGCAACGTCCAAGTCAGCCAGCCCAGTGCAGAGACACTGACACCTTCCCAGCAGCTCGCAGCCAGCGCCCCAAGGAGACCTCTCTGCTTCTCACATACTCTCCTGAACTCACAGCCCCGGGGGCTCTGGACCCCAAAAGAGGGCAGGGTTTCTGGCATCTGAGCAGACCGCAGGGACATTTCTGATCTAACCGCCAGCAGGCTGCCCTCGCTGCCCCTCCCCTGTGCCCTCACGACGGCTGCTGGACGTACCTTCTCCGCCGGCACTCAGGCTCTCGTACGAGTCCCAGCGGATCAGGGGGTCTGCCGTGTTGAAGTCCACGATCACTCCGTGGTCATTGCACAAGTGTTCACAGCCTGCATGGGGAGGAAGTGTCAGCCACAGCCCAGGCACGCCGCCGTGCGCCAGCCTGGAGGACCAGACGGAGGCGTGCCGGGCCTGAGTGCCGAAAGCCAGCGCCAAGACCCGCGTTCCTGCTCCCAGGAGCCTGGCGCTGACCGCAGCTGGTGTGGACTCTGGCTCTCCGTCCGCTGTGCACTCAGTCCACTCTGGGCTCTGAGTACTAACTGTGCATGCCAAGAGCACCCAGATCACTTCCCAGACCGGGACGGAGAGGCACCGAGCGGTCAGCCCTGAGGCAGAGGGCAGAGAGGCGCGTTTATGCCCAGGCTCCAGGCTCCCAGACCCCTGCGCCACTCTGCCCACATTCTGGGGAAGCCAATGGTTGTGACCTCACACACCTTGCACTTAACTAGCAACTGAATTAGGGCACTGATCTCAGAAGGAAGGGGACTATCTTCTCCAGCAATTCAAGCCTGAATTAAAACGTTCTTGGGGAGCCTGGGGGGCTCAGGCAGTTAAGCATCCAACTGTAATGATCTCACAGTTTGTGGGGTCAAGCCGCACATCAGGCTCTGTGCTGATAGTGTGGAGCCTGCTTGGGATTCTGTCTCTACCTCTCTCTGCCTCTCCCCACTAGAGCACACACTCTCTCAATATTAAATAAACATTTTAAATAATAAATCAGTAAAAAATAAATTGTTTTTGAGTATGAATCTCGCTAAAGAAAAGAACCACTCCCCTTGATGATAAAGGGGCAGATTCCTCTATTTTTAGAAAAAAAAGGAGAATCTATTTGTTTGCAAATAAATATTTGTACTCAACTGTACTTCTAATCATCTTTAAACACATTCAACTGTTTGTTGGGAGAAAAGTAAACAATCAGCACGATCTCCCAGAAAGAGGGACAAAAAGCTGAGGGACCAAGGGTCCGGGCTCTTCCTCGGGCAAAAGATTCCCCATGTCTGGGGTCTTACTGATCCAACTGGGCCCTGCTGTCTGTAAGTCGCCCCTCACCACACTGAAAACTATCCTATTATTTGAAACTTGGGGGACGCCCGGTGGCTCAGTCGTTTAAGCATCTGACTCTTGATCTCAGCTCAGGTCATGATCTCACAGCTCATGAGATCAAGCCCCGCTTCTGGCTCCACGCTGACAGCATGGAGCCTGCTTGGGATTCTCCCTCCCTCCCTCTCTCTCCCTCCCTCTCTCTCTCTCTCCCCCTCCCTCACTCACGTTCTCTCTCAAAATAAATAAACTTAAAAAAAATTGTGATGACAATGTCCCAATACGCACAAAGGTGGGAGAGTGTGCCGAGACCCCATGGGACCAGACCCTCCACCCAAGCTGGCGAGCACCCTGCCTCCGCGTGCATTCTGCACCCCACCTACCTTGAATCTTCTCAGGAGTGGCAGAGAAAACTAACTCAATCTTGCCGTTATCAGGAAAACGGTCATCTGAAAAACAAATCGTGTTCGGACAAGTTTAGAGATGAAGGGGCAAAAAAGCCCGTACAAACTCCAGCCAGGATGGCGCCCACACCCACCAGGGCAGGCCCCATGGCTGAGGAGTTCTTCATGTTTCCAGAACATTCTCTGGACCAGAGCTTGGTCTTCTGTGAGACCGGCAGTTAGTGGCAGGTGGGTTCAGCGCATGGGGTGTGGGGAGAACAGGGAGAGGAGCAAACAGAGACCCACTGCCCACTGTGACCTGCATCCCAGCGGCCCGCGGGCCTCACCTTGGCTGGCGGTGTCCAAATCCTCCTTCCCGAATACCAGCCCGCAGCCCTGGACGGCCCCGGTGTGAAACTGCAGGCGGAAGATGACGTCGCGGGTGGCCGAACGGTACTTCTTGTGGTAGCACTTGATCTGGTGTGAAGAGGGGACACACAGGCCAATTCTTGAGCAGCAGGGGGTCACGGGGTAGGCCTCCCCCCACCAAGCCCTGTGGACCAGCTGCAAATGTCACCACTTCCAAGGGACCTAAGTTCTGACGACCACAGCCATGGGCCGTGGCCGTCAGGCCAATGCGGATACTCTGGTTGCAGAGGTCACATCAGGATGAACTTCCCCAGGGTCTAGTAACTCCCTGTGGGGAAGACGTCGCTTTCATCCACATTCTCTAGGTGTCACAGGCAGCTGGGCCTCACCGTCCACGCTTCATGTGCTAAATACCTATGTGTGCACTAGGATTTGGAGAGGAGAGCACAGGAGAGAGAGAGAAAGGGAGAGGCAGAGGGAGGGGAGGAGGGGAAGGGGTAGATGGGAGAGGGCCTGGCATTTAAATAACCCGAGCAAGGCTGTCCCATATCCTGGACGCTCACTTGAGAGCAGCCTCCAGAATCACCACGGCAGTGATGTGAACTCAGGGCTGCGGGTGCCCTGGGTCCCTGGGGACACCTTTATGTGGAAGCCCCCCCTCCCCCACCCAAGGGAATGAGAGAGCGCCGGGGCCACAAGGAGGTCTCCCAGGCCACCGCGGGGTGATGTCTGCAGGCGAGGACCCTCCCCCCCACAAGCAGGGCAGGGGCTCCTTCCCAGGGTGCTCAGCAGCCCAAGGCCAGAAGCAGGCTGGAGTGTGGGTGGCCGGTCCCTCTCCTGTGCGTGCCCAGCAGGGTCGGGGGGAGGCTGGGGCTCTCAGAGGCAGCCACGCTCACAAAAAAGATTTTTCTAGGGCAAAGATGGGTGTTAAATATCCAGTACATCACAAAGGCCAACGAGAAGCAGCCACGTGGACCGGGTCCAGACAGGCAATGCAGGAGAATGCCCCAGCTGAAGCCTCTGCCGTGCAGCTGCCCAGGCAAACTACCCCACAAAGGGAAAGTAAAGCCCCAGGAACCTGGGCCCACTGGCCAGGAAGTGTGCCCCCTGGGCAGAGCCAGGCCGTTGTCTCGCTCTGCGTGTCTACAAGGAAACAGTCTGATAAATACACGAAGTGTGAACAGACCGAAGGGGAGTGTTTCGTGTTGACAAACATGCCCAGGGCTGCCTGGTGCATACACAGCCCGACTCGGACCTGGCCTCCATCCTGGCCTCCGTCCTGGCCTCTGTCCTGGCCTCCGTCTGGACCGGCCCAGAGCGTCTGCACCAACCACCACGAATTCCTGAGAAATGGGAACTCGGCAATCTGCTTTCAACCAACAATGGACCTTCATCCACAGGGTCTCCTCCTGCGGCCACCTGGGGTCACAGACTCCTCAGCGGGGCCCAACCAAAGGCCGATGATGGCTGGACTTCCTTCCAGAACACGCCATGTGCTCCTCCCCTCCTGCGAGCCCTCACCTGCACGCACCCCGGGGACTGTGGTCTCAACAGAGGTGCCTACCCACCCGGACCACAGAGGAGACCCCCCAGGAGGCCCCCCAGGATGCAGCAGGTCCCCTGGTATCCCCATCTCTCCAGGAGGATGGGAGCCACACCTGGCAAGTAGGGGTGACCCAGGGAGAAGCGAGGGGGGGGGGGTCCAGGCTCACTCCAGGCCAGTTCTTAAATCTTTCTAAATGCTGAGGGGAACCAGAGCTTTAAACAATGTCCTGAGGGGGACAGTGCCCTGCCACCAGCCCGCACGGCCACAGCGCAGTGAGAAGCGGCCTTGCCAAGCGTCGGCGCCGAGGCCTGCGTGCGGGACCCCTGGTGAACAGGGGGCGCAGCAGGCGCTGGGCAGATAAGCCCCTGCGCCCATTAAAGGGCTCATCCTGCAGCCAGCACCCCCCAGGCCGGGCCCCGCCCTCCCCGGGGACCCCAGGGGCTCCCTGCGCCGCTCACCACAACTCAGCACAGCCGCACCACACACGCCATGTGGCTCAGTCACAAATCGCAGCCCCTCTGAGTGCCAGGGAGCGGGGAGGCGGAGGTCACCATGCCTGGGGCAGGGTCCGGGATGGGGATCGCCCTCCCCAGGCTGCCAGCTCCCGTCATTTCCCAGGGCCAAGTGTGACTCTGGTGTCTGAAGACTCCTGGGTTTTCCCAGGACAAGGGCTCAGAACGGAAGGAGGAGTGACCTATCCACCGTTACGGGGCAGCTGCCCGGTCCCGCTCTCCCACAGGGTGTCCCGTCCGCAGAATCCTGACAAGCCAGCTGGCGGACACCCCAGGCCTCCCTGCGCACCTCCGGAGGCTTCGTGCTGAACCTCTCTTCCCGCAGATGGGGAGGCACCCGCCGGGCCCCCCCAGCCCGGCCGCCTGCCCTGGGAACAGATGCCAGGTGCCTCCTGAGGACACAGAAAACCCCAGGAGCCTTCCTGCACAAGGTCCGGGCAGCCACCACCACAGAGCAGCTCCGACCCAGAGACGGGGCCTACCCCCGCCAGGAGCCCTGCCGGGGCACAGGCACCAGATGCAGAGCCCATAACCATCCCCCGCCCAAGCCGACAGGTGTCAGCATCGGCGGCGAGAGACAAGAATCCCGCTCCTCACACTCGGGGGAAAGAACCATCGGCAGCTACTTGACGTGAGCGCCCCAAATGCCCCCTCTAAGATACCAAGGACAGCACCTCGTAACGATCACAGTGACCGAGGCCTGTAACATCCCCTTTGTCCCTCTGGGGTTGGTGAGTTTCCACAATACGTCCATCCCCTGCCTTCAGATTTTAGAATACGCATGTCTGAAACAATTCAAAGCGTAGCAGCCTGGACTCCGTACAAAAGGGGGAAGGACATCCGTCCACCACAGCCTGTCCCCAAAGCCGCAGGGGAGCACACGGGTGTGACACGAACGTCACAACCCACCGGGAACTCTTGGGTCGGGGGAAGGAAGGCGCTCAGGTGGCACGTGGATTTCTCTGGCGGCACAGCGGCTGTTCAAGCAGTGACCCCCCGTCTCCATCCCGAGGATGATCAGCTCTCACGACACATCCATACAACACGCGAGCCCAAACGCACGTACTGGCCTGACGCTATCAGAGGCTGCAAGCTTCTAGAGGGAGGGGGCCCCGGGAGACGGGTCTGAGCGCTTGGAGCCTTCCTTGTCTTGACAAGACGATCTGGAAACCGTCGCCCAGCGTAAAACCCACCTGTGCCCTTGAGCGGTCGGCGCCCGGGCCTCGGTCCCCCCGCACCGCACACCGTGTGTGAAGTGGCGGTCCCGTCCGCGACAGAATTCCGAATCACACATGTCATGGATCCATCTGGTGGGCAAGGAGCCGGTAAGCTGACCTCCCTGCTTAACACTTGGGCTGCACGGATGTGTTTTTAATTCAAACTCTCCATCAACAAGAGAATGGTGCCTTGGACCAAGGGCTCAAAGCTTGAGGACGCAGCCCCGGGAGCGCCTGTGCCCAGGTCAGAGGCCAGCCCGCAGGTATCCCCCTCCTCTGCCTGCCGCCAGCCCTTGTCTGAGGCAGCTCCTACTTGGAGCCACCTCCCACGAAACATCCCAGCGCCCACCAGCTTAGTACAAACAGCAGAAGAAACAGGACCCTCGACACTCCCCACCAGGAAACAGAGTCCCCCAACTGCAACTCACTTTGCTGGTGGTCCCGGTGATGGCCGTCCAGATAGGCTCAGAGGACAAGCTACAACCTCACACTTGAAAGACTGAAAACCGTGATCTCTAACCCTGGTAAGTCTGAACACCCACATCATCCAGTGCCAACACGAACCACAATTTCGAAATGCCGTAATTCGTGTCCACACCCATGGAAAGGTCAGCAGGTGCTGCCTACGAACGAAAGCACAGCCGTGGAGCTAGGACCGCGGGAAGGATCAAGCCCCAGCCTGGGTCTGGGAGGTGGCCCGCACAGTCAGGGAGGAAGGTGTGCGCACAGAAGTCACAAGGAACACAGAGGCAGGCACAGTGGGAAGTGTGTGGGAACTGCCTGCCGGAGGAGCAAAGTCCACAGAGGGAGCTGAGGACATGCACAGAAGTGCCCCCAGTGGGAGGGAGTAAAGGACAGTGCTGGGTGTCCGCAGCAGCTCCCGGAGCAGGCGTCCCCTCTGTTTAGAAGTTGGGTCACAGGAGCAAGGTCGCGGAGACCCGCAGTCACTAGAACACAATGTGAGTGGCCACAGGGTTTGCACAAGCGGAGACAGCAAGGCCAGGCACGCCGGACGGGAAAGTGTTTACAAGCCCATCAAGGCCCTGGGCCGCGGCCAGGATCCCACTGCGTCCGCACCCACGCGAATTCCTCAGCGAGGTTACATAACGGCCTGGCTGTGCTCACAGAGCTCTGGCCTCCTCCCCGAGGACCTGAGGCCCTGCCCTTCGGAAGGGGTGGACCTGAGAGATGGGAGGGTCAGGTGTGCAGAGGGAGGGCGAGGGGATGGGCGGGCAGTGCTCAGGCGGTCAGACTGCTCCCTCGGCCTCACCAGGACCAGGGCCGAGCTGCGCCCTCCCCAGCGCTTTCCCGGCCCGTCAGAGCCGATGTGGCCTGACTTCCCGCAAACGCAGCCCCCGATGTCTTGCTAACAGGTCTCGGGTGAGGAAAGGGGCAAATCTATCCGGGCACACTTACCAGATCAAGGAGGGGAAAACCCAGAGGGCGAGATGCCTTCAGGAAGATGATGACCGAGGACAGTGAGCCAGCCCTGGGAACTCCTCCCACCTTCGAGGGCAGGGAGGTGGGCTCAGTGAACACCAGACCGAGAGCCAAACCCGCTACAGCTGTTGGTGGTGAACCCGTAAGTGCCCTCCCTGCTCCTCAGCATACTGAGTCACGGCTGTCGCCCAGTTCTTGAGTGGAAATGAAAATGCCTTCGTGAGGGAAGCCCTGTAACTCAATCCCCCCGGGCAGGCGACCTGGGGCTTCTCCAGGCTCCCATGGCAAGAGGCAGGAGCAGGGGTGGCTCGCACCGCCATGGAGACGCTCCACCAACCTCAGGGAAGTTTCTGTAGCATCTTTCTCCCGTGATGATCCCCGAGGTCAATTTCGGGTAGAACCAGAAGGCCTGGGGCTCCAAGCTACCGCACAACGTGCACCCACAGATGATGACCTCCAGGCCAGCCGGCGCCTCTCCCGTGACACCCCCGGGATGCTCTCCCCCCGCCGGACCCTCACGTGTCCCTCCATTGAACAAGTCACCCGCCTGCTCGTTGCACTCAAAACGGGGATGTAACTCTCGGAAGTGCGGTCTGCCTGTGACTGCCTTTCCTGTCCTCCGGGCTACGTGCGCTGCCGCGAATGCCTGAGGTGACCCATCGTCACCAGCGGTTCTTGATTTCACTGCTAATCTCGCTGGGATAGGGCTGCGAATGAACACAGGTGTCATGGGCTGGGTTGTGTCTGCCCCCCCCACAAATTCACATGTCGAGGCCTAACCCCCAGGACCTCAGAACAGGCCTGTGTTTGGAGACAGGATTCTTCAAGAGGAGATTACGGTCAACAAGGTCACCAGGACGGGCCCTGGTCCACTGCCTGGTGTCTTGTAAGAAGAGGAGATCTGGGGCACCTGGGGGGCTCTGTTGGTTGAGCAACCAACTCTTGGTTTCGGCTCAGGTCATGATCTCACTGTTTGTGAGATCAAGCCCCACATCGGGCTCTGCGCTGACAGTGTGGAGCCTGCTTGGGATTCTTTCTCTCTCTCTCTCTCTCCTGCTCCCTCACTCTCGCTCTCTCTCAAAATAAAGAAACTTTAAAAAAAAACAAAAAAAGAGGGGATCAGGAGAAGGACAGCACAGAGGGACAACCACACTGGGACACAGGGAGGAATCAGCCATCCATACACCCAGGAGAGGCCTCGGGAGGGACCATCCCAGACATGCCTGGATCTCAGACATCTAGCCTCCAGCGCCAAGAGAGAAGAAATGTGTGCAGTTTACGCCCCTGGTCTATGGAGCTTAGTTAAAGCCAGCTGGGGGGGTGCCAGGGAGGGCTCAGTCAGTTAAGTATCTGAGTCTTGATTTCGATTCAGGTCATGATCTCACGGTTTGGGAGTTTGAGCCCCGCATCTGGCTCTGTGCTGACAACATAGAGCCTGCTTGGGATTCTCTCTCTCCCTCTCTCTGCCTCTTCCCTACCTGTGTGCACGCTCTCTCTCTCTCTCTCTCTCTCTCTCTCAAAATAAATAGACACATTTTAAAAAGAAGAAAACGAAATGAGACCCTCTCTTACACTCGTGTTTCTGAGTTGCGTCAATTATTCCTTCCTGTACTCACTTGTTTATTAAATACTTGCTTGGGATTATCGGTCTCTCTCTCAGCCCCTCCCGTTTGTTCTCTCTCTCTCTCTCTCTCTCTCTCTCAAAAATAAATAAATAAAAACTTAAAAAGAAAAATAGGCCAGCTGGGAAACTAACCCAAGAGGTTGAGATCCTATGTTACTGGGAGACATTCCTGAACTGAACGTCTCAGGACTCACTTCCGTGAACGGCACAGAGAAAAGTCACCCCGTGTGATGGAAAAATACCCCTTCCCAGCTGGAGCCCCCGCACCCTCCTTGTATCTGGTAACGCTGCAGAGAGCAAGTGCAGAGGGCACAGAACTGAATTGTAAACACAGGAAACATCAATCAAGTAACGGTACTGACAGTGAAGTCCTAAAATTACCCTGCGGCAGGAACGCACAGAGGTGGGGGAGAGGCCGCGTCAGGGCACAAGCATCTCCCGGGAAAGCAGCTGGGACACCTTCACAGGCTCTTCTCATGGGAACACAAGCTCGTAGACAGGGGCCAACAGGAGACCAAACACTCACCCCGGGAGAGCCCCAGAGCGCCCAATCTGCACACTCCCTCCTGCCTCGGTGCGGGTGCCCCTGGGGCTGCCAGGGCCCATCCAGTCGCCGTCCCCGCTCCTGAAGGCTGGCAGCCCCAGGCACAGGCTCACGAGGTGGCCTGTGGTGGAGACCTGGCTGGCCAGCGTGCTCTGGCCTCTAGCCTCAGGCGTGGGCCCAGCAGCCACCCTCACTGGCTCACAGCAAAGCTGAGCCATTACTCTTGACAAGCACGATGACCAGCTGTGCACAGACAGGACTAGCACCTGGCCCCGCACCATCCAGCATGGGACACAGAGGCGTCTCAGGTGACAGATCACAGATCACGGTCTAAAGGGGGCAGCTCAGACATCCCACCTCTGATGGATAAGACCCGAGGAAAGGGGCGTCTGGTCACCAGCAGAAGGAAGCCTCTCAGGGGACAAATGATCGAGGGGGCAGGAAACCCCTCGGAGCCCCCCGCCCTCCCCGCAGGAGGGTGCTCAGCTGTTGCAGAGCAACGCCGCATGTGGACAGGGTCACAGGACGTGGAGCACGGCTCTGGGGACGCACAGCGGCTATGGGCTCAGGAGGTGCACGGGCAGCTCAGGACTGGGTGAGATGCGGGGCAAGTTCACACTCGGCATCCAGGGGACACGTGGGCAGGCTCCCAGAAACCAGCACGATGGGCGCTGGAGGCTGGTGGACACGGGCCGGGAGGGGGTGGACCTGGGGGCCCAGCACGTTGCAGAAGGGAGCAAGGGGCAGCGTGGACCTGCAGGGAGAGGCGGGGAAGACAAGGCGCGATCAAGACGGGGGTGGGGGGAGTTTGATGGACGGTCAGGAGCAGAGGGGGCTTCAGGCCAGGAGCCGAGGGAAGAGAAACCTCTGGCCGGGACCGAGGAACTTGCAGAGACAACTAGACGGGGAGGGTCTCCAGGTCTTGGCCAGAGTCCAGGGGGCTGGGTGGGAGGGGACCCAGAGAGATCCAGAAGGCCGGGCAGGCAGGAGACCCCAGCACAGCCCTGTCCCCTCCCCGAGGCCTCCTTCTCGGCGGGAGCTCCAGGCCTCGAGGTGAAGTGGGGTGGGACAAATGGGGGCCCAGACAGGCCCCTTCCCCTGCGCTCCTGGGGTTGGCCCCACTCCCCACCCACATCCGGCCCCCTCGAGTCCCCAGCACAGGGTTCTTGCTGCCACGCGTCTTCTCGTGGACCCACCACTCGACCCACACCTGTCTGTGCTCCCCCACTTCGTGACACCGTGGTAGGTCTCGCTTCACAGATCCCCAAGGACCGTGAGCATCGGCCGCACAGCCCCCTCCTGACGGCCCAGCTGCCAGCCCAGTCTGGCCTCATCCACCCGGGGACCCGGGGGCCCCCACGCCCACATCTGTGCCTCCGAACACCTCTGCTCTGCCCCAGCAGCTCACAAGTGCGAGCTGGGAACGAAATAGCCACAGAAGTGCCCCCTGATCGCTTTTTCAGACTTCCCGCCATAGCAAAGGAGGCCCAAGGAAGAGCCAGACGCCGCAGTGAGCCCCCTGCAGCCACTGGATCAGATCACGAGTACACCTGAGAAGCATGTGGGCCAGTGCACGCGGTGACAGGCACCTGTCACGCAGCCGTAGGCACCCAGAGGCACCCTCCATGTGAATGCAGCACAGGTAGAAGCGTGCCCAACACACAGGACGGCTTCCGGCCGGAGGGACGTCACGTGGGCAAGCTCGCCGTGTGACCCGCCAGCTCTAGGCACCCGAACATCGGCCGGGCCTCCCGCCCCCGCCGGCTCCCCTCCCGACCTGCCTCCCGGACCCCAAGTGCCAGACCGGACCCCTCCCACAGCCTCCCACGCTACCTCTCAGCCGCATTCCAGCTGACCCGCTCCTGAGGTTACCTTGGGCCTCCAGGGGTGGGACAGACACAGGCACGTGGCCAGGACCTGCGGGGTTTCTGGGGTGAAGGCCGTGGAGCCAGCCATCCTAACTCACCTGACCCCCTCACCCCGTGGAGGTCCTCACTTAGCAGAAGGGGCCTTCGAGCTCATGGAGGCGGGCCTCTGAGGCCACCCGGACCCTGCAGGCCGCAGCGCTGGTGGGAGCCCAGACACGGGGCCCAAAGCCAGTCCTGGGGACGCGGCCAGTACCCACGTGCGGCCGTTCGGTGCGGCCCCGCTTCCCACCGAGGCAGGGTCCTGACCCCTCTGTCCTCCCTGCTGCTCACACTTGCGCTGACAAGGGTGACCCTCCAGGGTGAGCGGCATGTTCTCGGGTGGCTGAGAAGAGCTTCAGGAACAACCAGCTGTCCCGCAAGAAAACTGCAAGCCTCCAAGCCCACACAATCTGGCAGCAACTGACTGTCACCCAGACATCGGGACACACCCAGCAAGCCTCTGGCGCCTCGAGGCCTGGGGACCCTGTGCCCTTGCCACGTGCCTGCACCCGAGTCAGACCACCCTTCCGCCCGCCCACCCGCCTCACCCACCGTGGCCCGTCCTGGGATCCGTCTCCCACAGAAGGTCCACGGCCCCACCAGCCTCCTCCGGGACGAAGATGTCACCTTGTCACTCCCTTCCTTCCTATGCTAGGGCCCCACACAGAGACCCAGAAAGCTCAAAACAGGACAGTTGCGTAAATAAATTCCTGGTAAGGAAGGAAGGAAGGAGGGAGGGGACGGGGAAGGGTGTGGAAGGGGGGAGGAGAAGAGAAGGAAAGGAGGGAGGAGGCGGGGATGAGGGACCCAGGCCGCCGGCCAGGCCTCCACCACCGCCTCACAAAGACCCCGCAGCCACCAGCCCACAATCAGGTGGGAGGGAGGCCCCCCGCGTTTGAGAGTCATCTTCCACACTTCAGGGCTTCGGCCACCTCCCTCGGGTCCCCACAAGGGGACTTAGCTGCTGACCACAGGGAGCACCCATCCCAGGGACAGGGCCTCCAGAGGCCTCTGCCTTGCCCAGGAGTAGTGACTTAGGGATCTGGGTGCACGTCCTTAACAGCGTCCCCGCTAGCCTCTCCTGGCCTCCTCATCCCCGGCCTCTTTTTTAAAGCTGGAACATCAGACCGGTGCATGGAGCGGGCAGATAGAAGCCACAGCCATGTGCAGCCCTGGGAGGGGGTGGGGTCCAGAACATAGCAGGTGCTTCCTCACTGCTCTGCCCGATGGCCAACAATCGAGGAGGTCCTGGAAGACACACCCTCCCCTCTCCCCCTCGGTCTCCCCACCAGAGGGAAAAGGCTGGGAGTTGCTCTCAGAACACTCTAGAAGAGAAGCCTTTCCTCCCCGGGGACGGTGCAACACAGTGGCCCACCCGACACCTCAGTTCTGTGGCCTATGGAATGAGGACACCAGCCTCTTTCACAGTGAGGTCCCCAGGGACAGGGGACAAGCTGTGACGTGCACCTGAGGAGAACTCTCCCAGGGACACAGCAATGTAACATCGGTGCCCAGGGCACCTACGTTTGTGACCCCCCTGACCTGACTTGCATGAGAATTCAGGATGGGTCAACCACTGAGAAAGGGTTTTAAGACCTTTTAGGGGCGCCTGGGTGGCTTAGTCACTTGAGCATGTGACTCCTGATTTTGGCTTAGGTCATGATCCAGGGTCATGGGATTGAAACCCACATCAGGCTCTGTGCTGAATGGAGCCTGCTTAAAATTCTCTTCTTCTCTCTCTCCCTGTCTCTCCCCCGCTTGCACACACGTATGCATGCTCTCTCTCTCTCTCTCTCTCTCTCTCTAAGATAAATAAAAACTGAAAAAAAAAAAAAGATAAATAAAAACTGAAAAAAAAAATCCAAAGGTTTAAGGGAAATTGATAAGAATCCTCAAAAACTTGGAATGAGCCATTTCCAATCTGGTCACAGGTGCTCCCAGGCCCTGGAGACACTCAAGCAAATCAATTCAGTGTACGTGGGAAGCCATACTGCCTCAAGGTTTCAAGGGAAATTTCTCTAAAATTCATTAGACGGAAGATTTTTTCTACATTCAAGACAGAGAAAAGGCAAAAATGTAGCAGCTAATCTCATCCCAGAACCAGTACATACAGGAATCAAACTCATCCAGAGGAACCGCTGGTTAGGACATCAGCCAAGCTGTGATTCGCTAGCTGGACTGCACACGGGGGCCTCTGAGGATGCCTGAGATCGCACATCACAGCCGAGACCAGGGACCCTCGGAAGGGCAGTGGCCGAGCCAGGACTCGCATTTCGGAGAACATACTGCTAAGCGGTTCTCACCATTCGCTCTGTCCCTTCTACTAAAATAGCTCTAGGGGTGCCTGGGCGGCTCAGTCAGTTAATTGTCCAACTCCTGATTTCAGCTCAGGTCATGATCTTGTGGTTCATGGGTTCGAGCCCAGCATCGGGCTCCACGCTGACAGCTCAGAGCCTGGAGCCTGCTTCGGATGCTGTGTCTCCCTCTCTCTCTGCCCCTCCCCTGCTCATACTCTGTCTTTCTCATTACTTGGAAATGCAACTTTACAAAAAGGAGAAACATTGGATTGATAGCAGCTACTTTTTGGGTGGGAGAAAAAGAAAGGTTGGGAAGGCTGGGGGGCTCAGTCGGTTAAGAATCCAACTTCAGCTCAAGTCACGATCTCATGGTTCGTGAGTTTGAGCCCCGCATCGGGCTCGGTGCTGACAGCTCAGAGCCTGGAGCCTGCTTCAGATTCCGTGTCTCCCTCTCTCTCTCTGCCCCTACCCACGCACGCTCTGTCTCTCTCAAAAGTAAATAAACATTAGAACAATTTTAAACCAAATAAAACAGCTTCACTCAGACAACAAGCCAGCTGCCCCAAAGTAAAGGCCACCCTTCACTCCTCGAGGCGCTGACCAGGAGGGGGACACACCGCGTGCACTCACCATGATGTCCCCCTTCAGCAGCTGGGCCGGCTCGATGGCGATGTGGACCCTGCCTTGGTTTCCCGGGCCGATGTTGCTTGGGGATAAACAAGGTAGAGCTTAATGCAACCTCAGGACTTAACAGAAACGTTGTGTGAGAAAAGCGACTTCGTAACGCAAACTCAGAGATGACGCGAAACATCCCGCCAGGCTCCGGGATCCAAGTCGAGCGCATCACGGCCAGGCTGCCACCCACGTGTGGGTCCATGGTCAGTCCAGACACAGGACGGCAGCTCGTTCTGAGCGGTGGCAGCACCATGAGGCCACATCTTACCTGACGCCCTTTATACTAACGCTCATAAAACATCTAGGGGCGCCTGGTGGAGGGGGGGCTCAGCTGGTTAAGCATCGGACTTCGGCTCAGGTCATGATCTCACAGTTTGTGGGTTCGAGCCCTGCGTCCGGCTCTGTGCTGACAGCTCGGAGCCTGGAGCCTGCTTTGGGTTCTGTGTCCCCCTCTCTGCCCCTCCCCCGCTCATGCTCTGTCTCTCTCAAAAATAAACTATAAAATTTAAAATAAAAATAAAACATGTAAATGCACACAAAAGCAAACCAGAAAAGCCTAGAAACCATACAAATTCCGAGGACATGTGTCTGCCCTTTGTCTAAAATGCACAGAGGAGGGGCACCTGGGGGGCTCAGTCAGTTAAGTGTCCACCTTCGGCTCAGGTCATGATCTCACAGTTTGTGGGTTCGAGCCCCGCGTTCAGCTCGGTGCAGACAGCTCAGAGCCTGGAGCCAGCTTCGGGTTCTGTGTCTCCCTCTCTGTCCCTCCCCTGCTCTCGCTCTGTCTCTCCCTCCCTCTCTGCCCCTCCCCCACTTGCACTCTCTCCCTTTCAAAAATAAGCAATAAGAAAATTAAATTAAATTAAATTTAAAAAATAAAACGCATGGGGGAGAGAAAAGCACGGGACTCTGGTATGGCTACTTCCATCCAGTTTGGGGCCTGCCCACCCTCCAGGCCCCGGTCCACACCCCTCTCTGGAGCCAACCGTGCACCTGCCTTGACTGCTGGCCAGGCACTCCCGGCTGGATGCCCCCACCCCTTCCCGCAGGACAGGCGGCTCGGCAAGGCCCATCTCCTGCGAAGGTGGCACACTTACTATATCCCCGATGTGTACACGGGCTGCATGGCCTGGTAGAGCTTCAGAAAGGGCCGGCATGCTGGAAGAGAGGCGGAATCATCTATAGACACAGGAGTGTGGCCAACAGCAAAAGAGAGACAAGGTGGCCACGGGCTGTGCCCGAGCTTCAGAAGCAGCGCTGGTATAAGGTCACCGGGGTCCCTGGGGAGAGGAGCCCCCCCTCACTGGCTTTCTCCGGCCGGTGACCAGGACGCCCGGGGCCCGGATCCCATGTGAGCCTCTCCGTGGGAGAAAGGGGGGCCTGTCAAGTGCAGGGTCTGGGACGGGCCAGCAAACCTCGAGACCCTGCTGGGAGCGGACACTCACCTCCGCCCGTGTCAAAGTTGGGAGTGCCGTGCAGGATGACAAAATGCAGGAACAGTGGCGAGGTGTTCATTTTCACCGTCCCCGACAGGAGCCCGCTGAGGAACTGAACGTACCTGCAAAGCAACGGCGGCTTAGGGCCCCTGCAGCAGGGGCCTAACCCCAAGCTGGACGTTTCCTGGGGTTCTGGGAGGGGCCCCAGCCCCCACTGCTCACAGTGAGGGGGGCCGCAGCATCCAGGTGTGACCCTGGGGAGCACAGCCTGGGCACGCAGCCCCGTCGGGATCCCTGGACACCCCACACTGCGGGCAGCCTCTCCGTCTGTCCCCCAGCCCAGAGCCACGCTGGGCCAGGCCACAGGGCTGTTACAGTTCCCCCACCCTGGGGGAGGAGAGGCTCTGTAAGCACCTCACACTTCTAACAGGGTCCCTCTGCCCTCACCTCCCACCCCACGCAAAGACCCTGGACGGGCCCCCTGCCCATCAGAGGGGTCAGAGCGCCCATCACCAAGCAGGCGTGGGTTCTCATATCATGAAGGTTTAGCGGGGGATGTACAATAAGCATGTCTGTGACCACAAATGCCATTAAGGAACAACGAATCCCATCCACCCCCACCCCTGCACATCACTCCACTCCTAAGACAAGCACATGTGGCAAATGTCACTCGTGTAAAGTATCTGGACAGAGTGGAGCCTGCATCCGTGTCCCTCCCCCCAACTGTGACAATCACAAGTCTGTGGCTCCTGCTTTTCGAAGGCAAGCCCCAGCTCAGCACGGGACCCTCGGCTCTGAGCGCCCAGCCCCAGCCCGAGACCCCAACCCAGGCAGGTCAGGACGGCAGCCAGAGATGGCCGGTCACCCCTTCCGGTCTCCAGGGCCGCAGGCGGCTGACTGGCAGCAGATCCCAAATGTGCAGCCAGGCCGGTGGCCCCACGTGTGCCCACTACCGTGTGCCTGCGTGCTGGCCGGTCCACGCACAGTGCTGGCCCCAGGGGCTCCTCACGGGTGCTGGGCGCACACATCACTCAGACCCCCTCTCTACGCTTTGATTTACTCCAGCGTGCACGCAGGGAGGGGTAAGAAAACCTTGTATGGTACAACACATGTCGAATCTCTATGAAGTTCTCTTTGGGGTGGCCTCGTCCCGCTGTCCCCCAAAGTGTCAGCACAAGCGCGAATGCCCCGGGATGACAACCACGTGCACTGCAAGCCTGCTCGGCAGCTGTGGCCAGGGTCGGGGCCGAGCCAGCGGAGTCTGCACATGGGGGACAGGTAGCCAGGCCATGTTCCACAGGTCTACGTCTGTACGCAGCCACCCAGAAGCCCCCGTCGGCACCGAAGACCAGAAAATCGGTCCACGGGTGGACAGGAGACACAAAAGAAAATGAAAGGGCTTCCTGATCAGTTCCTCCAGCAGACCGCGGGCAGGACTGGTCCCAGCCGTGGTGTTCACCGCGGCAAAGGCAGGAAGGAGCGCAAGGGCCCCAGCCGCCTGCCCGACTCTCGAAGCGCACAGCTTGCAAACCCCGTTCCAAACAGCTCCACCGTCTCCCACCACCTCCTCCTGCTTTCGAGGGAAGAAACTCCCTGGGAGGTCGTTTTCCCGCATCATCTCTGTGCAGAAGGTGCAGACATGGCGCGTGTACGGGCAGGAGACACACACACGTCACTCGTGTGCCAAAGCAGCTTGAGATCTGCCGATATTCGCCACGTTGCTTAACCAGCTGCCAGAGGGAATTTATGGCTGGGGTTCTCTTGAATCTCAAACATGTGATCTGCACTTGGGTAAGCCACAGGAGGGCATGGGGGGGGCCACCCTGGTTCCGAGCAGGGGACACCTGATGGCCGCAGCGGGTACGCTCCCCGAGGAGAGAGGATGGGCACCCGGTCCCTTTGCACCCATCCGCCTCCCGTACAAATGCTCTTTCAGACACACAGGCGTTGTGTCAAGACTACAGAAACGTCAGAGCCAAATGAAGCTATACTGGGGTGTGTCTGGCTCTCAGACACACCTACGAATCTTAAATTTCTGCAGGCCAGACATCGGGGCTCTGATCCCTTCACCAGACTGCAGGCCAGACATTGGGGCTCTGGCCCCTTCACCATGCAGGGTCGGACACAGGAAGGACCCCACCAGGGGCCACCTTGGGACCCCTCCTGCCCCGCGCCCCTGGGAAGGTCCGCTGGCCCCGTCGTCCCTCCCTGATGGAGTCTGGACACGTGTGCCGCTGTCTCGACCCCCTCCCAGGAAGAAGAGTGCAGAGGAGAAGGGGCACAGAAACCCTCATCGTTCACTCGTCACATGCACAGCGTTGATGACAAGCTAAGACTGCAGAAATGGTGTTTTATTTATCAGAGCAAAAAGAATGCCACATTCATCAGCAACCCCGGGGCTTCAGCAAGGGGCTCCTCAGCATCAGCCGGAAGCCGACCGCTCTGTGGCTTTTGAGGGTAAGGAACAGGGGCGCCCGGGGTGGCTCAGTCGGCTCAGCTCATGATCTCACAGTTCGTGAGTTCGAGCCCCGTGTCGGGCTCTGTACTGACAGTGTGGAGCCTGCTTGGGATTCTCTCTCTCTCTCTCTCTCTCTTTCTGCTCCTCCCCTGCTCACCCTCTCTCTGTCTCTCTGTCTCACTCTCTCAAAATAAATAAATAAATATAAAAAAAATAAGAGTAAGGAACAGAGTGGCAGAGAATGGACCCCCTGTCAAACAGGGTCCCGCCTTGGAGCTCATCACCGAGTATTAATTAAGCGAAAGCTTGGAGGTGGCTTGCTGTTGAGGCCCCAACAAACCCCCACAAACCCCCAGCAAACTAATTAAGTCACTCACCACGAGACCCACTTTGAAATGGTTTCTCAAACGCAGTCCTGACATAGGCCACGATGTCCCCCCTCGGGGTGGCCGGGACCACAGGGAGGGGGTCGTCGGAGCCTCTGTCACACAGATGTGTCCGTCCTGGGCTCTTCAGGCCTCAAAGTGCTTCCAGGCGTACTGTATGCACGCACTCAGTCACCTACCCACTTGAGAACATCTCCCAAGGCGGGAGCTGGGTAGAGAACATCCCTCTAGCCCGTGGGTGCAGGAAGATTCACCTGGGAATGCAGAATGGAGCCCACACGACCATTACGCAACGTCAACACTACAGCTTTCAGCGCACGCCGACAGGAAGTACACGTGGCAGGCGTGGGTTTGCGAAAGTGAGAGGGCTTTCCTCCATTTTCCACACTCTTGCACTGCTATTAAACAGCTACAGTAAAAGGGCGCCTGCATGGTTCAGCTGGCTAAGCGTCTGACTTTGGCTCAGGCCATGATCTCACGGTCCGCGAGTTCGAGCCCCGTGTCGGGCTCTGTGCTGACAGCTCGGAGCCTGGAACCTGCTTTGGAATCTGTGCCTCCCTCTCTCTTTGCCCCTCCCCTGCTCGTGCTCTGTTTCTGTCTCTCGAAAATGAATAAATGTTTAAAAAAAAATTTTTAAAAAGCTACAGTAAATCCTAAGAGCAAAAAGAAGAAAATAAGGCAAACATTCTTCCTTGGTGGGTGCTGAGCATTTTGAGTGGATAGAAATACAAACCATATGATGGTGTCAACAGATGCAGAAAAAACACTGGACAGAATACAACATTGGTTTATGATAAAAAGTCTCAACAAAGTGGGTATACAAGGAGCACGCCTCCACATAACAAAGGCCATGCATGACAAGCCTGCAGCAAACATCGTACCCAATGCTGAGAAGCTGACAGCTTTTTCTCCAAGATCAGGAACAAGACAGGGATGCCCACCCTTGCTACTTTTATTCAACATAGTGTTGAAGTCCTAGCCACAGCAATCAGACAAGAAAAAGAAATGAGAGGCATCCAAATCAGAAAGATTTAAAACTGTCATGGTTTGTGGGTGACATGATATTATACATAGAAAACCCTAATCCTCCCTTCAAAAATTGTTATGACTAATAAATGAATTTGGTAAAGTTGTTGGGGCGCCTGGGGGGCTCAGTCGGTTAAGCATCTGACTTCGGCTCAGGTCATGATCTCACGGTTTGTGAGTTCAAGCCCCACATTGGGCTCTGTGCTGGCAGATTGAGCCTGGAACCTGCTTCGGATTCTATGTCTCCCCCTCTCTCTGCCCCTCCCCTGCTCATGCTCTCTCTCTCTCTCTCTCTCTCTTTCTTGAAAACAAATAAACAGTAAAAAAATTTTTTTTTTAATTTTGTAAAATTGAAGCATACAAAATTAACATACATCAATAGGTTGCATTTCTAGACAGCTAAGAATGTACTACCAGAGAGAGAAATTAAGAAACAGCCCAGGGGTGACTGGGTGGCTCAGTTAAGCGTCCATCTGACTCTTGGTTTCAGCTCAGGGCATGATTTCGCGGTTTTGTGAGTTCAAGCCCCGCGTCAGGCTTTGTGCTAGCAGCACAGAGCCTGCTTGGGATTCTCTGTCTGCCTTTCTCTCTGCCCCTCTTCCACTCATGCTGTCTTCTCTGTGATAAATAAACTTAAAAAAAATTTTTTTTAATAAAAAAAAAGAAAGAAAGAACCCATTCACAACTGCCTCAAAACGAATGAAACAGCTAGAAATAAACTTAACCAAAGCAGTGGAAGACCAGTATGCTAAAAACCGTAAGACACTGATGGAAAAAACTAAAGACGACACAAACAGAAAAACGTTCCATGCTGATGGATTGGGAAGAACAATATCGTTAAAATGTCCATCCTACCAAAAGCAAGTGACAGATTCAATGCAAACCCTATCAAAATTCCAATGGCATTTTTCATCACAGAAATAGCAAAAAGCAAACAAACAAAAAAGCACCTTAAAGTTCACATGGAACCACGAAGGAGCCTAGACAGCCAAAGCAGTCTTGAGAAAAAATAACAAAGCCAGAGGTATAACACTTCCCGATTTCAAACTAAGTTACAAAACTGTAGTAAACAAGACAGTACGGCACTGGCATCAAAACAGGTCAATGGAACAGAAGAGAGAGCCCAGAAATAAGCCCACGCACGTCCGGTCAATTCGTTTATGACAAAGGAGCCAAGAATATACAATGGAAGAAAGCAGTCTCCTCAATCAACAGTGTTGAGAAAACGGGGCCACTGTCTTACCCCGTGCACAAACTAAACTCAAAATGGATTGAAGACTTGAACATAAGACCTGAAACCATAAAAATCCTAGAAGAAGACATCGGTCTTGGTGATGACGTTTTTAATTGGAACCAAAGCAAAAATAAACATGTGGGATCGCATCAAACTAAAACAACTTCCACACAGCGAAAGAGTCCATCATCAAAAGGACAAGGCGGCCCACAGAATGGGAGAAGATACTTACACAATGTGGTTAATAAGGGGTTGGTATCGAAAATATATGCAGAAGAGATACAGCTCCACAGCAAAAAAACAAAAACAAACAAAAAAACAATAATCCAATTGAAAATGGGCAGTAGACATGAACAGACAGTTCTCCAAAGAAGACATCCACATGGCCCACAGACACATGGAAAGATGCTCAAATCACTGATCATCAGGGAAATGCAAATCAAAACCACCATGAGATACCACGTGACACCTGTCAGAACAGCAAAAATAACAGCACCAGAAACTACAGGTGTTGGCAAGGATGCGGAGAAAAAGGAACGCCCTTGGGCTGTTGCTGGGAATGCAAACTGGTGCAGTCACTATGGAAAACCGTGTGGAGGTTCCTCAAAAAGTTAAAAATAGAACTACCATATGATCTGGTAACTCCACGTATAGGTATTTTGCCAATGAAAACAAAAACACCTACTTGAAAAGGTCATCTGGGGGCACCTGGATGGCTCAGTCAGTTGAGCATCCGACTTCAGCTCAGGTCATGATCTCAGGGTTCCGGAGTTCAAGCCCCACGTCGGGCTCTGTGCTGACAGCTCAGAGCCTGAAGCCTGTTTTGGATTGTGTGTCTCCCTCTCTCTCTGCCCCTCCCCTGCTCTCACTCTCTATGTCTCTCCCTCTCAAAAGTAAATAGGCATCAAAAAAATTAAAAAAATAAAAGAAAGAAAAGGTCATCTGCACCCGTGGTTACTGCAGCATTACTGATGGTAACTGACGGTAGCCAAGACGTGGAAACAGCCCAAGTGTCTATCAAAGGACAGACGAATAAAGGTGTGGCATAGATATACCACAGGATGTTAATCAGCTCTAAAAACAAGAAAGAAATCTTAACATCTGCAACAACTTGGATGGAAACTACTATGTAAAGTAAAATCTCCAACAGAGAAAAACAAATATCCTATGACTTCACTTATATGTTGAACCAGAAAACAAAACAAATGAACAAATAAAACAAGCTCCAAAGCTCACACACACAGAGAACACATTGGTGGTTGCCAGAGGCAGGGGTTACTGGATGGGTAAAAGGCGGGAGAAGAGGAGGGGGAGGAAGGAAGAAGGAGGGAGGAGGAAGGGGAAGAAAAAGAAGAGAGGAGGAGGAGGAAGAGGGAGGAGGAGGAGGAGGAGAAGGAGAAGCAAGAGGAGGGAGAGGGGAAGGAAAAAGGAAAGAGGAAGAAGAGGTAAAAGGAAGAGGTGGAGGAAGAAAAGGAAGGACATGGAGGAGGGAGGGGGAAGAGGAGGAGGAAGAGAGGAGGAGCAGGATAGGAGAGGGGAGAGGAGGACAGGGGGAGGGGCAGGGGAGAAATGGGAACCTCTCTTCCCTGGCGGGAGCAGAGCATCCAGGGGGCTCCCTCCTAGTTTAAGTCACACCCACACGGGAACGTCTGCTGCCACCCTGGAAAGGGCCCAACAGGGAAACGCCACGTCAGGGTTCAAAACAGAACGAGGGGCTCGGTGTACCTGTAATACTAACGAAATGCTGGGTTTCTTGCAAGCGACTCACACTCCCTTGTGGGGTGTGTGGCTCAGAGTGGGTTCAGACTCAGAGTCCCACACCACCCACACAGCCGGGTCTGAACACACACGGACCTGGACACGGGAAACACCCAGGAAAAAAGGAGGCAGTGCCTTTGGTGGTCCTTGAAATCCCTCTCCCAGATGGAACCGAAACACGCCTATGAGCCGCCCCAAGGATTCCCTCGGAGGCTGGGGAAGCAGGTGCAGGAGACAGAAAGCCATCCTGGCAACTGCCTCGGCCATCCTTGGCAAATCCCCTGCTGTCAGCCTTAAAATAGAAGCGCAGAGGCTGTGTGCCCGGCTCCGTGTCACTGTCAGCAAGACGTGGGGCCGGGAGGAGGCCGCCCAGGACCCCTCTCGCTGGACCCTGACCTGCTGCGCACACCCTGACCCCGTCCGCCTTCTTCAGCTGGGCGCGGAGGGCGGCATGCACTCCCCTGGGGACACATGGCGAGAGAGTCGGCTGTCCCAGGCCCCTTCCGACCCCGCACACCGAGCATCCCGGGGGCTCCAGAGAGAGGGTAGTGGGCGGGCCAGGGAGGCTAACATGATGGAAGACGCCCCGGGCTCAGGAGCTGAGCGTCTAGCACAGGGGTCGGGGCCAACCACAAACCTGCCACAGAGCCATGTTCGCTCATTTCCGAATGCCTGTGCCGCTCTCCCGTGAGGACAGCCGTGACAGAGACCACGTGGCCTGCACGGCCCAGAACCTCCACCCGCCAGCAGATTACAGACACAGTTCACCAACCCGACCCGGCAGATAGAAACCAGTTCTGGCATCAGAGCACAAATTCACCCCTGCACCAAGCGTGCGGGAAGGACGCCTGGGTCCCCCTCTCAGAGCCAGCCGGGGCCGGGGGCTCCCCTCCCACCCACACACAGTGGCTCATCTCTGCCACTGGGCACCCACCAGCCCTCCCCTCCTGTTCTTGCCTTGTCAGGGGAGGCGCCTCTTCTGTCCCCACCTTCTGAAATATGAAATCTCACCCACCTGTTCACTCAGGCGTGGGGACACGTACGTACCGTTTCTGGGACGGCTGCATTAAATCCGAAACTTTATCATCGTAGAACTTCTTCATCGCAAATCTATCCAGGGCCTGGTCGGCGCTGGGGAAGGAGAGAGATGGACAGAGACACAGCGTTGACCCCGTGGAATCACAGGTGGCGGGGTGACACGGGACAGGTGGTATGGCTGTCCTGAGTGACCGGCTCCCACGGGAGCCCCACCTCTGCCATGCCTGCACGCGTGCACCCCAGCCTAGCATTAGCATCTCCTCTTGGACCCCAATCCCGGGAGTATGTTCGGGCCACCGTGGAAGCCAGGACTGCGGGTCTGGAGCTCTGTCCCAAACAGCAGGTGGCTTCCATGGGCCCCGCATGAGTCTTCGGATCACCGGGGTTTGGGGCACAGTCAGAGCTCTACGGTCAGGAACACCCAGCAAGTCCCCGGAGAGCAGTGTGGGACCCGCAGGGGGGTTACGACTGTCAGCAGGCCGGGGGGGGGGGGGGGGTCAGAAGGCTGCGCCAACATGGTTCCGAGGTGGCCACCACAGGGAACGCTGCTCACCAACAATCCCACGCTGACCTCAGCTCTACAACGCCCACCAGCGCACACGGCAGGATCCAGGAGACCCCGTAAGGGGCATTTCACGGGCCTGCCTGATCTGACTCAGATGAATCGTGGAACGTGGGTACAAGAGGTCGCAGTAAAAAGCTTCCTTGGAAATGTGATCTACGGGTGAGCCCTCCCCTTAGCACGTGTACGTGCACCTCCAGAAAATCGGTATTTCACCGCCTGCGTTTGTCTTAAAGCTGGACTGATGGGGTGGTCCCGTACGGAAGATCCCCTCAAGCTCTGAATATTTACCATGTCGAGGACTTGTTTTCAAGCTGGAAAGTACGGTTACATATCCACCCGTTCGCTTGTAAGCACTCCTTTCCCCAGAGCTCTCGTGTCCCACTAAACGTGGGACACTGATAACGCATCTGGGCCTGTGCGTGTTCAGTATTAACGTCACTGTTAGCATCAGGAGTGTTCCCAGGGACGGTCTCTGTGATTGCTCGTCTTCAGGGAGCCGACACACGAGCATCCTCCCTACTGTTTGATTTCCAGTTTCGGATCTGATCTGGAGCACGGTTTCACGACAGAGCTCTTAAAAACGCGTGCTCCAGGGGTGCCTGGGTGGCTCAGTCAGTTAAGCGTCCCACTTCGGCTCAGGTCAGCCTGCTTTGGATTCTGCCTCTCTCTCCCTCTCAAACAAATAAACATTAAAAAATTTTTTTAAGAAAACAGAAAGGCAGGTGTCGCTCCATTTTAGCGAGAAGTACTTAACACCGTTACTCGTGCGGCTGCCAACAGCATTAACAGCGGCAAATACCCGAGTACTGGTACTGGACGTTACATGCCACGATGCACTGAACGGCCACAAAACCGCACGAGGCTCAGCCACCATTCCCCCCTTCGCAGGCAAGGACCCCAAGGCTTTGAGGTTCATGAAAATGGCCCGAGTCTGTGGCGGAGATGAGCCCCAACTATGGAGAAAAATGGAGGATTGAGGAGGGGTGTTGCGGGTGCTCTAGGGCTTGAAGCCGCTGGGCTCTGTGCCCCCTGACCTGCCAGGTGAGCCCCCGCCCATGGAGCCCGGGTTGCAGGCACAGCCACGTGGCTGCGGCAGAAACAGGGGGCGACGCTGTGCAGGCGGCACGTGGTCTGTGTTGCACGCTGTGGCTCGGCGGAGGGAGTCCAAGTGAGCAGGAGCCTCGGGGTCTGGCACACGCCCAGACGCTGACTATCAGTGAGGGGCGATCCGGTTTGCAGGGGGGGCTGGGACCCCCCCCCCCCCCCGCCAGCCCCAAGCTCCCTGGTCCACGTCCAGAGAAAACATTTGGGAAGTCAAATTTCACTCCTTGGCGCTGGCAAGGCCAGGATCTGTGGGCCGCTATGAACAGGGCGCGTGTCCTCATAACTGGGGCAGCTCCTGCTTCACAGGAGGGTACGTGTGGACGCAAACCCACAGGGAACGACACTCTGGGCTGGGTTGCGGCGTGAGTGGTTTGCACCAGGAGATTCCCGCCAGCCTCCTGCGCCCGACGTCCCGGCCAAGGGTCCCGTGGTGGCTCTTCCGGCCCCCGGGGACCAGAGGGGACCGGAGACAGCTCCCCGAGCCTTGGTTTCCCCATTGGTAAAGCGTGAGCGGTGACTGGTTCACCCCCTGGGTTACTCAGGAGGATTGAGGGAGAAAAGACCAACTTGCAAAGTACATTCCAGACGCCAAGGACACGCAAACCACCGTGGCCACTCGTCTTGACAAGGTACAAGGTATCCAGGGAGGCTACACGGCTCTCGCTCTTAAGACGGGTGACGTCCGTCCCTGCTGTTTTCGGCACAGAACGAGGGAGCGCTCACCAGCTGCCTCAAGGCGACGTCGGGGTCAATCAGACACCTGCACGTCCTTCTCAGCAGCACCAACCACTAGCGGGGCGCTTTCCCCGTCCCGAGGGCCGGCCGAGCCTCCCACCCCGTCCCGGAGCTTCCGACACCCAGGGCAGCGCGGACGCCCCTCGTACCTGGCCGACACGTTGGTGAAGTGCATGTACGACGATATCACCACGCCGATGCGTCCCTTTCCGCCCTGCAGGAGACAAAAGAGGGACTCAGTTTCTCTGGACTCACACCGCAGAGACGGAACGCTCGCAGATGACAAAGAGCCTGCTTTGGGGGGGGTAGCCACCGTCAGCCTCCACCGGTCCCCGATCTGGGGATGGCAGCATCCAGCAGGCAGGCAGCGTGCACACCGGGTGCCCACGGCAGGTGCCACCTGGGGCATGGGGCAGATCTGCACAGAGGTGGCCGGTTAGCTCGCCATCTCCCACGGGGGACCAGCAGCATGTGCGGGGGGAGACACGCAACGGGTGTAGACTGGCCTGCAAGTGAGCTGAAGCCCCGCCCCACAGGCCGAGGTTATGAGGGCTGCACACGCAGCCTGGAAAGCCCGGAGGGCAGATGCCAGCGTGCTGGCAGCACCTCACCCCTGCCACCACTTACCCAGCCCTGCCTGGTTACACACAGGGACCGTGGCCCAAGAATGCAGGGGCTCAGTCCGTGACCACAGACACACACAGCCCAGACGCGGCAGCCAGCCGGAACCACGGGCCAACGGGACCCACAGGACTGGGTGTGTGGCAACACCACCGCTGTGACAGGCCGCCTGCCGCCTTCTGGAACATACTGCAACAATCCAGCCCAGCGGTCAGCAAACCACACTCCACCAGCCCCTTCTGCCCACTACCTGTGGGCACACACTACCTGTGTCCACACAACCTGCGAGCCCAGGGCTATGTTTCTGAACAGTTGAAGAAGAAGCAAAACTATGACATCTGTGACACGTGACAGTCACCTAAAGGTCAGCTGTCACTGTTTGACCCCAGCCATGCCCGTCTGCTTAGGTGCACGAGGGGTATTTCCACCGTCAACAGCAGGTGTGAGCAGTTACGGTCACCCCGCACCCGCAAAAGCCCAAAATATTCAGTCTGGGTTTTTCATGAAAAGTCAGCCAACTCGGACGTAGAGGCGCATGAAGCCAAAATGGCAGGGGCACCAGCACGCAGGCCCCCACGTCGGTCCTCAAGAAGAAATGGCCAAGCAGATCCGGTCACAACTCTGAGGACCCACACCACGTGGGAATGTCACCCAGGAGCGGGCAGCTCTCTGCCCATGCAAGTCAGGTGCACAGACACACGCCATTTACTGGCACAAACCCACTGCTAGCAAACAGCCCCTCGGCCCGGTGGGGCACTCATGGGACATTCACGGCCACCGCGCTTGGTCACTCATGGTCTCTGTGGTGCTCGCACGAGACTCCGAAAGGTTCAACTCCACCAGCTGTCTGTCCTCCACAGTTGTCAGAATCACTGACTGCACAAGTTGCTGAAGGTGAGTCCTTTGTACAGACTCAAAACCAGATGCTGTGGGCATGGAAACTTCTAGAAGAACCGTCTGCTCAGTCAGCAGCTAGCAGGTGGTGGGTGGGCAGTGAAGGAGACTAGGGGCAAAACCGCACAACCCCTACCCTTCACAGCAGACGGGAGAGCGGGGCCGTTGCAGGGCTGACCTGTGTCTGCCCCCCACCCCCCAGGCCAAGCGCCCCAGCTCTGCCTGCATTCCCAGCACGTGCAGAAGGAAACACACACTCTGCTGAGCTCGCAGGTTTTGGCCAAGTCCCCGATGTCACCCCTGCTACGATCAAGGTGAACTTCTGTTAACGCCGACATCTAAAGTTCACACTCAGAGGGGGCTTCTCTCTCACAGCACGTTTTCTAGAACGCCTCGGGAATGGCTTCCACGCCCCCAGAACGGTGCAAGGTTTTCCAGAACTCTCAAGGTCTAGTGTGCCAGGATCTTCCGGGGGCCCGGCCTGGGGGCCTATGAGCCACAGGGGCATCACCATCGCTCCACCAAAGTCACCAGGCCACGGCTAACGAAGACCCGTTTGTTTTAACTAACAAGAATTGGTTAAAAATTTAAAAAGCCTATCTTCTTTTGAAGTTTGAAGCAAGACGCAAATTTGGAGAGAAGGTCCTTCCATCTAATGCAATCCTGAAAAGCTCCACTTAGCTTAGTTTTGTAAGAAAACTAGTGGGGGGCCTGGCTGGCTGTTTGATGGAGAAGGAAAATCAAGTTAGAAATGAGAAAAAGCAAGAAAAGCAGAGAAAGAAACGTCGTCCCTGTTCGTGTGCACCTGAAAGGCTTTCCTCCAAGCTGGGAGCCACCGCACTCCATGAGGGGGGCCAGGAGGTGTCCTACTGCCCCCAGAACAGGGGGTCTTTGTACCCTGGGGGGAGACTGTGCAGAAAGCCCCACACAGCCCGAGGGGGAGGTTCTCTGAAACTAAACTCAATAACGCAATGGATTTTCGTGCAGCTTTGGAACATGAAAAGATCTGAAAAGGAGACATCCCAAGAAGGAAATGTCAACGCTTTCAAGATGCTCTGACAGTCACAGAACACGGTGTATAAGGGACAAAATGGGGAGCAGACCCTTTCCCTCTGGGACCAATGCCCACCCACCGCACCGTCCTTTCCCAAAGCACCTCCCACATGGAGGGTATGGGCCACGGGCTTCCCCGCTCGGGAAATCCGCTCTCCGTCTGGCTGCACTCCATGCCAGCCGGATCCAAGAAGCCAGGGAATGCAGGGAGGCCGTGCGAAACCAGAGAAGAGAAAAGATCCCAGGTGGTCGGAGGCCAGGCGCGGCCCGGACAGTGCCCCCACGGCCAGCACCCGCCAGCCTGCAAGGGGGTGGCCACGTACGGTCCCCATCCAGCTGCCGGCCGGGGGACGACCACGTTTGCAACAGCATCCTGCCTGCAGCGTGGGGGTGGGTACATCACAGCAGGAGTCAGACGGCACCCCCAGCCCACTGCTGTCCATCCTAACAGCACCCTTTTCCTTCTCAAAGGGCTTTCTTGGGGCGCCTGGGGCCTCAGTCAGGTAAGTGTCTGACTTCAGCTCAGGTCATGACCTCGCGGTTCGTGGGTTCGAGCCCCGCGTTGGACTCTGTGCTGACAGCTTGGAGCCTGGAGCCTGCTTCAGATTCTTCAGGTCTCCCTCTCTCTCTCTGCCCCTCCCCTGTTCATGCTCTGTCTGTCTGTCTCTCTCTCTCTCTCTCTCTCAAAAATAAACAATAAAAAAATTTTTTAAAGGGCTTTCTTTCTTTTAAAATGGTGGGAAGATAAAATGGTTCGCTATCATTCCTGCCCTTCATTCGTTTCAAAATGTTCAGCTACGTGTTCAGCAACCCAAGTCCCACAAACTCTGGAGCCAAACTCTGGGAGGGGGAAATGATGGCTCTTCATTTTTAAGGACAAGTGCGCGAACGTGACCACAGAGGCTGATGGACAGCGCCATGGGTGTGACGGGCGGTCTGTGGGCCCCCCGCCCCGCCACCGGCCTCCCCCACCCTGCCCTCCACCCCAGGTGCGAGGTGGCACTCACCCTGCAGTGGATGACAACCACGTGCTGGGGGTCACTGTTCAGCCAGGACTCCTGCGCCTTGCAGACGGTGCACACCTGGTCCAGGGGTGGCGCATGTAGCTCGGGCCAGCCCACGTCCAGAATCTGCAACGAGACATGGGCCCCGGGGGTCCTCTTGGGGGCTCTGGTGGCACCAGGCACCCCACCACGGCCCTTCTATCTATATTTCATCTAACAGTAAGGAACACTGGGCCGTGTTCCTCTTCTAAAACCTGCTGGGAAGGCCCTGGGGTGGCCCAGTCGGTTGAGCATCTGACTCTTGATTTCGGCTCAGATCATGATCCTAGGGTTGTGAGTTCAAGCCCCACGTCAGGCTCTGTGCTGACAGTGTGGAGCCTGCTTGGGATTGATTCTCTGCCCCCCCTGCCCCCCCCACCTCGCGCACACACTCGTGCACGCCCTCTCTAAAATAAAAAATAATCATGATAAAACTTATTTTAAAAAATTAAAATAAATAAAACCTGCTGGAAATTGTGGCCAGGCTCCTTCACTGGAAAGAAAAACGTGAAGGATTATGTTGCCCCCGTGAGACAACTACTCTGCTTTTTGCAGCTGGGATGGCAATTCTAGAAAGGACTTTCAGAGCCGCTAATGGGGCAGGGCTCGTGGGGAGAGCCAAGGCCCGGTCAGATCTGAAACTGGAGTTCTTGGCCGGAGCTACTGCCAAAAATCCCTCCGGGCAGACGAAAATCGCAGCTTGGGGAAATTCAGGGAGCCGTTCCCCACGCAGCGTGCAGACAACATCTCAGAGAGAGGCCCGCTGGGTGCACTTGGGAGAAACACGGTCCTCAAAGGACAGAAGCGGGCCCACGAAGGAGGAAGCGCCTTGAGCCCGGCTTCAATCTGGAGCCGGAACAGAGAAGGTCCTCATCGCCTGACACCAACACCAGCACCCGCCCCTGCCCCACGACGCAAAACACTTTCTATTTTCCTTTTCCTTTCTTGAAGGGGAAGGGAAGGCCGAGCTCCCTTCCCTAGGAGTAACAGAAGTAACATGAAACGATGGAAAATTTCAGAGAAATGCCGGCAAGCTGAAAAATATCACATACCCCCTTCCGCCACTCGGGGGAACAGCTGTAGCATTTAGGTGACACCCTGAGGTTTTTGTCCACATAGCGGAGACGCTACTGTCTTATCCCAGTGGCTGCAGAATGTTCCCACGCATGGATCATGTATGCTGTTTACGCCATCACTTACACATGTGAGCAATTTCAAAAATTTCCCCTAAATCTTGACAACTAAGAATAACGGAGGGAGAACGAAACAGGTGACAGGCGGGAGATCCTGGCAGAGGAGACGCCACATGCGTGTGCACACACGCTTGTGCACACATGTGTGTAAACCCAGGAGAGGCTGAACGCAGTCTGAGGATCACGCCAACGTCGACTTCTGGCATCGACATTTTATTACTTATCATTAGTTCCACCCGGGGGAAGACAGGGGCCGGGACAAGTGGGCTCTCTCTGTATATTTCTGCAAGTTCCGGCAAATGTGTACTTCCTTCAGACTAAAGCAGCTGATTTATTTAAAAAAAAAATTTTTTTTTAATGTTTTTATTTATTTTTGAGACAGAGAGAGACAGAGTATGAGCAGGGGAGGGGCAGAGAGAGAGGGAGACACAGAATCCGAAGCAGGCTCCAGGCTCTAGGCTGTCAGTGCAGAGCCTGACACAGGGCTTGAACCCACGGACTGTGAGATCATGACCTGAGCCGAAGTCAGACACTTAACCGACTGAGCCAAGCAGGCGCCCCTAAAGCAGCTGATTTAAAAATAACCCCCAGATAAGGGCAGTTCCTGATTCCCCTAATGACGTCACATCCCACAAAGGCTTGCCGGGAACAGCTTCCGCACCAGCAGATACGCATCGTGCACGTTTGATAAAACAAAACTCAGAATATAAAGGGTGAAGGTCCGTACCTTTGGGTTAAGCTTCGTGAGGTCGTACCTCTTTTCAGAAAGGTTTAACACCTGTAAAGGGGAAGGAACAAGCCGTCAGACAACTCAGCGTCCTCGGAGGTCAAAGAGGAAACCGCTGGTTTTCACGTTCACCCGCCGCCTGCCTTCGAGGTACCGAGGATGATAAAAGGTGGAATCGTACGTAGGAACGGAGGACAGCTGAGCGCAGGGGCCTGTCCAGCTGGTGCGGTTCGCCACCCGCTTTCCTCAGAACCAAGAGCCCTCCTGCCTGATAAGACCCGTCACCCTGGGCAGCCTCGCTCAACGGCCTGCGGGTTCAGTTAGTTATACTGGCTGCACGTCCATCAGAGGATGCAGGTGTAGACGGGGAAGAGATGAGCCCACCCAGGATTCTTAACTCAGATCTGTACCAGACACGCACACGGGTCTTTCTTCAGACATTTCCAAAGGGTCCTAAGGGTCCTTGTCCCAAAACAAGGCAGGGACCGCTGCCCTCACTGTTGGCGGGGGCCAGGGGTAGGCTCTGGCCCTACAGCTGCGTGTCCGGGGCCCAGGGCCCTCCCGGGTCTCAGAGGACACCTGCAGGGGACCAGCCGTGCGCTGACCCCTGGGCCAGGCATCAGGACGGGGCAGACAGTTCCTGCAGGGCCTTGGGGAGAAAGGAAGCCCCTGGGACAAGAGTGTGATGGGACAAGAGTGTGACGCTCTCGGCTAGGACAGGCTTTCCCCTGCCCGCAGCCAGGTCATCACGCCAAGGACTGGCGTCCGAGGGACCCAGGAGCCAGGACGGCACGGCTCCAGCCCGACCCTGACCACTCAGCTCCGGGCCGGCACAGCCTGTGGGAAGCGACGAGGGGTCACCTCCGCTCGCCCTGCCTCGTTTGCAGGCAGCAGGCGGCCGATTAGTCATCTGAGACCGATAAGGGCACAATAACGGCCTTGTCGTTTAGAGCGAAGATTAGCTGCTTGGATGGAGATAAGAACAGCGTCGGGGCAGGTGCAGCGGAGGCGTGAGGGGTTGTAATTTAACCCAAGATCACACGGGGCCGCTCCCCTGGGGCTGCCACGGCGCGAACACACAGGACAAGCCAGGGGATGCGGGAGACGCTGGCCACGCTTACCCCCAAGCGGGGACTCTCCCCCTCCACAACATCACACGCGTTCCCGGCTGTTGGCAGCAGGGAGAGGCTTAGCCGTGATGCAGGGACGCCAACCCCACAGGGGCTGGCGGCCCCCTCCTGATGCTGAGCGCCCAGCGCACCAGGACGGCTGCCCACCACTCGCTCAGGGGCAGCGGCCATGGGCAGGGGACAGCTGCACTTCCCCGGGGACACTCGTGACCTCATGCCACAGCAGGTGGCACGTGGAACAAAAGCCCCAGTGGGAGGGAGCCCCGGGGCATCTCCATGAAGCCAGGCACAGAGTGAGGGACCACGGCCACCCCACAGACTCAGTGGCCACCCCAAGACTCTCAGTGGTTTCTTCACATTTCAGGAAACTCAGTGTCTTCCCAGTCACAGTGCCCAGTGTTCCCCCACACCGTCCCTGCACTCAGTGTCCCCTCTCCTACTCTCCCCGCGCTCAGTGCCCCCCCCACACCATCCCTGTGCTCAGTGTCCCCCCCACATCGTCCCCAGGCTCGGTGTCCCCCCCACCCTCCCCAGGCTCAGTGTCCCCCCCCCCACCATCCCCAGGCTCAGTGTCCCCCCCCACCATCCCCGCATTCGGTGTCCCCCCCACTCACCAGGTAGTTGTCCCCGTGTTTGGACCTCAGCATGCGCGTCACCTCCTGCAGGTTGTGCAGGTAGGACTCCTCGGAGCAGCTGGCGGGGAAGGACACGGCGATGATGCGCTCAGTGATGTAGGTGAGGTCCAGCTCGCGGCCGTCCTCCATGGCGGGGCTCAGCACCGCGGGCCTAGGAGAGGGGGCCGGTCAGGACGCGGAGGTGCCCACACTGGCTGCTCGCAGGGGAGCCCCGGCGGCAGCCCCCCGGGGGGCTGTGTGTCTATTCCGAGTGTGTTTGCATCACAGGAGCCCCTGCCCTGCGGCAGAGGGAGACCCCCAGGGGACGGACTCTGGAGGGAGGAGCCTGGTCCTCACTCCTGGGGGTCAGGACGGCGGGAGCAGAGGCCCCGTGGCGGGTCCTCAGGTCTTCCTGCCCCACCTGGAGACAGGTGTGGGGGCCGTGGAGGGGACGCGCTGGGAAGGAGTATGGGCGGCCACCCTACAGGTGCCTCCCCTCGGCCACAGGGGCGGCCGGCTCTACCAACAGGGCTACTGTGTGCAGGCTCCTGGGGAGTTGGGGGTGGGAGGGCAGGGGTGCGGAGGCAGGACCACCGACCACAACGGGGCCTACAGAGGGGAGGGCTGCTGAGGCTGGGACGGCACCGTGGGGATCATGTCCCGAGAGCCCTCCCTCCTCATCCTCATGGCAGGGCAGGCCCCCAGAGCTGACGGTGGCCGGGGATGAGGTGTTGGGTCAGCCCCAGCGCGTTAAGACCCACAGAAAACCCACAAAGGGACACAGGACGGTCACAGGAAGGTGGTTTTGGTCCACAGCCATCGCTACCAGGAGCTTCGAGCCTTTGTGGCTGCCACCTGTTTATCGACTGCCCCTTTTATAGGTGTTTCTCTCCTAATTTTGGAAAATTCAAAAACCTACAAAAGTTTAACCAACCGCTACGGACCCACCGTCTCACTTCGACATTAACACACGTTTCCGCCCACACCCCCTCGTCCACCACTCTGGCCGCCGTGAAGAAATCCCAGACATTGTTACCACCTCATTTATAAACATTTTAGTATTTCCTTCTGGAAGACAGACACTTCTTAGGAATACCTACGGTGCTGTTATTATACCCACTGGAAGGAACATCATCAGATCCAGCATCATAAACTTAGTCATTTAAGTTGATTTATTCAAATCAGGATGCAAAACATCACCAAGATGTTTTTTCTCTGCCTTATGCACATATGGCCGCAAAAGAGTTTTGATGACTTTTAAAAATTAAATCAGGTTTTGGGGCATGTGGGTGGCTCAGTCATTTGAGCATCTGAGTCTTGATTTCATCTCAGGTCATGATCCCAGGGTCGCTGGGTCAAACCCCATGTCAGGCTCAGCACTGAGGATGGAGCCCGCTTAAGATTCTCTCTCTCTCCCTGGGGCGCCTAGGTGGCTCAGTCGCTTGAGCGTCTGACTTCGGCTCAGGTCACGATCTCACGGTTCATGAGTTCAAGCCCTGCATCGGGCTCTGTGCTGATGGCTCAGAGCCTGGAGCCTGCTTCAGATTCTATGTCTCCCTCTCTCTCTGCCCCTCCATCGCTCACACTCTGACTCTCTCTCTCTCTCAAAATAAATAAATAATAAATAAATAAATAAATAAATAAATAAATAAACATTAAAAGATTCTCTCTCTCTCCCTCTGCCTCTCTCCCCAACCCCCAAATAAAATAAAATAAAACAAACCAAAACAAAATAAATCAGCTTTTTAAACACTGATATAAAAAGTAATAACGTGTCTTATCCACCAACCACAGCTCCTGAGAGACTGCCCCACATGGAGCACTGGCCGTGGCCATCCCAGCAGGCCCTGCCCTCAGGCAGACAGAGCTTGGTGCACCTGCTGGGCTCAACTCTGGAACGCCCCCCAAGTTCACCTGCACAAAGAAGCCAGGGCTGTGCATGGAAACAATCACATTCCCACAATCTGGGCTTCAATGCTGGGAAGGTGCATCCAGGGGGGAAAAAAAAAAGAGCTTTCTACACCTTGGAACACGACCACAGACACGCATCACCTGGAAACATGACCACAGACTCGAGGAAGACCACACTCAGGCTTCCTGTCGTATCTGGCCTGAGGCAGGGACACCAGGTTCTGGACGCTTACCTGGACGGCCCGGCACGGCAGACAGCAGCAGATGGTGCAGAGCCCCCTGGAGCCTGCAAACGACAAAGCACAGGTCAGTCCCACGCAGTCCACAGCCACCAACCCACAGAGAAGGAAGGATGGCCACCGTTCTGTGATTTAGTCATTAAGTGGGAAGTCAAACACGGTGACTGCTGGCGCCTCTTACGGCCAGGGAGGGTCTCCAGCATGTCAGGGCCCTATGATTGCAGAGCCCCAGCCACATGGTCCACGAACCCCCAGCAGGACAAACCCACCCACGGCACCTGTAAATGCCTGTCCCCTGTATACAGGAGGTGTTCGACCAACGCTCACTAGATCACTACCATTATCATCAGACTGACTCGAACAAAACAAAGCCTGATAATTCTCTATTGCTTCTACTATTTGCTTTTTAAGGTTTGTTCGTTTATTTTGAAAGACAGAGACAGAGACAGAGAGAGAGAGAGACAGAGAAAGGGAGAGGGAGAGAGAGAGAGAGAGAGAGAGGGAGAGGGAGAGGGGGAGAGAGAGAGAGAGGGAGAGGGAGAGGGAGAGGGAGAGGGAGAGAGAGAGAGAGAGAGAGAGAGAGAATCCCAAGCAGGCTCCACACCATCAGCACAGAGCCTGACATGGGGCTCGATTTCATGAACCTTGAGATCATGACCTGAACCGAAATCAAGAGTTGGACACTTAACCCACTGAGTCACCCAGGCGCCCCAACATCTACCATTTTTTTAAAAAGCCCATCCTGCAGGGAAAAAGCCTCAGGTGTGATGACTTTACAATTTGCAAGATCCTTCCATGTGTGCGTGTGTTAACGTGATCCACAAAGGCCGCGTAGACACAATCTCAGGAGACACGCCCAGCAACTTTGTGAGTAGGAATTACCTCCCACATTTCAAAAGTGGGGAAACCGAGGCTCAAAGAGGTGTGCAAGGCATTGCCAAAGATGGCAGAGGCGGGAGAGCCCGTAAGCCCAGCACGGTGTTCCCGAGTGCCCTTCCTGGGACTCGCCGGCCCCTTCCCAGAGCCTGCCGCGTGTCCTGGCCCCGCTCTGCGGATGGAGTGCGCAGTGATGCTGGGAGCGTGTGGCGCAGGAAGCACAGAGTGCCCAGGGAGGCTGCCCGCTGGCTGTCCCTGGCGGACGGGTGCCTCTCGTACGGGTCCCGCCTTACAGACGAGTCCGGGACTGAGCCGGCTCCCTCGGTGCCTGGGACTCTGAGCAGCGTGGACAGCGGCTCCCAGGAGGTCAGGGGGCTGGGCCCACTCTCCCCAAAGCAGCCCTGAGGCCCAGCACTTCCCAGACGGGTCCCAGCCAGCCCCCAGCCCAGGGAATCCCCACCTGCATCCCCTGGCACGGATGGATGGCAGATAGATCCAGGGCAGACACACGACAGGTGCATATACACAATGCGTAGACACATACGTGAAAGGCGGGTCGCTAAACACACACGTGCACACACACACAAAGCGATAGGAAGGCTGGGCCGCCTGCCCCTACCCCTAGCCCCACCTGCAGCCGCCCCACGGTGCCAGTTTAGACTGAAGTAATTAATGTGCACGGACTGAAAACCAGACAAGATCCACGCGTGTAAGTTTGTAGAGAAAGCACACGTTCCTTGAGGGCAAGGCCCTTCACGCTTTCCAGCCCACACATCACCTAACTGGATGACGGGCCAGAACCACCGCTCACCGCCTGCACCCCCTCCCCCCAGCCCGGTGGTGAGGCCTCCTCCCCCACCCCTCAGGTGCACGGGGAGGTGGGCAGAGCCGCAGATCAGCGTGGAGGGGCAGGGGTCCCTGCAGTGAGGGGATCACCTCAAAAGAATGTGTCCCAGGAAGAGCACAGCTGGTGACTGACCATGAAGTAGCTCTATTCTGCATCTTGGGGACAGTGAGGAGACGGGCGTGGCCCGAACAGGTGCATGGAGGGGAAGAGTGGCAGGAGGGGTCCCTAGGACAGATACAAGGCCAGCTTGGGACCCTGTTTCTGGCCCTCTCCCTGAGGGGACGGGGTCCGGGTCCTCTGACCACGTGGCCCCCTGTTCCACCAGCAGCATCCTGTGACAGGCCACAGTGGACTGCGGTCAGAAAGCTCACCACACCTGGTGGGCCACCTGGCTCCCGGTGGGAACCCCCATAGGCAGCCTGGGAAACAGCATCCAGAAAGACCGTGTTGTGTCTAGAATCGCACAGTGAAGATGTGATAGCAACTTCTGACACTAAACCCAGGGCTCTTTCGATCCCCTGGCCCTGGTGGCCCAACGGCCAGGCCAGCATCAAGGAGGTCGGGAGAGTGAGCACAGCCCCCACCGCAGAGGACAGAGCGGCTGGGACCGAGCCACCTCTGGAAGCCAGCCTCTGAGACTCCACGCGCACCGGACTCCCTCCCTCAGAGGCTACGTTTGGAGCCAAGCGGATGACGTGTGGGTGATGGGACCCCGGGTACACAGAGATGGTAGCCCCTTGGGTGCCCACTCTGCTGTGTAGCGGCTAGGAGACTCTACAGAAGGGGCAAGACTTCCCAAAACACGTCACTGGCCAGAAGGGTACCCTCAGGTATGCAGTCTCTGTGCGTCTGTGCTGGAGAGCAAAGAACCAATCTGCTCGTGGGGTTCAAAAGCCGAGCCCCCCTTCAAACACCACAACGCATTTCACGGCTGAGGAATGACCCAGAAACCAGCTTCCTGGAAATCTACCAAAGAGGAAGGTCCCTTGTGCACCAGAACCCTGCATCCTAACCCCATACAGGAAGTGGGAGAAAACCTCTCTGCGGGAAGACCCCAGGCCCCCGGGGCTGCGCTTTGCTCGCAGTGCTTGGCAAGAAGACGTTGCCCACCCACCTTCCCGGGAAGTCTTCTGAGGACACCGCCAGCCACTCTTATCGTTACCGACCAGAGCGACAGAGATAACACAGGCGATTCCGGAGCTGGCTCCTGGTCCCCACCTGCCTCTGCCCAGCCCCGCCTCCTTCACCCCTGTCTATTTGGCACCCGCTTATCACAGCCCGCAACTTCTAAAGGCGCGAAGAAACCCGGTGGGAGACGGAGGGGAGGGGCACTGGTGGAATCCGTGGCAAAGGTTACACCTGCAACAGGGGAAGCGCAAGCCCACGCTGCCCCAAAGGCACTGTTTCCGGTGAGGGCCAGGCAGCGCACGTGCTGGGCCCCTAAGCGGTCCTGGGACCCCGACCAAGTCACTGGCCTCCCTGGCCAGCAGTCGCTTTGGGTCCAGCACTTGGAAGGCAGAGAGAACGCAGCCCCGGAGCCCAGGACCCTGGCCAGCAGCCAGGCGGGTGCTCCAGCAGGTAACCACTCGATCGCTGCATCTGCCCAGAGGGGCTCTCTTGCCCAACACACTTTTGCAATAATCGATCCTCATTTCTTTTGCTACTGGTGTTACTTCTATGTTTGAAACGCGCTCAGAAGTAGCAACTCTGTAGCTGTGGGATATAAACCCACAGACCCATCTTGCAGGAGGGGACACCAATCCCCCGTGATATCTGCACGCAGACACAACTGTCTTTTTTAAGAGAGGCAGACAGAGCCCGTGCTCGCTCCGAGTGGGTCACCCCAGGGCCAAAGGCAGGGCTGCATGGCTTTTCTTGGGAGAAACTGGTCCAGGCCTTGTCAGGAGACACGGTTCCCCATGAGACCGCCTTTGTGCTGTCACTCTGCACCCTGCAAACCTGGAAAGGTCCTTCACCTGCTCCAGCCTCAGCCACCCTCCTCATCTTTCTAGAAGAGGGGTTCCAGTCCCCACCTCACCTGGGGGCTAGGGCCCACACAGGACTTGCAGGAAACACCTGCTGTCCATATAGGGATCCTGCAGCTCCGGCCCTACAGGACCCAACCCCACGCTCCAGTGTCCCCTCCTACAGGACCCCCCCCCCCGACGGCCCCTCCTACAAGACCCCGCCCCCCCGCGCCCCCTCCTATAGGACCCCGCCCCCAGTGACTCCTCCTACATGACCCTGCCCGCCCACCCGCGCTGTCCCACTGGACCCGCCCCCCAGCACCCAGTCTTATAGGGAGCCATTCCCATGACCAGTGGGTAGCACTAGAAAACTGGCCCAAATTTGGGTGACAATGGCCCAAATATGTCTGTGAGACAAAGGCTTTGCCACTAGTAACCTGGCCCCTTTCTAAGCAGATGGCCCGTGGAGGGAAAGCTGGGGTTCCAAGCAGGACCCCGAGCCCCGTCAGCTGTGGGGCCTGATCACTGGTCTCGTCTGGGATCTGATCAGCAGGCTGGCAGGGACCTTCCCCCCTCCCTGGGTACCGCAGGGTCTGCAGCTGTGGGACACCCCAAAGTCAGCATGGGCAGCGTCAGAACCAGACCAGGCCAACCCCCAAGACTCTGCCCGTTCACACACCCTGCAGCACCCCAAATGTGAACCCTCAGCGCAGAGCCTGGTACTACAAGCACACGTTGTCTCCTACTTTTTCAGACGAAAAGTACAGTCCACACGTGGCACAAGACAGACACCTCGAAGACCTGACTGTTAGATGCACAAAGTCCCATAGGACCCACAGGACCCTGCTCTCCCACCTCAAGTGACTGGCGTCCAGGCCAGAAGACAGGACACTCTGGGTCTGAACCGACAGGTTGGATTTCCAACAATCACGTCCCAGCAGCAGAGGACTTGCTCATGGCTTCGAGGAGGGACGCTGGACAAACCTAATGCAGGGGTGAGTCTATACCAAGGACTCCTGGCCACAGAGCACGGAGCACCCCCCCCCCCCCCCGCCAAGGGCTTCCAGAAGGACCCAGCTTGGGGGCAGGGAGGGCAGTGAGGACACCTAACACCCAGCCGGAAAACAGAGGGAGGACGCAGACAGCGTGCCCCCGACACACGTCACCTGGCAGGTAAGCAGCAGGCCACGGCTGGACGACGTTGCCCCTTCCCGGTGGCTGTGACCAGCCACGTGGGGACGGCCAGCAGGCACCTGGCCAGGGTAGCCACCCAGGCTGTCCCAGAACCGCAGGACCTCCTGCAGATGAGGGCCCTCATCTGTAAAATGGGCTCCTACATTCAGCAACCTCTCTGCAGGGGTGCTGTGGCGCCACAGCAGGCCTGGCACGATGCACCCTTAGCATCTCGATTTCTGCGTGTTGTCTGGGAAACCAGGAAGACGGAGAAGACCTGCCTAATGAGACTCACGAGGTGGATGGTGCCCCCATGTCAGCAAGGAGGGCCTGTCCCCAACGCGGTGGGCTGGCGGGGACACCCCAGGTGGACGGGAGCCTGAGGAGAACTCACAGCCCATCTGTAGGGCTAATGCTGGTGCCGTGTCCCCACATCCCACTGCTGTGAGCCAAGGGCAGGCACCTCCCTCTCTCCACCCCTGCCCCATGGCCCTTCTCTTCCAGTTTTCCCAGCACACTCCACCCTTCCTGCCTCAGGACCTTTGCATATGCCCTGCAGGTCTGGAATGCTCTTCACCCACTTAGGCAAGCCTCACCTGGTTAGCTCCTTTTAATCCTAGACCTCTCAGCTCAGATATCACCTCCCCAGCAAAGCGGCCCCAATCCCTGGCCCTGTTTGTATGTGCCATGATGGCACAGCCCTCAACTGCACAGAAATAACTCGCCACATGAATTCTCGCCCATGCTGTGCACCTCCCTCCGCCACCCCAGGTAAAGACCCACAGAGGCAGTGGCTCCCACCTTCCACCTGGGGACCACGTCCTACCCCAGCAGCTGGCAGAGCACGCAGTTTGTGGGATACAGGAGGGAATAAGCCCACCGCCAACCGCCACACGTCCAAGGGATGATCTGGCCATGTTAGAGGCACGGGAATACCGCTGTACGTTTCGGTCCTAAATGCCTGTCATGTTTATTCGTAGGATAATAAAGTCAATGCACCGAGCGGCCTGAACACCCGGCCCCTAAAAGGGCAACAGAATGAAAGGTAGGAAGTGTGTCCGCCTTTGTGAGATCACATCAGAGGGAATCAATGACTCTGGGGGATACCTGGAAAGAAACTGTCCCTTGCACAGCCACAAGGCGACACGAGGCAAGAACCCGGAACGGGGGTGGGGGGTTCTGGCGCAGGTGGGAGCTCGCCCTAGCTCCTGCTCAGAGACCGAAGGCTGTGCCCCTGCTGCCCACCTCCCCTCACCCTCTCGGGCTTCAGGATGACGAGCAGAGACCCTCTGCGGCAGGGGTCCCAGCCAGGTGTGGACCGCAGGGAGCCGTGGGGCCTGTGCGCTGCTCCCAGCTGCTCAGACGGCCCTGAAACCCACAGCCACTAACAGTTCCGTAAAAAGGAACAAAAAGGACAGTTGCGTAACCGAAGCCAGATTCACAAGGAAGCAGGGCTCCGGGGCCAGGGGCAGGGAGCAGGCCAGCCGCGCGCAGGAAGAAAGCACAGTCCACAGACCAGCGGAAGCACACCGCACACGGCAAACGGGAAAAAAAAAATGAAAACCTTTTGCAAAGGCAATAACCAGCCACGTCCACTGGACAAATCCGAAGGCACGGATTCGTTCACTTGCTGCCCAGCAGGCAGGGTGCAGCAGTCAAGCACTTCCCGGCTGCTTCCCAGGCTGTCCAACCTTGAGAATTTACTCAACCTTCTGTGACTCAGTTTCCACACCTGGAAAGCAGAGGTGTGGGCAGCATTGGGTGAGGAAGCACGTGGACAGAGCTAACAACACCAGCTGTGCACCCAGTCGCCGTATGGGGTGCCAGGCGGGGGCTGGCCCCGAAAGCCAGCCTCCCCCAAAAGCCCATATGGACCGCAGTGCCTGGCGAGACCCTCTCACCACCGTGCAGCGGGAGAATCAAGACCTTCCCAAAGCCAGCCAGACAGACAGACAGACAACCACTTCTCCCTTCCACAAGAAGGCCAGAAACAAAGTCATTACCAGGAGCACCCAGCTTGAACGTCTTTCTTACCGCACTTAAACACGAGCAGCAGTGAGTGTCCAAAAAAAACATAGCAGGCTCGAGTTAGGAAATTAAAAGAACGTCACTCTGCTCCCCACCACCCCCCCGCCCCAGCTCCTCTAGGAGCAGCACGGTGTCGCTCTGAGGGAGGTTCTCTCTGAGCCAAGTCTACACCAAGCACTCAGCACTCGGCGGGAAGTAGGCTGCACCATATGGAAGGAAGGCGCCCGTGAAAGCAGAGGGCAAGGAGGAAGGGGGTTCCCAGCAGGAAGCCGCCGGCGGGAGAAGCGTCAGACCTGGCACTACATGGAACTTTTACTGCCCCCTCGCAGCAGAGCAAGGACGTGAGCAAACAGAGCAGGGGCACCGGGGAGAAAGCCACTGCCAAGTACACGCGGCCCCACAGATCCCTCCGGGAGCAGAACTCACGGCGCTGCTGAGGGGCCCCGGGGCCAGGGCTTCGCCTTCAGAAGCAGGCCCCTCTCACCGCCTGGCTCCTTCCCCGCTTCGAGTCCCGCGCCCTCTCCCTGCCCGTGGCCTCACAGGGAGCAGGTGGGACGGCGCCCGCCCCGCCGTGGCTGGGGAAGTCTCAAGGGCAGCGGTGCCGGAGCCGCGGGCAGGCCCAGCCCACAGCAGCAGCACGCATGCCTGCACGCTGGGCACCAGCAGCATGCGCCCAGCCCGGGCCCTGCAGGACCCAGGGGAGCAGGACAGGCTCACTGGGCAGGGGCTGCGTCCCTGACGGCAACCCGGCTTCCGGGGGGTGGGGGGGTGGAAATGGGGGCACAGTGAGAGGTGTCCGGTGTCCAAAGCCCTACCCCCACCCTCACCCCCAGAGCAGCCTACTGCACATTCCTGGGTGGGCAGGTCTCAGGCCGGTATCCCGCGCTGCACAGGTGCCTGGTGCCCACCCTCCTCTCTCTGTCCCTTACGTGGACACAAACACAAGGTCTGAGTGCGTAGCCGGACCAGAGAGAAGAAGCAGGGTCTCTCCTAACACGTGCCCCTCGGGCTCCAAGGCTCCCGGAGACCAAAACAGAGAGAGGGGGGCTGGACATACATCAGACAGTGGGACTACAGCGACTTTCCAGGCACCCAGGCTGTCTGCGCCTGGATCGAACTGGGCCAGTCGTCACTCAGAGCTGGGAGAGGAGGACCCAGAGCACAGCACACACCCCACGGCCAGGTCTACGCTGGCAACCACTGGCCTGATTTCGTTACCAAACGGTCAGGCTCATCCCCTACATTCAGAGGGAGACACAAGCGTGCTCGTTTGTAATTCCGTCTCTCACGCACGTTTCTTTTATTCTGATCCATTATCTCATAACGAGAACATCTCTCCCTATAAAGAGGACCACGGGAGAGCATAGTGGGTCCGCTGGGCCCCTCCCTACCCCGTCCCTGGCATGAGGGCTGGGGGACACCGGGTCCACACAGGTCTCCTTCCAGCCAGATGCGCAGCAGGCCTGGAGCCCACAGGCCGGGGTCTGCCTCAGGTGGCTTGGCTCCTGCAGGCTGGCAGGCCTTCCTGAGAGCAAGCGTGGGGACAGACAGCCGCCCCTTCACCTGTCAGGTCAGCCGACCTGGGAACAGACAGCATCTCTCACTCTTGGGAAGCTCCGGCTCCCACCTCTGTGAACCAGGTTGACAAGAGAGGTGTCCCACCCTGGTTGTGAGGACAGGAGAGGCCGGAGGGACACGCGGTCCCCAGGCTGCGCACGGCGGACATCAGCACGCTGCACCATCACCGGCCCCGTAAGGGGAGAGAAGGCTCTAGGCCACCTCCCGTGTCGTGCAAGTGCGGGATGGGACAGGGAGGCGCCTGCTTCCTGGTGGGGGAGCAGCCCAGACGGGCCGAGTGTGGGCATGGGTCAGGCGTTTATCCCTTACCGCATGGTGACAGAGGACATGGTAAGCCAGGGATCCAGCTCTCTCAAAACTGCCCTCAAATTCCCAGCAGGAGCATTTTCAACTGAGGCAGCAACAGCTAGGGAAGTGAGCCAGCGCACGGAGTGATCCTCCACGGTCGAGGAGCCATGCCGGCCACACTCTTCCAAAGGCAGCCGAGGGTCCCGTCATTCATTCTGCAGTTGGAAGCTTTAGCAGCAGGGACCCAAGTCTGCTCCAGGTGTGCCCAGCGGGGCCGTGTCCCCATCCGGCCCCAAGGTCCACCAAGGGCAGCCCGGATGACGCCACAGAGACCCTCAGACGCTGACAAATGTGGACCAAGAAGTAGGCCCTCCACCCCGCCCCCAGCAGTCCCCGAGGGAAGGCGGCCTGGGGTGCCCACCGAGCCTGCTGAACAGAGACAGCCAATAGTGGAGTCCAGGACATGCCGTCTCTACCCTGAGAAGGGCACAGCAGGCCTCGGCTTTGGTCACTTATGAATCATCAGGTTTCCGGGATGGCCATCCCGGTGCCCTTGACCACCAGCAGGTGGACCACTTCCTGTGGCCCCATCTGTCCTCATGCACGCCTAAGACAGCCCAGTGAGCATCCTCCCTGCCAGCACCAGAAACATGCTCCATTAAAATGCACCATCCAGGGGCGCCTTGGTGGCTCAGTCGGTTAAGCGTCCAACTTCAGCCAGGTCACGATCTTGCGGTCCGCGAGTTCGAGCCCCGCGTCTGGCTCTGGGCTAATGGCTCAGAGCCTGGAGCCCGCTTCCAATTCTGTGCCTCCCTCTCTCTCTGCCCCTCCCCCGTTCAGGCTTTGTCTCTCTCTGTCTCAAAAATAAATAAACGTTAAAAAAAATAAAATAAAATAAAATGCACCATCCACCCAGGCTGAGGTCTCCCGGGCTGCACCACTCGGGATCCTGGCACTGTGCCCACGTGACGAACCGAGCGATCCCCAGAGGGGCTGGATGACAGTCCCACAAGCGCCGGAAAGCAGCAAGAGCATAGGTGACGATGGTCACTGATGGGCCTAGAGACAGGAGCACCGCCCAGCTACAGAAACGGGGCGAGGGGACCTTCAGGAGACTGCCCTGGAGACAGCCAGAAGAGCCCCAGGGAGGGGCCCAGACCACACGGGGACGAGGCAACAGGGGGCCCTGAGGTCAGGGTTTCTGGTGCCTGAACCCAGTCAGAGCATTTCCTGGGTCAGGAGAAGTCCTGCAGAAGTCTCTGAAAAGGGGTGACAAACAGGGTCCTAGATGTGTTCTGAAGAGGTTTTCAGAACCCCTTGCTGGCAGCGTCAGCAAGGTTCACCAAAGGGGGCGCACCTGACCACAGATGGTGCGGGTGGGAACCCAGTGCCACCAGCTGTGGGGATAGGAGTTGCTCCAGCGGGTGCCAAGCGTGCGTCCCCCTCCTGTGAGGACAGCGATGGCATCGGGTGACCACTGGAAGCCTCGGTTTCCCCACTTGCCCTCTGGGGCCAGTCACTGAACATGCCTAAGCGTGGAGCCGTCGGATGAGACCCCGCCCAGAGAGAGAGCTCAGCACTGTGCCTGGCAGGCGGTAAGCGCCCATAGCATCAGCTTTATCCGTGTTGTAATCTCACCACCGAGGCCCGCCACGGATGCCAGGAGCAGGGGAAGGAGCACAAGGGCTACTGGGGCCAGGGCGACCCAGAGGACCTGAGAGAAGGGTGGGTGCCCACAGGACCTGGTCCCGTGGCTGAGGAGGGGGACGGAAGGGGGTCCAAGGACCAGAGCCGTGGTGCACGTGGGCAAGCCACACCCACAGGACCCACAGTGCACGACCCACAGGCCACGACCCACCTGACACGACAGTATTCCTCCACTTTCATTTAGTTGCTGCTAAATTTTTAACAAGAAATTCTCCAGGAAGATGAGAAAAAAAAGAAAACTGGGTTTGATCGTTCACTAGATCCCTGGTCTATTGTAAAACCATTAAGTCAGGAACAGAGGAAAGGGAGAGCCGCCCAGGGCATGGTTAGGGAGGGGGCACCGAGCTCCCTGCCGCCCCAGGGCCCACTGTCCCCCCATCTCCACGTGCTCACCAACCCAGAGGTTCTAGGGACCTTGTCTGTTGGGTTTTATGGGGGTTTCATTACAGGAGCATGATTGATGAAATCATCGGCCTTTGGTGATTGATCTAACCTGCAGCCCCTCCTCCCGAGACCAGGGGGTGGGGCCGACGGCTCCGCCCCTGTGACCACGTGGGCGGTCTCCCTGCAGCCCCTCCTCCCGAGGTGGGGGGGAGGGGGTAGGACCGATAGCCCCGCCCCTGTAACCACGTGGGTCGTCCCCTGCCAGCCCCTCCTCCCGAGGTCAAGGGGTGGGGCTGATAGCCCCGCCCCTGTGACCCGTGGGCGGTAACCCTGCAGCCCCTCCTCCCGTGGTGATGGGATAGGACTGATAGCCCCGCCCCTGTAACCACGTGGTTGGTCCCACTGCAGCCCCTCCTCCCGAGGTCAGGGGGTGGGGCCGAAAGCTCCACCCCTCGTGGGCAGTCTCCCTGCAGCCCCTCCTCAGGGGTCAGGGGGTGGGGCTCCCGAGGTCAGGGTGTGGCACAGACAGCTCCACCCCTATAACCACGTGGGCGGTCCCCCTGCAGCCCCTCCTCCCGAGGTCAGGGGGTGGGGCCTGCAGCTCCGCCCCTGTAACCATGTGGGCGGTCTCCCTAGGCACCACTCCCCACCCTCAGGTGCTTTACCTCCTTAGCACAGTAAGAGCCACCTATCTACTCCTCCACTTAAGAAACCCCAAGGGTTTGGGGCACTGTGCTGAAAATGGGGACAAAGACCAAATCTGTATTTCTTACAAATCACAGTATCCAACGTCCCTAAATTAACGGCTGCCCAAAACCAAGCTCAAACTCCATTCCCCTTCATGCTTTCCTACCAGTGAAGATACCAGATTTCCTAATCTTCAGGGAACTTCCTAATTTCCTAATTTCCAGGGAAATTCCTTCAAATGACCACCTGAAATTGCCATTTACCAAGTTACCATTTCAAAAACCATCCCCAAGGTTTTGGGCTCTTCACTGCCACCTAAAAGGGCACCTCTCGCTTCCAGTCACGTCCAGTTGCTTCCCCAGTGACCCTGGGGAAGTGCCTTCGGTGGGTAAAGCTGGGCTCAAAACCCAGCCTGGTCTCTACAGACAGGATGTTCTTGGCTCAACCGGGCGAGCCGGTCCACTGGGATCCTCGTCTGCGAAAAGGGGAAGGACATTCACCCAGGGTGCTCCCAGCAGCCCGTAAACAGGGAAGCTGGCCCAAAGCTACCTGCTGCCTTTTCTAACCTGCGCTTGCTTTTGCAATGAGATCCCCTTTCCGATCGCTCCTCTGACAGCTAAGAGTCAGACGAGTGAGAAGGTGGCACCGTCCAATAACCCAGAGAACACAGGTCACATCAGGAGAGTAGTCTCCTTGGATCAACCCCTACCCACAAAACCTACCCACAAAATGGGGTCAACCTACCCACCACATACAGAACGTGACCTGCTGGGCAAGCTTCGTGTGCAATCGTAATTCCTCACTGAAATGCTGTTCCCTCTTGTCCCTGTGAGGAAGTCAAGTTCCCGGCACCAACCCAACCCGACCTGACCAAGGACACAAGGCTCATCCGTGAAAGCCTCAGATCCCCAAGGTCTGTGCCCAGGCCCAGTCTACCCACACAGTCAGACAATGTGACACTCACCTGGACCTCAGCCAAGCACAACTTAAAAATGGTAAGTTTTTAAATGGGGGTCACTTAAAAAACAATCAAATGGACGGGGCGCCTGAGTGGCTCCATTGGTTGAGTATCCGACTCTTGATTCGGCTCAGGTCATGACCTCGTAGTTCATGAGTTCAAGCCCTGCTCTGTGCTGAGAGCCTCTCTCTCTCTGCCCCTCCCTGCTCTCACTCTCTCCAAATAAGTAAATAAACTTTTTAAAAAAATGATAAAATGGGGGCGCCTGGGTGGCTTGGTCGGTTAAGCGTCCGACTTCAGCTCAGGTCATGATCTCACGGTCCGTGAGTTCGAGCCCCGCGTCGGGCTCTGTGCTGACAGCTTGGAGCCTGAAGCCTGCTTCAGATTCTGTGTCTCCCTCTCTCTCTGCCCCTCCCCCACTCATGCTCTGTCTCTCTCTGTCTCAAAAATAAATAAACATTAAAAAAAAATTTTTTTTTAAATGATAAAATGGTGACTATTATATTTTCAGAGGTGTCCTCTATCTAAACACAGGGCTTTGATCTGGGAATGCTTCATGGGCCAGTGAGGCCGTTTAGACCAGCTGTGCCTCCCACAATGGTTTTTCTCTCTTTTCTGTACTCAGGAAGGTCATGTGTCCAGCACATGCTGGACCTGAAAGTTTATAATATATGATATAATTAATGCAATGATATAATTAATACAATGTGATAGGATATACAACATATAATATGATATGATATACATGATATACAATACATATATGATAGGATACAATATATGATATGACATGATATAATATAATCCTCAAATTTTCTCCTACAAAGTAGTTTTCAACAGCTGCATGGCATCCAGCAGGAGCACAATTTCCTCTGTGCCTGAATGTCATTTGGGCCCCAAAATTTGTCACTCGCAAGTGGCACTGTGATCAGCCCCTTACAGTTTACAACTTTTCAGCGTCCTTAGCGGCTGCCTCAGGGTGATCACCCCTCTCTCTCTGCCCCTCCTGGGATTCTCTCTCTGCGCCTTGCTCACTTATGCTCGCTCACTCTCTCTCTCTCTCAAAAAACAAAACAAAAAAAGCAAGAAAATGGCAGGTGAGTCTTGGCGGGAGCCATAGTGACAGCCACACGGCAGTTTGCAGATTAGACTTGAACCCTGTCTTGCCCTCCAAGAACCGAATGAATGAAGTGAATGAATGAATGAATGAACCGAATGAACCGAATGAATGAATGAATTTTCGGAGGAACCCCCATACAACTGTCCAGAGCGGCTGCACCAGTCTGCGTTCCCACCAGCAGTGCACGAGGGCTCCCCTTTCTCGGCATCCTCGCCAACACCTGTTCTTTCCTGAGTCATTCATTTTAGCCACGCTGACAGCTGTGAGGTGCTGTCTCATCGTGGTTTTGATCTGCATCTCCCTGATGACGAGTGATGCTGAGCATCTTTTCATGTGTCTGTTGGTGTCGGGAGGTCTTCTTTAGCGAAATATCTGTTCAGACCCCTGCCCATTTTTTAATCAAATTATGTGGCGTTTCGGTGATGAGTTGCGTTAAGTTCTTCACATATTTTGGATATGCTCCTCTCAATGGATACAGCAAAACAATGATTGGAAGAGCTGTGTGCACCCCTTTGCTTACTGCAGTGTTACTTACACCAGCCAAGATACAGACACAGCCCGAGTGTCCATCAATAGACGAATGGATACAGGAGACTGTAGTACACACACAATGGAATATTTCTCTGCCATAAAAAAGAGGGATATCTTTGCAACAACGTGCATCGAGCTAGAGAACATTGCGCTAAGGGAAATAAGTCAGAGGAAGACAAATACCGTATGACTTCACTCACTATGTGGCATCTAAAAAGCAAAGCAAATGAACCAACAGAAAGCAGGAACAGACCCATAAATACAGAGAACAAACCGATGGGCTCCAGATGGAAGAGAAAGAGGAGACGCAGGCTTCCGGTTACGGAATGAACAAGTCACAGGGATAGCATAGGGAATACAGTCGATGGTACTGTGATAATGTGGTATCATGACAGGTGGTACCAATGCTTACCACGGTCAGCGCTGTGTGCGTAACATATACAACTGTCCCATCACTACACTATACACCTGAAATCAATATAACCTTGCATGTCAACCCTCTGTCTTTTTTTTTTTTAATGTTTATGTATTTTTGAGAAAGAGAGAGACACAGTGTGAGCGGTGGGAGGTGCAGAGAGAGACAGAGACAGAGACAGAATCCGAAGCAGGCTCCAGGCTCCGAGCTGTCAGCACAGAGCCCGATGCGAGGCTCGAACTCACAGACTGCAAGATCATGGCCTGAGCCCAAGTCAGACGCTTAACCCACTGAGCCACCCAGGCGCCCCTGTCAACTGTATTTCAGTGATAAAAACATTTTTAAGTAATTTAAATAAAGCCATCCCAAGACTGCCCTACTAGCCTTCAGTAATCCTTACCTGGCTGGTCATTCCTTCCGTTCCGGAAGATGGACACGGGCAGCACAGTGCCTCCGGCTGGGCGCCCGGAGCCAGGCTCTTCAATCCTGGACCACATCCCCCGTCACCCTGCAGGTGGACCGAGAGCCCACCATGCCGGCCCCCGAGCCTGCCCTGGCCAGATGTACTGTCTGCCGTCACTGCACAAACCGACCACGTGTGAGCCTCAGAAGCCAAAGACGTGCTGCTCCTGGAAGGTGGGGATCCGTGTCTGGGCTCCATCGGGCCCACAGGGCAGCTGCAGGGCGGGGCAGAGCAAGGGCTCGGGTGTGGGCAGGCCGTCCCATAAGTCTGGGGAAGCTTTCACAACGAACGCTCTGCGGAGGCCGAACGGGGAATTTCAGGTCAGGGGAACCCCAGGCTGTCAGATGGAGACAGAGCCAGACGGGGACGGCTGTCTGTCTCAGATGCAAGTATGTGCTCAAGTGTAGGATTCCGCAAGTCAACAGACATTCTGATCCAGCAACCACCCACAACCCCTGATCGTGTTAAATGGCAGGTCTGACTGTGTGAAGCAAACAGCGCGGGATACACAAGAACCTGTTGCCATCCCGTGTGCACGTCCAGCCCAGAGGCCACCTCCGTCCTACCGAGCCGGCACAGCATCCCCTGAGCTGAGGACCCTCCCACCCCCACTGCCCCCAGAGAGAGCAGAGGCCCAGGCCGGGCAGGGGGAGGCACAGCGTTAACGCGCGGCAGGGCTGGGACCCAGGGTCCCAGAGAACCTTTCTGCACAAGGACAGACGGTCTACTTCTCTCTTCCCTAGCACCCCCAAAAAGTCAAGAAAACTGCCCACCCCAGGCGCGAAGGGAGGCAGCAAAAGCGGGCTAGGGTCTGCGCTGACAGGCAAGCCAGGGGTACAGGAAGTTCGCAGGTGACGACTTAACAATGGAGCCGTCTGAGGACCCCCGATCACTACCCCATCAGTGCATTCGATTCTTGCTATTCCGGATCATGCTGTCCTACAAAGTCAGGGTGAACACCCGACAGCTCTCCTGGGCCTGGAGTGCTAGACCCCGCAGCACTGCAGGCGGGCATTTTCAACTGGGGGAGCACTAACAGGGAGCACTGACGTGCAAGACCACGTGCACTGAGCATCACTTGCTGGGGGCAGGTGTTCAGCTGACGCAGCACCTCCTGGGGTCCCCTGAGCTGGGGGGGCAGCTCCCATGGTCCCCATCCTGTGTGGGTCCGTGGGTGTCCACAAATGCGCAGGGACTGCAGATTCGGGACTACAAACTCATTCCAGCAAGGCTGCAAATCCGCAGACACAAAATCTGCAAATGAGACGGTTCGACCACAGCTGAATCTATGAGAACCCGTAGATGGGGAGTCTTGGAGTCACATAAGAAATAGCGGGAAAATGTCCCCATTTCTTTCCCATTTTTTTATTGATTTATTTGGGGGGGAGGGGCAGAGAGAGAGAGAGAGAGAGAGAGAGACCCAAGCAGGCTCTGTGCTGTCAGCGTGGAGCCTGATGCAGGGCTGGAACTCACAAACCATGAGATCATGACCTGAGCCAAAACCAAGAGTCCCACGCTTAACCGATTGAGCCCCCAGGCGCCCCAAATGTCCCCATTCTAACAGAGTAAATGTTAATCTGACAGAGTAAATCTGACAGAGTAAATCTGTCACGATAACATTACAGAACAAATCACGACCACGGTCTAGTCCAGTCGTATTTCCAAGCGTGTGACCCTGTCTCTTTCCACCGAGGATGCCTTACACTCACAGTTCAGGAGATCGCACCCGGGCTCTGACGCGGACCCTGCTTGGGATTCTCTCTCCCTCTCTCTGTCCCCTCCCGCACTCGCACAATCTCTCTCGCTCTCTCAAAATAAATAAAATGTTAAAAAAGATCTGGGGACTCCCCCCACCCCCGGAATGGCTCACTCAGCTGTAGTGGAGCAGAGAATACGGGTCCCTAATCTCCCACCTTGACAATGAGGCTGCCGATGTGGGATCACACATTGCAGCCCACGGACCTGAATACTCTGTGCCCTGCTCGGTTTGCATGAAAAATCATGTTACCAAATGCAGTGCTGGCTCGACTGAAGCATTCCTTGCTGTCACTGTTGCAGACCCCAATCACCTTAGGAAAGACCACTGCAGACTCTACTTGAATACCCCCAAGGACAGACAGCTCGCTACCTCATCACGTCCAAGCCCATTTTTAACTCTGAATTTCCCAAACTTCTCTGTCACACTGAGTCCAAATCTTCCCCCCACTCAATGCACGCGCCTTGGCCCCATCTCTTCCACCAGCAAATCTTATTAAAGTTAACCTCTGGGGAGGGAACTAGATGGTCTTCCTGGGGGAACAGAATGAGAATGCCCTTGGCTACTCTGAAACGACCCCTATTCTTTATGAGGAATAATTGCTTTAAACAAGGCATAAATGAACCAAACGTTGCCATTTCAGAAAACAGTTATCAACCCTGTGTCATGTGCTGATGAACTCAGCAGGTTTGCAGTGAAACACTTCATCAAGCAGACTCGTCTTTCCAGATGTCACCAGCCCGTCTGTCCGTCTGTCCGGAATGCCACACTGATGACTCAGGGGCAAGCCTGAGCCATTAGGTCACACACGACAACAGAAACACTGGGGGGCAATTCCTACCAGTAAGGGGGAAGAGGTCCGGGCCAGCCCTGACCTCCGTGCTCACACTTAAGCCACATCCCGGCTGGACTCCTGAGTTCCAGGGGCCACCTGCTCACCCCCAAGACCCCCCCCACGCCCACCTGCACCCCTCCCTGCACCGTTGTAAGGCTGGCCCCACACATCACATCACCTCCTCTGTAAATGTTTCAGTAAGCGTTCTCAGAAGCTGGTTTTTGTTTTTTATTTTAGAGAGATCATGAGCTGGGGAAAGGGGCAGAGAGAGACAGAAAGAGAGAATCCCAAGCAGGCTCCACATGGTCAGCGCAGAGCCCAACGCAGGGCTCGAACCCACGAACTATGACATCATGAACCTGAGCCGAAATCGAGAGTCAGACGCTTAACCGACGGAGCCACCCAGGCACCCCTGAGTTTTTCAAATACAACCACAAAATGCCTCTAACATTAACAATAATTCCTTAATGCCACCACACAATGAATCAACATTCCCATTTCCCTGTCTTACAAGTTTTGTTTTTGTTTTTTGTTTTTTTTTTACAGTCAGATTGTGGGAATCCAGCTCCAAATAAAGCCTGACCATGTTTATCTAACGTCTCTTCGCTTCCTTAACAACAGAGGTGCTTCCTCCTCTGGCAAGTTTTTTGGAGGTGACCATGTGCTTTCTGCCCAGCAGAACTTCCCCACCCTGGATTCTGCTGACCCGACAGGAACTTCTCCGTATCGCCTGGCCCCGTGCTTCCTGTATGCTGCGGATGGGCCTGGGCTCGGTGTGGTTCTGGTCTGGTTTCTGCCAGGCCCACGTGCCTGGCCGACTTCCCCCGACGAGGCACATGACCCTAGCAGCTTCTTTTTGTGACCCAGGAGGTCACAGAGGGTCAGGGCCGCTCAGCTATTGCAACTGGGCACATTTTAACTCGGTCACTTTCTGGACATCTGCTGGCCAGCATTTCTCCTAAAACAAAACTTTCCCTCTTTGTGAAAAAAAAACAAAAAAACCAAGCTTTCCCTCTTTATCTATTTTTAACCTTGAGGTACAGCTTGTGCAACAAAAGAAGGTTAAAAGCTGGTTTCTCAGGGCGCCTGGGTGGCTCAGTTGGTTAAGCAACCGACTTTTGATTTCCGGCCTGCCTGGGATTCTCTCTCTCTCTCTCTCTCTCTTTCTTTCTCTCTCTCTCTGAAAAATTAAAAAAAAAGCTTGTTTCTCTTTATTTACCAATATTCGGGAAGTTGGCCCCCTAACACTCCTCAAAGGCCACTAACAAAGTTTCAGGTTTGGGTTTTTTTTTTTTCCTTTAGTAAGGGCTTTTACGTAAAGTCTGCTGCCGAGATCAGAAAGTGACATCGCGGCCCCAAGTCGCAACGCTGACTGCTCTCACAAAGGGATCCAGCCCCACGTCTGCACTGGTCCTCGGGAGTCCGCCATCCAGACTCCGTTCAATCTGGTGACGGGCCACTGCCCTCACCACGCAGCTGGACACGCGGGTGACGGCCGGCGAGGGGGCTGTGCCCGGTCCCCACCACCGGGAAGCAACATGTGAGCCCGGTGGAGAAGCTTCTCAGAACCCGGCAGGGGCCCAGCAGCCGTGTGGCATCTTCGTTGTTCTGTCTGCACAGGCGGGCCTCAGACTGCGACGGGACAAAACCTTTCTCTTGATGGAACCATTTCCTAATAACTCAAAGGAAAAGCCGCGGGAAGTGCACCAGGAGAGTGAGACAAGTGAGCCCGGCGGGGAGGCCTGAACTGCCCGCTGCCTGGTGGCCTTCGCCCACACACGCACCCCAAACACACGGAGCGACCTCCCCAAACCTCAGAGACGCGTGCAGTGACCCCAGGAAGGTACCTGTCCCGGGCCCCTGGCTCTCTGAACCGAGACGTTCCCAGCTTGGCCGGGACACCACAGACACCACCCCAGCCAGCCCGACACCCGCTTCTATGGCTAAGGAAACAGGAGGTAGAGACCCCAGTCACATAGAACCGTGGGAGGAATCGGGTTCCAGAACGCTGGGCTCCCCAGGCTGGCGGCCAGGGTCCCTCTCCCGCAGAGACCCACACGGCTCTGGTGGGGGCGATGCTGTTGTGTGCGTTTTGGGTAGTAATTACCCCTCTCAAAGGTAAAAACGCACTCTGGTCACTTAAGTGCCATCGATGGCACTTAATGGCACAAAGTGCCACGATGGCACGAAGATGTCTCTGCCGACACTCACGGGGTCCTGACTCGGGGTATTAAACCAGTCAGCGCTCAGCCCTCCTTCAAGTGGCACACCGCTATTTCCACCCCAATCCCACTCAGCCACTGCCTTCCAGGGTCCCCCCACATTCGAAGTCTGTGGCTGCTATAGAATCCATGCCACAAAAGAAAGGCCACTCAACCTGACCTTCTTCTCCGTGGCAGATTCCAGCCTGGGGACGTGGGGACACTCATTCACCGAAGAACGGGGCCCCCGTCGGCCCCGAGGGCCAGGGCTGCTGGGCACCGGAAGCAGCAAAGCCCACGACGCAGTCAGTGGCCCGTGCCCGTGTGTCCCACACCGCTGGCAGTGGACGTGAGGGACGCCAGTGTCACATGCTGGACGGGAACAGACGCAGACAAGCCTTGGCTGGTGTGACCGGCCTGCAGCCAGCGTGGGTGTTAATCATCAGCCAGGCTCTGCGCTCCCCCCTGGAGGTAAGCGGACACCAGGTCAACGTGTCCCCTGCTGCGTGTCCCTCCACCTGCCACCTGCTGCTTCTCAGGTGGCAGCAACATCTAGGTCAGCCCTGCTTATCAGCACGGGCTCATTGTGTGAGGCTCAGCATGGGTAGGGGGGCTCCTGAATTCCTGGAGGCTCGTCCCTCCTTCTCTAAGGGTCTGTGAACCAAGGCTCCCGGTCGCCCACCGGCAGTTCCCACGAGGGAGGCGCACACGGGGCCGCCTTGCCCGGTAATGCAGGCAAATGCTCCCTGGCCAGCTGGAAAACACCAAAAGCCCGGATGTAACATTAGGTGCGGGAGGGAACAGTGAAATCAAAGCAAAGTGCGGACCAAAGTCTGGCCTGTGGTTGGAAAGGGGCGGGGCCTCGGTTTCCCGGAGAAATCTGTGCCAGGTGCAGAGATGGCCCCAGGGCGGTACTGGGGGGAGGCTCAGCCAACAGGTGCAGACGGAGGCTGGGGGCAAAGGTCAATGCAAGAGGGCCCCTCCCCCCCACCCCATGGCACACTCAGGCCGACTTAATGCCCGTCCAGGCCCCGGCAGACGCAGGGGCTTGGCTGGCCTCCCCCGGAAAGCTCTGGAAGGCTGAATCCCCAAGTTCAGAACCACTGTTCCTCCTTCAAACACCTTCCCTGCTCTTCTGCATGCCCACAACGTCCATGGGGTCCGCAGCAGGGCCCAGACAGTCATGGCCAGCCATGCCCAGAGCCACAGAGTGCACCTGTCCCCCACGATGGCCCCAGCACAGGGCTGTGGCCAAGAGCAGGGAGAGCCCAGGAGCGCTGGGCAACACACGAGGGGTGGAGGGCGCGTGCACTGCGCTGCCAGCAGCCGCTCGGAGGCCTCCTTCCAGCCTCTTGGGGCTCCTGGGGCTGCTGTCCCCCGACCTCTCCTGTGGCCTGCGACCACATCCCCTGCTCTGCTCTTGACGACATGGGTTCAGGCTGACTTCTCCACGTCCGCAAACTCAGCCACATCCCAGGTTCCAGATGGACAGGAATCTGGGGGGCACACAGGTCATCACCCGGGCAGGTGCGGTATCCGGGTCAGGGGTGAGGCCTCCTCTGTGCTCCTTCTCACTGCGGATCACTTTCTTATCTCAGATGCCAGCTGGGGGCCTGCGCTGGGAGGCCCCTCTTCATCCAGGATCACTTGTTCCCTGCGAGGGCAGGGGGCTCAGTCAGGTGGGCGTCTGACTCTTGATCTCGGCTCACGTCATGATCTCATGGTTCGTGGGTTTGGGACCTGCGTCAGGCTCTGCGCTCACAGCGTGGAGGCTGCTTGGGATTCTCTCCCTCTCTCTCTGCCTCTCCCCGGCTCGTGCACTCTCTCAAAATAAATAAACTTAAAAAAAAAAAAAAAAAAAAAGATCTGGACTACTACCCAACAGGACTCCTGAGACGTTTCCCTGTAAGATCCGAGCATGAAAGAACAAGGACGTTCGCAACACTCTGCTGCCTGAAGGAAGTTATTCCATCACGGCCCCGGTGAAACACACTCGTGTGAGATGCACAGGCGCGGCAGCCGTGGGTCCAGACACGGCCGTGCGTGCACACGCGTCCTAGATTTCGCGACTTCCGGAAAACAGAGGCATCGCTCAGCTAAGACCCTGCCGTGCCGAGCAGATCCGCGTCTGTGCTTCTGAGGCGTCCTGCAGCGTGGAACTAGTCTGTGGGCAGGGATGATCCACAGCTGACCACAGACCCGCACGTACTGAGGGGAAGACAAGAAAGCCGCACGGAACCCGCGGTGGACTGGAGCCGGCGAGAGAGGCCGGGCCATCCCAGGACCTCCAGCGACCCTGCTATACAAAGCCCCCTCCCAATACTTGACAGGTGGAAAGCTTGACTGTGTCGCTGGTAGCTAATCCTGCAATAAAATAAAGGCCGTATCATTCAAGCGGATCTCCTCTCATCCGTCTCAAACTTCCAGCTGTCCCTTTTGGTGGGCGTTTTTTCTGAAACAATCCAGTACCTTTCGAAGAATCCGTCACGGCCACGGGTAGGCAGTGTGACACGGGCAGCATGTGCTCAACAGTCACTCAGCCCTTGTGCTCATCTCCACCCATCAGCTCTTCCTCTGCCCCTGTGAGTTTACACAAACCACACCGAACTGCGTCCCAACGCGTGCACACACACCCCGTAGCCCGCACGCACACGCAGGTGCTGCCAACAGAACCCAGTGTGGCAACTCTGGCCTCAGTGTGCGCAACCTGACACCTAAGGTCACCTGCTACAGAAACCAGCCACCGTCTTCACTTTAATTAAACACAGAGAAGTCCGGCCACGTGAGCTCGGTAAACAGCGAGCTCCAATTTCAGAAGCTATTCTGCACGGCCCCTCCTGCAGCACGAGAAACCGCAACAGCCCAGCAAAAACCACCGCTGTGTGAGCCAGGTGAGGGCTGGCACCTGCCTCCTAAGCCGAGCCTGGCGCTGCCCCGGAGGCCTGCGGCACGTGGCCACCGCAAGGCGGGGACGCGGCACCTCAGACGCCGAGGAGCCACGCTGGCTGTTGGGGCCCTCCCTGGACCGAGGCCGCCGTGTACTTCCAGGAACCCTGGCCCTGCGAGGAGTACCCGCCTGCTGGGACTCCAGCGTGTGCTGGCGAAAGCCACAGCTGCACCCAGAGAGAGTCGAGGTCCGTTCCCGCACTGGCGTGAGTCCGCTCCCCTGGAGGGACATGGAAGGCAATGACCGGGAGGGAAACACCCAACGGCACCCTGCCTGGAGCGCCAGTAATCACCCACCACCGTGCCCAATGCGGGCGCCCTCGACATCTCCCAGCAGGCTCCGGGGACGCGAGTCCCCTGCGTGTCCATCCAGGCACCTCCACCCCTCACTAGCAGATGGAACGGTCTGGAACTGATCAAACCAGTTCTCCCCGGCCAGATGGCAAAGGAACAATGGTCAAAAACAAACAAACCGAAAGACCTTTACTGCCCTCCCGCATTCGCTGAACAGCAAAAAAGGCTCTTGCCCTCCCTGTGTCTTTTCCACGTGCCACAGCCTGTGCCCAGACGTTCCACGCACTATTCCCCCTGCTCCTCGCAGCGACCCGCGAGGAAGGGGACAGCGTCCCACGTGCAGAGGTGGAGTCCCGTGCAAGGTGGTGCGGCTCTCCAGGTGGTCCGGTGCTTGAAATCACCAAAGCATTCTGTGCCCGTGTGTGCCCGTGCACACACATGGTCGGTGTGCCCACGCTCGTCTGCAGAAACACTTCAAACAGAGGCCCAGCTCGGCCTGGGAGAGCCTGACCGCCTCTCCCATCACGAGACCTCGGCTACCTGGAGAACCAGCGGTGCCTCTGCTGGTTGGGGGCCAGCCGACCGGACTCCCCGGGGGCCGTCCAGGCGGGAAGCAGACAGACCGGATGGCCAGGGTCATTCTTTCCTATCCTGGTGGGAGCGTCAGCCGGGCCGCCATGGCTCAGGCCGTGCCCCCAGCCACCGCCCGCACCCCACATGATTTCCCATGACACGCATCCCCTGCAGATTCCTGCCGCCCTCCCACAGCCCACACCCCGCGTGACTTCCCACAACGCACGCGACCCCCACGGATTCCTGCTGCCCTCCTTGCTGACAAGGTGCGCACCTTCTATCCTGGTTTCCTTTCCACACAGACGCCCTTTGACACAGGTGCCACAGCACCATGATACACACAGACGCCCTGTGACACGAGTGCCACGGCACCGTGACCCACACAGACATCCTGTGACACGAGTGCCACAGCACCGTGACCCAGACACCCTGTGACACGAGTGCCACAGCACCGTGACCCAGACACCCTGTGACACGAGTGCCACAGCACCGTGACACACACAGACGCCTGGCCACATGGGCACCATGACACACACACATCCTATGACACTGGTGTCACAGCACCATGACCCATACAAATGCTCTGTGACACGGACACATTGTGGCCCACATTCTATCACTAAAAAAATGGACTGAGGTATCTTCTGTCACAGACCAGGAAACCCAGGCTGAGCACAGGAACCCCTGACGTCTGGAGATCTGAAAGGCAGATGTTACAAGGGCGAGCCTGGAAAGCGTGCAAATGGCCTGAGGCCAGGGGTCTGTGCAGAGGCTCTGTGAGGAGAGCAGGTCCTGTCTGAGGTCCACGGGGGGCCTGACAGCCCCAAAGAACGCCCCACATGAAGAAAGAGACAGTCCCGTGTGACAAGCCCGGGGCCCCAGGAGACACCGAGGACCCACCTGTTCCACGTGCACCTGTGGTGAGTCACCCCCGGAAATGGGAAGAAACAGGGTAAGCGGACGGGCTCCCGGGAAAACTCCACGGAACGTCAGCCCGGGCACGGCCCCCGAGGCTGAGCCCATCGGACCCCTCTCACGGCCACGAAGCTGCAGCATCAAAGACAAGACGTGTAGTTAAGAAAGTCCAGATTTTTCCTCACTTTTACGAGGTCTAGCTCCTTTTAGAGAACGTCATAAAAAGCATGGAGCCTCCCCTCCGGAGCAGCACCCCCTGCTCCCACAGAATCTCCTCTGCAATTTCAAACACGCAGCGGACTCCCAGGCTAGGAGCTCAGGAGCCGGAGGGGGGCCCTCCCCACTGTGCAGCGTGGGGATCGGGGCCACAACGAGGAGGTGGGGGCCCTGCCTGGTGGTCCTCAGGCCGCCCCCACACCGACGGCCACACCTCGCGCCCATATGCCCTCCAAAATGAACTACCTTTTCTAGAACTCTTGCCTTGAGTTGCTCTGGGGCCCGACCTCCTTCTCGGAGCAGAGGAGGCGGGAAGAGCTGGGGTGCTCAGAACAGGCCAGCATGGGACAGGCTCTCCTGCTCCGGGAGCACGAACCGCCCTGGGCAGACAGGTGAGAGGATGACACCTGTCGTGCAGTCCTGTGAGGCCAGGATCCTGGCACCTGCAAGCAGGAATCGGCCCCTCGTGAGCCGCTGCCCCCCGGGGACCTGGGACTGCCCCCCACCCCATCCTCAAAGTAGAAATGTGCACAGACCCCAGGGATCTGACTCATTGTCCCTGCGGCCTGGAGTGGGTGGCAGCATGACCTTGGCTCTGGCCGTGAAGACTATTTATAACCCCCTTGCTTATCTTCAGTTCCTCAAGGAACATGACACATGGTCACTGGTTTGTCTGGAACGTCCATCGCTCCAATGCTGACTCATATGCTCGTCTGGGGCAGGGCTCTGTCTCCTGACATCCACGCCCCCCACCCGCACCCCCTCCCCACACATAGCCCCTCGCTGCCCAGATCTGCCCACCCGATGGCCAGCGTCCCTGCACTGACTGATACCTTCCGGAAACAGGAACATATCTCCGTGACACGTGTGGCCTCAGCTCCACACACACACGTATCAACGTTTCACGAGTGTGGGAGGGAATACGTGAACAGATAAACATAAAGCAAAAAGAAAAGGAAGAAAAACGGTCTCTGGAAATATGGGGAGTTAGACAGGCCCTACAGGGTGGTGACAGCCAGACAAGCCAGCCCATGGAGCATGGAGGTGAAGTCTGTGCGTGGAACTGTCCACGCAGCACCTGCACAACCCAGTGCTCCCCTCGACGGGGACTTGCGAGGCAAGGACTTGCGAGGAATTGGGGCTCCTGTCTTTGGAAAATCACTACCTGGGACGCCTGGGTGGCTCAGCCAATTAAGAGTCCGACTTCAGTTCAGGTCATGATTTCACGGTTCGTTAGTTCGAGCCCCCGCGTCGGGCTCTGTGCTGACAGCTCAGAGCCTGGAGCCTGCTTCGGATTCTGTGTCTCCCTCTCTCTCTGCCCCTCCCCTGCTCATGCTCTGTCTCTCTCTCTCTCTCTCTCTCTCTCTCTCTCTCTCTCTCTCAAAAATAAATAAACATTAAAATAAAAGTCAGGGGCGTCTGGGTGGCTCAGTCGGTTGAGCATCCCACTTCGGCTCAGGGCATGATCTCGGGGTTCGTGGGTTCGAGCCCCACGTCGGGCTCTGTGCTGACAGCTCAGAGCCTGGAGCCTGCTTCGGATTCTGTGTCTCCCTCTCTCTCTCTGCCCCTTCCCTAACTTGGGACATTCTGGTAAAGGCAGACCAGTGGGGACAGAAATGAGATGGGCAGTTGCCCTCGGGGCAGGTGCGGGGTTGGGGTGGGGGGAGTAGAGCACAGAAAATTTTTAGTGAAAATGGTCTGCGTGACGCTATGAAGGTAGATGCGTGTGATCCAGTGGTCCAGATCCACAAAACGCACACCACCAATGTGTAAACCATGGACTGCGGTTAATAAAATGTATCCGTATCTGCTCATCAAGGGTAACAAATGTGCCACATTACAGCACGATGGTTAACAAGGAAATCACGAGGGCAGAGGGCTATCCACCTTTGCTGTAAATCTAAACCTGTCCTAAAAAATAAAGTCTACTCACTATTTCTCATTGTTCACAGTCTGAAAGCAAGCGTTTGCTGGGTGAGTAAAAGGAAAATGTCTATTCAATCTCAGAAACGGGAGTCTCGGGCGCCTGGGGGGCCCAGTCGGTTAAGCCTTTGACTATTAGTTTCAGCTCAGGTCATGATCTCACGGTTCGTGAGTTCGAGCCCCGCATCGGGCTCTGTGCTGACAGCTCAGAGCCTGGAGCCCGCATCGGATTCTGTGTTTCCCCCTCTCTCTCTGTCCCTCCCCTACTTGTGCATGCTCGCTCACTCGCTCTCTCTCTCAAAAATAAACATCTAAAAAAAAAAGTGAGTCTTAAAAACAGCAGCTACCAAGTATTCTGTCCAGAAGCCGCTGCTCCCCACAAGTCCCCCAGGCCACAGGGGTGCGGGGACATTGCCCACCTGGCCCCAGCATGTCCCCCCAGGGAATGAGTGCAGGCTCTGGACTGGCCTGATGCTCACAGCAGCCCCATCCATGGCTGACGACTCTGGAGAGCTCTGCCATTCTCCACGGGGGCAGGTCAGACAGGTCGTAGAGGAGGCCTCTCCTCTCCCATCACAAACCGCACAAACCATAGTCTTCACTGGAGAGTGAGCAGGGGTGGGGAGGGGCGAGCAGGCTCCCCAGCTCAGAACAAGACAAGCAACGATGCTCAACCTTTGCACGTCTCCAGTCTACGCTCATGCCCGGAAAAGAGCCTCTGGGCCAGAGAAGCGATTACAACCCGCCGCAACCGAGGTCTGTTCCCGCCGCAGCCGCACCGTTACAAACGTTACAAAACGCAAACACAAAACATCTGAGAGCTACAATGCGTTTGCAAATAAAATTGCACAAGAAGCACCAGGTCACAGAAGAGGGTGTGGCCTGGGAAAGCCACCTGCCGGTAAAGAGAAAACAGTAATATTTACGTCAAGAACCGCAAGCACCTAACTTGGCAAAGACCGCTGTTGAGTGGACGCAGTGGGCACGTGTTCCTCCGGCGTGGCTCAAGCCGATCATCACAGGGTGGGAGGGAGCTACGTAAGAACAGACTGCACGTTCAGGCTGCGTCCCCTCCCTTGGAACAAGACGGAGGAGGGCAGCAAACTGTGGCCCGGCACAACTGTGGTAGGAGGGCCCAGGGGGCACGCCTGGTCCCCCATGGGCCATGCTGCCTGGCACTGGGATGGAAGCAGCCACGAAAGAGGTGCCCCCCCACCTTGCATATCCTAGACACTCGGGTGCTCCCTCCAGCTCTTCGGCCCGACCAGAGAGGCACCGGGCTCTCCACCAGCCACGCACCTGCCGCTCTGACCGGGGGCCCGCCTGCCTGCCCCTGGGGACGGAGACATCAGGCCGCCACGCCACGGGCGGCTGTCCGGGGGTCAGGTCGGGTCAGCCACGGCACAGCTCGCTCACCTGCTTTGTGTCCCCAACTGACTGCGACCTCAGATCACACGCCCCACAGCGCCCCCTACTATTTTCATTCCACAAAAGAAAATACGGCGGTGGGGACCGCTGCCAGGTGGGCCTGGCCCTCCTAGTCACCAAGGAGCTGATGCTTCTCAGTACTCAGCCCCTGCAGGAGCCGGTCTTGCCTCGCGGTCAGAGCTCAAAACCTGGCAGCACCTGCCACAGGCTGGGGGACCGACGTGGCTGTGCTCCTGGGAGCGGTCCTCCAGCAGGACGCCCACAGATCCCGGGGCGCACAGCCGGTGCGTTACAGGGAGGCCAAGGCGGCACCTGGGGGTCTGGGGAAGCCCCTTCCTGCTCCAGAGGGGGGCCCAAGCAAGCAGAGGGAGGAGAACGGGGCCCAGCTGCCGCCACCAGGGAGCACCCACGGGGATACCCACGGCTCCGCGAAGGTGCACGTTCACGTCCAGCAGGGCCAAGCGCCGTGTCGGCAGGTTCCGCTCACTGGCCCTCGCTGCAACCCAGGCAGCCAGTGGGCATCCCGTTGACGCGTGAAGCGTGAGTCCCAGAGACGCCGGGGAATGTGGGCAGGTGCCACCAGGTCCCAACTCCACGTCCCCGGCTGCACTTTCTCACCACAAGCACCCGGAGCGTGGGCGAGGGGAGGAGCCCACGGGGGACAGGGCAGGACAGCTGTACCAGCACCCCCACCAGTGACTAAGAGAGCCCCAGAGAGGTGGCAGGAGGCCCACTTCCAAACCACCTTATGGCCATGTCATAGCTGTATTTGGGGCCCCGTCACGGTAACCAAGGACGACCACAAACAAACAGGACTGCGCCCGGCCACACCTGGCCACACCACAAGATGGTATCTAAACCTGTCCCCCAGCCAGCAGGTGGACAGGTGACCAGAACAGAGGCAGGATGGGAGGGGCAGGGCTCACACCCGGGAGCCACTGTGCCCTAGGAATGGGAGTGTGGGTGTGAGCGTTGGTGTGTGTACGTGATGGAAGGTGTGTGCACATGTGTCTGTGCACGTGTGTCTGTGCACGCTCACACACAACCCAGGTCTGGGGAACCAGGGTCCTCTGGCCAACGCCACAGGGCTGACCCAGGCTAGGACAGTCAGGCCTCTTCTCCGCGGGGAGGGAGACTGTCCGGTAACGGCTGGCCTGACCCCTCTGTTTACTTCTGGAAATGAAGGTCCTGGGAAAGAAATTACAGTTCGTCTCTCCCGGCGCCTTCCAGAGATGGTTTCCTTTCCATCGGCTCAACAAAACAATGAACTCAGCTTTTGGTGTCCTCAGTTCTTACGAAATTTTGCTTTGCACGAAGCCACATAAAACAGGACACTTCCCACTGGTCTCTCTAGAAGTGTATCCGAGGGCGCAGAGGAAAGTTAAAGTAGAGCTGACCTTCTCGGAATCCTGGACAATCCCAGTCGTGCTGGGCCACGTGAGCCAGCCCCCCAGAAGCCCGCAGAAGCCCACACAAGTTCACAGAAGCCCAGAGAAGCCCGCAGAACCCCAGAGAAGCCCACAGAACCCCAGAGAAGCCCGCAGAAGCCCACAGAAGCCCGCAGAAGCTGGCAGCTAGGTCTTCTCTCCGGCCATTCTTCCTACCTGCTCTCCAGGTAATTCTGCCCACAGCTAAATTCTCCCCAGTCTGGCCTCAAGCCAGCATGCAAGAATTCTCAAGCCCAGGTTCCAGAAGGGGGCATCACCTCGCGAGTACCAAGTTATTAAGATGCATTAAATCGGGGCGCCTGGGGAGCTCAGTCCGCTGCGCATCCGGCTCTTGATTTTGGCTCAGGTCACGATCCCAGGGTTCCTGAGCTTGAGCCCCATATTGGGCTCCACACTAACAGCCTGGAGCCTGCTTGGGATTCTCTCTCTCCCCTTCTGCCCGCCCAGCCCTCTCTCTCAAAAAAAAAACAAAAAAAACAAAAAAAAACAAAAAAAACCAAGATGCATTAAATCAATGCACCCATGTGCCCAAAATAAACGCACCCACCACCAACAGACGTCAAGCAAGACAACAGGGAGAGAAAACCAGGTGGGCCACCGACTCGCCTAGCAGGTGGCTTAAGAGGCCCTCACACACAACTTGCCTCATTAACTAAAATCACTTCAGGGCAAACATGTGGATTCCAACAGAAGCTGTGCAGAACCAAGTTTACCTTCGTTCTTTACAAAGGCGATTCTTTTTTTTTTTTTTCCTTTTTTTTTTTTTTTAAATTTTTTTTTCAACGTTTTTTTATTTATTTTTGGGACAGAGAGAGACAGAGCATGAACAGGGGAGGGGCAGAGAGAGAGGGAGACACAGAATCGGAAACAGGCTCCAGGCTCCGAGCCATCAGCCCAGAGCCTGACGCGGGGCTCGAACTCACGGACCGCGAGATCGTGACCTGGCTGAAGTCGGACGCTTAACCGACTGCGCCACCCAGGCGCCCCTCAAAGGCGATTCTTTACGAAGGAAATGCTGTGTACTGAGATCACGCTGCAGCCCCTTCCTCCCGAAATGCTAATCCCACAGACCCCCTCCCTGCTCCCTCACGCCCTGAGCCAGCCTGGACAGACGGATGCCCTGGTGCAGGGCCTGCCACCGGCCCCACGAGTGCACAGAATCTCGAAGTCCCCAAATCTCTGCACAGAACAGCAGCCCGGAGGGAGGAAGGCAGGAATTTCCTCCAGAATCTTCAATATTCTCTTCATCTTTTATTATTTTACAGCCTAAACCTCTTAGGCTGTCGTGTTACAACCGATAAAACACCAGGTGTTTTTATCCCCCCATGACATAGAATGGAGAAAAGATAAAAGTTCAATTGTGTTCACTCGCGTTGGTTATAAACAGGGGGCAGAGTGATGACAAGAGGGAGGCCCCTCTCCCCGTGACAGTCGGCTGGGCGGTCGGAGAAAAGTCCCGCAGACCCCGCACCTGAATCACCTCCCATCCCTGAGGGTGCGAGTCCGCGATCCACGCATGGCAGGGCCAGATTCCCCCCTCCCCTTGGTGCCCTCCCCTTGGTGCCCACGGCCACCTGCTCCTCGTGTCCACACAGTGGTCCCTCCGTGTGTGTGTGGGTCCTGATCCCCTCTTCTTATAAGACCACTGGTCCTATGGGATCACTCCAGCCATGTCACTCAACCTCGATCACCTCTCTCGAGGCCCCGTCTCCAGATACAGTCACATTCCAAGGGTCTGGGTCAGGGCTTCAACTTGTGGATTTGGGGGTGGGGGCACATTGAGCCACAGCGCCCCCAACAAAGGTCTGACAGGGCTGTCAGAGAACCACGGTCAACACAGGACCTGCCCACAAGCCCAGAGGGAACAGGGTCCTCCAGGCAGGGCCCCGGCGGCTGCCATGTGGGCAGGTAACTGGGCTCCTTGCCCGGGTTTGCCTGGAAATGCTCCTCCAGGTGGGGCGGGAGGCCACAGAGTCCTCTGAACAAGGACAGCGACGATGCAAAGGGATGGGCACACAGAGCACAGAACGGAATGAAAACAATACAATACTGCCCGGCATTCATCTGATTACAAACATTTGCTGGAGACCAGAAACCTCAGGGGAGTCTATTGTGGGAACAATGTCCCAGTCATGCCTCTCAAGGGGGCGCGGAAGAGCCCCCATGAGCCCACTGTGGTACGCTCGCTCAGTGACCAGCTCGCACTCCTGTCCTGGGTCTGCGTGACCAGATCAGGCCAAGTGGGGAGGCCTGGCACCTCCCTGATGGTCTCACTTTCCAGGAGAGGCAGCTGGGGGCCTCAGAGGCAAAGTGTCGTGTGCAGGACCCCAAGCACCTGAACAAGGCCAGAATCGAGCCCTACAGACCCCTGGCCTGGACCCCTACCAGACTCCTGACTCCAATGTTTTTGCAAAGAGAGAGAGAGAGAGAAAAAAAAAAAAAGACATCATCCAGTAGGTTAATAAGATGACAATGGCTTGCTAAAGAACAAGAAAAAAATCTCATAAATACAATTTAATCGCATAAAGGCAATTATATATTATGTAACTTAAGCAGCTTTAAAAAAAAAACATGTTTACTATCTGGTCATTCGAAAGACCAAGACCAAGATGTAACTGCACCCAACTCCTGGACCCATTTCCTCAAGAAAACTGCAGGTCTCAAATCCAAGCCATTCGGAACCAGTTTCATCCTGACCAGCCTGCAAATGCATCACAAGTGACCGAGAATTGATAATCATAAGAGTATCCGAGTCGGCAGATAACCTACATTTTAATTCACTAGAAGAAACCGATGGCCACCCCTACAGTAACGCCTGTGCTACGTGCAAAGCTTCCCTGTGAGGAGCCAAGCAGGTTGTGTCTTCGCGGTGGGGGCATCACCGCACTTTGGAGCGCGACTCTGCTTCGCCCCAATCAGGCGGGAACAGGACAGAGGATGGGCTGGCACCCAGGAGACGCACAGAACCAGGCAGGTCCGGCGAGCGCCGTCCTTTGCTGTATCCCCACAGGGGGACTGGAGGCAAGCAGCTCTCAACTGTCACCTTTCAAAGCACAAAGCAGCGAGGACCCCACAGGTGACGTTGGACCAAGAAAGACTATGACACCCCGGGTGTCCACCTGCTTCAGGGGCAAAGGCCACGAACCTCAGAGGGGGGCAGACGAACCTCAGAGGGGGCAGATGGGGGAGGGTCTCCAGCGGTACAGCAAGTGCCTGTGGGGCGAGAGCACTGTCCCGGCCTCCCGTGTGGTCACGCCCACCGGCCCACGGTCAGGCTGCACATTTAGGACGCAAAGCTTTTCCAACCATGTGCTTCAATTTTAAATTAAAGTTTACCTTTTAAATATAATATACACACATTTCAAAGGTACTGAGTCCGTTGGATAGGACAGAAAAGTCCCAAGAGGCACAACCCCCTGCCCTCCCCGCAAACCCATCTTCGCACGTCCTCTGTCCTCCCCCGTGCCCTCTCCTAGTGGCCTGATCAGCTCGGGTGGCCCCTCCTTCCTCAGCCACTGTGGTTTCCTCTACTCCCAGCAAGCCCCTCCTCTCTTTCTTCCTCCACTAAGCCCCTCCCCTCCCCACCAAGCCCCTCCCCCGCCCAGCCCCTCCTCTTTCCTCCCTCCACCAAGCCCCTCCCCTCCCAATCAAGCCCCTCCCCCACGAAGCCCCTCTCCTTTCTCCTTCCAGGAAGCCCTGACCCTCCCCATCTAGCCCCTCCCCCACCCAGCCCCTCCTCTTTCCTCCCTCCACCAAGCCCCTCCCCTCCCAATCAAGCCCCTCCCCCACAAAGCCCCTCTCCTCTTTCTCCTTCCAGAAAGCCCTGAGCCTCCCCACCAAGCCCCTCCTCCCTCTCTTCCACCAAGCCCTCTTCCCCTCTCCCCCACCAAGCCCCCCACACACACTTCATAGGAACAACTGTGTGGTGGGAGGTCTTTGCAGACAGGGAGATGGGGTAACAGCCCTCCCTGGGCTCGGACACCCGCACCAGACATTTAGGAGATAGCACCGCCGTGTGCAACGTGCACGGGGCCAGGAGAAAGTGTGCACTGTGCCAAAACTCCTGAGTACAGAGTGCGCGCTTTTGTTTTTCTTTAAGAGACCAGCCTAAGAAGGACAGGACCCCTCCCCGTGACGTTTTTAACACCTTCCTCTTGCTGCCAGAGAAAGGAAAAGAAGGCACAAACATACTGCAGTCTTTTGAGGAAGGAAAGGGGCCGCCCCACAGGGGGTGCTGAAGGGGACTTCCCCAAAAACACTCCTTCTGCAAGGTCCACGAATAGCACAGTGAACTGTTTGGTTTGCACCAACTCCCCGTGATCCAGGGAAGGGCTGCCAACACAAGGAAAAAATGACAAATTCTGACAGCTTGCAACTTCTCCTCAAATCTGAAAAGAAAACATTTAACTCAGGCATCAGGGGGCAGAGAGGCAGGCTGCCCACCCCCCCCCCCCCCACCGAGTGTCCACAAAGACCTCCCTGGGTTCTCCCATCACAAGCTACACTGGAGTTCACGGTTACAAAGTCCCGCCGCACCCAGAGCCGTCTGCAGCCCCATCCATCTGCCGTGGTCTGCCCAAAAACGCCAGACTTAACTCCCTGCTGGCCCTCTGTGTGCACCCCCCATTTCCCTGTGCAGCACAGAACTTTCCAATGGGCCTCCCACGGCCGGGTCAACATGCCCCACACACTTCTTAAGTCAAAAATAAGCCTCTAGGGGCGCCTGGGTGGCGCAGTCGGTTAAGCGTCCGACTTCAGCCAGGTCACGATCTCGCGGTCCTTGAGTTCAAGCCCCGCGTCAGGCTCTGGGCTGATGGCTCAGAACCTGGAGCCTGTTTCCGATTCTGTGTCTCCCTCTCTCTCTGCCCCTCCCCCATTCATGCTCTGTCTCTCTCTGTCCCAAAAAAAATAAATAAACGTTGAAAAAAAAAATATTAAAAAAAAAAAAAGCCTCTAAAAGGACAAAAAGGCATTAAGTAAAGACTCTGGAATCAGAATTGTGATGTCAGAGCCATTGTGAACCATTCAGGCATGCTGTCCTCTCTGCCCCCCGAAAAAGCAGAAGCCTGGGTGCCCCCCTGCAAGGATCGAGGGGCAGGCCCAGCTGCGTGGGGGCAGAGGGGACCCTGCGGGGTTCAGAGCTGCAGGTACAGGGACACAGGGGACCCGCTCTGCACGCCCCCCGACGCCAGCGCCTGGCCCACCAAGACTGCCAGCCGCGGAAAGAATGGGCCAGGGAAGATGCACAGAGAGAAAAGCAGAGGATGGCAATGGTCTGTGAATTCTAACAGGTGCACTGCAGCTGTGGGGCGGGAGCAAAGGGTCTGGGGGAAGAGGGTCCATGAAGCCACAGGAGCACCAGGCATGGGCAGGCTGGGGAGGGCGCAGGGCAGCAGCATGGTGGTTGGTGGGGGGGATCCCGGGGAGCTGGGGAGAGAGGCTGGCAGCACAATGGGGGCACGGAGTACAGATTCTGAGCAGCTCAAAACATGCATGCTGGTCCATAAAAGGCGGTAGCTTGCCTGGAAAAGTAAATCACAAACAGGGATTAGCTCACAGGCAATGTGAGCGAGGGAAAAAGAACTAGCATCTTCTAGAAAGCAGCCAGGGCCACTGTAGACACAGGCGAGTGGCAAGGCGACCATGGAGAGTCTGGAGCGGTCTGTGGAGGGGACCCCCCCTTGTATGGCAGATGGAGGTGATGAGCAGGCCACCAGGAGCATGTGGAAGTCAAACGTGGCAGCATCAGGGGTGTGTGAGCTGATCCACGGCACGTGGGTGGCTTGGAAGGAGCCACAGGGGTACATCCGGCCTGGGGGTCAGCAGGTCGTAACCTGCACCTGCACGCCTGAGCAGGGCGGGGCAGGGAGTCAGGAGATGCAGAGAGTAGCTGTCACAGCAGGTAGGTGGGATGGTGCCACCCCAAGAGGGGACAGATGAAGAATTCCACATGCACCTGGCACATGTGGCCATGGGGCCAGACGAGGGAGGGGGGGGTGGCACGGAGCCGGCCAGAGCCAAGGCAGCCCCAACAGGGACGAACGTTGGGGCGGTCCCGGTCTCAGGAACAACGAGCCCGCTCCAATGCCACTGGCCGGACAGAACCACATTCAGGTTGGGCCCACGCTGCGTAAGAGGCACAAGCTGAGCCAATTAAATGAGATTTATCTGCTTGAAGAAGATCCTATTTCCGGGAAGAGAAAGCACACCACACTTTAGCGTCGCGTAAACAGTTAAGGAACAAAACGCATATTGATTTGTGCCGTTCACGCACGGGTCAACGTGCCAGGAGACGGCTGAATTAGGACAATGATGACCATGACCGCAGAGAGTATGGTCTCCAGTTACCACAGCTGCAGAGAAATACACCTGTTTCTAGGATGCAGGATGCAAATGAGCCCAGTACTCCAGTTCAAGGAGGAGACGCTCCCTCCAGAAGGCCCCCCCCAGGCTGCTGAAGCTGGTTCTCGGAACCGCTTGTGAAAGATGCCTGTGTTCTGATTCTGTGATGAAAGGGACCACGGCCAGAGCTATAGCTTCCATGGGGCGGTCAAGCTCAGGCCCGGGGTGTGTCTGTGGGCCCCCCCGTTTTGCGGGCTGCTTCTGATGGCTACACGTGGAAAGTTCTATCTTCCACTTCCGTTCTCCCAGACGGAGAGCAGGCGTGAGGACAGAGTTTCGCAAACCGGTGAATCCGGTCACTGACGCTTAGAGAGAAGGAAAGTCTTCGCCGAGCACTCCTTCTTGGTTTTGTCCACAGTCAAGGGCCATGCGCCCCCAGCAGCCTGTCAAACCATTACTGCTGCCATTCGTCCCGCTCCCCCACGTCCCACAGATGCAGGGGACACAGGACACTGGCTAATCTGTCACGCAGGCCTCCGTTCGAGGGGTCTCTGTGAAGGATAAGACACTCAGGCCAAGTGTGACAAGGCAGGAAGGGCCGTGCTCCCAGGAACCTTCCAGAATGTCCACATTTAAACGGCTGCGGCTCTGCACCTCCCCTCTCGTGGAGCTGACTTCAGAGGCTGAGCCAAGCCCTTTGAGGAAAACCAGTGACCGAGGCAAGAGCAGGGACCTCACCACACACTGATGCCAGCGATTCCGGGATTCATCAAAAATCCAGTCATCCCCACAGGCCCAGAGCCCCGCCACCAACAGAGTCCCGGAGACGTGCCCCCAGCCCTGCTGGCACTTCCAAAGGCAGCCTGAGAAACTAGCACTGCCCAGAACTCCAGGCTCACACTGGAGAGGAAGGACCCGAGCAAAGCCCTGGGGGCGGGGGGGGGTGGGTACAGACATCCCACGGGCATCATCCCTGGGACAGAAGCAGACACCGCGGGACCAGGCCTGGAGCCTCCCGCTGTTTCGGAGAAGGAGCAGAGGGTGCGGGCTGGGGGGGGATGAGGCCCCAGCTCCACAGCCAATCCAGGAAGAGCACACGGACGGCGAAAACCTGACACCCCTGACCCAGTGGCCAGTGACAGTCCCCGCTTGCGGGTCCGATGAGGGGGGCGCCCGAAGGACCACACCGGGGACACTCGCAAGCAGGGGAACCGGCAGGTGTAAGTTCATGGTTACAACGTCTCGCTTACACCAGTGGACACCTGGCAACACCAAGGACAGGCATGACAGTGGTTTCTGAGGACATCTTGGGCTCTGGGCCTCGTGGCAACTCCTGCACCAACCACGGCCGTAACACAGGCATCACTAGCACGTGAGGCCGGCAGAGGCAGGAGCCGAGGGCTGAGCTGCCGTGGCCCAGCCTGAACCTTCAGGGAGAGGAGCCACGTGCCCATTACCAAGCTCGGCATCTGGCAGGGGGACGGGGGGTGGAGGCTAAAGGCTCCCAGCTTGGCAGCCACGTGACAGCCACAGAAAGCAGGCCCTGCGGCAGCCTGTGACCCCTCACCCCTCCTGAAGGGGGCCTCCACTCACGGAGGTACAGTCCTATACTTTATCTCCAGCAAGGCGTGTCCAGAAAGGGGAGCAGCAAGCCGGCCCTGGGCAGCACACCGTGGAAGGGACAAAGGGGTCTGAGCACAGAGGCCTGGCTCCCAAGACAGGTGGCAGGTGGCTCTGGCGAGACTGGCGGGGGGACCCTGCACAAGGTGTCTGCCCCACAGCCCCTGCAAGTGTTCAGCTCTGCCATGTCACGGGTCAGTCCCCACGCGGAGGCCTCACTATCCGGAGGTCTGCAGAAAGAGTGCCGATTCAATACTTAACGCTCTGAACTGAGGGCGCCTCTGAGAGCACGTGTGTCTGGTCTGGGCCGACGTGGAAGGGACCACGTTGGACCACACACATCTGGGCCATCAAGTGGGAGGGACTCCTACCCTCCCACTCGCCAAAGCCCAGTGGAACCCCGCCTTCGGCACACTTGGGAGATACCGGGGAACCCCCATCCCCTGCCTTTCTGAAAAGGTTCTTTCTCCTACTTCCTTATGCTCCTGCCAGTGAGTCAACCAGCGGCCAAGGGAAAAACCAACTCATGATGCCCAAGCGATGCATAAGACTCCAGTGAATGAGCACAGCCTCCCAGGGAGCAAAATATTTGGAATCCCAAATTTTGCAGCCATTATACATAGATTGTGGGACTTCCTGAAAACCTAAATAATCAAGATTACCATAATCAACAGGGAAGAACATAATCCACGCGGAATGGGGGACATATCACTCACCTGTTTGACCCATGAACAAACCGTAGCCCTAGAGACTTACTCCAGCGGACAAGAAGCCCCCATGGGGATCACAGCCTGGGTCACTGCCCCCGAGTGCCCCCTGAGCTCAAGGCCTTGCCTGAGGGGCCACATTGCCCAACGGCCAGGAAGACACTGACCTAAGTCCATCCGGCCTTCTAGGTCCCAACTCGTGGTTCGGCTTCCCTGCCTGAGACCTGTGGCCTGTGGCTCAGCTGGGTTTCTGGAAGATGGCTCTCTCCTTGGCGACGAGAGTATGGTGGGGTTCACCGAGGAGGTCACAGAGGGAACCCACCGTGCCTGCCTTCCCCAGGTGAGCGAGCAGCTGGACCTTGTTCTAAACCACAGTACCCCCTTGTCGGTCAAGAAAGCCAGCAAGCCCTGGGCACGTTGCACGCGCGCGCGCACACACACACACACACAAGGTAAGCAGGGACCCACGCTGCCTGGGAGAACCACATCTCGGCTCCTGGGAGACAGAACTGTCCCCACCCCTTATCTCCAGGGGCAGCTGGGAGTTTATGGCCCCTCTAGGCACGGCAGCAAATATAAGAAGGGGCTTTGTTATTGCTGGTGGAATGCCCTCCTGCCTTTCAAAGCTGGCTATCGAAAAAACCGAATACGGATACATTTCCCCTACCCTGATCTACTGAGAGAGAACGCTTATCTACCTCTCAGCAAACTGCCAATTACTGCGGCTAGAAATGCCATAATCGGTGATAGCTAAGACTTCTGGTATAGTTTCTGAGCCAAAGAATTCAATCCCATAAGTAGCCGGCTCTGGGCCCCTTCAAGAAACGGTGCCAACAGGAGCGGGGCTCAATTCTTCTCTGTCAGGCAGGTGTGGCCGGGCCTGTGATACTGTCATAGACAGAGGCGCACAGTGGCACACACACAACACACACTCGCATGCACGCATCTGCATGTACACATATATGCACATCCAGGCACACACACACAGGCACACACATCCAGGCACACACACGGGCACAGACACACGCACAGACACACACACACACACGCAGGATGACAGGACAGCCAGCACTGCTGTTCGGACGCACATCATCTGACAGCTCTGAGAGGTGGGGGAACCAGGGGTTCGAAGAGGACGGTGCTGCCGGCCCAGGCTGGGTAACCCTCTCCACTCCCAGTGCGCTCCAAATCCCCCATACAAAAAGTTTAAAAAGAAAACTCATTTAATCTCTTCCTTGAAAAAAAACACAGGGCCGGACTAGCCTTCCACATGTGTGTGCATGTGAGGGTACATGTGTCTGTGTGTGAAAAGTGTGACTGTGACCTGTGTGAATTGTGTGTGTGCATGTGTGTGTGTGTATTCCTGCATGGGTGTGAAGTGTGTGTGCATGTATGCGTGTGCGTTCCTGTATGGGTGTGACCTGTGTGTGTGCATGTGCATGCATGTGTGTGCGCGTGTGTGCCTGTATGGCAGTGACCGTGTGCGTATGTGTGTGCATGTAGTTTCTGTATGGGTGTGACCATGTGCATGTGTGCATGTACATTCTTGTACAGGTGTGACGTGTGTGTGCACGCATGTGTGTGCATGTGTGTTCCTGTATGGCTGTGACTGTGTACGTGTGTGCACATGTGTGTGCACATGGCGTTCCTGTATGGCTGTGACCATGTGCGTGCACGTGTGTGCGTGCGTTCCTGTATGGCTGTGACCACGTGCGTGCATGTGTGTATGTGTGTGTGTTCCTGTATGGCTGTGACTGTGTGCATTTATGTGTGTGCGTTCCTGTATGGGTGTGAACTGTGTGCGTGTGCACACGTGTGTGCATGTGTTCCTGTATGGGTGTGACTTGTGTGTGTGTGCGTGCATGTTTGTGCATGTGTGTGCCTGTGTGGCAGTGACCGTGTGCGTGTGTGCGCGCGTGTGTGTGTATGTTTCTGTATGGGTGTGACCATGTGCATGTGTGCATTCCTGTACAGGTGTGATGTGTATGTATGCGCACATGTGTCTGCGTGTGTGTTCCTGTATGGCTGTGACCGTGTGCGTGTATGCATGTGCGTCCCTGTATGGGTGTGAACTGTGTGCGTGTGCATGCATATGTGTGCATGTATTCCTGTATGGGTGTGACGTGTGTATGTGTGTGCGTGCGCATGTGTGTGCGTGCGCATGTGTGTGCGTGTGTGTTCCTATATGGCTGTGACTGTGTGCGTGTGTGCACATGTGTGTGCACATGGCGTTCCTGTATGGCTGTGACCATGTGCGTGCACGTGTGTGCGTGTGTTCCTGTATGGCTGTGACCGTGTGCGTGTGTGAGCATGTGTGTGCGTGTGGCGGGTAGGGTGAAGGGACTCGGCATCCCTGGCCCCCCCACATAGAACTTCACGAGAAGCGCGAGCCCGCCCCCAGCACCCAGCCCTGCCCGGAGCCGGCGCCAGTCGGAAATTCCCAGCAACAGCTGCCCAGGAGGAGCCCGGCAGCCACAGAATCCCAAGGCTCTCCAAAAGCCCATCTCCCCTGGGGCCTCCAGCCACAGGGCTGCGGGACCTGAGGGGGGCTCCCACCGAGGCACGGCGGGCCAGCCAGAGTGGGGGTGCCACACGCTCAGGCCCCACTGCGGACCGCCAGCATGCCTGCAAAACTTGGAGGTGCAGACACCGTGACCCAGGCAGAAAACCAGGCCTGTCCAAGGGTTCCCATGATGGCCCACCGCCATCTCCAGGCCTCCTCACTGCCCCACAGAGGTCCTAACCCCACCCCAGCACCCCAGACTTCCAGTGCTTCTAGGGGTGCTCGACAACTCAGCCCTCCAAGGAACTCAAACCCCAGCCCAACTCTCCCCGATTCAGGGCCCCCGACTCCCGTGACAGCCTGAGAACCCCAACCAATCTAAGAACAACTAACCCTAATGAGCCCCCCAAACCCCCCCTACCAGGCCTGTGCCCTAAACCCTATTCCCACCCCCACAGAGCCCCGAAAAGTGGCACGATGTAATCATGAGAAAGAAGGGGTCGCCCGCTGGGCGGGAGGCCTGTGCCGAGGCCAGGGCCAATTACTTGATTCTCATCTGAAACCAAATTCTTGAGTTTTACTTTCTATAATTAGGAACACAGAGCCCAAGGCTCTAAGGCTTCCTCCGGAGACGAAAAGTATACGTGCTATCGAAGCATCTAGCAGCCCTTTCCCGAGGGTTTCACGCCTGTGGCCACAGGCCAAGGCGTCCGCCTTCTGCACCCGCCTGCCGTGGGGCAAAGGCCAAGGCGGGGTCACGGCCCCCGGGGAAGGAGCTCAACGGGTGCTTACCTTGGCTTCACATTTCTTGTGGCAGGGATACTTGCAGGCTGCAAGACAAAGAGAAAGAAGGTGTGTAAGTGGAGCAGGTTCTACAGCACCAGGTCTGGCACCCATGAACCCTCTGGACCCTTAGGGATTGGAGCTGCGGGGGGGGGGGGGGGGTCCGCCCCCACCCAGTGGCTCCAAGCTTCGGGCCAGAGCCCAGTGCCCATGGTGTGCAGGCACCCAGCTGTGGGCGGCGCTCCCGGGATCCCGGGAGGAGACCCGTGGTGGATCTGAGTTGTACGAAGCCTCCTCCGTGCCCGTGGGGATGCCAGCTTCTCCCTGTGGATGGGCGGATGGGAAACTAGAAAATCCACAACCTCCCCCCCATCCCTCCCCCCCCCCCCCCCCCCCCGCCAGAGCCAGACCTGGCGCCTGTCACTTAGTGAGAAAGCTGCCAGTGGAGCGCCACACTCCCCGCGCTTCCGGACGGCCTGGGAACGCACTGTCAGAATCAATCCACGTCTGAATTCCTGCAGGGGAATCCTTCAGCTGGGGCCATTGTGTGAGCAGCGGAGAGACTGTGTCAGTCCGGGGGGCCCCCGACGGTGCAGACTTAGAGCCGGAACCAATGGGGATTTCGCAGGCCCGCCCTCCGGAGGCTGTGGCCAGGCTGATGGCAGGACAGCGCCAGCGGCCCCCACGAGCCTCGGGCACGCGGCCAGTGCCCAGATGCCAGGCAGAAACCGCGGGACAGGGAACCCCATCGTGGGGTCCAGGGGGCAGCTGTGAGACGGGGGGCAAGGACCTAATCGACCGCACTGCCCGGAGCCGGGCCAGTGACCTCTCTGGGCCTCCATTTCCTCTCCCGGGGTGACGGCAATGCCCAGGGGACCCATTCAAGAGACCACTTTCAGACTACAAACACAATGTCAAGGTACACAAGTGTGCGGGGTCCTGAGGGAATAAGGCCTTGGGGGTCAGGAGGCAGGCCCCAAACCCGGCTAGCATGTGGAAGCCCAGAATGTTCCCCCAACACACACACACCCCGTCCCTCTCTGCTCCAGGAGCTGGACTCAGAAACACTGAACTGATGCAGGTCCCTGCAGGACTGACTGAGGATACCTCAAAGTAAGGCGGCCGCTGGCGGATGGTTACTGGATCTCCAGGACCAATGGCCAGGGTAGTTATCTTCGCGGGATCTCTTTTCTGAATGGTTTCTCTCTGCCTCTGAGGTTTGTGAGATTATCCGCAAAGACAAATATTTACTCTCTGTGTCCTAATGGGTGCACACAGCCAACAGGCCATGAGGGATTTCCTCATCAGGATGGGCTCGCCTCCGGAAGGGGCTTCCAGATGAGAAAGGCGGAGGGAAACACGGCCAGGGGCTGGAGGGCAGCGGGGGTCCCGAGGCAGAAGACGTCCGGCAGAGGCCCACGGACTTTGCGTAAGTCAGAAGTAGCAGAAATGCACGGAGGAACCGCCCTGGCGGGGCGGGTGGCTTGCAGCCTGGCACTGGGACGGGAATCTCATGGTGGTCAGACTTCCAGGATGGCCCGAGGGACCCGTGTGCCCCTGCAAAGAGCCTCACGTGGGGGAACTGAGGCCTCGTCAGCCACCGAGGGAGCCGGCTCGGAAGGCCTGGTTAGAGCCACAGGCCTCCCAAACCCCTGTCCCATAGACGCAGGGAGAAATGAGACACGCTGTCGCCACGGGTCGGCACGAACTTCTGGAGGAATCCACCACGCCGTGGCAGATAATTACGACCACAGGCCAACTCAACCCGGAGAGGGCTCTGGTCAGTGGCAGGGTGACGGTAGTGTGACACATTCATGGTGAACAGCCAGCCGACTCAGCCAGAAGAGAGCCAAAGGCAAAGCCGCGACATTCACAAAGGTCGACTTTACAGCAACGTAGTACAAACCACTCAAGTGCTAAGGTGGTGACCCAAGAAGTGGGCTGTTGCTTATAGAATGGACGCTGGTGACCCCCATAGTTTTATGGATGGCCCCTCGGGTTGTCCTCAGAGTAGCGATTTGGTGGTCAATCTGAGGCCCCACCACGTCCCCCCCATCCCAGCGCTTCATGGACACCTCCACCTGCCATCTTGGCCCCATGCCGCTGTCTCTGCCTAGAGCTCCCCACACACCCTTCCGTGTCCCGATGACTCGTTTCTTTCTCCAAGACTGAAAGCGGCAGCCGCCTTCTCCACCTGGAAGCCCTCCATCACTCCTCCTAGGCCGGGCTAAGTGCGTCAGTGTGTTCCAGAAGCCCCAGCCTGCCTTCCTCTCCACTCCCCACTGCTCAGCACTTCACAGTGATCTCTGCCCCCGTCTGCCTCCTCCGGACCAAGCTCACCCAGGACGGTGTCCTAGGTTGTATACCACCAACCTCCCGCAAGAGCGTCATGAACACAAGCAAGGGCGGCTCGTGCCGACCGAACGACCACCGCACACAAGGTCGCCGCAATAACACCTTCCACGGCACAGGCTTGCTGGACTTTCACATGTTTCCTCTGACCGCCAGCCTCGCCCTAACCTCGTACCCTTCTCAGAAGTCAACACGGCCACTCACGCCCTGCTGCTGTTTGCTTCCGGCTTTCCTGCTGTATAATCGACAAAATTGTATATATTTAAAGGGTACATACAGCTTGAATACTTGACACAGGTCTACATTGTGAGGCATTTGCCACAATCATGTTAATTATCACATCCATCGCATGACGTGGGTGTGAACGCTTAAGATCTATTCTCACAGCGGGGAGCCTAGGAGGCTCAGTCGGTTAACTGTCCGACTTCGGCTCAGGTCATGATCCGAGAGCTCACGGGTTCGAGCCCCGCGTTGGGCTCTGTGCCAACAGCTCGGAGCCTGGAGCCTGCTTCGAATGCTGTGTCTCCCTCTCTCTCCCTCAAAACTAAATAAACGTGAAAAAAGAAGAGAGAGAGACAGAGAGCGAGTGGAGATCAATGCCACGGGTCGAGTGGGGGCTGCACTCAGCGCAGCCCTGCTGGAAGAAGGTCGAGGGTCCGCGTGGGGCCTGTGCCTCCTTCGGGCTCTGAGGCCTGGAGGACAGACAGGCATCCAGTCCGCCGCCGTGTCCCTTCACCCCCAGGGTCTGTGCGCCGCACACCGGGTTCCCCGTGCAGATACGGGGTCTGCAAAGCACAGGTGCGAATCCCGGCCCCGCTGCCCAGGGCACCGAGCTGTCCCGGAAGGGCTAACCCCTCCAGAGCCTCGGGGCCCAGGCCGGGCAGCACCCTGCACACGGCACCCCTCACATCCCTCCCGAGCGAGAGACGGCCCTCAGCCTCAGGTTCACCAGCCTCCCCCTGTCGCCGGGAACTGGCCGGGCAGACAGGCCGGATGGGACCGGGGGCCCCAGCACAAGGACACCTGCCCAGACACACACACTGCTCCGCCACGCTGCTCTCTCAGTTGACTCGATGGTCCCATCTGCCACCGCATCCCGGGGTCATAACACAGCATCGGGCACAAAGCAGGCACTGACGGCGAATACCAGTGATCGGCCACCTACCCCAAGCTTCACCCATGATCGCTTAGCATACTGTGGACTGGGATGGCTTCAAAGACGGGACTCCCTGCTCTGTGAGCCCCTCACACACAGGACTCCCAAATCAGACTGTTACTCTCACACACAGGACTCCCCCCACAGTCTGTGTTGCCCCCCCCACAGAACTCCCCCCTCAGACTGTGTTCCCCCCCCCCACACACACACACACAGGACTCCCCTCTCAGACTATGAGCCCCTCACACAAAGGACACCCCTCACAAACAAGACTTCCCCTCAAACTGTGAGCCCCACACACACGGAACTCCCCCTCAGACCGTGTTCCCCCCACATATAGGACTCCCCCCTCAGACTGTGTTCCCCCCACAGACAAGACTCCCCCCTCAGACCATGAGCCTCCGCACACAGAGCACAGTTTCCTCATCCCGTCATTCTAGCAGGTGCTTAACATGTGTGTTGTTTAGTGAAGGGGCAAAGCCATCATCAAATCCTCCCGACAAAACCGCCTCCCTCCGCTTCCCTCCGGCCTCCTTGTTGCTCCCTCTCTCAGCCCTCATCTCCTCAGGCTCCTCCCTAGAGTGTTCCGCTCCACAGCCTTCCTTCATTCTGTCACTTTTCCACCCGATCTGTCCTCCCCTATCCAGTTTGAGATCCACGCAAAGCCTTTCTGGCGGGATCAGTGCCGCGTGGCGGGCCCGGTGTCCTCCCGGATCTGTCTTCCCCTTGGGGCGAAATCCCCAAGCTCACATCTGTCAGACCCACTCAGAACCACAACACTGAGGGCACCCGCACCTGTACCCTCCACTGGCTTATCTCACATGTGACCAGACTGGGTGTGTGAGAGCATTACCCGTGGAAACTGAACCCCTCAAGCCACCCGAGGGGACCTGGCGGAGCCGCGGGAACAGGTTACCACACACCCTAACTGTGGCCGGCGCACGTGCTCAGAGCAGCTTGAGGTGAGCCACAACCAGACACATAGCCCCACCAACACCCTCATTTCCATCTCTGCATGTCCCTGGAAAGTTCCAGAAATAGGGATAAAATAGCCCCAATGTGCAAGCATAACCGCTTCTTAAAAATTAAGCTTTTTCGGGGCACACGATGGCCCAGTCGGTTGAGTGTCCGACTCTTGATTTCGGCTCAGGTCATGATCTCATGGTTCGTGAGTTCGAGCCCCACATCGGGCCCTGCACTGACAGCATAGAGTCTGCTTGAGATTCTCTCTCTCCCCCTTTCCCTCTACCCTTCCCTGGCTCGCTCACTCGCTCTCTCTCTCTCTCTTTCTCAAAATCAATAAACTTTTTCTGCTAACCTAGCCACATAGGAAATATGTGGTAAATCAAGAGGTTAAAATGTGAAAACAAGGCATTTGAAAGTCAAGAAGGAGCCAGAAAAGGAACAGCAAAAACATGAGCCTGAGTCACAGAATATACCCCAACCCTTCTCCACCATCACCGTCAGCATCATCTCCATTGTCCCATCGTCACCATCACGATCACCATGGTCACCAACACCACCACCAAAGTCACCACCATCACCATCACTAACACTTTTGGACACTTTCCTGAGCCGGTCGGTCAACGAGCTCTGTGTTCCACGTGTACTTATATGCTACCCAGGGTCACTCAAAAGGAAAATTCAAGCACAGACAGGCAGAGCGGGAAATCTCCACCGTCCATGCTCCCCTCCAGCACACCCACTGCTTCTCCAGAAATGAACCAAAGAAAGGGCCTCCCACCACAACCTCACGAAGCTCGCATGCGTGGCTGCTCAGATAACACGTGACAGGCAGGCCTTACCGTCCACGGGCGCCACGCACACAGGGGCTCGACACGCAAACTCACGTGACGGGTATTGATCACAGGACACAAAACGACTCGCGGTCTCCTTTCTGTCTCTAGTTTACTGAGAAAAGGAAGAGACCATAGAGACAAACTATGTTTTGTCAGGTGCACCAAACAGAACCACGAAAGGGCCACGATTTCCCCTGAGCAGCCAGTCACTCACCCTGTCGGGCCCCGTCTATACCGGCAATGACCCTGCCGAGCTCCAGACTCCAGCTCTGGGAGCAGCATGCCCACATCCTGCCCCCTTGCGTCCACAGGTGTGTCCATGGGGCAGGGGAAAGGCCCGGTCCTCAGAATGCTGAAAATACCCCAACTCTCCTGATTTACCCCCATGAGATCGGTCTTTCCACGGGCCTTTATCCCCTGACAATGTCACGGCCACATCGGGAGCCATCAGAGTGATCCCTGAACAAAAGAGTATCAAAGCCTGCCATGCAAGACCTCTCTTGGCCTGGGGTGCAGCTCACAGGGAACCAGTTGAAGGGGGTCCCCCAGACCCTGTCACACAGGCCACCTCCAGGGAGAAAGGAGAGGGCCACACACTAGTAAAGAAGAGGACTCAAGGTGCAGACTCTGAAACAGAGATTCTAGGGAGTCGGGCAGGGGGGCACTGCTGGCAGCCGTGAGACTGATGTCTCCGGGAGCACCATCGGCAAGCGCTGTGAGGAAGGGTCACCTCGTCACCCTGCAGAAGGAAGTCTGACCATACTCCCCCGCCCTGTGACGCGGACCCACGACCCCCAGCCCAGACTCCAGGGCTCAAGGGAGCCATTACACACCGTTGTCACAGACTGATTAACATGCAAGCAGGAGAAACACGTCACAAACATGTCGACCGCCCGGTGCTTAAGCATCACACGGCGAAGCTGGTGGCTTTGTCTCCCGACGGCAGTGGCGCCTGACAGCGGGCTGAAGCGCCCCACACAGCAAGCCCTGACCCCGAGGTGCAGAACGTTCATTTGCAAACTCTTAGGGGGTCAGAGCACACGACTCAATGACAAGCATCACGGACACCACGGGCCGGACAGAGGGCAGTCACGCCCGCGCGGTCACTGCTGTCCCCAACCCGACACCAGTAACTCTCTGCTCCTTCTGGACGAGCTTCCTCCCGGCACAAATCTGTGTAAATACGGCGGGTCCCTGCCCAGCACAGCTGGGGGATAAACACAGGCCAGGAAGGGGAATTCTGCGATTTAACTTCTGGAAACTCCCAAAAGAAGGTTTTCATTTTGGTTTTCTGTTTGTTTGTTTGTTTGCTATGTTTCGGTTTCACAGCAAGAGAATGAGAAACACAGACTCACCTCGGCATGAAATTCCTTGGCTGTCAATAACCTGCTTGCAAACCCCGCACACCTTGGGTTTTTTGAAGGCTGTGCTCTTAAAGCTGTGCAGGCTCGGTAACTCTTCTGGCTGAAAACGCAGAAGGAGAAGCTGTCAGCTCTACAATTCCTAGGGCGTTTGCTCGCTCTTTTCCCTTCCAGGAAACAAGGCGTCCAGGCGGAGTTTGGGAAGAGCTAAAAGAGGAACTTGACCCGTTACACAGAGAAGAAGGAGAAGCCGGCGCTGGGATTCCCCGGGGGAGCCTCGGATACCCCGTCAGCATTCTCGACGCCAGAGCCCCCACGGAAGCGCACCCCCACCCTGCCCACAAATCCCCCTGTAAATGGGTGATGGGAGTCAGGAGCCGGCACTCATCAGTGCTGTTCATGTGATCGCGTGTTAGCTCCCACGCTGTGGGCGCACAACCACCTAGTTCCCGGACAAAGTACCCCAGAGGCATTCCCGGACCTCATCGCTTGCTTGCTCCTCTGGAAGAAGTGCTCGGCCAACAGCACCACTGTGTTCAGGGGAAGCCAAGTGACTGATAATCCCGGCCCCTTGGCTTCTCCGAGGGAATGTGCACGTCTGTGGAAGGAGAAGCGGTCACAGGCGACCAGCGTGTCACATTCATGGTTCCTCCCTAAACCTGGCACAGCACGGAATCCGCTACGCACACTGGTCCTGGGAGTAAACGAACCACTTACCTACCCAACCCGCGTTGGGAAGGTCAAGGCTCATGGCCGCATCTGATAATCTTACAAAACTTCAACCTGCCTTAGAAACCAAACACCAGTCCTCCTATCCAATTGGTGATACGTGTCGGTGCGTCCCCCCCTCCACCCAGTAACTGACACCCACGTGGAGGCCCCACACCACCACCAGGTAAAGACTCGACTCCCTGAGAGATGAAATGTTACCAAGAATGTAACTCCAATGATACAAATACAGTTTCTTATAAATGTTTTTAGATCTACACCAGTTCTGTGACCCAGCAATGTCACTCCTGCAGACGCTAAGGCAGAAATAAGTGCATATGCCCACAAGTCTTGTGCAAGAATGGTCAGCGCTGCCTTACTTAATAGTGCCCGAGGGACGCCTGGGCGGTGCAGTCGGGTAACCATCAGACTTCGGCTCAGGTCATGATCTCACGGCTCATGGGTTCGAGCCCTGCGTTGGACTCTGTGCTGACAGCTCAAAGCCTGGAACCTGCTTCCGATTCTGTGTCTTCCTCTCTCTCTGCCCCTCCCCTGCTCATGTTCTCTCTCTCTCTCTCTCTCTCTCTCTCTCTCTCTCTCAAAAATAAATAAACATTAAAATAAAAGCCAGGGGCGCCTGGGTGGCTCAGTTGGTTGAGCATCCCACTTCGGCTCAGGGCATCATCTCACAGTCTGTGAGTTTGAGCCCCAGGTCGGGCTCTGTGCTGACAGCTCAGAGCCTGGATCCTGCTTCGGATTCTGTGTCTCCCTTTCTCTCTGCCCCTCCTCTGTTCACACTCTGTCTGTCTGTCTGTCTCTCTCTCTGTCTCTCAAAAATAAACATTAAAAATAAAAAAAAAAGAGTGCCCCAAAGAGGAAATAACCCAAATGTCCATCAGAAGGAGACTGGACAGAGAAAGCCTGATATATTCCTACCATGGAACACTGTCTCAGGTACACTCAACAGCTTGCTACTAATACACATGACGTCACGCATCCCGGGTGGGCATCCAAAGCATGACTGTGCTAAACAAAAACACTCCGACACAAAAGCACACAGCGATGCCTATTTATAGAAGGTTCACGAACAGGCGAACCCATCTATCTAGTTCCTCAGAGGCAGGGAAAAAAGTGGCCCGAGTTCTGTGACTGCCCCAGATTCCTGCACCGAGCAAGGTCCCAGGATGCAGGGAAGAAGGGGGCCAGGGTACCTACTACCGGGATGGAAGAGACGGTACTAAGCGTCCACAGAACAAAGCAGAAAGGGCTCACTCACCCGAATACCACAAGACAGAGCTGCATGGAAGGCCTAAGATGTGCAGAGGGCCCTCTGAACCGTCCAGCCGGGTACTGACGAGCACGCGCATGCGGATTGTGCGAGCGTCACGGTACGAACTGCCCGAAACAAGGCAGAGAAAGAAGAGACCCCCTAAGTAAAGAGATAGATGAACAGAGCAACAGTGAGCGGGGGGAAAGTTCGAGCAGCCTAACACAGGTGTCACTGGGGCCTCTGTAAAGGAAGGAGGGGAATAGTTGAGAAAATAATGGCTAAAACTGCTCCAAAATCTGAGCAGAACTCTAAACCCATAGACTGAAGAACAAATCCCAAGTACAAGAAGTGTGTCAGTGGGGTTGCCGACTTTGGCTCGGGTCATGATCTCACGATTCGTGAGTTCGAGCCCCGCGTCGGGCTCTGTACTGACAGCTCAGAGCCTGGAGCCTGGTTCAAAGTCTATGTCTCCCCCTCTCTCTGCCCCTCCCCTGCTCGCTCTCTCTCTCTCTCTCTCTCTCAAAAATAAACATCAAACACTAAAAAAGGAAGTGTGCCAGAAATGACACACAATAATCACACTGCTTGAACCCAGAGATACACAGAAAATTGTGCCCCCAGAGGGTAGGAAAAGGCATGTTAGGACAGGGGACAACCATTAGCAAAACAGCAGATTTCTCTCAGAAAATAAAGCAAGTAAGAAAACAGAAGAGAGATACAAAGTGCCGAGAGAAAATCTGCCAACCTAGAATTCTGGACCCGGCAGAAAGAGCTTTCAAAAATTCAAGTGAATTTAAAAATTCTTATGATACACAAAAGCTGAAATAATTCATCACCAGCTGACATGACACCACAAGACAAGCTACACGTCATCTGAGCGCAAGGAAAATGATTGCGAGCGGAAAGATGGCTTTACACAGAAGGTACAGCACCAGAAATGGTTAAGTACGTGCACAGATCGGTACATAAGATTTTCTCATACTGGAAACTCACTACAAGATAAGTGGCCAGGCAAAAACTAATAATGATGAAACGTGGGGCTCAACACATGTAAAAGTAAATATAATAAAACGGCACAAAGCTCAGGAAAAGAGGGATGAAAGCATTTTACTGGAAGGCTCTCCTACTATCTGTGAAGTTGTATACTATCACGCAAAGGCGACTGTGATAAACTGTAAGCCCCAAAGCAACCACTAAAATAATGAGGGATAGATAGATAATAATCCAACAAAGCAGATAAAAGGAAATTATTGTTTACAAATTCAATTAATCAGGGGTCACCTGGGTGGCTCAGGCGGTGGAGCGTGTGACTCTTGATCTCGGGGTCATGAGTTAGAGCCCCATGCTGGGTAGAGAGATTACTTAAAAAATAAAATATTTAGGGGCGCCTGGGTGGCGCAGTCAGTTAAGCGTCCGACTTCAGCTCAGGGCATGATCTCACAGTTCGTGGGTTCGAGCCCCACGTTGGGCTCTGTGCTGACAGCTCGGAGCCTGCTTCAGATCCTGTGTCTCCCTCTCTCTCTCTGCACCTCCCCCACTCATGCTCTGTCTCTCAAAAATGAATAAACATTAAAACAATTGTTAATAAAAATGTAAAAAATAACGAATTAAATAAAAGTTCAATTAATCTAAACATGGCAAAAAAGAGAGAGTAGATCAATGACTAGGTGAGAGAAATAGAAAACATGGTAGATTGAAACCTCACCGTGTTAGGAATCACATTACACAAACAGTTTAAATACCTTAATTAAAAGGCAATGGTTGGGGCGCCTGGGTGGCGCAGTCGGTTAAGCATCCGACTTCAGCCAGGTTACGATCTCGCGGTCCGTGAGTTCGAGCCTCGCGTCAGGCTCTGGGCTGATGGCTTGAAGCCTGGAGCCTGTTTCCGATTCTGTGTCTCCCTCTCTCTCTGCCCCTCCCCCGTTCATGCTCTGTCTCTCTCTGTCCCAAAAACAAATAAACGTTGAAAAAAAAAAAAAAAAGGCAATGGTTGTCAGATTATACTCTTTTAAAAAGAAGAGTATTTTAAAAGAATAGAAAAAATATACAATGATAATGTTAATCAAAGGAAAGCTGGAGTGGCTATACTGCTATCAGACATCGTAGACTCCAGATCAAAGAACATTACCCACGATTTCCTAATGATAAAAGCGTACATGCATCAAGAGAGCATACGATCCTAAACATGTACGCACCTATTAACAAAACGTTCAAAATACATGAAGCAAGAAATGACAGGATCACAGAGACAAAGACACAAATGTGTAAATACAATCAGAAACTTAATTATCCCTGTGTTAGACTGAACTGTGTCCCCACGAAACTCATACATTGAAGCCCTGACCCCAAATGGGATGTATTTGGAGATGGGGCCTCTAAAGAGGTGATTAAGGCCAAATAAGCTCATAAGGGTGGGATCCTAATACAGTAATTCTTGTAGGTGCCCTTACAAGAAGGGGAAGAGACACGGGGGGGGGGGGGTGGCTCACATGCGAGGGTCGTCCATCTGGGGACTCAGAAGAAGGCCATCATCTACAAACCAAGGGAAAAGGCCTCAGGAAAGACCAAGCAATAAGCAAAGATACACAAAAGCTGAACGGCATTATCAAATAACTTGGCCTAGTTGACATCTGACCCCAAGCACAGAAGACACATCCTTTTCGAGTGCATGAAGAATGCTTCCTGAGGCAGAACGCAGTCTGGAACATAAAACAAGTCCAAATAAACTTAAAAGTATTCAAACTGTACTAAATATGTTCTCTGACCACAATGGCATTGTATTAGAAACTATTAATATATATATATATATATATATATATATATATATATATCCCTGCAAAATCCTTCAAGTACTTGGAAACTAAATAACACACTTCTAAATAATACATCATGGCAAACAGGATTTGTTCCAGGGAGGCAGACTTAGTTGAACATTCAAATATCAATCAATAAACTAAAAAAAAACCTACAATCTTTCAATTAATCAGAAAATAACTCTGACAAAATCCAAGATCCATTTCCTGAGAAACACTCTCAAATCAGGACAGAAACTTTCTCAACTTGGTAACATCTACTGCAAACCCCATATTTAACGACGACAGACTGCTTTCCCTTTAAGCTCTGGAACAAGGCAAGGATGTCTTCAATCAACATTTCTATTTAATGTTGTTCTAGAGGTTCTAATCAGTGCAACCGGGCAAGAAAAATAAATAATAGGTATCCAGTTTGGAAAGGAAAAGGTAAAACTGGCTTTAATCACTGATGACACCACTATCTATTTAAAAAAAAAAAAAAAAAAAGGGCACCTGGGTGGTTCAGTCGGTTGAGCATCTGACTGCAGTTCAGGTCATGATCTCACAGTTCATGAGTTCAAGCCCCACATCAGGCTCTATGCGGAAAGCTCAGAACTTACTTCCAAGTAAGTAAGTAAGAACCTGCTTCAGGTTCTGTGTCTCCCTCTCTCTCTGCCCCTCCCCTGCTCATGCTCTGTCTGTCTCTGTCCCTCCCCCACATGTGCTCATTCTCTCTCTCTTTCAAAAATAAATAAACATTTGAAAATAAATAAATAGGGGCGCCTGGGTGGCTCAGTGGGTTAAGCATCCAACTTTGGCTTGGGTCGTGATCTGACAGTTCATGAGTTCAAGCCCCACATCAGGCTCTATGCTAACAGCTTGGAACCTGGAGCATGCTTCGGATTCTGTGTCTCCCTCTCTCTCTCCTTGCTTGTGCTGCCTCTCTCTCTCCCTCTCTCTCTCTCTCTCTCAAAAATAAAGATATAAAAATTAAAACATAATAATAATAAAAATATAAAGAAACAAATATCTCACAAAATCTACAAAAAAGTTCTAGAACTAACAAGCAAGTTTAGCAAAGTGGAAGGACAGGAGATCAATGAATGTACAAACTGTATTTCTACATACTAGCAATGAACATTCAGAATCTAAAATTCAAAGAACATTACCATTTACAGCATCATCAAAAATATTAAATCCTCAGGGATAAACCTTACAAATTCTATGAAAGGCTTATAAAGGAAAAACTATAAATCATTTCAGAAAGAAAGTGAGGAAGACCTAAACAGATAGAGATATACCATGTTCATGGATAATGTAGTTAAGCTGCAGTTCTTCCATAAAATCCACAGATTCAACACAATCTGAATAAAAAATCTGGTTTTTTTTCATTTACAGATGGATTCTAAAACTCATATTTAAATTCAAAGCACTTAGAATTGCCAAAACAACTTATAAGATGGCACATAATTAAGTGTACAATTCAATCACATTTTCTATTACATTTTGAAACTGCATCTTCTTCCAAAGTATATTCTCAGGATCCCATATCACACTAGAAAGTACGAGGTGTTGAATGAACACTCTGAATCCTAGTTTTCGACAAATGTTGCCCTGAGGTCTATGGAAGTGCGATTCATCAGCACACAGACCACACCTCCTTACTCCCTGACCTATGGCAGACATAACTAATCACTCACAGCTCCTGTCCCCAGTTGGTCTTACAAGCTTGTCAGCAGACAGCTCCACCAGCCACTGCCAAGGGACGGAAACTGGCAGAGGGGCGATTCCAGTGTGAACAGATGCTGGGGTGGGTCTCTCCTTCCCTGCAGTTCAACCTGTCCTGAGTGCTGGCAGCTTACAGCTTTCCAGGGGACCGTCTCTAGTCCCATTCTCACCCATGTCTTCCCTGACCACATCTAGTCCCTCAGCCATCTTGTCACTTCATCAGTCATCTCGTGGTGTTTTTGTTGACCTTGCCAAGCCTAAGGAGGCAACGTGTCATGAACCAAGCAGGACACAGGTTCTGCTGCCTGCTGTACAAGCTCTGTAACCCTGGGCAAGTCACTAGAGACTTGGGGACACAGAGGATACCTTCCCCTTCTGCCTATGAAGAGAGCTCCTGTCAATGACCAACCGCTATACCAGGTGCCAGTTGTGTGCCCCGGCAGCCTAAGGGAATCACCTGGTCAGTTTTTAAAACCACTCTGCTACGGGCACCAGGGTGGCTCAGTCGGTTAGACTCCAACTCTTGGTTTCAGCTCAGGTCACGATCTCACAGTTTGTGGGTTCCAGCCCTGCATCGGGTTCTGCACTGACAGTGCAGAGCCTGCTTGGGATTCTCTCTCTCCCTCTCCTCTGCCCCTCCCCTGCTTGCTCTCCCTCTCTCAAAATAAATAAATGAACCTTAGAAAACAAAAAAGGAAACCACTCTGCCTAAACCCCACCCAGACCAGTGAACACAGATAATCTGGAAATGGGGCCAGAACACAAACTTTTTCAAAACTCATCCCACGATTCCAATCTGCAGCTGACCTGAGAGCCACTGCTACATAATGGACTATTCTATAAGGATCCATCCTGCACACACATAGGGCACTGTTAGTATGTGCTTGTTCACATCCTTATTATTACGGGTTTTTTTCAGGAGACTCAACTTTTTTTTTAATGTTTATTTATTTTTGAGAGAGAGAGGGCACGCAGAAGCTGGGGAGAGGCAGCAAATCCAAAGCGGGTTCCGTGCTGACAGCACAGAGCCCAATTTGGGGCTCAAACTCACAACCCGCGAGATCATGACCGGAGCCAAAGTTGGAGACTTAACCAACTGAGCCCCCCGGGTGCCCCAAGAGATTTAACTTTATGATAACGGGGCTCCTGCGCTCGAGGTTTGCAAAAGGTGGACGCCGGAGCCCCTAGGACAAGCTCAGGACATTGGCAGGCTCCTTCTGTGCCGTAACCATGACCACCACTGTCCCACAAACAGGGAAAAGATGCAAAACCGAAACCACATGGCCAAAGGAAAGGGTTGTGGGCTCAGACCCTGTCTCCACCCGTCTCGTGCTCAGACAGGAGCAGGCTCTCAGGCATCTAAAAATACAGTCCTCTGTGGCAGTGGCCCAGTTGGCACAGGCTTCCCCCCTCGTGTTTCAGTCATTTGTTTATATGCCTTCTCGCCTATGCTCTATTGCAACGTCCCAAAGGCAGGACACGGGGCTCTCATCCATTTGCCTCAGAGTCTCCCCCCCACCCCCCACTCCCCGCGAGGCGCGCCTGGCAGAAGGGCGAACCTTTGGACCCTCAATTAACATTTGTTAACGGAATGAATTGGCCCCAGTTCCTGGGCCAGTGGAGGATACTGTGACCTTTTATTCCTTACAAATACCTTTATTGGAACCGGGGAGAAAGAGGCACTGTGTTCCTGCGGTTTCCTGGCCCGCTAGGCCGCCTCTAGAAGACCGGAGGGGGAAACAGCAGAGGTGCTGTTCGGAAGCCGATGCCCGGTCGGTGGCCGTGTCCCCGAGGACTCCGCTCCAGATAGTGTAATAACATCTGCTCACGCTTCATCTGTACATAACATCTCCATTGTGAAATGAGCTAGACGGGATTAGACTGCCTTTGTTTTCACCTGATACTTTGCTTTCATTTCTCCAGGGGAGGGGGGCCGCGGGGTGCGCGGGGGAGGGGAGGCTTCAGTGCTGCCGCGTTTAGCAAGCTCGGGTTCAGGAATCTAAATTGCATTTAATTGTCGGGAGCAGACAGTTGGAAGGGCAGCGAGCAGGGCTGCCCGGTCTACGAGGACTCCCCGAGGGGTACCCAGTAATTAGTGCCGCTCTTGATTGTGAAGTCTCTTTTCAGACAGAAAAATCTCTGCAAAGCTGAGCAAGGAAAGCCCCACGTGAGCGGGGAAGGGTAACCCTCTGCTCTGCTCTACGCAAGTGCAAAACTGCACAGACCTCTCCCTACGGTCAGGGGGCTAATGTTACAGTAGCGAGGCAGGGACCCTCACAAAGGCTGAATCAGCACACCCTGAGCTGTTCTCCTCTTGGGAAAGAGGATCTCAGGGTGAGTTCTGGTACTTGGCATTCTGGCCAGCAGACGGGGGAACCAACTTGACCCTGAAGTTCAAGGGCCACAAAACCCTTCTGCAGGGACACAGTGGCCCCTAAAGCCGCCCACCGAGGTTTCCACCCCATGGCAGCCACAGATCACAGGCGTCCAGACAGATGCCCTTTCCGCACAGCACACTACACACAGTCCCCAAGATTCCCAGCAAGAGTGCCTGGCTGCTAAACTGAAAATCGCAATGGAGGGCAACCCAAAGTGACTCAAAGCGGCTGACATTTTGACTTCTCCTTTCTCAGAACCTTAGAAAAGTTTCCTGGAAAAAGAATGCACTAAATGCCTAACCATTAGACTCAAAGAAAGGGGTGCTCAACCTTCTGGGGGCATCTGCTGGGTCCAATGCCAACGCTGCGGAGGACTGTCCCCTGCACCACGGACTGCAATGTGGCCCCGGTGACCTTGCACTCTGGCAACATGCTAGCGCATCCCCGACATCAGCACAGGGCCAGCGGCCCTCTCCCTTTGAAAGAAACCTGCGCTGTGCCTCAGATCTGCGTCACGACCAATGTCCTACTTCCACTCGGGAAAAGGAGTCCACGGAAACAGGATCGAGAGGCAGCTGGATTGGAGAGTTAACCCTGAACCGCCCCCCACTCCACGTGGGCTCACCAGGGCCCCCGCCTCCCACCAGGCAACGGCTGGCATCCCCGCTAGGGGCCCCCTGCGCGCGCACACAAGGTACTCACGCGCGTGCACACAGAAACATGCGGGAAGGTGCACGCTAGCGCACAGAGAGGGCACGCGAGCACACACGGGCGCGCACAGCCACGGGCGCACGGACGCACGTGGGCGCACGGACACGCTTCCACCCGCGCGCGCACCGGTCTCAAAGCGCTCCCCCCGCCCCGCGCCCTCGCTCCCAGCTCCGAGCGCCCCGCTCCCCCTCTCCAAGAAGCCCGAGCCGCAGCGCCCCCTCTGCCCCGCGCCCCTGAGGCCCCGCACCCACTCACCTGGCGCCGGTGCCGGCGCGCCCGGGCCCCGCGCGCGCACCCTCCAGGGGGCCCCGAGGTCAAGGCGCGCAGCCGCATGGCCGCCCAGGCGCCCGCAGAGAACACAGCCCGGCCCCGCGAGGTCGGCCGCGGCGGGCGCTGTCCCCTCTCCCGCGCCCGAGCGGGGCTGGGATGCCTCCAGGGCCCCTACGCCTGCAAGTCCCAGGAAAAGTTGGACCCCGGAGCCCCGAAAGGACGCAGCCGGCACCTCCACGTCCACTCTACCGTCAGGAGTCAGACGCCGGGAACAAAAGCCAGGCGAGCGAGCGCACGGTCCCCCGGGCGCCCCTCCATCTGACACGAATTAGCCCTCCCTCCCCCGCCCCAGACCGCAGCTCCAGAGCAGGCAAAAGGCTTCTCAGCCAAACGCAGGCAAAGTGGAGAAGAAACGCCTCCCCGGGCAGGGCTGGGGGGCAAACCTTCCGCTGCCATCAGACTTGATTACCCACGCCTTTGGCTGGAGGTCAGCTTGGCTAGGATTTCAGACCTCTCCGGGAATGCCAACCCAGGGGCTGAACATCAAACCTGCCGGCTCTCAGGCTTCCAGGATTTTAAAATCCTGAGTGTCGTTCACTAAACCTGCATCTGTAATGCTCAGTATTGAGGGCAGTCTGCGCAGCTAACCAACAGTGCGTTTGGGGTGGAAAGAAGGAAAATTCCAACGCAGAAAGGTTCTCTTTCCAGTGCACCTCTTCAAGCGAGGAAAGCAGGCAGCCCTCCCTGCTAGAGATGGCTGAGGACCACGTGCGGGTCCCAGCAAGCTCGCAGCTAATGATTGGGGTCCTTCCACAGCTGGGGGGCTGGGATCCCCGCTCTCTTCCCCGCCTCACCATCCTCGGGACCGTCCAGCTGCTGGACAATCACATCCTGCTTTCTAGAGTCCTGCTTTCCTCTCTGGCTCTGCAGCTTTAGAAAGAAATTTAAAACCCCAAGCGTGGGAGGTGAAGGTGACCCGGAGGGTCCAGGCAGAATGTCACAGGAAGAGGAAGCCAGACACCTGGAAAGTGGAAGGGTCACTTAGCCTGTAGGGCAGCCCAGAGCCAGGCTGGATGCACGGACAGAACAGCTCGCTTCCTAAGCTCGCCAGAACCCCCCCCCCACCTGCCTCCATGGGACTGAGGGGACACGGCTGTCACTGTGGAGCAGTGGATCTCAGCTCACTGGCCTGCCTCTGTGCCCGGCCCAAGAGCCATCCTAACCCCCACCCCCACCCCCACCCCCCACACACCACAGCTCAGCCCTGCGTGGTTCTAACACTCTGTTTCGCATCTCTGATTCCGTGAGCAACTCCAATGCCTTAGCGCCGGGAGCAGTCGGGGTGGGCTAGAGCTAGGCCTTTATGGCTAACACATGTGCGAATTCCAGCCACGGATTCAAGGCCAGAATTAACCTCTCGGGTTCCGGCACTGAACACCCATCTTCCTGTTTCTGCAGGGAAACAGCAAAGCTCTGACTTTCAGCCACACACACACACACACACACAACAACAACAACAACAGCAACATAACAAACAGCATCACGCCATTCAGATGCAGACACCTGTTTATTCTCATGGCTCCCACTCAGTTTAAGCCTCTCTTCATTCATCCATTCATTCATTTCCGAGATTCATTCATCACTATTCATTTTTCTGGGCCGCATTCAGACTTGTGTTTTTTGCAAACGTTTCTCAGTCCTGTTTCTGTTAAAAAATTTTTTTTTTAATGTTTATTTAGTTTTGAGAGAGACAGACCGACCGCGAGCAGGGGAGGAACAGGGAGAGAGGGAGAGACACAGAATCCGAAGCAGGCTCCAGGCTCTGAGCTGTTAGCACAGAGCCCGATGCGGGGCTCGAACCCACAGGCCGCAAGATCATGACCTGAGCTGAAGTCGGACGCGTAACTGACTGAGCCACCCAGGCAACCCTCTCAGTCCTGTGTCTACTATACGTCCCTCTCCCCCACTGAGGGACACGGGACCTGAGGTGCCATCTGTGCCGAACTTGTTTCTGATTCCCCGCCATCTAATACAAGATGGGGTGCCAACCAGCGTCTAGGGGCTGAGCTGGAAGCACATCATTCTGCTATCTGAAAACACTCTTTCCAGAAACCAGCTGGATCTGCCTCCAGCCTTCCCCATGGACCCAGCAGAGGTGAACCCCAGCCACCATCAGGTGCCCCCCCAACGTGGTCAGGCTCCCTGACCTGGAGGCGGGGCTCCACACTCTGTAGGGGGCAGAGGACCCCCTGCAAATGGCCAGCAAGTGCTCAGGAGCTCCAATGCCCAAGATGCTCTTGTGTTCAAAGGGACACCCCAAAACCCCTCTCATTTAAAAAGTCCATCATTCAAAACATCAGTGCACTTTAGTACTACTCGTGGGTCAGATGTACGTGGTACGTGTCACGGGTGACAAGCAATAGGTGAGAATCAACAGATGAGACCAGGGGCTTTGGGTCCGAGTCCAGAACATGACAGCCCAAGTGAGTCCCCCCAGCACACGACACTGGGAGCCCCGCCGTGGCTCCCCACTTTGCCGGCTGGCCACTGCTCCAGCCCCCCTTCCCTGGGTCCTCCTGCAGCATCCCCCAGACCCAGGCTCCTGGGCTCTGTGCCCTGGCGGGTGCTGGGGCCCCCCTCAGGGCTTCCCAGAGTTTTCCGATTCTCCTTTGTTGAGTGGAAAGTACAGCCTTTCCAGGCTCAGCCCAGGACCCATCTCCTGCGCGGCCTCCCCAACTGCGCACCACCCCTCACACCCAAGCCCACCTCAGCCGTGGGCCTGACTCTGCAGCGCGGCCGTCTGTCTGAGCCTCGGCCTGGGCCTGCAGGGTCTAACCTCCGTCTGGGGTTTTCTACACAACACAAGCGGGGGCAATAAATGCTGGGCAAGAATGAAAAAAACCCGTTTCGCTGCATTTCCATGACGTCAAGGCCAGCTACTCCGTCCGTCTCAGCTCACCGTCTGGCCCCCTCGGAAGCCAGCTGAAACGTGGGGTCTGGGGGCAGCGGAGTCTGGGGGTGCTGGGGAGCCCAGAAGCCAGGCCAGGCCCTGACCTCCAGCCTGCAGAGGACAGACCTCAGGGGCTCCAGGGTCCACACCACGAGGGCAAACTGCAGTGCTGGGCGTCAGACCGGAAGCCAAGACCGGACTGGGGACGGGAGCCCAGGACGAGGCCAATTCTGACACAGGATTCGGGGCTCCCTGGGGGAGGGCGGAAGTGGGGTCTGCTCCCCACACACCCCCACACCCACACGCTTACAGAGCCGTCCAGAAACACTGATGGAGCCGCTGTGTGCCTGGCATGGCTGGGAGAATGCCCACCGCTACCCCCGATGGCAGAAACACCCCCACAGGTGCCCGAGGGGCTGTGGGTCCACTCTCGGGAGCGTCAGATGTTTCCCAAACAGGAAAGAGCCAGGGACCAGAGCAAGGTCACAGCACACGGCGTTTCAGTGAACTGAAGGGACCTGGGTGGCAGTAAGGTCGGGCCAGGGGATGAGCGCCAGTGTGGGGGTGGAGAGCCTGGTCCCAGGCCATATTGTCGCAGGGGGGCCTGACCCCAGCATCGGTGGGGAGACAGGAGCTGCATGAACACCGGGTCCCGGGGGCCCCACGGTGCAGCAGTTTGCAGTGAGGGCAGAGGGAGGCAGGTCGGAGGGGAGGGCCAGGAAGCTGCTGGATGTGAGGACCGGGAAGGGGTGTGGGGAGCGGAGGACATGGAGGAGGGCGGTACAGGAGGAAGGACCAGGGAGGCATCGAGGGCAAGAAGAGCAGAGCCCGTCCCTCGCTAACGGGGACAGGAAGAGTCAGGAAACGCCGTGTTGCAGGCCTGAATCGGATGCTGGTCTGGCCCGTGGTTTCCATGGAGACACAGATACAGACAAATGAAAACTGATGTCAGTGTGCACACACACACACACACACATCCACACCCGCGCACGCATCACCCCACGCCCCGGCTCTGTCCACGGCGAGGAAGCAGCCCCCAACAGCAGTGGCCACACCCGGCACCCAGGACTCGATTTAAAATCCTATTTCCCAGGGCACCTGGGGGCTCAGTCAGTTAAGCATCTGATTCTGGGTTTCAGCTCAGGTTGTGATCTCACGGTTCGTGAGTTCAAGCCCCACATCGGTTCTGCACTGGCAGCTCAGAACCTGCTTGGGATTCTCTCTCTCTCCCTCTCTCTCTCTCAAAATAAGTAAACTTTAGAAATGAAATAAACTGAAGTTGAAAAGAATAGAATTAAAATAAAATAAAGTAAAATAAAGTAGAAACGAATAAAATAAAATAAAATAAAGTTGAATAGAATAGAGTGGAGTAGAGTAAAGTAGAATAATCCTATTTCCCGGTAAAAGAAACCAGGGCTCCTCGCAGACATGGCTGATTTCAGGTGTGAGTCAGGGACAGTAAAAACGAACCTACAATACCTTGTTTTTATTCTGCGGCTTTTTTTGCCGGAAAGTAAGGGAATGCTCACAGAATGATGGGGCCGTGTCTCGAGGACACCAGAGCAGCCCCGAAGAGGCTGGCAGGACCAGACACAACTTGAACATCAAAATAAACAGTGATGACACCCGGGAATAAAGTCGGACCCAGGAGTCCTGCTGGTAGAGATGAGGGAGCACCCTGAAGGTCCGATGAGGTGCCCACGTGGTCTCGAGGCACCTCCTCATCTGGAAGGACAAGGGGGGACGGGCTCAGAGGTAACTGAGGGGCGGGGCATAAGTGTAAAGTTCAGCTTCCACGCGTCGTGGGAGCTTGGAGAGGAAACCCATCACCTGCCGTTCAGTCACGGTCCCCCTCTGCAGGTGGTCTCAGAGTACCTCCCCTCACTGTAACGGGGCAAAGGGTGAGCCGGCCAGAGAAGGCTGGCCGTGCCCCTTCGGCACAGGGTCAGAGCGACCGAGACTTTGGTGGGACCCGTCCCCCGTGAGAGCTCGGCTCTAGGGCACAGACCGACCCTGACCCGAACGAGGGGGTAGGGCCCCAGATCTGCGGCCCCCGGGGACTGGATGGATCCTGGATGGGACCTGCAAGGGGCCCACCAAGCACTCTGGGCAGACAGCTCGTGTCTTCACCCCCCTCCCCAGCACACATGAGACTGTCACAGGCCAGGCATTGGTCCCTGCCGGTCCACAGCTGGCCCATGGCTCGATGACCCTGAGTGCCAGGGAGTCTCCCAGAGCCACCTACGGCACTTTGAAAAGCACTTGGCCTCTGATGATGTTAGAGGCCCCAGGCCCAGGGTTTTCTGAGGCCAGCGAGTGGCTGGCAGCTCTCATCTGCAGCGACCTCTGGGCACAGCCTTCTCCCCTCGTGCGGAGGCAGGGACGCCAGCCATGCTGGGGGCTGGTCTCACACCTGGGCCTCCTCCAGCACAGGCCTGGCTCTCAGGACCTTCCTTCTCCTCCTTTCCCTGCTCCCCCTGCTCTGTTCTGCCCACGGGAGGGTGGCAGGACCCAGTGGGCCCCGAGGGGTGCTACCCACAGTCCACTTCTTCCTGACTCGGCATCACTGAGGAAGCCCCACATGCCCCTCTCACTGCTGGTGACACAGCTTGTGCCCAGACAGTGCCAGGACGGGGAGAAGACGGGCCGCTGGACAGAAGGAGAAACTGAGTCCCAGGGCATCCAGAGATGCATGGGGACCCAGGAGAGACAGAGAGCTGGCTTGCAGTGTCCCCCAAGGAGCACAGATGCGTGACCCCCGGGACACGGGGGACAGGATCAGACTGAAGTGCTGTGTGTTTAGAGCCTGACCCTGGAAGATGGTTAAAGCAGCAGGTGTGACCTACTCAGGAGGGCGCCGAACCGTCAGGGGTTCCTTCTCCAAGCTCTGTCCTTCACACCTGCCTTTCTGGAGAAAGTCACAGCAGGTGCTCAGGAACCCCATGGGGAGTCCCCTGGCCTGGCAGAGGCCATACAGCCTGGTAACCAAAGTGTCTTCCAAGTGACTCCCTGCCAGAGCTCACAGCCCACTCCCCACGTCTGGTGGCTTCTTCCAGAAGCAAGGTGGTGACCTCTGACACCCTCAGCACAAAGGTTTCTGCTGATGCGGAGAGAGTGAGCACCTATTCTCACTTTCCCCGTGTGTGTCCTACCCACCCTCGAAAAGCACGGAAAAGGCACTTTTGCTACAATGGCGACCTCTGAGGTGTGGGCGTATGCCCCCCCACCCCCCCCCACCCCCCCCCCCCCCGCTCCAAACCAGCAGCTGCTTCAGGAAAGAACTAGAAGTTCGGGACGAAGGGAGGTGGATCCAGGGCCGCTGCCCCCCCACGCAGGCTCCTGCTGCCCGGACTTCTTCCTGTCGCCATGTGGCGACCGGGATGAGGACAGGACGGGAAGACAGAGGAGGGGCTGGGCGAGGCGGGGAGGTGTCTTTGCTGCTGCACCTGCCCAAGGTGGGGACACGAGGGCGGGGAGGCTGCACAGACCCCCGAGCACCACGGACGCCTGGCCCTGAGGTGTGTGGACTCCTGTCCAGCGGACGTCACGGCCTCAAATGCAAACTGAAAAGGCAGAAGCAAACCCCACCGGGCGCCTCTTCCCTGCGTCCACCCCAACGGGCACAGAGCACATCCTTCATCAGGTGACAGCGGAGCCCCGCCCAGGAGTCTATCTGCAGGAGGGGCCGGACGGGAAAGGAAACAGACACCGAGTGTTCTTGCCTCTGCACGGAGATGGCCCAGGGGAAGGGGAGCTGGGGGCCCTCAGGGAGCCTCTCTGCCACCCACACCCACAGCCTGCCTGAGGCCGAGGGCCCCGGGCCTCTGGTCGGCACTCACGGTCCCCATGGAGCAGACCCAGGGCGGACAAGCCCGCAGCCACCCCATCCTGTCCCAGTTACCCTGGAGGCCGGGCGGGGGGCCAGCGAGCGGCCTCTGTCGAGCACGGGGAGACAAGGCTGGGGGGGGTTGGGGGCTTGGCCTCCGCTCCCCGATGCTCTCCGCATTGACACTGCCTCCAAGTACAAGGAAACCCCCGGAATCAGCTAGTTTCTGAGCAAATCCGCCAGGCCCACGAATGCAGGATGGGACCCTTCAGTTCCTCCCCCAAACCCGGGCTGTGGGTACACCCTCCCCCACAGTGCTCCCCACTGCCAGCAAGCTGACGGATCTCAGAGCTAGTTCTGTGTCCCACCGAGGAAAATCGAGGTCCCTGTCCAGGCCTGGTGGCAGGTCTCAATACACCAACTGTGGCTGGACGTTCTCCATCCCCCAGCAGGCCGGTTCTGGGGGACGCGATCTCCCGTTTCTCAGAGGTAAATGGAGGCTCTGGGAAGTGAACCTGCCCCACTGCCTGGGTAGCCCCAAACCCGTGCGTTTCCTCAGGCGGGTGTGAGGACAGGGGACCCAGGCCCGCTGCCCATCTGCAGGAGCACACGGCCCAGCAGCCCTCGAGCTCTCCAGGCCCCCCACATGCCTCCCCCAGCCGCCCCTCCCCGGCTCGGGGGGCCTGGATCCCACGGTGAGAATGAGGATTCGCGGTATGGGACAGGCGGACAGCGCCCCCCTCCCCCCGCCACGCTTGAGTCACCAAGCTGCGTCTGGAACACCCTCGGATTACCCTCGGCCCACCCATAGGCGTCTGATCTGCAGCCGGTGACACCTGGCACCCCAGCACACGCCCCGCTGTCCCCCGTGGCCTGGAGCATCACGCCCCAGGAGGCTGGACCCACACAGGCCACACAGACACAGATGAGACCTAGCCAGGCTGCGCCCTGACCCTCTCTGCTGCTGGCTGTGTGTCCACAGGTCTGCTAGCAACCACTCTGGGCCAGTTTCTTCACCTGCCGACGGGGACGGCAGCATCACTACCAACCTCCACCAGTCCGAGAGGCTGACTCTACGTGCCTTCCTCCCCCTCACTCAGAGGGTCAGGCTCTTAACAAACAACGGAAAGATAAAGTCGAGGCGTCTGAGGAAGCGTCACTGTTGACCCATTTCTAACTCTTTATTCCTGAAGTTTTTAAAAAGGCCAAAGCGGTTTGTGTTGACTGCTGTCACTGTGAGTCCGTATTCTTATTCCTGGGCAGGTGTTGATGCAGGGCTGGGGGTCGGGGGAGACGGGGACTTTGGGACCGCTCCCCTGGTACCTGGTGCCCCTCAAACCCAGGGAGGCCAGGAATCTTCTCTCTCTCCCTCACAGAGAAGCTGTGAGCCCACCTGGCCCCCCGCCCAAAGGGAGCGGATAACCAAATCCTGAGGTTTGAATTTCCGCAGAAGGCAGCCTGTCCTTCCCACAGATGGGGACTCGCCCAGTTCTCATGGCCCATAGCCTCGCTAAGGCTAAATGGTCACTGATCAGTCTTCCACCTGAGCCACCGTCCAGGGACGGCTTCTGTCATTCACACGGGACCCAGGCCTCACTGTTCAGAGCTGGACTGAGCCTCCCTGGGGACAGCTTTTCATTCATCTGGCTCCTGCTGGCTCCGGGGCCCTCGAGCATCAGCCCACGGGGGCTGGGCGGTGTGTCTGCCGGGGACCGCTGTCTGTCCCCCCACTTCCAGAAAGGTCAGTCATGTTGCGTTTATAATTTTAAAATCTTCGAGTTAATAAATAAAGCTTTTACATTCTATACTCTTGACAAGTTTAAAAGCTTTGATTTTCAAATGAATGCTCTGTATTAGAGTCATAACGCTCATACGATAAATAAATTTATTTTCACCCTGGAGTTACCAGATCTTAAAACCAACCAACACTCTCATTTTTACAACTAAGATACATGAAAAAAATTCTTAAGTGCCAAAATTTTGGTTCAAGTGCTTTCTCACTCAACTTACGCATCTAGAAGGCATTCAATCTACAAATCTTAATAATCACAATTAGATGAATTTCAGGCTTGGTTCTTAACGATCTAGGAGCAGCCATTTACAAAAGTGCCCCAAATGCCATCATTTCATTCAAGGCCACCAAGCATGAGCCTGTCACACCCTGGAAACCAAAGTCCAACGTCACAATGACATCATCTGGCAGATGAACTTGAAATCGATTCCAGCTACAATGGCTGAGTGACAGACAGTGACTTACATTAACAAAGCTTACCATGGTGACCATCTTGCAATATATACAAATACCAGACCACTATGTTGCACACCAGACGCTAATACAACATTATACATCAATTAAACCTCAATTCTAGAAAAGTAACGATAAAGGTCAGAAGAGTTTTTAATCAGTTCATTTTGGGAGAACAGAAAATCTATCGGCCAACGTACGTCTAGTGGGGAAGAAGGGCAGAAATGACCATGAATTGCCTTACTGACTTCCTTCCGTGGCTAAAAGACCCAGATGAAGGAAGGTTTAGCAAAACCATTAAAGAGGAAAAGAGCCCACATGCATTCTGGGCGTGGGCTTACAAAAGTACAAATTCAGAAGTTAGAGAATATGTTACAGCACAGGATCCGTCCTGCTCCCCACCCTCCCTTAGGATGGGCTATTCCACGTCAGCGCAAGTCAGCACGGGGCTTCTCCTGTGGCATCACCGTGCCCATCGCACAGAAGCAGCACAGCGTGTGGCTGGTGTCCCCGAGCGTCCCCCCCACCACCCCGCAGGGGCAGACACATAACCGGCCGCACAGGTAACTGACTGGGTCAATAAAGACAGACCAGGTTTGAAGCTGGCGGTCACTGGAGGCCACACCCTGCGGTCACACCCGTGTTGTATCTGCTGCCCTTTGATTTCTGATTAGCTGACGGACAGTGATTCACAGCGACCATTCACCCACCCATCATCCGCTCCCCAGTTTACTATGTGGGAGGGACCAAGGGAAGACAGCGCCCTAGGAGGGGTGGTCCCGGAGGCGCCGGGGGCTGGGCTCAAGGTTAGACTTGATCCCTGCGAAAACAGGGAGGCTTGTAGCCAAGGGAGGGAGCAGCAGGGGTGGAGACAGGCACTGGCCAGGACCTGCGGAAATGCCTGTGGGAAGGACTGAGGCCGCTCCAAGGGGTCAGAAGGACCCTGGCTGCGCTGAGGACTAAGGGCCATTCAGGGCAGGAATCTTCAGAGCTCATGGGCGCTGGGGCTAAGATGAGCCCCCATGCTTTCACAGGAGGACTCCCCTAAGTGTGGGCTCGGAGGCTGTCCTCCAGCTCTCGGGGTCTCCCCCGCATGGGCACAGGGGCACGGGGACACCTGTCCTTCTACCAGGTGGCCAGGTCCAGACTGTGTACTTGCTATGCACCAGGTCAGGAAGGGGAAGGTCAGGGGCACAAGCCAAGGTCACACCGCCCACAAGGAGGGCTCAGTGTGGACTCCAGGAAACCTCTCCACGGGGATGCTGCGTTCATTCATTCACTCATTCACTCATTCACTCCTCTGACCACCCATCACCCTCCGTGGTCGGCACCTGTGGGTGTATAACTGCTCTGTTCTTTTTTTTTTTTTTTTACACTTTTTTTGAGAGACAGAGAGAGAGAGAGCGCGCGCGCGCGCGCGCGCGCGCGCATGAGTGGGGGAGGGGCAGAGAGAGAGGGAGACACAGAATCTGAAGCAGGCTCCAGGGTCTGAGCTGTCAGCACAGAGCCCAATGTGGGGCTCGAACCCACAAACCGTGAGATCATGACCTGAGCTGAAGTCAGACACTCAACTGACTGAGCCACTCAGGCACCCTCCCTTTTTTTTTTTTAACTTTTTTTAATGTTTTGTTTATTTTTGAGAGACAGACAGACAGAGCATGACCGAGGGAGAGACAGAGAGAGAGGGAGACAGAATCCCAAGCAGGCTCCAGGCTCCAAGCTCACAGCATAGAGCCTAATGCAGGGCTCGAACTCACGAACCGATCAGCAAGATCACGACCTGAGCCGCAGTTGGGCGCGTAACCGACTGAGCCCCCCAGGCGCCCCTAGCCGCTCTGTTCTACACACACAGGAGCTCAGCTGCCGCCCCAAGTGCAGGCCACCCAGCTCGCGGACACCCTCAGCAGCTATACCCTGAAATGAACACACAGCAGGCTGCCTCCTGCCTGGAGCCCAGCCCCCCGCCCCCGAGGGACCCGGCTCTCGTTCCCCCAAGGTCCTCACCAGCTTCTTCCTCCCTGCACTACCGTCCCCCAGCAGACGCACACCCCAGCTTTAAAGACAGCCCTCCTTGTCCGCACCTCTCTTCCCTGCTGCTGGCTACAGTGCCCACTACCCACCGTCCCGTTCACACCAGGACCCACAACAACAGCCCACCAAAGCTCCTACCTGTCCCCAGCCAGCCACTGCGGTCACACCCATAACTGACTCTGCTCTTGTCAGAGGCACCTGACGGCTCCTTCCTCCCTGGTTTCCATGACCCCGTGTCCTAGACCCTCCCCCTCACCAGACGGGCCCTAGTTCCCCTTGGGGGCCCTCTGCCCCTGGTCACCACTAAGTATCCTGGACCCTACCCTGCACACGCCCCACTGCTGTCCCCTCCAGCCCTTCCTCCTGAATACTGAGCTCTGGGTACCACCCACTCCTCACCCCCACTGGGCTGTCCCAAAGGCAGCATTAACCTCAGCCCTCCCAGTCAGAGTTCTGGATTTTCTCCCCAAACATGGCCCTGGTGTCCAGGACCACCACCCTGTTCCAGGCACCAGCAAGCTGACCGTCTCCTCATCCGCAGGCCAGCTAGATGCATCGTCGTAACCAGGGATCAGGACATGACAACCCTCTGGCACTCCCCAGCTTTTGAAAAGACCCCTTTAACAAAAAAAAACCCAGTGTCCTGGGCCCATAGACCCCCTGAGCCAGCCCCTGCCCCCCCGGACCTGCTTGCCTCCTAGGCTCTTCTCTAACCTGCTGGGCTAGCTGCTGCCTCAGGACATTTGCACGTGCTCCCCCCCCCCCCACATACAACTGCAACTTCCCGTTGTCCGTCAAAGCACAACCCCTCAGGCCTTGCCTGACGCCCTGTGGAAACAGTCCACCACCTCTGCCCACGCTGGCTCCGCCTTCCACCACGTTTTCCTTCAGGTCCCTATTACTATCTAACATCAATGTGCACAGGATGGGCAGTCAGCCCACACACCCCTCACTCTGAAGGCCCGGCCCAGAGGCTGCGTCTGGCTCCTCCTGGCAGGGAGCCCACCCTGTGCTTTGGTCTCCGTTCTGCCTTCCGTTTGGGGGCATGTGACCGCCAAACGTCCACACAGGTCTCCCCAGCAGAGCCCGCTCAAGACTTGGTCTGTAACCCAGACAGAAATGGAACCACTTGGAAGGTTCTGAGCAAAGGAATGCCATGATGTGACTTGAAATGTTTAAAAAGGTTCCTCAGGCTGCCCTGTGACCAAGAGACAGGGGATGGAGGGGTGGCAGGGTGCGACCCAACGCCCCTGGCCGGGGACAAGGTGGCTCACCGATGGCACCAGGCGGGGGCAGGTGTCCGGGGAGAGGCAGAGGCAGGTGGGGGGTGGACAGCCATGGACAGGATGGTCCCGTCCCACTGCGGTGTTCACATGGCACTCATGAGATCACGAGGCCTGGGGATGGGCAGAAGGGATGGATGAGCGATGGGAAGATACGGGGCGGGGCTCCGCACAGCTGCGGTCAGCGTCCAGAACTGCAGCCAGGGGCCGGCGGTGACTTGGGGTCACACCTGGAAAGTGATTTGACCCTATGTGATCTGTCCGGAGAGCCACAAAATCTGTCCGCGCTCCTGGCCCGACCACCGCACCCCTGCAGGCCCAACTGAGGGCTCTTAAAACAGAAGCACCAGGCGCCAAGGGGTGACCACACCATTGACAGCGGGAGGCACCCGAAGTCCACCCACTGGGAGGATACGGTGTCCCCAGCACCTAGCCCAGGGGACACATCCTGCAGACAAGGAAGAAGGAGCTGGGAGCAAATCCATAGTTGGAATCATTATGTAAACATTAATGCTCTCCTCGAAGAAGAGACACAATAACGAAGATTGATCTCTGCTTGTTACTGGGAGGAAACACAGAACGGTATGTGGGCAGCTGGGCGGATTCCACAATGATCTGTGCCAAGGAAGCAGCAACTTCTGGGGGTGCCGGGGCTCCCTCCCCCCCCCCCCCCCCCCCCCCCCGCCTCTCCAAGGTATCGTGGCTGCGGCCTGTGTCATAGGACGGGGAACGTTTGCACAGACCTTGCAAAGGGGCAGCCAGCGTGTGTCTGCAGGCACCCCACCCCCAGCACATTTTTCCGACACACCCAACGCATTTCTTTTTTTTAGTACTGTTCCCCCGAGGCTATTTTGGCTGTAAGAGAGATTCTAACAAAATAGCAGGGATTTGACAAATAAAAGAACTACTTAAAGATGCGTTCCCGTTCATCTTGCCAAGCCCGGAAGCCAGTCTACAGCGCAGCTCGTGAGCGAGCGTGAGAAACAGCCTGCCTGGGAAAACAGAAAAAATCCCTGCTCTCCCGGCCTCTGTTCCAGAAGTCCACAACACGCGTACACACACACACACACAAGCATGCACCCACACATCTATGCAACGGTACACGCGTGTGTGCACGCACCAGCATGCATGCCCACATGTACACATATACACACAGCACTGCGTGTACGCGTGTGCACATACACGCATAACACGTGTGTGCCTGTATGTGCAGTTACACACCGCGTGGGTGTGCGTGCACGTGCAGCCATACACAGCATGTGTACCCCACAGACTACTGGGCACTGGGCAGCTCTGTAGGAGATTCTGGAGAAGCTTTTATTTATTTTTTATTTATTTATTTGGGGGAGGGGAAAGGGCAGAGAGAGGGAGAGGATCCCAAGCAGGCTCCGTGCTGTCAGCGCAGAGCCCGACATGGGGCTCGATCCTCTGAACAGTGAGATCACGACCTGAGCCAAAATCGAGAGTCAGACACTCAACCAACCGAGCCCCCCAGGCGCCCCTGGAGAAGCTTTTCAATCAGGATGTGATCTTTTAAAAATTCCTTTCATTTAATGAAACTGAAGTCGGAGACCCTGAGGTCTCCTTCTTGGTCTTGGATGCCCGTCCTGGACACCAAGGGCCATAACCCCTAGATGGGGTCTCCCCTGGCCGTCTGCAGCCCCTCTGCCCCCCACCGACACTATGTCCCACTCACAGCCCATCCCAGAGCATCCTGGGTCGTCACAGGATGCTCTGCACAGCCCACAAGGGTGTGATTACTGTTTGGTGCTTGACCTTCTTTGTGTGACCCCCATCGCTGGGCCCTGCCGTGAAACAGCTGCTCTTGTCAACAGGTGTACCTCCAGGTCCCCTTCCCCAGAGGAGCAGCTGTCAACAGGTGTACCTCTAGGTCCCCTTCCCCAGCAGAGCAAAGCCGCAGCCTCCCTTGCAGACAAGACCAGAGGGGGACAGGACGAGATGTCTGAGACGATTCAGCACAGACCCCAGGCTGGACCGTCTGCCACGTCCCCAGACCCAAAGGGCAAGGCTCCCCCCACAAGTGCTCCTGTGCGGGCTCAGCCCCTGCGGCAGGCATGGCCCCCGTGGGTTCGGGTGCGGAGGGCGCGGTCCTCACTTGACGGGGGCGGGCTGTGGCTCAGAGGGCTGTCCCCACGCAGAGCGCTCCAGGAAGGCCACCCGAGAGCAGAAGGGCGAGTGGGCAGGGGACAGAGCACCGTGATGGACCCCCAATCCAGAGACTGACCCCAGGAGAACACCCTCATTAGAAAGGTCTGGAGCCAACCACGGGCTCGATGCGTCTGGGAAAGTTTCCAGCACCTTACTCAAGAGATGGGTAGACTTTCCTCTCCCCAGGCTTCTTCCCGACAGGAACAAGGAACACGGAACGCCCACGCGGCCCCTGAGGGGCCGTCCACAAACAGGAGCCACCGTCACCTTGACCCCAACACCGTCACCTTCACCATGACTCACTCCCGCTTGCTCTGAGCTTGCAAAGCGACCTTTTCTGAGCTCCCAAGGCAATCTTTTCACCCAAACACGGGCCACTTTAACCCAGTCCTCTGCCCGGCCAAAGCCTTCCATGCTTTAATCCTGCAACAACAGGAAATGGATGTCCACGATAGACCATGACCAGACTGCCACGTCATTGTTTTCTTCCCAGTTCATTTTCTCAAGGACGGACGGCTCTGCCCAGCATCAGCGGGCACGTCAAGGGCATCTGAAAACATGAGGGACCCTTGTTTGTTTTCATTGTCACCACTGGGGCGGCCGCGAGCTTTGGGAAGGAGGAGGTAGGAGAGATGCTGTAACATCCTGGGGCAAAGCCTCCAACAAAGAATCATTCCACCCGGGACGCCGCGAGGCGGGCATGAAAGGGTGGCATCCGTGTTCCGAAGCCGGCATCATGGAATTTTCCGGAAAGAGCCTACAAACTGAAAGGTGCCCTATTTTCAGAAGGCCCGGGTAGGAGGCGGGCGGTGAGCAGGCCAGGCCCTCAGGACATCCTCTCCCCTAGGTCCGTCTGTGGCCCACTCCCACCGCACGGAGGAGGCCCCAGCAAGTCATCGGGCTGCACAGGGGCGACGCTTCCTGCAGGCAGATAGGAGAAGTGCTTCCAGCCAGAGCGCGGGCACCCCGACATCACAGGGAAAGGGAATGTGCTGGAAGCAAGCCGCTGCAGGCCCAGGCACCCGGATCAAAGAGGCTGGGCCAGCTCCCCACAGGCCCCGCCAGGAATGCGCCGGCTCCCTGTCTCTGTTTTTCTTTGCTTTTCGTAGCCAGCGGCCAAAAGCAAAGCTCCCCGTCCTTTCAGGCCCACTGGATGCTCGCAAAGGATCCACACCCTCCCCCCGGGCGCTCCCAGACTCCCCCAGAAATGTCCCTCAGCCCAGAGAGCACCCCTCCCCTGCAGTGAGGGCGGGTGGGGGGGGAACAGGCCCTGGGTTTCATCCTACAGAGGCGGGGTTCATTCATGCCACTCCAGCATCACCCGCTTGCAGATTTCAACTGGCTCTTGTTTCCTGGCTGGAAAAACTGGGGCGCCTGGGGGGCTCAGTCAGTTGAGCGTCCCACTTCGGCTCAGGTCATGATCTCACGGCTCATGAGTTCGAGCCCCATGTGGGGCTCTGTGCTGATAACAGCTCAGCTAGGAACCTGGAGCCTGCTTCGGATTCTGTGTCTCCCTCTCTCTACCCCTCCCCTGCTCTTGCTCTGTTTTTCTCTCTCAAAAATAAATAAACATTTAAAAAATTAAAAAAAAGAAAAAAGAAAAGAAAAGACAAATTGGGACAGAATCACCCCAACACCACACAGCACAGGTAAAGGACAGAGACATTGGGGCTCTCCTGGCCCCAACGTCTCTGTCCCCTGCACACACCCAGCAGGAAAACTCAGCCTAGAACCTTCCTCACAGGGTTGCAGGTTATGCCCAAGACAGGGGGTCAGGAGGGGGCTTTCAGGAGCCCGTCCACGGGCCGGGGCGTGGGAAAACGACGAGAAACCTGCCACAGCCCAAACTGCCACCTGGGAGCTTGAAGGACCCCAAGAGGCAAACGCCCAACTTCCATTCACAGGAGTTGCTCCCTTGACCTTTCAAGTCCCACATCGAGTGCCTCCTTCCATTAATATGAGACACTGGGGACACATGCTCGGATTTTAGTAACGGGGGCGGACATCCCCCAGGGCGGCAGAAGCAACATTATGACGTGGACCATCTGGTGAGCTCCAAGGACCTTCTGGCACAGGCAGTGACTCAGACCCCAGGGCCACCCACCAAGACTGGAGACCCAGGGGCTGGGGCGGGGAGCTGACCTTCCCTTCGTGATAACCACCATGACCCAGCAAGACCCGTCAGTTTCCAGCTCTCCTTGCCTGAGGCCCCAGGCAACGCAGGGCAGGGCGTGACACCTGACCTGTCCTAGCATCAGGTCACCAGGGCCTGGAGGCGGCTCCCCGACAGGCCATCTCTCCATCTCTGTCCCCGTCCACCCTCCACCCTCCGCCCTCTGCCCAGCGCCCTCCACCAGTGCGGACAGAGCTGCTGGGGGTGGACGCAGAAGGACCAGCCGCCAGGAGGGCACAGGAAAAGATGCGGACTAGGCGACCAGCAGGGAGAGGAGATGCGGGCGGGTGCGGGGGGGAGGCATGAGGAGGGCAAACTGGGGAGAGGTGAGGTCTGGCATGCTGGTTTTAGGGCTACATTCCTGCTTTGGGGAGTGACCAAAAATGTCATCATAAATACTGTTTGCACTTTGGTTTTTTTAGTGTGGTTTTTTTTTTTTTTTTGAGAGAGAGCAGGGGAGGGGCAGAGAGAGAGGGAGAGAATCCCAAGCAGGTTCCACGCCGTCAGCGCAGAGCCCGAATTGGGGCTCAAACTTATGAACCGCGAGATCATGACCTGAGCCGAAACCAAGAGTTGGACACTGAGCCCCCCTGGTGCCCCCAAATACCGTTCCTAAAGGCAGCCCTCACACAAACAAGGACCATGCTCACTGTCGGGGGTGCAGAGCCCCAGCTCAGGAAGCCCCTTCCCGAAGCTTAGGGGACGACACTCCACGCCGTGGCTCATGTTGGCAAACACAGCTGGTGCGGTGACAGCCACCATGGTGCAGAGTCGGGGAAACTGAGGCTCGGGTGGACGAGGAGACAAGAACTTCAGGTACTAGAAGGAGGCGGGCCTGGCAGCTGACCCTGACCTCTGTCCTCACATGTGCCCTGGCTGCCTGATGAAGCCACGAATCTCCGAAGGCAGCCGTCCACACACACACAGCCTCGCAGGCCCAGCAGGAACCCAAGCCCGGAGCCTCGGTTCTGCCGACTGGCGTCCAAGGACTGTGCCTCGAGTCCCCTGCCCAAGCTCCACAGGCTCCTGTCCTGACTCCCGGCCTCCTGACATCGCAGCCCTTCCAGAAGCCCCTAGGGGAGCCCCTTGAATGCTGCCTCCCCCGCCCCCCATGGCAGGCCTCCCTCTGCTCCTGCCACACGTGGCCCCTCAGGCCGACCCCTAACCTCTGACCTTCGTGTCCGCTCGTGGGGACTGTGGGCTCACCTCCACGTGACTTCACCAAACCTCACACCACCGCCACAAGGACACTGGGGGTCAGCGCCCGGGCCCGGGTCACAGAGCGAGGCCACCATGGGGCTGGACGCTTGGCCTGTGTCTCCTGAGGGAGAGGCGCGGCCTCGGGGATGCTCAGAAAGTATGTCCCCACGGGAACATCCTGCTAAGCCGTGTCAGGGACCAGCAGAGAACAGTCGCCTCTCTCCCCTTGACCAGCCCCCCAAATAAACAAAGGAATGTGGCCAACGTGGCAACGGCACTGTCCGGTCAGTGTGAAAACTTCCGTGGAAGCAGCAGGACTGGGGGGACAGGGGACAAGGACCGCCCAGAACGGCAGGGACCCCCAACTCCCAGAATTCCAAAGATGCCCTCCTCCCCACCTTCCCGGCAGCAAAGCCACAGGAAGGCACTGAGAAAGTTCTATCATGTCCAAGCTGAGACCTGCAGCCGGTGTTCAACATGCCCAGGACGCAGGCCCCGAAGTGTCACCTCGGTCACCAAGGGCAGCTCCTGACGCGCCTCCCACCTGCCCCTCCCGTGGGACCTGAGCCCATGCACAGGATGGAGCCTGTTCATCAGAGGCTGGGCACATCTCCTCCAGCACCGGCGACCTCCTCTGCCCCGCGTCAGCACATCGGGACACCCCTGGACCCGCCTGCCCGCCCGACAAGCCACGCGAGCCACACAAGTGTCTCCCATTTTACAGCAATGACATTTCAGAAAGAAGCAGGTGATGTTGACTGTAATGATGTATTTTCTGTAACCCAATACATCTGAAGGTCACCTGCGTGTAACTGAAACGAAAACCATCAGGGAGACAGTCAGCCCTTTTCTGTACGGTCTTCAGAATCGCGTGCATTATATATCCTGCCCGCCCATCTCCATTTGGACACATTTCCAAGTTACAGTGAAATGCAGTCTTAGCAAAAGCAGCGTTTTTTTTAAAGTTTATTTATTTTGAGAGAAAGAAAGAGAGAGTGTGAGGGGGTGAGGGGCAGAGAGAGGGAGTCACAGAACCCAAAGCGGGCTCCAGGCTCTGAGCTGTCAGCACAGAGCCTGATGCAGGGCTCCAACCCACGAACCGCGAGATCATGACCTGAGCCGAGATAGGAGTCGGACGTCTAAACCACTAAGCCACCCAGGTGCCCCCCCAGACAGCTTTTAAATTGAATTATAATCCACAGAATATTGGTATCGTCCTCCCTCGTCACCCCCCACACCTGGCGCGTGGCCAGGAGAACACGCGCTCCGCCGAACAGACTCAGCCCACGTCAGGTTCAGAGGAAGACAGCTCAGCAACACGAGGGTCTCTGCGAGGACTCACCAGGCCAGCCGTGTTCGAGCCCGTTGTGTCAAATCGTGGCAGCGCGGCCCCCAAGGTGCCCCGGGGAAGCCATCGCGGACACGCACCGCTCGGAGGGCACAGCGGGGAATGCACGTGGCCACCTCTGTGGCCCTTGGAAGGCTGAGTCCTTTCTCCTGTGGTCCCGGGACACCCTGTGCAGTTCCATGTTTGCATCCAGGACACCTGGGTCCCTAGGAACGTTCCTCCCACAGACCCGCATTTCTGGCCGATGCCCTTGGCCGCCACCCAGGGCGTTCAAGCCCGTGTGTTCCCCCAGCGTGTTGGGTGGACAGTGTGGGCCCCCTCCCCCCCCGAGGCGTTTCCCTCAAGACTCAGCCTCAGAAACACCTCCGCTCCCTGGATCAACTTGGGTTCACGTTATCTGCTTTTAGCGTGATCCATTGTGTTTTATTTCATGGACACGGCAAAGCTACTGACAGCAATGGTTTCCCTTCCCGCGCTGCTGCCAGGAAGCTCACGGCCAAATCCCTGCGATCACGGGGACTTCGTGCCGAACCCGCCAGATGCTGACCTTCCGCAGGCTCCACGGTCTTGTCAGATCGTTTCTCTGGGTCGTGCATTTTTTTTTTTTTTTAATATTTCATCCCTCTGTATCTGTTTCCGTGTGCTTTTCAAATCATTTTGGGAACTTGGCAGGGTATTGAATTATGAAAATGAATTAAGATTCCGTGGGTTAGGAGAGCCTTCTGGGGCCCAGAGGCCACCATGGGAGACCCCGAACTCACCTCCCCCACGGACACGCTAATTTTATAGCTGTGCACAGAGCCATTCCCCCTGAAGAAGAACCGAGGGCACAGGGACCACAGTGAGAACACCAGGGAGACATGGGCGCCAGGGGACCCGCTCCCCACACAGCAACCGGCAGGAGGGAGGGAGCTCACTGCAGATCCCGCGCACGCTCCCCGCCCTGGGACGCGAGGAGACAACCAGGCTGTCAGTGAAGGAGATCCACGTACGAACCCTGGAGCATCTAACAAACAGGCCAGGAATCGCTGGAACTCTCTCCAAGGTTGGAGGCCCCGTCCAGGATCACTTCCTATCTTCCCATTTACCCTTAGTGCAGATGTGAGCAGGGTCCAGGCACTCTGCCAGCCTTTCTGGGTGCCCCCCGCAAGCCCGTGCCCCCAGCCCACAGCAGCTCCTGCCGTCCCACCACGGTAGCCCTGGCAGGGCTTGCCGCGGGTCACACCCAGCCCGCATCTGCTCTAGGCCACCCGGTCCACCAAGGTGAACCCAGTGAAGCTCACACCAGGAGCCTCTGACCCACATGCCCTCCAACTCCAGCCGTCCCACCACGACAGCCTAGGCACCTTGAACCCCAGTATCCCCAGGACCATACCCGCAGCAACGCCAGCACACCTGCCAAGACAGCCCCAGTGAAGGGCACCCAGGACCTCCCCACCCCAGGCAGTACTCACTCCAGACCAAATTGGAAACACAATGGTCCAAAATCTATGGGATGCACCAAACAGTTCCAAGAGTAGAGTTAATAGCAATACAAGCCAAATATGAAAAATCCCAGGGCACATGGGCAGCTCAGTCAATTAAGTGTCCAACTCTTGATTTCAGCTCAGGTCATGATCTCATGGCTCATGGGATCGAGCCCGGTGTCGGGCTCTGTGCTGACAGCACAGACCCTGCTTGGGATTCTCCTTCCCTCTCTCTCTGCCCCTCCCCCATTCTCACTGCCTCTCTCAAAACAATTAAAAAAAAGAAAAGAAACGTGAAAAATCCTCAATAAACAATCTAACTTTACACAAAGAAGAGCAAGCAAACTCCTAAGTTAGTAGAAGGAAAGAAATGATAAAGATGAGAGTGGATATAAATGAAACTGAGACTAAAACAAAATTTTAAATACCAATGAAACTACAAGCTGCTTCTCCGAAAATATAAATGAAATCAACAAACCTCTAGCCTGACTCATCAAGAAAAAAAGAGCAGGTCCAAATATATAAAAACAGAGGAGACGTTACAACCAGCATCACAAAATACAGAGGATTGTAAGAGACTGCTACAAACAACTATACACCAACAAACTGGACAAATTCCTAGAAACATACGACCTTCCCAGACTGAATCACGAAGCGACAGAAAATCTGAACAGACTTATTACAAGGAAAGAAAGTGAATCCATAATTTAAAAACTCCCAAAGCACAAAAGTTTAGGATGAGATGGCTTTGCAGGTGAGTTCTAGCAAACATTTAAAGAGTTAGCACCCATCCTTCTCAAATTGTTCCAAAAAATACAAGAGAAAGGAATGCTTCCAAACTGATTCTATGAAGCCAGAATTATCCTGATACCAAAGCCAAAGATACACACACACACACACACACACACACACACACACACAAAATGACAGTTCAATAACCCTGATAAACACAGACACAAAAATCCTCAAAAAAATACTAGCAAACCAAATTCAACAGTGCGTTAAAAGGATCATTCACCGCGATCAAGTGGGATTTATTCCAGGGATGCATAGATGGTTGGACATCTGCAAGTTGGTCAGTGTGATACACAACGTTAACAACACGAAGGATAAACATCACATGATCATCCCAATAGATGGAGAAAAGGCATTTGACAAAATTCAATATCCACTAATGATAAAAACTCTCAACAAAGTAGGTATAGAAGGACCATATCTCAACATAATAAAAGCCATGTATAAGAAGCCCCAGCAACATCATACTCAACAGTTGAAAAGCTAAAGCTTTTCCTCTAAGAAACAAAACAAGGATGTCCAGTCTCACAACTTTTACTCAACACAGTTTTGGAAAGTCCAAGACACAGCGATTACACACGATGAAGAAATAAAGGGATTCAAATTGGAAAAGAAGTAACACTGTCACTATTTGCAGATGACATGATACTATCTGTTGAAAACCCTTAAGACTCCACCAAAAAATTATCAGATCTAATGAATGAATTCAGTAAGGTCACAGGATACATAATCAACATACAGAAATCTGTTGCATTTCTTTTTTTTTTTTAATTTACACCCAAATTAGCATAGAGTGAAACAATGATTTCAGGAGTAGATTCCTTAATGCCCCTTATGCATTTAGCCCATCCCCCTCCCACAACCCCTCCAGTAACCCTCAGTTTGTTCTCCATATTTATGAGTTTCTTCCATTTTGTCCCCCTCCCTGCTTTTATATTATTTTTGTTTCCCTTCCCTTATGTTCATCTGTTTTGTCTCCTATAAGTACAGTCATATGATATTTGTCTTTCTGTGACTAATTTCATTTAGCATAATACCCTCCAGTTCCATCCATGTAGTGCAAATGGCAAGATTTCATTCTTTTCGATTGCAGAGTAATACTCCATTGTGTGTGTGTGTGTGTGTGTGTGTGTGTGTGTGTGTGTGTATATATATATATATATATATATATATATACCACATCTTCTTTATCCATTCATCCGTCGATGGACATTTGGGCTCTTTCCATACTTTGGCTATTGTCAATAGTGCTGCTATAAACATGGGGGTGCATGGTCCCTTCGAAACAGCACACCTGTATCCCTTGGATAAATGCTTAGTAGTGCAATTGCTGGGTTGTAGGGTAGTTCTGTTTTTAGTTTTTTGAGGAACCTCCATACTGTTTTCCAGAGTGCCTGCACCAGCTTACATTCCCATCTGTTGCATTTCTATACACCAATAACAAGTTATCAAAAAGAGAAATTAGGAAAATAATCCATT